>NC_071991.2:19902500-20527500 GCF_028885655.2 Pongo abelii
TTATGATATTTATTAAATATTATGGTAATAATTATTACCACAATGGTTAATGTTAAGCCACTTAGTGCAGTGCCTAGGCTAATAGTTATTAATGGCAATTAATAATGTAACAATTATTAGTCCAGGCACTGCACTGACTTAAAATTATTAACCATTATGGTAATAATTATTAATAAACATTATAATTATTTTATAACAATAAGCATTAATAATTACTAATAAATATCATGAATACTTGCATTATGGTTATTAATAAATATTATAATTGCTATTAATGATCATTCATTATATATTAATCATACTACATTAATTAGAAATAAGCTATTGACAAATCATTGAAGCAAACCCAGCAAGGCTTCTGTTTGATAGCCCCTTTGTCAGGCATTTATTTTATTAATGTATAAGGTTTTTGAGAAATAAAAAGGCCTTACTTTGAATTTAGATTATTTCCCAGTATAGCCTGACCTTTCCCAAATTACTGAGATCTATGACATTTCCCTGAACAAAACACTGATCCACCAACAAAGGCTATTGTGGAAAATGAGATGATACCCAAAAATACCCTTCTCCACCCATCTCAAGAGTGCTCACTAGCAGTAGATGGCTTGAGCCCCACATGCTTTTATTGTGTGGGGCTCACATCGTCTGTCAGCCCCGAGCGAGATGGATTGGGAGGGCCAGGTCTGCTGTTTTCCCAAGTTTCAGTTCTCAATCCCTTCGCTCTTCACCCCTCCTTACCCTCGCATGTCCTGCTGGAAATGGCCTTGGCTGTGACCACCCCATCCTGCTCTTATAAGATCAGTGTGACTCCCTCTCCAAATACAGTCATTGATGCTATCACCCCATTGTCACAGCAAGGAGACCAAGGCAACTTCAGGACCACAGCTGGGTTTTGTTTGATGCACATGGCAAGTTTTGCAGTGTTTAAATTTGAGTGACTTCAGAAGAGATCATCACTCTCTGCTTTGCAACAGTCTCCACTATTCCCTCTCTCCCATTGTTTGCAACCTTGGAGTATAGGCCATCTCCTTTTTCCTCCTGTCGTGGCCTTTAATGCTGGCTCCATGATGCAGCAGTTCAGCCAAGACAGGGCTGATGGGAGCCTGGGTTTGCGTGGACAGTTCTGATGCCTGGGACCAGCTCAGCTCCAAGCACACTAGCCTCCCTCCATAGCACTCACTGGCTCTAAGGGAGACAGCTACAAGACCAGGCAACCAAATATATCCTTCTGGTGTCTATGTGACAGCTTCCCGACTATGTATACTGACTTATTTAAATGTTCAAAAAAAAAAAAAAAAAGAAAAGAAAAATAATTTGACCTCCTTAAGAAATGTCAGCATTGAACAGAAAAGTCGATGATAGCCTGCTATATGATGTTTTAACGTAATTAAAAAATTTTTTTCTATACATCAGGGCTATTAAAGCCACTCTGATTTCCAAAGTTGGAAAGAAGGATTAAATCCTTTAGCTTCTCAGGAATTCTCTACTGATTAGGCTCTCTTTTTTCTTTAAATTTGCTTTCATGAATAAAAAAAAAAAAACCTGTGGCGATTCCTCAGGGATCTAGAACTAGAAATAGCATTTGACCCAGCCATCCCATTACTGGGTATACACCCAAAGGACTATAAGTCACGCTGCTATAAAGACACATGCACACGTATGTTTATTGCGGCACTATTCACAATAGCAAAGACTTGGAACCAACCCAAATGTCCAACAACGATAGACTGGATTAAGAAAATGTGGCACATATATACCACGGAATACTATGCAGCCATAAAAAATGATGAGTTCATGTCCTTTGTAGAGACATGGATGAAACTGGAAACCATCATTCTAGCAAACTATTGCAAGGACAAAAAAACCAAACACCGCATATTCTCACTCATAGGCGGGAATTGAACAATGAGAACACATGGACACAGGAAGGGGAACATCACACACCGGGGCCTGTTGTGGGGTGGGGGAAGTGGGGAGGGATAGCATTAGGAGATATAGCTAATGCTAAATGACGAGTTAATGGGTGCAGCACACCAACATGGCACATGTAGACATATGTAACAAACCTGCATATTGTGCACATGTACCCTAAAACTTAAAGTATAATAAAAAAAAAAAAGAAATGTCAGCATTGAACAGAAAAGTCGCTGATAGCCTGCTATACCATGTTTTAATGTAATTAAAAAATTTTTTTCTACACATCAGGGCTATTAAAGCCACTCTGATTTTCAAAGTTGGAAAGAAGGATTAAAACCTTCGGCTTCTCAGGAATTCTCTACAGATTAGGAGATTCAGTAGGCTCTCTTCTTTCTTTAAATTTACTTTCATGAATTAAAAAAAAATAACCTTTCATGGGTCTCTTTTTTGGCCTCCAGAGAACCTTATTTCTTCTGTAACTACTTGGTTAAGTTCATCAGAGGACTCTGTCCCTTTTTTTTTTCTTTTTTTTTGCCAGTGCATTTGGGAACATAGAGGTCATCCATTCCTAAGAATTCTGTGAAATGGGTGTAATTATCCTGATGTTTATAGATGAGGAAACACAGAGAAGGTCCATCCTTTGCCCAAGATCACAAAACGGACTCGACCCAAGTTTGCCGGACAGCCAAAATAGGCTCTTTGCACTGCCCCATGCAGCCACAACCAAGAAAAGGCAAACAGCACAAAACCACACATCCAATCACATGCAGACCTCAGAGAGCCTTGAGAGAAAGGACAGGGTCAGTGGAGATTCTGCAAAAAATGCAGAATTTGGAGGAAAAGGATGGAGAAAATGAAACCCACTGCATCTTAGCAAAAAAGATCTTTAACCTCAGTCCTGGATTTTTGGCTTCAGTACAAGGCCACATCAACCCAGGAGCCTGTGTGTGAACACATTTTTCATATAGAGAGTGTGGTGCATTGGCCTGTACCGGACTGGGGAGGGGACGGCAGCAGGGGCACCTACCTCCTTCAAACTCTGTTTGGCAGTTCCCCGAGGTCTCGTTCAGGCTCTCTTCCTCATTGATAATGATGTTCTCAATGTCCTTCATCGTTAGGTGGTCTCGGAAGGCATGATAGAGAATGTGCTTCAACTCTTCCAGAGTTATCCTTTGCATGTCAAACTGTGGAGATAAAGAGTAGTGAGATGGTCAGAAGCATGCGGAGATGGGAAGTCTGCTTGGGCCATGACAGGCAAGACCCACAGCTGCTCTGCAGAAACTTGTCTCAGCGTTTCAGGATATCAGGTGAACAGTTTTCCATCCTGTTCAGCTCCAAGTATACTCGTGAACTTGCAGGGACTTATTGGGATGATAGAGAGTGGAACATATTCCCTTCACTTTAGATTCTTGGAGGAAAAAAAATGCCACCCGCCAGTCTGGTTTCCTATTCACCCAGCCATCTGCTGTCAACCCTGTGTACCTCGTGTACTTTAGAATGGTGAAACCCTTTATATAATGCATATGTCTCTAAAAATTTTATAATTTACCAACTCTCTGGCAATTCCCATATTGGTTTAAGTATGTATCTTTTTTTTTTTTTTGAGATGGAACCTTGCTCTTTCGCCCAGGCTGGAGTGCAGCGGTGAGATATCGGCTCAATGCAACCTCCGCCTCCCAGGTTCAAGCGATTCTCCTGCCTCAGCATCTGTAGTAGCTGGAATTACAGGCGCCTGCCACCACGCCCAGCTAATTTTTTTGTATTCTTAGTAGAGACGGGGTTTCACCATGTTGGCCATGCTGGTTTCAAACTCCTGACCTCAAGTGATCCGCCCGCCTCGGGCTCCCGAAGTGCTAGGATTACAGGCCTGAGCCACTGCGCCCAGCCTAATTATGTATTGTTTAAAAAAAAATTTAGAGACAGGGTCTTGCCCTGTCACCCAGGCTGGAGTCCAGTGGTGTGATCATAGCTCCCTGCAGTCTTGAACTCCTGGGCTGAAGCCATCCTCCTGCCTCAGCCTCCCAAGTAGCTGGGATTACAGGCATGAGCCACTGCGCCCGTCTAACATTTATAATTTTTTGTAGGGACAAGGTCTTGCTATGTTTCCCAGGCTGGTCTCAAACTCCTGGCCTCAAGTACTCCTCCTGCCTTGGCCTCCTGAAAGTGCTGGGATTACAGGTGTAAGCCACTGTGCCTGGCCATGAATCTTGTTCTAACAAGATAAAAACACAAGTCCAAAGTCATGTTCATGAAGAAAAGCTGCTGAAGGAGAGGTGCAGAATTCCTGATTACATCCTGCCCCTTCCCGAGAGAGGATTGTACTTTTCCACTCCATTTATATTAGGTTTGATAGTGTCACTTTCTTTCTTTTTTTTTTTTTTTCCGAGATGGAGTCTCGCTCCCATCTCGCAGGCTGGAGTGCAGTGGTGCGATCTCAGCTCACTGCAAACTCTACCTCCCGGGTTCAAGCAGTTCTCCTTCTTCAGCCTCCTGAGTAGCTGGGATTACAGGCGTGCACCACCACGCCCAGCTAATTTTTGTATTTTTAGTAGAGATGGGGTTTCGCCATGTTGGTCAAGCTGGTCTCGAACTGCTGACCTCAGGTGATCCACCTGCCTCGGCCTCCCACAGTGCTGGGATTACAGGCGTGAGCCACTGCGCCTGGCCGGTAGTGTCACTTTCTTGGCCAATGCGAGTGGAAGTCACATCTACCACATCTAATTCACAGCTTTATGAATCATTGTGTGGTTCTAACATTTGTTCTTTCCCTCTGCTATGAGAATTACATGCCCCAGATAGAGGCTGTTCCTTCGGGCTGGGTCTCAGAATGAGGATAAAGTGGGGAACACCTACAGCTGAATCACAATGGACAGCTCACGTCAGGAATACCCTGTGTTGTTATGAACCATTGAGATTTGGGGCTTGTTTGCTACCACAGCGTAACTTAGACTATTTTTGGTCTATGTCAAAAATAGAGAAATTGGTACATAAAACTAAGAGACTACCATAACCAAAATTCTAAAATACAATGTACTGGTTCCAGAGCCAGGCAGTGAAAAATGAGAAAACCGTGACTGGAGGCTGGAAAGACACAGATCCCTGTTAAACGACAGCAAAACATTTGGTAAAATTGTTGCTTGTGTTACCTTGGAGGACAGGCAGATATTGAATCCGAGTCCTGTGGCTTTAGGTAAAAAGTCTGTGAAACAGAATGCCATGATTCACAATTGAAATTAGTTGCATCCAACAGAGCACTACAAGAAAGAGATGAGCTCAGGAAAGAACTGGTTGATTTGCAAGCCAAAAATAAAAGCAACTCAGAAATTCCTGGTGTTGCAGCATTGAAAGAAGCAATTGTTTCTTTTCTTTTCTCGTAATGATCTGTTATCTTCCTATCCCCGCATTTCTCAAAGCCCCCTTTTCTATTTCTAGTTCTATTTTTTTAGAGACAAGGTCTTGCTCTGTGGTCCAGGCTGATTCGCTGTGGTGTGATCATAGCTCACTGCAACTTCAAACTTCTGGGCTCAAGTGATCCTCCTGCCTCATCCTCCTGAGTAGTTAGGATGACAGACATGCACCACCATGTCCAGCTATTTTATTTATTATTATTCTTCTTCTTATTATTATTATTTGAGATGGAGTCTTGCTCTGTCACCTAGGCTGGAGTACAGTCGCGCAATCTTGGCTCACTGCAACCTCCACCTCCCGAGTTCAAGTGATCTTCCTGTCTCAGCCTCCCAAGAAGCTGGGATTAGAGGCACACACCACCACACCCAGCTAATTTTTGTATTTTTAGTAGAGACAGGGTCTCGGTATGTTGCCTGCCTCAGACTCCCAAGAAGCTGGGATTATAGGCGTGTGCCACCACACCTGGCTAATTTTTGTATTTTTAGTGGAGACAGGGTTTCACCATGTTGGCCAGGCTGGTCTCGAACTCCTGGCCTCAAGCAATACTCTGGCTTCAGCCTCCCAAAGTGCTGAGATTACAGGCACTGCACCAGGAGCAATTGTTTCTCACTTCCAACTAGTAAGAGATAAAATAAAGAAATGCTTTAAGGAATAATACAGCCCTATTAAAACAAATCAATGCCTCTTTAAAAAAATCTCTGAATGTGTTAAGTGACTCTCTAGGAAGCCTGTTATTAAGTTTAGAGAGAGGTATGTCTCAAAAATAATTGTGGATGTTTATTAGCATAAACTGATTGGAGCCAGATAAAAATATAACTAAATCCTTGAGAGCTATACCGGCCAAGAGCCAACAATCTTGGATTAAAAGACACTATAACTGTTCCAAACTTTAAGAGATCTTTAGGGCCCGGCGTGGTGGCTCACGCCTGTAATCCCAGCACTTTGGGAGGCTGAGGCGGGTGGATCACAAGCTCAGGAGATTGAGACCATCCTGGCTAACACGGTGAAACCGCGTCTCTACTAAAAAATACAAAAAAATTAGCCGGGCATGGTGGCGGGCGCCTGTAGTCCCGGCTACTCAGGAGGCTGAGGCAGGAGAATGGCGTGAACACGGGAGGCGGAGCTTGCAGTGAGCCGAGATTGCGTCACTGCACTCCAGCCTGGGTGACAGAGCAAGACTCCATCTCAAAAAAAAAAAAAAAAAAAAGATCTTTGGACTTCCCAACCTATGGCCCAAGCAATTATGAGGATGAGCTACACGGGTCCCAGGAAGGGTGTATTACCCAATGCCCTCATAGAATAAGTACAAGAATAGTGGAAAAGGACAGCTTTCCTGGGAATCTTGGAGAACAATGTCATCCAGGGTCACTTCTAGGAAGGAGAAGCAGCTAACTGAGGGAAAATTCCTCACCCCAAGGTTTTTGTCCAACAGGATTTGAGAATTGCTCTGAGCCTCTGACTGCTATGGGTATCCCATGTTTTGCTTTCCAGATGGGAATGTTTTTGGTGGTTGGCCTGACCTTGGTCCACCACCATATGTCAAGTGTGTGTTTGTGTCAGGCGAGGGTGAGGGGTAATTTGTCTTTTTTTATGTTTCCAGAACAAGAAGAGCCACATCCAGATTTGATGAGCATCATGAGATTCTAGAGCTTGAGTCTGGTGTTATAACTGGATGGGACTGTTGGGAAGTCTCCCCTGGGGAGGGGAGGAGTATATTTTGCAGCTGAAGAGAGGGAAATGAATATTGATGAGCAAGAGTGTGGACTGTAACAGGGTCTATTATTTCCAGCTATAATTGAGCCTTGAAAAATATGGGTTTGAACTGTGTGGGTCCACTTATATGTGGATTTCCTTCTCCCTCTGCCACTCCTGAGACAGCAAGACCAACCCCTCCTCTTCCTCCTCCTCCTCCACCTACTCAAGGTGAAGACCATGAGGGTGAAGACCTTTATGATGATCTATTTCCAGTTAATGAACTTACTTCTTCCTCTTTATGATTTTCATAATAGCATTTTCTTCTCCCTAGTTTACTTTATTGTAAGAATGCAGTGTACAATACATATAACATACAACATATGAGTTAATCAACTTTTTTTTTTTTTTTTTTGAGACAGAGTCTTGCTCTGTCCCCCACGCTGGAGTGCAGTGACGCAATCTTGGCTCACTGCAATCTCCGCCTCCCAGGTTCACGCCATTGTCCTGCCTCAGCCTCCCGAGTGGCTGGGACTACAGATGCCTGCCACCACGCCCAGCTGATTTTTTGTATTTTTAGTAGAGACGGAGTTTCACTGTGTTAGCCAGGATGGTCTCTATCTCCTGACCTCGTGAGCTGCCCGCCTCGGCCTCCCAAAGTGCTGGGATTACAGGCGTGAGTCACCACAACCGGCCTTGAGTTAATCAACTTTTTATATTATTGGTAAGGCTTCCAGTCAACAGTAGGCTATTAGCAGTTAAGTTTTTGTGGATTCAAAAATTATACTTGGATTTTTGACTGCACGTGGGTCAGTGCCCCTCATCTTTGCTTTGCCTAAGGGTCTACTGTATTTGTTTCCCCTTGTAGAAGAGGATGATATCTCCATGCCTGTTGATGTCAAGCTTTGGCCAATCAACTGAGAGAGAAAGTGATAGAAGAAAAGAATGAAAGTCCAAGGAGAAGCTTCAAAGCCATTGTGTTTTCTGCCATTTCTCTTGCTCTTCTTTCACATAACATTTACACCAAAGAGGGGCTGCTGCTTCATTCTAGGTTCTGGAATGACCTAGGAATTCAACCTGAGCAGATCCTCAGCCAACCCACAAAGGACGCAGGATCTGAGTGAGAAATAAATGCTTGCTGCTAACTGCTAAGACTCTGTGGTTTCTGCAGCGTAACTAGTCAAGGATGAACACAAAAATCAGTGTCTTCAGTTACTCTGCACCATGAGGAAGGAAAGTTTTAGACTCTTTTTTCCCTCCCTCTCTCCCTCCCTCCCTTTCATCCTTCCTTTCTTCCTTCCTTCCATTCCCTTCCTCCTTCTTTCCCTCCTTCCATTCCCTTCCTCCTTCTTTCCCTCCCTCTCTCTCCCCCTCCCCCTTTCCTGCCCTCCTGCCCTCCCTTCTTTTCTTCCTCTCTCCCTCCCTCCCCTCCCTCCCTCCCTCCTTCCTTCCTTCCTTCCTTCCTTCCTTCCTTCCTTCCCTAATTCCTCTCTCTTTTACTTTCTTGTTTCTCGCTTTGTCACCCAGGCTGGAGTGCGGTAGCGCGATCATAGCTTACTGCAGCCTCAAACTCATGGGCTCAAGCAATCTTCTAGCTGGAAATACAGGTGTGTGATACCAGACCTGGCTAATTTTTTTTTTAATTTTCTTTTTTCTTTATAGAGAGAGTCTTGCTATGGTGCCCAAGCTGGTCTCAAACTCCTAGCCTCAAGCCATCCTCCTGCCTTGCTTGCTTGTTAAACAGTTCATACCTTGCTTTAACTGTGCACCTCTGTTCTAACAAATTAAATTGGGATATTGAATCTTGCTGTAAAATCTAAATGATTCAAGTTCAAAGCCACTTATACACTTCAGAGCAACTGAAAGGGAGGTGTAAAATGAACTTGTTTTCTGCATTAGAGTTTAACAATCCTAGACAGGAATTTTGACATACACTCAGAGAAAACTCATGGGACCCTGTCTCTTTATATTGGGTAAGGGAGCAAGGTATTGTTCATTTGGCTTTGGGGAGAAGCCTGGCAGACTGCATGAAGAGGATGATTTACAGATGAGAACACCAAGACCCCCTGCCATGATCAGAGATGAAGAGGGGCAAGATCAAGGTCAACAAGATTCAGAAAATGAGTAACCATTTCCTAACACTTGAAGAGTGTGGTGCCTGGAAAACCTCTAACCTGTTGAGAGGTTGCTGTCATTCAGAAATCAGGCCAGAAGATTGGTCAAAAGCAATGAGAAGAGAAGGAAAGATACAGACTCTAAAATCTATAGTTTTGGGCCAGGCGTGGTGGCTCATGCCTGTAATCCCAGCACTTTGGGAGGCTGAGGTGGGCAGATCACGAGGTCAGGAGTTTGAGACTAGCCTGACCAACGTGGTGAAACCCCGTCTCTACTAAAAATACAAAAATTACCCAGGCGTGGTGATGTGCGCCTGTAATCCCAGCTACTCAGGAGGCTGAGGCAGGAGAATCACTTGAACCTGGGAGGCGGAGGTTGCAGTGAGCCAAGATTGCACCACTGCACTCTAGCCTGGGTGACAGAGCAAGACTCTGTCTCAAAAAAAAAAAAAAAAGAAAAAAAAAATCTATAGTTGTGGAGATCTGGGTCATGTTTTAGTATTAGGGTATATATTTAGTATTAGGACATCTAAACAAAATAAGTTGAGTAGCATTCCATATATCTCCTATATTGTCAATATCTGCCTTTCAAAAGTTTGGAAAAATCACTGTAAAACAATGTGGACCCCATGCCAACAAGCCTTTCTTCCGTGATTGTCGGTCCATTTTACTTTTCAGTTTTTCTTTAGTCAATTTTGGAATGTTGTAGTTTTTTGGAAAACCAGACAGAAAATTTTCATTATTATTAGTATGCAACTATGGACCCCAGTCCTTCAGTTTTAAATTCCTCCCAATCATTATTACATCTCATTTCTCCTTTTATTGGTTTCTCTCTTCTAGTTGGTTTTCATCACATTTTTCTGTTTTTAATGGATCATAGTTAGAGAAGAGAATATGGCCCATATATCTGCTATTTTTGGAAACCTAAGGAATTTTCCACCATAGTAGAATCTCTGTAAGGTCAGTTATACAAATATATTTACGTTTTTATTTATTTATTTATTTAGAGACAGAGTCTCACTGGGTCACCCAGGCTGGAGTGCAGTGGCGCAATCTTGGCTCACTACAACCTCCACCTCCCGGGTTCAAGTGATTCTTCTGCCTCAGCCTTCCAAGTAGCTGGGATTACAAGCACCCACAACCACGCCCAGCTAATTTTTGTATTTTTAGTAGAGACGGGGTTTCACCATGTTGGCCAGGAGGGTCTCGATCTCCTAACCTTGTGATCCGCCTGCCTCGGCCTCCCAAAGTGCTGGGATTACAGGTGTGAGCCACCGCGCCCAGCCATATTTATATTTATTAATTACATTACATTAACATTATAGTTATAATCTTTTTCTATGAACTTACTTTGTTTTTTTTTGGACTACCGGCGTCAAGGACCATGAGTAGCATATTGAAGTCTGTGAAGAAAACTTGTTCTCCATAAATTATTCTTATAGTTCAAATATTTGTTAAATGAGGCTATTCTTTAATGCAAAAAGATTTATATACTAATCCAACAAATGGTTATTGGGAATGACTCTGCCAGATACTGTGATGGGAATACAAAAGTGAATAAGACATAAATCCTGTTGTTGAAACCAAGCAAATGAGTCATTTGAATTCAATGTGGTACATGCTGTGGTACATGCTGTGTGCATTTGAATTCAATGTGGTACATGCTGTGGGAGGGAAGCCAGGATGTCTTGGCACCACCTGGTGGGGGCTGAAGGGTGGGTCAGAGGGGGCTTTCTGGAGAACATGCCTACTATCAAAGACCTAAAGGAAAAAGAGGCTGACTTTGCCAGGTGAGTGACAGGAGGATGGGAAAAGGATAAGGAGGGAAGACGAGAAGGTCAGGTAGGGTAAGGGGCAGCTGTACCAAGGCACAGAGTTGCAAAAGCTTGACATGTTCATTGACTGACAATATGCTGAGTTCTTCTGAGCCTTCGAGTAGCCAGGAGGTGGGAAGCAATGAGGTGAGGGATACGGGTGGGGCACTAGTCAGTAAAGGCCTTGTATGATATGGTGAAAAGCTTAATTGTATTTTGTTTTTATTTTTTAATTCTTATTCATTTTGTAGAGATGGGGTCTCACTTGTTGCCCAGGCTGGACTTGAATTCCTGTGCTCAAGTGATCCTACTGCCTCCACTTCCCAAAATGCTGAGATTACAGGCACTTGCCACCATGACCAGCTTATTTTATTTATTTATTTGAGCTGGAGTCTCACTCTGTCACCCAGGCTGGAGTGCAGTGGCACGGTCTCAGCTCACTGCAACCTCCACCTCCTGGGTTCAAGCGATTCTCCTGCCTCAGCCTCCCGAGTAGCTGGTATTACAGGTGTGCACCACCATGTTTGGCTAATTTTTGTATTTTCGGTAGAGATGGGGTTTCACCATATTGGCCAGGCTGGTCTTGAACTTCTGACCTCGTGATCCACCCGCCTCAGCCTCCCAAAGTGCTGGGATTACAGGCGTGAGCCACAGCACCCAGCCGACCAGCTTATTTTTAAAAAATATTTCTGTAAAGACAGGGTCTTGCTATGTTGCCCAGGCTGGTCTCAAACTCCCAGGCTCAAGCAATCCTACCACTTCAGCCTCCTGAGTAGTTGGGACTACAGACATGCACCACCACTTGTTTTTATTTATTTATTTTTATTGTGGTAAAATATAATAACTAAAAATTTACTATTTTATTCTTTTTTTTTCTGAGACAGGGTTTCACTCTTGCTCCCCAGGCTGGAGTGCAGTGGCACGATCTTGGCTCACTGCAACCTCCAACTTCCGGTTTCAAGCAATTCTGCTGCCTCAGCCTCCTGAGTAGCTGAGATTATAGGCATCTGCCACCACACCCGGCTAATTCTTGTATTTTTAGTAGAGACAGGGTTTCACCATGTTGGCCAGGCTGGTCTCGAACTCCCGACCTCAAGTGATCTGCCCGCTTTGGCCACCCAAAGTGTTGGGATTGCAGGCATGAGCCACCGTGCCCGGCCTATTTTATTCAAGTGTACAGTTCTGTGGCATTAAGTACTTTCACAGTGTCATACAACCACCACAATTACTTCTCTCCAGAAGTCCTTCATCTTCCCAGACTGAAACTTTCTACACTATTATTATCATTCAACACTATCTCCCCATTCCTCCCTCAATGCAAACCCAACAACCATCATTCTGTTTTTTTTTTTTTTCCTCTGTGTCTTTGACTTTTTTAGGTACCTTATGTAAGTGGAATCATATGATATTTGTCTTTTTGTGACTGGTTTATTTCACTTAGATAATGCCCTCAAGGTTCATCCATGTTGTGTCATGTGTCAGAATTCCCTTCCCTTTTAAGGCTGGACCATTTTCTGTAAACCCAAAATAGAATTCTAAGCTCCACAACCATCTGAATGGACCCCACTTCTCAGCCAAGGGCATTCCAAATTTAACTTGAAAAATGACTTCAGGCTACGATGGGAAGGAAGAATTGAACATGACTCATTATATCCTCCTCCCTTTTGGAATTCAGGCCCAAATATTACAGTTAATTAATGTTTCAATTAACTAACAGAGTAAGACTGATAGAACAAGGAACACTTACAATCTATTCTCTCTGCAGCCTGCGACCTGGAGGCTTCATCTGCATAATAAAACCTTGGTCTCTACAATCCTTATCATAAGCCAGACATTCCTTTTGATTGATTCCCAGTCTTTAGATAATACCTCAACCAACTGCCAATCAGAACCCACCAATGACCGATCCACCTATGACCTGGAAGCTCCCCACCCACCAACCTCCAATTGTCCCGCCTTTTTGGACTGAACCAATATACATCTTACGTGTATTAATTGATATCCTACATCTTCCTAGAATGTATAAAACTCAGGTGTAGCCTGACCACCTTGGGCACATATTCTCAGGACCTCCTGAGGGCTGTGTCATAGGCCATTGGTCATTTGTATTTGGCTCAGAATAAATATCTTCACATATTGTTCAAAGACTGAGTCTTTTCATTGGCCATTCCATTGTATGGACATACCACATTCACCATAGACACAAAGTAGAAGCAGCCCAAGTGTCTGCTATGGATGTAGGTGTACAAATATCTGTTCCAGTCACTGCTTTTAACTCTTTGGGGTGTATACCTAGAAGCAGAATTGCTGAATCATATGGTAATTCTATGTTTAATTTTTTCAGGAACAGAGCTTGGTTTTTTATCTGTTGGGTATCTTTGAGTTGTATTTTTATCCACTAAAACATTTTCATCAGAGAAATTACTTGATCAGGTTTGAGCTTGAGAAAAATTACCCTTTGCTGATACAAGGGTCCCAACAACCAGAGAGGAGGCTATTGAAGTTACAGATTCTGAGACTGAAGTAGGCTATGGAGATAGAGAGAATTTAAGAGCCATGTAAATGACAGGTTGCTAAGACTTGATGGATCACTGTGTGTGGCGTGTGAAGGAGAATGGGCCATCCAGGAAGACACCTGGGTTTTACGTTCAGCTGAATGGATAGGCTTAGAAAGAAAGGCTACACGTTAATTTTTGGATGCATTCTTTGAATATTCCTGAGGGACGGCTGGGTAGAACAGCCTAGGATGCAGTAGAATGTATAGATACAGGTTAATGATGCAGATTTAGCATTCATCTGCATACAGATGATGATAAAGTCATCAGAAAGGATGACACCACCCGAGAAGAGTGTGTGGGGTATGAAAGCCCCGAGGGATGCATTCAGAGGACATCAAGATGAACAGGTAGGTGGCCCTTATTACTGAATGCAGAGTGTGACTTTTAGCATCGTATTAGTCCGTCAAGACTGGGTAATTTATGAAGAAGAAGAGGTTTAATGGACTTACCGTTCCACGTGGCTGGGGAGGGCTCACAATCATGGTGGAAGGTGAAAGGCACGTCTTACATGGCAGCGGGCAAAAAAGAATGAGAACCAAGCAAAAGAGGGAAACCCCTTATAAAACCATTAGATCTCATGAGACCTACTCACTACCACCAGAACGGTATGGGGGAAACTGCCTCCATGATTCAATTATCTCCCACTAGGTCCCTCCTACAACACGTGGGAATTATGGGAACCACAATTCAAGATGAGATTTGTGTGGGGACACAGCCAAACCATACCAATCATTATACATGGTCTTTAAAAAATATTTCAGTGCTTTGTTAATGTCTTTTGGAAAAAAAATCTATTTTTATATCAGTACAGCTATGCTTATTTCCTTTGGTGTGAATTCTGCTGAATGTTTCTCTCTCTCTTTTTTTTTTTTGAGTCAGGGTCTCGCTGCGTCACCCAGGCTGGAGTGCAGTGGTGTGAACATGACTTACTGCAGCCTTGACCTCCTGGGCTCAAGAAATTCTCCCACCTCAGCCTCCTGAGTAGCTGGGACTACAGCTAATTTTTGTATTTTTTGTAGAGACACAGTCTGGCCATGTTGACCCAGGCTGGTCTTGAACTCCTGAGCTCGACTGATCTGCCTGCCTCAGCCTCCCAAAGTTCTGTGACCACAGGTGTGAGCTACCACACCTGGCCTTTCTTTTGGTTTTTAAACTTTTTAATGTTATATTTTAGAGGTATGTCTCTTACAAGGAGGCTAGAATTGGATTCTAAAGACGTCTAATTTGAGATTCTTTGCTTTCCAATGGTAGAGTCTAATTCCATTTTTATATATTGTTATAAACACATTTGGCTGTACTTTTGTTATTTTATTTCCTGCTTCTGGTTCTTTTGAGACAGCGTTTCGCTCTTGTTGCCCAGGCTGGAGTGCAATGGCACGATCTCAGCTCACCGCAACCTCCGCCTCCCGGGTTCAAGTGATTCTCCAGCCTCAGCCTCCCGAGTAGCTGGGATTACAGGCGTGTGCCATCATGCCCGGCTAATTTTGTATTTTTAGTAGAGACGGGATTTCTCCATGTTGGTCAGGCTGGTCTTGAACTCCCGACCTCAGGTGATCTGCCCGCCTCGGCCTCCCAAAGTGCTGGGATTGCAGGCCTGAGTCACCGTGCCCGGCCTGCTTCTGGTTCTTATGGTTTGTTTTCTCTTTTACATAAGAAACCTATGGACATTTTAGTTTTGGTTATGCTGCTGGATGTTTTTCCATTTGTGTAATGCATGACTTAAGCCACCATTTCTTAAATTATCAAATTCAAGAAACTAAATTGCATCCTGTCATTTTTTCTTGTATGTAATAAGAAGATTCATAGAACCTTTTATTTTCCTACCTCTTGCCTCATGCTTTTCAGTCTTTGTAAGTTTAATTTGAGATTTATGATGACACATTTTCTACCATTTGCATCTTTTTCTAGAATAGTATTTGGAGTCTGCATTTAATTTTGTAACAAAATTTATAACAGCTCCTACTACTTCATTATATTTAATTGTTTCCAATGCTTACTTCCATTTTTTAATAACTGTCTCTACCCTAAGTGCCTGATTGTCATCCAAATATCTGCTAGAGAACATTTAAAACTATTTGGCGATGAAACATTTGTGAATATTACATTTTCTGCATTCTTAGAATTCTGATAATACCTTTCTCTCCTTCTCTCATGACAATTTATTTTGACAAAAAATTCTAGAATCATACAAATCTCCCCCTCAAAGTTGTTGAAGCTCCTTCAGTTTCTTCTCTCTCTCTCCTTCTCTTTTTTTTTTTAGAGACAGGGTCTCACTCTGTGGCCCAGGCTGGAGTGCAGTAGTAAGATCAAAGCTCACTGTAGCCTTGACCTCCTGGGCTAAAGCAATCCTTCTGTGTAGCTGGGATTACAGGTGCATGTCAACAGGCCTGGATAAATTTTTATATTTTTTGTAGAGACGGGATGTGTGAGTCTGTTCTCACGCTGCAAATAAAGACATACCTGACTCTGGGTAATAATTTATAAAGAAACAGAGGCTTGGGCTGGGAGTGGTGGCTCACGCCTGTAATCCCAGCACTTTGGGTGGCCGAGGCAGGCGGATCACAAGGTCAGGAGTTCGAGACCAGCCTGGCCAATATGGTGAAACCCCGCCTCTACTAAAAATATAAAAATTAGCCGGGTGTGGTGGCGGGCGCCTGTAGTCCCACCTACTTGGGAGACTGAGGCAGAAGAATTGCCTGAACCCGGGAGGTGGAGGTTGCAGTGAGCCGAGATTGAACCACTGCACTCCAGCCTGGATGACAGAGCGAGACTCCGTCTCAAAAAAAAAAAAATTAATTAATTAAAAAAAAGAAAAGAAAAAGAAAAAGAAAAGAAAAGGAAAAAGAGGCTTAACGGACTCACAGTTCCACATGGCTGGGGAGGCCTCACAATCGTGGCAGAAGACGAAGGAAGAACAAAGGGACTTCTTATATGGTGGCAGGTAAGAGAGAGAACGTGTGCAAAGGGACTCATCTTTATAAATCCATCAGATTGTGTGAGACTTACTCACTAGCATGAGAACAGTACGGGAAAGACCCGCCTTCATGATCCAATTACCTCCCATCAGCTCCCTCCCACGACATGTGGGAATTGTGGGAGCTACAATTCAAGATGAGATTTGGGTGGGGACACGGCCACACCGTATCATGGGTGTTTCACTATGTTACCCAGGCTGATCTCAAACTCCTGGACTCAAGCAATCCTCCTGCCCAGGTGCCAGGCCCCTCTGTTGTTTAGTGTGGGGAAAGAGCCAAGAGGTTGGATAATGTATGCAGAATACATGTTTTCTGAATGACTAAACCTGAATCTTTTATTTGCTCCACAGCCCAGTCTTTCCTGCCTGTTTCCCCTTCCTCAATCATTGTCCCCGCAAAATCCAGGAGAAGGCCAGGAGGAGCACTCTCTACAGGCGGACTTCCCATGTTCAGCTTCTCTACTGTGTCGCACGGAAAGAGCAGACTAACTGAACTTGTTTTCCTGCTGTGAAAGGAACCTCAGGGGTGCCTGAGTCCCCAATGAAGTCTGAGTTCCCGATAAGATGAAATGCCAGGTTGCCAAAAGGCCAGAGCTCGCTGCTGGCTGCCGGCTGCCTTGTGAGGCCTTTGCTCCATTTTTCGTCCCTGACTCATACTGGGACCTGCACAGCTGGGGACCAACATCTTTCCTGCCCAGATTTGTGAGCGAGTCCAGTCTCATGTCAACTTTCACTGAAGGTCTGGAATGAATTTGATGACACAGTTCTTTCTCCTCTGGAGAAAAAGACAGGCGGAATACACTCCAAAATATTTCACACCTCTATTCCTTTCTCTGCCCATCTGCAAAAGGCATTTTCCTGCCAAGAGAGAGCTGCCTGGACGATCAATGGGTCAGAACTTCTTAACCAGGGAGCAGAACTGGTTGCAGTTCACCCCAATAGTAACTCCTGCTGTCTGGGGTCTCCTGATGGGGTCTTGAACAGCTGGAGTCCTGCCTACACAGTTGAGTGATCTCACCCATTTATCTTGGTACACAGTATAAAAATACAGTCATGTTTTAAGTCTGCCTTGAGCGCCAATGTGACCAGGCCAAGCGAGGTCAGTAGATTTGCATAACTTCCTTCCAGGGCCTTCTCCTTCCTCCTTAGTCCCCACAGCGCAAACAATGCAGCCTCTTCTACCAAATAAGCAGACCCCCTTCCTAAAGGGTGGGTCCAACCATCAACCTCCCGGGGGGGGTCCAGATGTGAAGGGCAGGAGATACCAATGTAACCAGAGAGACGTCTAGAGTCTGATTGGTATGGTTTGGCTGTGTCCCCACCCAAATCTCATCTTGAATTGTAGTTCCCATAATTCCCGTGTGTTGTAGGAGGGACCCAGTGGGAGATAACTGAATCATGGGGGCAGTTTCCCCCATACTGTTCTCGTGGTAGTGAATAAGTCTCATGAGATCTGATAAGTTTTATAAGGGGTTCCCCCTTTTGCTTGTCTCTCATTCTTTTTTGCCTGAATGCACAGAGTGTGGCTTTTATCATCGTATTAGTCCGTTTTCATGTTCTTCTAATGAAGACATACCTGAGACTGGGTAATTTATAAAGAAGAGGTTTAATGGACTCACAGTTCCACATGGCTGGGGAGGCCTCTGAGATTTTTCCCTATATGAGGAATTAAACAGCGGGACCGAAATGAAAGGTATCCTGACATAGACTCCTCCCTGCCAAGAACAAAGAGACAGATGTACCTTGGACAAGACCACTTGGGAAGATGAGTAGTTTGGGCAAAGAAATGGAAGACTGGTAAAGGTATTGAGAAAATGGTAAAGGTATTGAGAAAATGCAACATTCAAAGCAGAAAGCAGGGCTGGGCATGGTGGCTCATGTCTGTAATCCCATCACTTTGGGAGGTCGAGGCAGGCTGATCACTCGAGGTCAGGAGTTCAAGACCAGCCTGGCCAACACGGTGAAACCCTGTTTCTACTAAAAATACAAAAATTAGCCGGGTATGGTGGCAGGCGCCTGTGATCCCAGCTACTTGGGAGGCTGAGGCAGGAGAATTGCTTGAACCTGGGTGGTGGAGGTTGCAGTGAGCCAAGACTGTACCACTGCACTCCAGCCTGGGGGACAGAGCAAGACTCTGTCTCAAAAAAAAAAAAAAAAAAAAAAGGCAGAAAACAAACAACAAAAAACCCAAAACAGTAGGTGCCAGACTATGGATAAATCCATTTGGACTCCTGCACATCTTGCCTCATTGGTATGGAGAGACAGGAGGACAGAGAGAAAAGTGACTCCCTGCCTTCTTTGGCCCCACAAGGAATCAGCTCAAGGGAGCAAGGGGATGGGGCCAGGCCACGTGACTAAGCCTCTGCAGTCGACCCCCAGAATGCACTAGTGGCTTAGCAAAAGATGAAAATGCCCAGTAACACCCAAACGAAGATTGAGCACCTATTGACACCCACAGTCTAGAAGAAATTTTCCACTAACAGCAAGATCCATGGAGCAGACATGTGACTCAGACATCGTGGCTGACTTTGAAAAGCTTTGCTCTCTGAAGAAGAGCACGAGATCATTCTGAGTGAAGCCAGGAAGGTGCTTTGACCTGCCTTGAATACCTTGGGCTGGGGTGTCCCCAGTCTCTACTCCTGAAGCAGCTCCGACCCCAACCCTAGCCTCTTGTACCAGCAGTCCTCCCTCCACTCCTCTTCAAAGCCAATCAACCACAGACCATGTTGGAGGGGACCTTGACGTGGCCTTGCTGCTTGCCTGCCCAGCATTGGATGAAGTGAGGTGTGAATCTGTTGTTCCCACCTCTGATCTCATTTTCTACAGGTCTCGCCCAATGTGGGGTCTCATCATTGCAACTTCTGCCTCCCAGGCTCCAGCAATCCCCAGTCTCAGCCTCCTGAGTAGCTGGGACTACAGGTGCATGCCACCATGTCCACATAATTTTTGTATTTTTTATAGAGATGGGTGGTCTTGCTATGTTGCCCAGGCTGGTCTCCAACTAGGTTGCTATGGTGCCTGGAGATGTCTATTTCTTATAAAGCACAACCCTGAACACAAGTCAACATCAGCAAGGGCTCAGATGAAGAAATTGATATCTTGTAGCCCGGAGGAAATGCCGGCTAGATGCATGTAAGGGATAGGGTGCAGCCAGAGTCCAGGTCACGTCGATCATCTGTGGCTTTTGCCTTGTCAAAGAGCCTTGGCTCTGGAAGATGGTGTTCCTCTACATCATGGGTGAGAGGAGGCTGCATTTCAACTTGGCGTGTCACTTAAATGAAGACCTGTGAATACAGACAACTTGTCTGGGAGCTAAGCCCGTTGGTGGGTCCTCCGGCGGCAAATCTGAGAAGGGATGGCCACGGGACTGGGCTGTCTGGATGCCAAGTGTCTGGTTCCCACCTAGGCTGTCTGATGGCAGGTCAGAGAGGCTAGATGCAGGGAGAGCTTCCTCTGAGCCAGGAGCACAGCAGACGTGGCCTCATTTAAGTCTCATGGAGGAAGCAAAGGCTACATGATGCCTATTTTACAGATAAACACAGTGGAGTTCAAAGAGGTTAAATAACATAGGCAAAGATAAGAAACAAAAGAGTGAGGCTGGGCATGGTGGCTCACACCTGTAATCTCAGCACTTGGGGAGGCTGAGGTGGGCAGATCACTGGAGGTCGGGAGTTCGAGACAAGCCTGGCCAACACAGTGAAAACCCATCTCTACTAAAAATACAAAAAATTAGCTGGGCATGGTGGTGGGTGCCTGTAGTCCCAGCTACTCAGGAGGCTAAGGCAGGAGAATTGCTTGAACCTGGGAGGCAGAGGTTGCAGTGAGCCGAGATTGCACCACTGCACTCCAGCCTGGGTGACAGAGTGAGACTCCAACTGAAAAAATAAATAAAAAATAATAAATAAATAAATAAATAAATAAGGACTCCAGGGAAAGTCACACTGAGAAGGTGATATTTGAGGAGGAACATAGAGGAGGCAAGGGTGGATCCACGTGGATATTTTGGGGACAGACATTCCAGGTACAGGGACCAGCAAGAGCAAAGACCATGAGGCTAGAACCTGCTCTGTGTGCTGGGGCTGGAAAGGAGACGAGGGCACGTGTTTCCACAATGAATATGTATCACTGGAAGAACCAGATAAACATTTCTCCTTTTAAAATGGAGATAATCACCATGCTGAAGTGCATTTCCTCGGGTAAAATTATAGGTATGGTTTTGGAGGACAGGTCAAAGGAGAAGCCCATTAGTAGGTCTCTGCTCCCGATTTCCACCACTACGCTGATGGGAGCCTTGGCCCCAAATAATAATTCACTGGTGTCTCGGCCCTTCCCACTGGCTTGATCTGACCCGCTGGAGTGCAGAATGTGTGAGAACTCCAGAGAACAGAGTTCACTCTGCCCTGAAACAAATGGGTTTTGTGATAAGCCAATTGGTGGCCCCAAAGATATCCACATCCTAATCCCGAGAACCTATAAATGGGTTACCTTACATGGTAAAAGGACCTTTACAGGTGCAAAGATTCACCTGGATTATGCGGATAGACCCTGTGAAAGGAAAATACCTTGGGACTCCAAAATTACTGAGCTAAAGGGAAAATTCAAGCTTGGAACTGGTCAGGGCAAATCTGCCTCCCGTTCTATTTTGGAAAGACTTATCAGAAAAAAGAATGCAACCATCTGTCTCTCATCTTCCAGTGACCTGGAAGCCCCCTCCCTGTTTTGAGTTGTCCCTGCCTTTCTGAACAGAACCAATGAACTTCTTACACACACACACACACACACACACGTATGTGTGTGTGTGTGTGTGTGTAATTTGGGGTTTTGTGTGTTTTTTTGAGATGGAATCTCGCTCTGTCGCCCAGGCTGGTGTGCAGTGGCATGATCTTGACTCACGGCAACCTCTGCCTTCCAGGTTCAAGTGATTCTCCTGCCTCAGCCTCCCAAGCAGCTGGGATTACAGGCACACACCACCACACCCAGCTAATTTTTGTATTTTTAGTAGAGATGGGGTTTCCCCGTGTTGGCAAGGCTGGTCTCGAACTCCTGACCTCAGGTGATCCTGCCATCTCAGCCTCCCAAAGTGCTGGGATTACAGGTGTGAGCCACCGTACCCGGTCACATAATTGATTGATAGCTCACCTCCCTAAAGTGTATAAAACCAAGCTGTGCCCCAACCACCTTGGGCACATGTCAGGACTCCCTGAGGCTGTGTCACAGGTGCGCGTCCTTAATCTTGGCAAAATAAACTTTCTAAATTAACTGAGACCTGTCTCAAATTGGGGTTCACAACCCTAAATGTAATCATGTAAGACCAGGGGAGAGAGAGATTTCACTAAAGAGGAAAAGGCCCTGTGGGGAAAGAAGATGGGGCAAGCGGCCACCCACCTTGTCACCAAAAGCCACCAAAGGGCAAGGAAATGGATTCTTCCCTTGGAGCTGCCAGGAAGACACCTTGGTGTCAGCCCAAGGGAACTAATTACAGACTTCTGACCTCCAGAAATGTAGAATACATTCGTGTTGCTTTAAGCCACAAAGTGTATGATAATTTGTTATAAGAGCAACAGGGAATGAATAGAGATTTATTTTGGTTGTTGTCTGTAAAGTAAAGGGCTTTTATGTCAAGAGCTCACTCTGTCTGGAAGTAACTCATCATCAGAAATCTGGACACAGGGTAGGCTGTGGTTTGCTAGCGGCGGCCGCACAGCTATTGGACTGCCCTGAGGCTAAGCTGTGAATAGCCTCTAGAGTAAAGTGGGATGTAGGTGGAGTTCTCAACAGGGAGCCCACTCTATTCAATACCTGGGAGCTATTTGCAGTCTGCACTGTCTGGGGATAATGAAATGGGAAACAAACAGGGCAAAGGAAAAACATTCATATCCTCACAGCACTCCTGAGAATAAACAACAGAGAAAATTCCCCATTGCACATCGAAGAGGATGTGCCAGTGTTCTCAAGTGGTTCATTTTATGTGAAACAGACAAGCATGTATTACAGATCTGAGTGAAGATGAAGACTTACTGAAGAAGTCATTGTCTGTCTGTCTCTCTCTCCGTCTTTTTCTATGTGTGTATGTGTGCATGAGTAAGTTCCTTTTTTTTTTTTTTTCTTTTTTGGAGATAGAGTTTTGCTCTTGTTGCCCAGGCTGGGGTGCAATGGCACGATCTTGGCTCACTGCAACCTCTGCCTCCCAGGTTCAAGTGATTCTCCTGCTTCATCCTCCTGAATAGCTGGGATTACAGGCATGTGCCACCACAGCCGGCTAATTTTGCATTTTTAGTAGAGATGGGTTTTCTCCATGTTGGTCAGGCTAGTCTCCAACTCCTGACCTCAAGTGATCCAACCGCCTCGGCCTCCCAAAATGCTGGGATTACAGGCATGAGCCACCGTGTCCGGTCATAAGTTCTTTCTTTCTTTCTTTGAGACAGAGTCTGGCTCTGTTGCCCAGGCTGGAGTGTGGTGGTGCAATCTCGGCTCACTGCAACCTCCGCCTCCCGGGTTCAAGCGATTCTCCTGCCTCAGCCTCTTGAATGGCTGGAAGTACAGGTGCCCATCACCATGCCTGGCTAATTTTTGTATTTTTAGTAGAGATGGGGTTTCACTATGCTGTCCAGGCTGGTCTTGAACTCCCGACCTCAAGTGATCCACCTGCCTCGGCCTCCCAAAGTGTTGGGATTACAAGTGTGAGCCACCATGCCCAGCCAACGAATAAGTTCTTAGTAGGAATAAACTGAGAAAAAGTCTGTGAACTTGGTTCTTGCTCAGATACCATCACATAGGGGCTGTGTGACTCATTGAAAGTTACTAAACTTCTCTGTTCCTTAGCTTCCCTGTGAAAAATAGAGATGTTATTTATAACGTGGTTTTTATGTGGATAGAACTCTTTTTATTTCCAAATCACACATCTTCATTTTGCTGTGGCCCACACATAAAAAGTTAAGGAGAAACAAAGTCATTCAGTTTGTTATCGCAGAGGTAAGAACTCATTGACGCCCTGATTCCCCATCCAAAGCTCCTTTGTGTCACTTTTATTGGCAGCTGCAGCTGTTCCAGAAAATAAAATGAATCAGCTAAGTCCTCTGCCTCCTCATGCACGTAAATGCAGACCCCGAGTTCAGGAGCTAATGGACTCATAATCTAGGATGGATTCTGCCACTAACTAGTTGGGTACCCTGAAGCAGGTCATTTAATGACCTGGAATCTGTTTCCTCATTCATTTAATAGATAATCCTAATGATAAAAAGAATAGAGCCAGGCGCGGTGGCTCAGACCTGTAATCTCAGCACTTTGGAAGGCCGAGGCAGGTAGATCATGAGGTCAGGAGTTCAAGATCAGCCTGGCCAAGATGGTGAAACCCCGTCTCTACTAAAAATACAAAAAATTAGCCAGGTGCAGTGGCGCACGCCTGTAATCACAGCTACTCAGGAGGCTGAGGTAGGAGAATCCCTTGAACCCAGGAGGCAGATATTGCAGTGAGCCAAGATTGTGCCACTGCACTCCAGCCTGGGTGACAGAGCAAGACCCTGTCTCAAAATAATTAATTAATTTAAAGAATAATATGAATAGCAATAATATGACAAGAATAACCATAATAATGAAAATCCTTTCCTTATCCACCTTATAGAGGTTTCTGAGAGGATCAAATAAAGTAAGAGGCTGGGTGTTGTGGTTTGCATCTGTAAGCCCAGCACTTTGGGAGGAGGAGGTGGGCGGATCACTTGAGCTCAGGAGTTCAAGACCAGCCTGGACAACATGGCAAAACCCCGTTTCCACAAAAAAATACAAAAATGAGCCGGGTGCAGCGTGGCAGCACGCACCTGTAGTCGCAGCTACTTGGGAAGCTGAGTCAGAAGAATTGCATGAGCCCGGGAAGTGGAGCTTGCAGTGAGCTGAGATGGCTCCATTGCACTCCAGTGTGGGTGAAGGGAGTGAAACCCCGCCTCAAAAAAAAAAAAAAAAACTAAATAAATAAGTAAATAAGAAATGTAAATTTTCTTCCATAAAAAAATGCAAAGTAATACAAATATAAGACATACTGTTGATAGGCCCGTTAATGATGTGATGCCAATTTCATCTCTGTATTTAGGCTCAGAATGTCCACCTCTGCTCCAGGTGGGAGGTTGATGTTGCCCAATTCATAATTCTCCCTGAGAACGGTGAAATTTAAGTTCCTCGTGGCTAAAACACCCCTGCTTTTTTTTGTTCTCATTTAAAGAATCTCATGTAGGCTTTTAGGCTTCCCTCGACAGCTTCCATCTAGCATTCAGCAAAGCAAGAGGATGAGATGTCACTGCTATGACTTGTCTCGTTCTGGACAGTTCCTTTTACCACACCAATGACTCTAGGCAAGTAATTCTTATTGAATATCTTCAGATAGAGAAAAAAGCCATTTCTGATAGAGTTTTGAAGGGGAGGGAAAAGAGTCAAACAGCAACAAATTGCAAGCTAAATAAGGAGATGCATTTTTGCTTGTGCTCAGCAAATGAATGAAGTGTGGATTTACCTTGATTCTGTACGCAGGGACTGTGACTTTTGTAGATATGGGCACTTATTCAGAAACAAGGTCCCAGAAGCCAAGGTGACCGCTGAAAACCCTTCAATGACTCTTAGTTCTTTCATCATTGAGTCCAAGTTCTGAAACACAGCTCCTAAGTGTTTCCTTTTTTGTTTTTTGAGACAGTCTTGCTCTGTCGCCCAGGCTGGAGTACAGTAGCACAATCTCGGCTCACTGCAACCTCTGCCTCCCAGGCTTAAGCGATCCTCCCACCTCAGCCTCCCGAGTAGCTGAGACTACAGGCCTGCACTATCACGCCAGGCTAATTTTTTTTTTTTTTTTTTGGTAAAGAAGGGGTTTTGCCATCTTGGCGGGGCTGGTCTCGAACTCCTGAGCTCAGGTAATCCACCCGCATTGGCCTCCCAAAGTGCTGGGATTACAGGCGTGAGCCGCCATGCTCGCCCACTTCCAAGTGTTTCTATAATATCATCCAGCCTTGTCATTGTGTCCTGCCCGCGATGTCTTGATCCTCCGTATGCCAACCGTTCTACTTAGTGGCTGCTCTATGCAACAGGCTTTCTTTCATCCATGGGTTTTTGCCTGGTCTTTCTGTCTGGAACACCATTCTCTGACATGTCCTCCTCCAAACTGATTCCTCCTTTAGGCCTCAACTTCTCTGACATTCTCTGGCAAGCCTTCTAGAGTTCTAGGGGTTGGATGTGTTTTCTCTTACATGTGATCCATGTTATTCCATACAATCTTAATAGAGCACTTGCAACGGTGTGTGAGAATCGCCTGCTGACATTTTTGTTCTGTCCATGATACTGTGAATTCCTACGGGATAGCGACCATGGCCTGTTGGTGGTTTTATCTCCATACTACTTAGCACACGTGAGCCCTAGATCAATATTTGCTGAATACAAGGATGAGTGCACATTGTCCTAAGAAACGGGTAAAACAACCAATGCATGGAGGAAAATCCTCACTTATGAAGAAAAATATGTGGCAAATGGAGATGCTCAACAAAATAAGCCATGATTCCATAGAAGCATTAAAGCAAGGAGAGGGGTGGAATAAAATCTAGTGACAGCCATGAGACTTAAGGAGTGGAAAATACAGGATATAACATGGATAAAGAAAAAAAAGACCAAATAGAGGACGAAGAATCAGAAGACCAGGCAAGGCACAGTGGTGAATACCTGGAATCCCAGCACTTTGGGAAGCCAAAGCAGGAGGACTACTTGAGGCCAGGCATTTGGGACCAGACTGGGCACCATAGCAAGACCCTGTTTCTACACCTCTGTGCCCCTCTAAAAACAATTAGCTGGGTTTAGTGGTACAGGCCTGTCATACCAGCTACTTGGGAAGCTGAGGTGGGAGGATCACTTGAGCCCAGGAGTTCAAGGCTGAGCTATGATTGTGCTACTGTACTCCAGCCTGGACAGCAAAGTGAGATCCTGTCTCTTAAAAAACAAAAAAAAATCTTAAAAGTTAAATTGGCCCGGCGCAGTGGCTCACGCCTGTAATCCCAACACTTTGGGAGGCCGAGGCGGGTGGATCACAAGGTCAGGAGATCGAGACCATCCTGGTCAACATGGTGAAACCCCATCTCTACTAAAAATACAAAAATTAGCTGGGCATGGTAGTGCATGAGGCCGAGGCAGGAGAATCGTTTGAACCCGGGAGGCGAAGGTTGCAGTGAGCCGAGATCACGCCACTGCACTCCAGCCTGGTGACAGAGCGAGACTGCATCTCAAAAAAAAAAAAAAACGAAAAAAACAGTTAAATTAAATTACATAAATGATACAGAGTAAAAAGGAAGTGGCCATCTGCTATCTCAGTCTCCCTTTTAAAGGTAATTACGATCCACCCTAAAAAAAAAAAAAAAAAAATCAGAAGACTTAAGTCAAATTGAGACCAGGCTGAGTGGAGAGTAGAAAAGAAATACGTATATAGAAGTGGCTGAGAGGAACACCAAGGTAAGGAATGTGTCCCTTTCATGCTGTACAAATATTAGCATCAACTGTTAAAAACATTGGGAAAACTAAGCTATTGTGTTCTGAGATGGAAAAGTGAAACTAAGGGGGTTATCATGATTTTTTCTTAGAAGCCCCAAAGACTTAGAATATCCTTGCACCAATTTTAGTTCCCAGGGGAAGCCCTGTGCAATTTGGAGACCCTCCTTCTTCTTCCAGGAAGCAACCAGACAGGATTCCAAGGTTAGGCCCGGGGCCCTCTGTTCATTAACCAGATGACAAATGCAGACTGCGTTTACGCCATAGTCACTGGGGCACATGTATGGTGTATGGGAATGTGGTACAGGACTCTGTTTTAGCTTTTTCATTTTTTTGAGACAGCGTCTTACTCTATCACCCAGGCTGCCGTACAGTGGCTTGTTCACAGCTCACTGCAGCCTCAAACTCCTGGACTCAGGCAATCCTCCCACCTCAGGTTTTCCAGTAGTTGGGACTACGGGTGCACGTCACCATGCCCAGGTAATTTAAAAAAAAATTTTCATAGGGACGAGGTCTCGCTATGTTGTCTAGGCTGGTCTCAAACTCCTGGCTTCAGGGGATCCTCCTGCCTTGGTCTCCCAAAATGTGCTGGGATTACAGGAATGAGCCACTGTGCCCGGCCAAGACTTTGTTTTCATAACCAGCTCACAAACACGGCATTTGCCTAAGCCCCTGGCCTTTTGTTTTGGTAACTGATCACAAAGGTAACATGGCTGAGCTTATAGTCCTCCAGTAACCAGATCACTAATATGGCACTTGGATAAGTCACACTTCTTTCTGTTTGTCTTACCAAATCATACATAAGGCATGCGGTTAGGAATTACAACCCTCTGTTTTAGTAACCACAGGGAAACATGGCAGCACAGGGGTAAGTGGTAGAAATATCTATTATATTTAGGAACCATATCACAAACTTAGCCTGTGTTTAAGCCGTAGCCTCTCCCTTTTAATAAACAGATCACAAATATGGCAAATGGCATTGCCTCTCAGATCACAAATTGAGCACACGGCTAAGCTGTGCAATGTGACATTTGTTAGATTCAATTATACATCCTGCCCTCATCTTTTTAAATTTATTTGTTGCTTATGAAATTTTAATTAGCTAAAGAAAAACAAACATTTTATAGAAACAGGGTAACAGAGACCATAAAGCACATAAACCACCAGCCCCGTAGAAGCACTTAAAAAGATAGGTAGAGATCACATCTAGGAAGTTAGGGAGTCAAGGCAGAGAAAATTGTAGAAGAAACACACGGACCCCACTAGAGTTGGCACTGTGAGGGCATCCGAGCAACCATGGGGTAACCAAGGACCTTTCCTTGTGAAGCTCTTTTGTCATCATGAATCATCATATTTGGGAACAGCTGGGAGTTATAATTTGGAATACTGCAAAGCAAATATGTACTTCTCTCACTTTGGGGTATATTCCTGCCCATTGGTGTTAGACTCGGCCAGATGACTTGCTTTGGGCAATGAGGTGTTAGCAGCTGTGGAATGAGCAGACGCAATCGGTCATGACCTCTTGCACCAAAGACATCTCAATGAGAAAAACTTGCCTTGAGTTTCTGCTCCCTGGACCCAGAATGAATACATGAGACAGACCTGACACAACTTCCTCTAGAAGCAGAGCCTCCCAGCTGAGCCCAGCCTGGATCAACCGGGTCTCCGCCCACCTGTGGATCCCAGAACATCAGAGTCAATGCTTCTTGTGATATGTCACTGAATTTGGGGGTGGCTGCAACCTCATTGTGCAACATTAACTGTTACCCTTGCAATTTCCAAGGGCAAGAGTAACAACACGATGGGGGCAGGGAGCAGCTCCAGGGAAAAGGCTGCACAGGTGGACCTGGATCTGGAGTGCAGGTCAGGTCCAATGAATAAAAGGGAGGAAAAGACCCCACATCTCTGCAGTGGTGCAATCGCATCTCTGCAGTGGTGCTGACTCCAGGTTCAGTGGCTTTCACCTTCATAGAGAAACAGCCATGCAGAGATGAACCGCCCTTAAGGGACTTATCTGTATTCCATGCTCTCTGCACATTCAGGAACTGTTTCTGGCTCACTGAGACTCATTCTATTTTACGGCAAATTCTGTCCCATTATTTCTCTCTGTCTCTTTTTTTTTTTTTTCTTTTTCTTTTTTTCTGAGACAGAGTTCTGTCGCCCCGGCTGGAGTGCAGTGGCGGATCTCGGCTCACTGCAACCTCCGCCTCCCAGGTTCAAGCGATTCTTGTGCCTCAGCCTCCTGATTAGTTGGGATTACAGGCGCCCACCACCATGTCCAGCTAATTTTTGTATTTTTAGTAGAGATGGGGTTTCACTATGTTGGCCAGGTTGGTCTCAAACTCCCAACCTCAAGTAATCTGCCCACCTCGGCCTCCCAAACTGCTGGGATTACAGGCGTGAGCCACCGGTGCCCAGAGCCACTGGCCAGGCAAGGTGGCTCACGCCTGTAATCCCAGCACTTTGGAAGGCCGAGGCGGATGAATCACTTAACATCAGGAGTTCAAGTTCTGCCTGGCCAACATGGCGAAACCCTATCTCTACTAAAATTACAAAAGTTAGCCGGGCATGGTAGCACAGGCCTGTAATCCCAGCTACTCAGGAGGCTGAGGCACGAGAATCACTTGAATCCAGAAGGCAGAGGTTGCAGTGAGCTGAGATCACGCCACTGCACTCCAGCCCGGGTGACAGAGCGAAACTCCATCTCAAAAAAAAGACAAAAAAAAAAAAAAAAAAAAAAAAAGCCACAAAGTTAGCTCTCCAGATCTGTTGGGCTTATTGTTAACCAGGTAACATAATTTAATAGATGTCTAGCCTCAGACTTACCTTGATGGCTGACGTGTTTGAAATGCAAGAATAAAGAAAACATTGTGCAAATATCTTGGCATAAAACGTGAATTAACTATAAGGGAAGAAAACCCTTAAACCCTTCTGGGACAATCCTTGGATACAGCAGAGAGATTCCAGGACAAAATGGAGAGATATCACTGAGTTTTTAGGACAAAGGGCTTTTACTTAAGAATTTGGCACCTGGGAAGGTTATGATCCATCTACAAGGCAACAGAATACAAATCAGTTATGCGAGAGCTCGAAAGCATAAAATCTATCACCCTTCCTAAAGAAATACTGAAAGTGCACACAGGCCCACTGAGACATGAATCAAAACAAGGGGTTCAAGAATGGGGGTAAAACGGGGTCTTAAGTTTCTGTTTCTGAGAACTGAAACCATCCACTAAAATTTAATTTAAAATAAAGGCCTTAAACACAGCTATAGAACAAAATGGAAATGACGTGGTGATGGGCTGAAAGGGAAGACGTAATATGAAAAACCAATAATTTTACCATAACAAATTGGATCTAAATCCCATATTACATAAGCAAAGATCAAAACGCCAGAACAGGAGGGATGAAAAGGAGGGAGTGTGGGAAGTACTAATTTTATTATTTAAATGGGGGCAGAGTTCTTATTTAATTATGCTGATTAGTAGATTAATGTTAAGTGGTAGTTGTGGTAACAGGCATATTTATCATGTTTCAGATTTTAATGGACATGGCTTTAGAGGCTGTATAAAATTGCCGTGTATTTTTCCAGATTTTGTTCTGTGGAAAAGAGTTCCAGGAAGTAAAGCGCTCTTCAAAAAAAGGAAAAACTCTTCCATGGTTAATATGAATGGAAATACAGCATATGATTTCCCCAACCGGAAATGAAAAAATGAAAAATGCCTGTTAGTATAAATCTTTTTAATCAGGCTTGTAGTTAAGAGATCATTTTTTAAGTCTAGTGTTTGCCAGTAATTACAGCAGGAAAATATTTTCTCATGGACTATTGTGGTAAACATTTGGCATTGTCCTCTAACACCCATTCTGTCCCAGATGAGCATGTGACCCAATTTTGACCAAAGAGATACTCTTTGATGCCCGCTTTATAGAGACAAGGTCTCGGTCTATCCCCCAGGCTGGAGTGCAGTGGCGCAATCATAGCTTGAGCCCAGTCTTGAACTCCTGGGCTCAAGTGATCCTTTTGTTTCAGCCTCCTGAGTAGCTGGGGCTACAGGCATGTACCACCACACCTGTGGTATGGTTTGGCTGTGTCCCCACCCAATTCTTGTCTTGAATTATAGTTCCCATAATCCCTATGTGTTATGGGAGCAGCCCAGTGGGAGGTAACGGAATCATGGGGGAGGTTACCCCCATTCTGCGGTTCTGGTGATAGTGAGTGAGTTCTCAGGGCATCTGATGGTTTTATAAGGGGCTTTTCCCTCTTTTGCTTGCCACTTCTCTTTGCTGTAGCCATGTGAAGAAGGACGTGTTTTCTTCTCCTTCTGCCATGATTGTAAGTTTCCTGAGGCCTCCCCAGCCATACTGAACTGTGAGTCAATTAAACCTCTTTCCTTTATAAATTACTCAGTCTTGGGTACGTCTTTATTAGCAGCATGAGAACTAATACAACCTGCCTGATTTTTAAAATTTTCTTTAGAGAGAGGGTCTCACCATGTTGCTCAGGCTGGTCTCAAACTCCTGGCATCAAGCGATCTTCCCACCTTGACCTTCTAAAGTGCTGGGATTACAGACATGAGCCACTGAACCTGGCCCATTTTATCATTCTTGAGAGACAGAGAAAGGGAGACCCATAAAAGAGATACTCCCTCTTTAAACTCTACGTATTGTCATGTCTAGATGTGATGTCTGGAACTGCTGTAACCATCTTGTAACCGTCATGAAAATGACACTTTTGGGCCAGGTGCTCATGCCTGTAACTCCAGCACTTCGGGAGTTGAGGCAGGCACATCACTTGAGGTCAGGAGTTTGAGACCAGCCTGGCCAACATGGTGAAACCCCATCTCTACTATAAATACAAAAAGTAGCTCGGCATGGTGGCACACACCTGTAATCCCAGCTAGTCAGGAGGCTGAGGCAGGAGATTCGCTTGAACCCAAGAGGTGGTAGTTATAGTGAGCTGAGATCACACCACTGCGCTCCAACCTGGGTGACAGAGTGAAGCCAAGAAAATGATACTTTTCTGGTTATCACTGCTGTATAACAGCTTAACCATTTTATGGATTCTGTGGGTCAGGAAAGACTCAAATGCTGGATTGGATTATCTGCATGAAGCCTTGTTCACGGTGCCAGGGCCGGAAGGAATCTGAGACCAGGAGTGCCAACTCAGCCCCTCTCCATGGCCTCTCCAAATGGCTCAGCTTCTTCCTAGCATGGAAGCCTCAGGCGGGCTGGACTTCTTATGGCGGCATCTCAAGGCTCTAATTACAAATGATCCAGGAAACAAGACAGATACTGCATTCCCTTCCCTGACCTAGCATCACTCTTGCTACATTTTCTGGGTTACAAAAAAGTCACGTGCCCACATCCAGATTCAAAGGGTGGGAAGGTGGACCCCTCTCTCTATGGAGGGCTGCCCAGGTCACATGCAGTGCCACGGCTGTCTCTGGAGAATGCAATCTGTATGGAAGTCAGCACTAAGGCAGGGAGAGGGGGCTCAAAGAATCTGGGTTACTGTTGGGCCACAGATTCAACCAACCCTGAAGTTTTCCCTGACTCTGTTTTTCCGTTTTCTGAGATATTTTCCTATCCTTGAAGCCATTTAGAATTGGTGTGTTTTGTTTTTGTTTTTGACTTGTTGCAAAAGCATTCTAACAGAAGCAAACAGGCCAGGGGCAGTGGCTCACACCTGTAATCCCAACACTTTGGGAGGCTGAAGCGGGAGGACTGCTTGAGCCCAGGAGTTCAATGCTGCAATGAGCTATGGCTGCATCATGGCCCGTGTGACATCACAAGACCCCTGTCTCCACAAAAAATTTAAAAATTAGCCAAGCACGGTGATGTGCACCTGTAGTCCCAGCTACTTGGGAAGCTGAGTCGGGAGGATCATTTGAGCCCAGGAGTTTACAGCTGCAATGAGCTATGATTGCACCATGGCACTCCAGCCTGGGTGACACAGTAAGATGTTCTCTTTAAAAAAAAAAAAAAAAAAAAGAGAGAAAAAGAAAAAGAAACAAACCCCTTCTTAACATCCTGCAGGGCCAAGTGTATGGAGGAAATTGTCCAGACAGTACTTCTCTTTAGACATTAAAGTCAGAGAGACCTGTGACTGTATGGCTGGGCTCTCTCAGGCATTGAGTGAACCGCTCAGAGCAAAACCTCAGTTTCCTTATATATAAAATGGGGATAATAATACAATGAATAGGACAGTTGTGAGGCTGAAATGAAGCAGCACTTATGAAATTTTTATTGTTGGCACAGAGGAAACAGTCAATAAATGGTAGCCTTCGTTAGCACTGTTTGACCATGACTATTTCATGGTAATATATGATAGCATTTTGGAGGTAAAACCACATTTTGGATATATCCTTTCTATATTTTACTAAGATACGTGTGTGTGTGTTTTAAGAATGTATTGAAGTCATTTCCCCTTTTTCTTTGAAAAAAAAATACCTTTTTAAAGGTGAAGAGTCAGGGAAGCATCTGTCACAGAATGATAGCCTAGAGCTCTTCATCATCTTAGTGGAGACATTTTGCAAACAACCAGAAATCCTTCCAAACTGAGTTAGGCAACAAACAGAGGCTATGTCGGAAGGACAAAAGGAAGTGCCATAGAATCCTAGGAGAGGAGATGAAGGATGCAACGACCGTTCTCCAAGGGTAACAAGGGTAGCTGTGTTCCACAGGATCATTGAAAGTAGAATGCACGATCCTCCCCAGACTCTCACCCCGGGAAGGCAGGCTGCTGCCTCTCTGCCCTCCCTCTCTCTGGGACTGTAAGACCCTCAGCTCTTTCTTCTTCTCTGTTCATGTGGCAGGAAGGGGTCTGCATGACTGTATGATGGTTCCGTCCATTCATGCCTGCAAAGACTGGATGGAATCATCATGGGCCAATTCCAACAAGATCAACAAATCTCAAAGCAGTATGGAGATTTCCCAGAGAATTCAAAACAGAACTACCACTCAGCCCAGCAATCTGATTTTTACTGGATATCTACACAAAGGAAAATAAATCATTCTACCAAAGACACCCACACTTGTATGTTCACTGCAGCACTATTCACAACAGCAAAGACATGGAATCAACCTAGGTGTCCATCAATGGTGGACTGGATAAAGAAAATGTGGTAGATATACACTGCGGAATACTATGCAGCCATAAAAAGGGTGCAGTCATGGCCTCTGCAGCCACATGGATGCAGCTGGAGGTCATTATTTTAAGGGAATTAACACAGAAACAGAAAACCAAACACTGCATGTTCTCAATTGAGTGGGAGGGGAACATTGGGTCCACGTGGACATAAAAATGCCAGCAATAAACACTAGGGACTACTAGATTAGGGACAGAGGGAGGGGGACAAGGGCTTGAAGACTACCTATTGAGTATTATGTTCACCATTTGGGTGATGGGTTCAATAGATACGCAAACCCCAGCATTGTACAATATATCCATGTAACAAACCTGTACATGTACCTCCTGAATCTAAAAAAGAAAAAAAAAAAGACAAAAACAAATCTCCCAGCCCTTCTTGGTAAAGTGTCCATGCCAGTTTGTTACTGATTAGGAGAGAGAGATGTATGGCTCATATTTCACATAGGGAGGCTGGAGATAGCTAGATACTAGGCAGCAACTCACATGTCTGCCTCTGTCCTAAAGACAAAGTCTAGTCCCGAGCAAACTCTTTGACAAGCAGGATTCACCCAATGTGACAATGGAGAATTGCAGCTTGATTGTGAGTCCTCAAATGACTGAAGCAAGCAATACTATCCTGCCCTGCGGGAGCATAAAAGTGAGGACCCTGCTTTGTCCTGAAAGCTTACTCCACCCAATTCATTGGATGCTCCTCCCAAATTTCTCCCTGATGTTGATCGCTGCCGTTTTGTTTGGATTCTTAGAGACAGAATCCATTCTCACCTAAGATCAAGGGATGAGTCTGAGCTGTTGGGATTTTGCCCCTGTGGCTTAGCTGATTTCTTCCTGGGATTCTGGCAGCAGGGTTGGTGGCACAAGAGCAAGACATCCACATTTACAGTCAATTCTGAATTAAGAAAACCTCAGCGCAGCCTGGAATCCAGCCAGAGAAATACACCGGTACATTAGCTTCTCTGCTTCCATTTGCAACGTTCACCGATGCCTGCAAGCTGTGCTTGTTAGAGCACTTTGATAACATGCTAATACACTTAGTGAGGCAAAAATAAATAATAGGGCCTCTTCGAGCTTGCCTGGCTTTGAACCCCATAACTATTAGTACTTCCATAAGTAATTATTCCCAAAAGCTTACAGGTCCGTTCCTGTACCCTCAGCACTGCCTAACTTTGGGGTTATACCTCCTGTAACTACATTTAGACTGTAACATGACTACATTAGACTGTCATATTGCATTTTATCCTAACAATACTCTAAATACTTTACATGACTGTAAATCTGATTTACAAGGATTCTTGGAAAATCAGTGAAGGAAAATCCTAGACCTCCAGCATTCCAGGGTAGTGAGAGGTTGTTATTTCATTTTTTTCTCTGCTAGGCATTAACTAATAAAGGAAGAGATGTGAGGATGGGTATTGGATGGCCTCCAAATAAGAAATGTAGGTGAAACACATAATTGATAGAAGCTGGATCCACCATAATTTCTACATCTTCTTATTCTCCCTAAGAAGACACTTCTCCTTTTCCCTCTTTAAATTTCTTTCCTATGGTTCCTGAAGACCTCTTAGAAGCTGGGTTGGCCCATGAATGCAATGGAGCACCATCTTGAATTCACAAATAAAGAACGAAGCAGCCAACTACATCAATGCACTCATTGCAACTAAGAGTAAAAAATTTTAGGCCAGGCATGGGGCCTCATGCCTGTAATCCTAGTGCCTTGGGAGGCTGAGGGGGATGAATTGCTTGAGCTCAGGACTTCAAGACTAACCTAGGCAACATAGTGAGACCCTATCTCTAAAAAAAACTATTTAGAAAAATAGCCAGGCATGGTAGTGTGCACCTGGAGTTGCAGCTACTTGAAAGACTGCAGCAGGAGGATTGCTTGAGCCCAGGAAATCGAGGCTGCTGTGAGCTATGATTGTACCACTGCACCCCAGACTGGGTGACAGAGCAAGACACTGTCTCTAAAAAACAAACAAACAAACAAACAAAACCAGAGAGCTAAGCTAAGCTCCTCATGGCAAAGATAACCCTCAGTTTCCCTCATTTGTAAAATGGGACTAGAATGGATCTAAATAATACAGTATACTTACACCATACTTATTATGCTCATGGGCACGCATGAGGTATGCTAAATGCCAGCAGCCACAAGCCCTCTATAAATGTTAATTTCCTCCCCTGTGTCCTCTTTCTTCTCTGACAGTGACTGAAATCTGCACACAGATGGCGTTAGAGATTCTACATAGTGTGCTTGATTTTCTGGATTGGTATTTAAGGGACAGGAAGTGGGGTAACAGCATCAGAGAAGCAGCTAAATGCACGTTACTCAGGAATTGATCTCGGTGACTTTTTGGTTGATATGATGCACTGGGCATTCTGGCATTTATAGAGATGGACTCTGGAGTTGGAACAGTCATGTCGCTTTTGCACAAGGAGCACACTGCGATATGATTTTCCTTTCTCCATAGAGCAGGCTACAAAGACAGGAGGGCTGATTGTCATAGGGTGGCAAAGCTATCTTTCTGAAGCCTCATTCTTGGGAATTTCTTTTATGATGGTGATCTATGTCATTCCATCAGATGCCCCTGCCATCACCCCAGCTGATATTTGCTCCTCCCACAAATAGCTTGGAGCAAGGCCCAATTTTTTCTGATTTAATCTTACCTGCCTCCTTTATAATGACTCAAAAATGTGTTGCTACAGGATAAAACCAAAGTTCTAAGTTTATGTGACACACACCCTGGAAAAACAACAGCTTTATGCATAGCCAGTTTCTTGAGCATAAATTTGGTACCAAGCATTACAATATCCTTAAGCAGATAAATAACAAATGGGGAAATAATTTAGTCATTTCAATTGGAACAAATTCCCAAAATATCTTCTTGTTATCACTTTGATGAATCAGACTCCAGAGTTCTTAGGGAACATATCACAATAACTAATTAAAGCTTTTAAGATGATGGAAAGGAATTAATATTAAATGGGTTGGACCAAAAGAGGGAACTGTAACACTTAGTGGAAAGGGCAGAAGAGAAAAGGAAGAAATCCTGGCTAAACTAAGAAATGACTGTGAAATGGACTCACCCCTGAGGCAAATGTCCAAAGCAGGGAAGAAATCACATCTTCTACCGAATTCTGCCTTAACCTAATGATCTGTAATTTATTGGAAACATCATGTGTTTTAAATTGGAAACAACATACTCCTCCATCTGAGTTCTTTAATGTCTTATTTTCTTAAATTTTTTACATTTTTTGAGACAGAATCTTGCTCTGTTGCCCAGGCTGGAGTACAATGGCACGATCTCGGCTCACTGCAACCTCTGCCACCCAGGTTCAAGCAGTACCTCAGCCTCCCAACTAGCTGGGATTACAGGCATGTGCCACCACACCAGGCTAATTTTTCTATTTTTAGTACAGACAGGGTTTCACCATATTGGCCAGGCTAGTCTTGAACTCCTGACCTCAAGTGATCCTCCTGCCTCGGCTTCCCAAAGTGCTGGAATTACAGGTGTGAGCCACTGCACCTGGCAGAATGTGTCTTACTTGTTCAATTTCACCTGGTTCCTGTATCTTGATAAAACAAGCTAAGTCCAAAAAACAATGTCAGGTGAGAATTTCATATGGAACATCTATGCTGACGAATTCCATTCATCTTTCCAATTTGGCAAACACTCTGCCAGAAAGCAAGAACTGAGGAGGAGGCCTAGGCAGGGTTTCCTTCATGCCTGTGTTTAGTTTAGGTGTGCTCTGTGTGTTTCAGTAACTCACCCACCTCCACTTCTAGAGGCTGGCTCTAAGGCCAACAGCTCCTGGCAGCTTGGCTTTGTTCATGGCTCAAGCCCTGGTCTCTCCTCTTCCACTTTGCCCTCTGCTGTTTGGCCTCATTGCAAGGGTCCTGACTTCCTGCTTTATGATTTTCTGCCTCTAGCCCTTTCCCCATAGCCCTGAACCCTAATGCAGAGGTTCATCAGCATGGCTGGGGAACTTCTTAGAAATAGATACACTCAGGCCCCGTCCAGAGACTCTGGGTGGTACCCAGCACCCAGAATCCAGTTGATTCTGGTCATCACTTCTAGGGCTGACCAGGGATTTCCTGGGTTAAGATTAACACTCTCATCTGGGCGCAGTGGCTCATGCCTGTATCCCAGCACTTTGGGAGGCTGAGGCAGGTGGATCACTTGAGGTCAGGAGTTTGAGACCAACTTGGCCAACATGGTGAAACCCCGTCTTTACTAAAAATACAAAAATTAGCTGGGCATGTGGTGCACACCTGTAATCCCAGCTAGTAGGGAGGCTGAGGCAGGAGAATCACTTGAACCTGGGAGGCAGAGGTTGCAGTGAGCCGAGATTCCACTACTGCACTCTAGCCTGGGGGACAGAGCGAAACTCGGTCTCAAAAAAAATAAAAGATTAACACTCTCCTCCTGGATTTCATCTTCTTCTGCCCACTTTGCATAACAAAACCACACCAAAGGAGGGTTGAACATCCAGCACCTGACTGACTGCAGCATTTAGGATACACCAACAAAGAATCGCCCTGTGAGGCAAAACACACTTCTCATTGAATATATATTGATGCCAAAGTTTGGGAAAGCTGAAACCCCTTAAGTGATGTAATTTTTGCCATTCTGATTCTCTTATTTTACAGAGATCAGCAGAGACTTGGGAGAAGCCAGGCAGAGGTTGTGGCCAGGCTAAGGCGCTGTCCATGGTCATGAAATAATGACACAGATTCTTCAGGAGGAAGAAAGGAGCCCGCAGTTTTCTTCTGAGCAGGAAAGGCACCAAACACTGCTCCTTGGGAAGCTGTTCTAGTCGGGTGCCCCAGAGAAACAGAACTAATAGGATAAAAATATGTGTGTGTATGTGTGTGCATGTGTATGTGTACAGATAGATATAGATATGCATATATATCAAGTATTTTGTTTACCCCCATTTACAGTTTCTTTACTTCTACAGGGTACCCCTCCTTCTATTGTGCAGAAATTTTCTGTGCAATATTCTGTGGGGTTTTATTTATCTACCTGTCTACTTGGAGGCTATATATACATATAGCCTACTAGGGATAGTAGTAAACAAAATCCATACATATATGTATATAAATATATATACGTGTATATACATATATATGAGCAATATATACATAAATATGTGTATATACATATATGTATATATTATATATACATATATGTATATATTATATATACATAAATATGTGTATATATATTGTATATTATATATAGTATATATATTATATATATACTATATATTATATATATACTGTATATATATTATATATACTATATATTCTATACACAGTATATATATACTATATATTCTATATACTGTATATATAGAATATATATACTATATATTCTATATATACATATACTGTATATATAGAATATATATACTATCTATTATATACACAATATATATAATATATATACTATCTATTATATACACAGTATATATAATATATATACTATCTATTATATACACAGTATATATAATATATATACTATCTATTATATATACACACATATATAATATATATACAATATATATTATATATATACACACATATATACACACACACATATATATATATTGCTTATGTCATTATGGAGGCTAATAAGCCCCGAGATCTGCAGGGTGAGGTGGCAAGCTAGAGACCCAAGAGAGCTGATGGTGTAGTTCCAGCCCAAAGGGTGGCAGGCTGAAGACCAGGAAGAGCCCATGTTTCAGTCTCTTCTCTTGGTGAATTCCCTTTAAAGGGAGAGGAAGCCTGAAGGCAGGTGATATGGTTTAGCTGTGTCCCCCACTCAAATCTCATCTTGAATTGTAGCTCCCATAATTCCCATGTGTTGTGGGAGGGACCTGGTGGAGATAATTGAATCATGGGGGTGGTTTCCCCACACTATTCTTGTGGTAGTGAATAAGTCTCATGAGACCTGATGGTTATATAAAGGATTTCCTGGCTGGGTGCAGTGGCTCAGGCTTGTAATCCTAGCAGTTTGGGAGGCCAAGGTGGGTGGATCACCTGAGGTCAGGAGTTCAAGACCAGCCTGGCCAACATGGTGAAACCCTATCTCTACTAAAAACAAAAACAAAAACAAAAATTTCCAGATGTGGTGGTGCATGCCTGTAATCCCAGCTACTCAGGAGGCTGAGGCAGAAGAATCTCTTGAACCCAGGGGGCAGAGGTTGCAGTGAGCCGAGATTGTACCACGGCATGCCAGCCTGGGCAACAGAGTGAGACTCTGTCAAAAAAAAAAAAAAAAGAAGAAGAAGAAAAAGAAAGGTTTCCCTTTTTGCTTGGCTCTCATTCTATCTTACCACCACCATGTAAGAAGTGCCTTTTTTCTTCTGTCATGATTGTGAGGCCTCCCCAGCCAAGTGGAACTGTGAGTCCATTCACTCTCTTTTTCTTTATAAATTACCCAGTCTTGGGTATGTCTTTATCAGCAGCGTGAAAACACTGATGTCCCAGTTGGAAGGCAGTCAGGCAGGGGGAGTTCTCTCTTGCCCAGGGAAGGGCCAGTCAGTCTTTTTGTTCTATTTTGTTCTATTCAGGCCTTCCAGTGACTGCATGAGGCCCACCCAGATTAGGAAGGACAAGCTGTGTTACTCAGTCTATCGATGTAAATATTAATCTCATCCAAAGACACCCTCACATAAATACCCGCAATAGCGTTAGACCAAATATCTGGGCACCCTGTGGTCTAGTCAAGGTAACACGTAAAATTCACCACTGCAGAAGTCAAACTGGTGTCAGGAAAGCACTGTGGGAGAATGGTACTTTGAGAACGCCAATTTTAAAGAATTGTAAAGAACTGTTCAGACTGTGTCAGATTAGCCAGATGTGAGGAACACTCCCACAGTCAGAAGATGGGAAAGTATCCCCGCAGAACTGCATCACATCTGTGCTTACTAATCAAATATGATGCTCCCACCCATACTTACACTGAATGGCCCCTTCTGCTCAAGAACCAAGTTTGGAATTCTATTGACATCCAGAAGACCAAAGAGGAAGACCAAGAAGCACCAGCCATTCTGTGTCCTGGTATTTGTAAACTACGGTAGACCTTTCTTCTTTGAAGGATAAACAGGAAAATAAAACCCCGTAGAATATTGCAAAGAAAATGTCTGCACTGTAACAGGAGGGATACTTTGTAGACGTACAGAATAACACTAAAAAGGGGTTATTACAGAAAAAAAGCTTAAAAGCCATCTGTTTTGTGTTCTCAATGAAACACACACACACATACACACACACAATATTACCTATGAAACAAGAGCTATGATCATCGAAGACTGGGATAGAATTTTCTTAGGTTGAGAAAAAAGGGAATTCAAGAAAAGAAAAAATTTAATAATATTAAAACATAATAGAAAAAAATGACATAGGAAGTTATGAAGTCCAATATCGATGATGCTGAAACTCTAACTCAGGTTACAGAAAACAAACTTGGAAAGCTCATCAATCAACTATTCAGTTTATCCTTGGGTTGTCCACCTTTTCTTTTTAAATTTTTACTCCTTTTATATATTTTGCATGCTAGTCCTTTGTTTATTGTGAATGCTGCAAACATTTTCTCCTGGTCTGTAGTTTCTTTTTTAATTTTTTATGGCGGCTTTCCCCATGTGGGGTTTTTAAAATTTGCATTTAGTCAAAGCTGTTTGTTTTTTCCTTCTGGCTATGGGTGTCTTAAGGTGTTTAACTCAATGGTATAAATATAGTCCACTCTATTTACATCTAACCATTTTAGAATTCTTATGTGTGTTTAATCTATGTGTGGCTTATTTTTATAAGTGCTGCTGGGTGAGCATGTAGCTTTTTTACATCTCCAATAGATAGGCAGTTGCCCCAATTGTATTGAATATCCCATCCTTAGCCCAAGTGATTTAGCACAAGTTTCACGCTAAATTCCCATGTAGACCTGGGCATATATATGGACTCCCAGTCCATTCCATTGATGTAGACTCTATTTTATTTATGGCTAGTACTGCACAGGTATATGTGTGTCTTGATATTTGGTAACTCTTTGTTCTTTTTCAATCTTGGATCTTCCTTTTTTTTTGCCACATGTATTTTAGGATCAATTTAGCGATTCCATGAGAATTTTGTTAGGATTTGTTTAACTTTATTAGTAATCAGGGAAATGCAACTTAAAACTACAGGATGCTATTTTAAATCTATCTAGTTGGCAGCAAAACATTCACATTTGATGGTATTGAGGGTTGGAGAGAATTTAGTAAGAAAAGGTCTTCTATATTGTTATAGTACCTTTTTAAAAAAAAGACAGGATGTTATTCAGTTGCCCAGGCTGGAGTACAGTGGTGCAATCATAGCTTACTGCATCCTCAAACTCCTAGGCTCAATGGATCCTCCCACTTCAGCTTCCTAAGTGGCTGGGGCTATAGGCACATGCCACCACACCTTTGTCATTGTTTTGTAGAGATGGGGTCTATGATGCTCAGGTTAGTCTTAGACTCCTAGCCTCAAGCAATCCTCCCACCCAGGCCTTCCAAAGCGCTGGGATTACAGAATTGAACCATTGCACTCAGCCCGTACTGGCAACTTTTAAAGGTGATATGACAATGTCTATTAAAGCTGAAAATGTGCATGGCCTACAACTTGGCAATTCTGCTTCCTAGAATCTCTCCTAGAAAAAATCCTCACACCTGTGTGCATGGAGGCAAGAACACATATGTTACCTGAAGGATTCTTGTGAAAGGAAAAAGTACTGGAATCAAGTGTCCATCATTAGGAAAACTAAGGAAAATATCCTTACATGGAATCTATGCCATATATTAAGAGATCTGAGTGCTTAATATACTGACATACTGTTTTTGTTGTTGTTTTTTCTTGGAGATGGAGTCTTGCTCTGTCACCCAGGCTGGAGTGCAGTGGCGCATTCTCGGCTCACTGCAACCTCTGCCTCCCGGGTTCAAGAGAGGCTCCTGCCTCAGCCTCAAGAGTAGCTGGGATTACATGCGCATACTACCACACCCAGCTAATTTTTGTATTTTTTTAGTAGAGATGGGGTTTTGCCATGTTGTCCATGCTGGTCTCGAACTCCTGACCTCAGATGATTCACCTGCCTTGGCCTCCCAAAGCGCTGGGATTACAGGCATGGGCCACTGCGCCGGCCTGACATTCTCTTGAGTGAAATGAAAAGCAAGAATGCTAAATGACTATGATATTATTTGTGGAAAAAGAAAAAATCACTCAACAAAATAGTGTATTTTTTGTAGGAGGGAGGTTATAGATTCTGGAAGGATCTATACTAAAGTAATAACAGTGGCTGGTTAGCTCTGCAGAGTTGGATATTTGGCAGGCAGGTAGCGGTAATGAGGTGAATGCACACAGAACAATACAATTAGCTCTTAAAAACACAGATTAGTGAATAAAATAAAGAACAGAATAAAATATATGTTACGAATTTTGTTTACTACTATCCCTAGGCAGAAAGTAGTGGTTGACACATAATGAGTACTCAATACATATTTGATAAATGAATGAAAAAACAGAATACCATTTATGTACATTAAATATGCATGCAATATTGGCCTGGTGCAGTGGCTCATGCCTCTAATCCCAGAGCACTGGGAGACTAAGATGGGAGGATTGCTTGAAGCCAGGAGGTCAAGACCAGCCTGGGCAACATAGCCAGACCTCTTTTCTATAAAAATTAAAAAATGGATTAGCTAGGCACGGTGGTGCACACCTGTAGTCCTAGCTACTTGGGAGGCTAAGGTGTGAGGGTTGCGTGAACCCAAGTTACAGTGAGCTGTGACTGCATCACTGCACTCCAGCCTGGGCGACAGAGAGAGACCTTGTCTCAAACACACACACACACACACACACACACACACACACACACACACACACACACGCACACACACGCACACACACATATCACACATATACAGCTGGGTGCAGTAGGAGGCCGAGATGACCACTTGAGGTCAGGAGTTCCAGATCAACCTGGTCAACGTGCCAAAACCCCATCTCTACTAAAAAAAATACAAAAATTAGCCAGGCATGGTGGTGGGTGCTTGTGATCCCAGCGATTCGGGAGGCGGAGGCACCAGAATTGCTTGAATCTAGGAGGCAGAGGTTGCAGTGAGCTTTGATCATGTCACTGCACTCCAGCCTAGGTAACAGGTGAGGCCGTGTCTCAAAAAAGAAAAAAAAAAGTATATATATACATATATATGAATATATACACACATATATATATTCACTAAAAGCAAAAATGCAAATTTTGCACCAACAGCCACACATTAAAATCCTCTGGATAATTGCCCATAGGAATAGAGGTGGAATAGGAGTGGGAAACAGAGAGAAAAGGAAATAAACAAATGAGCAAACAAACAAGTAAGTAAGAGAGAGGCTTTGCATGGATCTAAGATGGTGTCCTACCCTAAATGGAGAAATATAATAGATGCAACTCTCTACCCCTGATGCAGAAAAGTGCACAAACAAACAAATGTGTCTGTGAACCGACAAGAAAGGAAGAAAACTCCAGAGGGCAGACATTAAGAACAAGCAGTTAATTAAGGGAGAGCTCAGAGCTGGCTTTTTTCCTGAGAGGATCTGCCCAAGCCTGGTGCCTGGAAGCTGTGGTTTAACGACCCTGCAGAACCCGAGGGACAGGAGGCAGAGTCTATGGACCACACAAGAGGAGGATCTAAATGAGGTTCTGCAAGAAGGCAGAATCCTCACAGCCAGGTGGAATGGTTTCGATATTCATCCATGTCATTAGAACATGATTAGTTCATTCCATTTTGTCATCGAACAGCACTTCATTGCACACGTTCACCACAATTTTGTTTGTCTGTTCTCTGGTTGATTGACATTTGGTTGTGTCTAGTTTGTGGCTATTATGATCAAGACTCCATGAACAATCTTGTACACATCATTTTATGGACATATGTTTTCACTTCTCTTGGGAAAATCCTAGGAGAAGAATGTTTGGGTTAAAGAACAAGTATGTATCTAGCTTTATAAGAAACTGCCGACTGGGCACAGTGACTCACACCTACTAATCCTAGCACTTCCAGGAGCTAAGTGGGGAAGACAGATTGAGCTCAAGAGTTTGAGACCAGCCTGGGCATTATAGTGAGACCCTGTCTCTAAAAAAAAAAAAAAAATCTTAGCTGGGTATGGTGGCTTGTGCCTGTGGTTCCAGCCACTCAGGAGGCTGAAGTGGGAGGATCCCTTGAGCTCAGGAGTTTGAGGCTGCAGTGAACCATGATTGCACCACTGCACTTCAGCCTGGGTGACAGAGCAAGAGACTCTGCCTCAAAAAAAAAAAAAAAAAAAAAAAAAAAGAATACAGAAACTGCCAAAGAGTTTTCCAAAGTGATCGTAACATTTTACACTCCTCTCAGTAATGTCTGAGAATCTCATTTACTCCACATCCTTGCCAACATTTGGTATTTTCAGTCTTTTCAGCTTAACTTTTTTTCTGGGCAAGAAGTGGGTAACTCACAGCTGTTTTAATTTGTAATTTATCTAGACAAATGATGTTGTACATCTTTATATTGATTGTGCTTATTAGCCATTTGTATATTTTCTCTTATGAAATAACTAGATGTTGAGTACAACCTTTACAGGATTGTTTGTCTTTTATAGTATTGAGTTGTGAGACTTTTAAAATATATTTAATATATTCTGCTTACGACTCTTTTCTCAGATACATACGTTGAAAATATTTTTTTCCTAATCTGTGCCTTGCCTTTTCCTATTCTTCGTGGTTCCTGTTAGAGAGCTGAAGTTTGAACACTTATTATTATTATTTGCTTTTTTTTTTTGAGACGGCATCTCACTCTGTCACCCAGGCTGGAGTGCAGTGGTGCAGTCACAGCTCACAGCAGCTTCTAATTTCTGGGCTCAGGCAATCCTCCTGGCTGAGCCTCCCAAAGTGCTGGGATTACAGGCATGAGCCACTGCACTCAGTCTAAAAAGTTATTTTTAAAATTGGATTTTAAACTAAATTTGAAAATATTTTCTAAAATTTTATTTATATAATTGCCAATTAAAAATTGTATATATTATTATTTATGGCGTCTAATGTGATGTTTTGATATATGTATACATTATGCAATGGCTAAATCAATCTATTTAACATACACATTATCTCATTTGCTTATCAGTTTTTGTGATGAGAACATTTAAAATCTCTCAGCAATTTTAAAGTATACAATGTATCTTTATTGAGAGTCTTCACATGTATGATAGATCTTTCGAAATTATTTTTCCTGTTTAACTGAAATCTTCTGTCATTCTGAAATTTTAATTTTTTTTAATTTTTTTATTTGAGACAGGGTCTCGCTCTGTCAGCCAGGCTGGAGTGCAGTGGCACGATCTCAGCTCACTGCAACCTCTGCCTCCCAGGCTCAAGCAATTCTCCTGCCTCAGCCTCCCGAGTAGCTGGGATTACAGGCGTGTGCCACCACACCCGGCTAATTTTTGGATTTTTAGTAGAGACGGGGTTTCACCATGTTGGCCAGGCTGGTCTCGAACTCCCGACCTCAGGTAATCTGCCTGCCTCGGCCTCCCAAAGTGCTGGGATTACAGGAGTGCGCAACTGTGCCTGGCCTGAAGTTTTAAATTTTGATTAAGTCCATGAGTCCATTTTTTAATGGTTTGTGATTTTCATGTTCTGTCCAGGAAACCTTTGTCTACCTCCAATTGTGAAGATACTCTGTTTTCTTCCACAATCCACATATTTCTATGCTTTTGGGAGTATGATCAGCCTAAATTAATTTGTGTGTGTGTGTAGGGGTTTGAGGTAGAGGCCAAACAGATGGTAGAATTTTAACTTAAATTTGGATCCTTGATATTTGCTTTAAAAAGTCTTTACACAACATGGGCTAGAAGAAAACACCCCAAACCATTGACAGTGTGTGTTTCTGAAAATGAATGGAGAGAAAGAAACAGGCTGGGCGTGGTGGCTCATGCCTGTGATCCCAGCACTTTGGGAGGCCAAGGCGGGTGGATCACCTGAGGTCGGGGGGTTCCAGACCAGTCTGGCCAACATGGTGAAACCCTGTCTTTACTAAAAATACAAAAATTAGCCGGGCATGGTGGCAGGCGCCTGTAATCCCAGTTACTCGGGAGGCTGAGGCAGGAGAATCTCTTGAACCTAGGAGGCAGAGGTTACAGTGAGCTAAGACCATGCCACTGCACTCCGGCCTCGGTGACAGAGCAAGACTCCTTCTCAAAAAATAACAAGAAAAGAAAGAAAGACAGACAGAGAAAGACAGACAGAGAAAGGAGAGAAAGGAGAGAGAGAGAGAGAGAGAGAGAGAGAGAGAGAGAAAGAAACTGAAATGGCATATAAAAGAGATATCAATGAAATCAGGAATGTGCTATTTATTTTAAGAGGAAAGAAAAGGTCAGAAGCAATTATAGCAAGTTGGTGATGTTTGTTCATTCTGCATTGTGGTTACATGCATGTTTGCTGTAAGGACTCTGTTCTTTTTCCTATTTCAAATAATTTTCCTAAGTAAAACCAAGAAAAAGTGTACACTACAAAGTAACAATAAAAAGTCACTTTGAAGATTCGCAGTTTCATGCTAGACAGGGCAATTAGATGCAGTTGAAGTTGCCAAACTCTCTCGAAAGATCACAGAAATTTTCAGATTTGGAGAAGCCACATAGCTGATTCATTCACTGTGAATGTCTGTCACTCAGTGGGTGATAACTGTCAGAAGCTTCGGGCTCATTTCCCAAGAAAAACGATATAATGTGAAGCCAAGCTTAATTCAATTAAACAAAGAAAATAAATCACGGCTTCCCTTAAACATTAAGAAGCAGAAAATCTCACAGTTCTTTGATACATCTCAAAATTATGCTGCAATTCAAAACGATGCTGGACATAGTCCCTGTCTGGACAAGGGTTATGAACTGTGAAAAGCTCTGTGCTATTCTGAGGTTCTGTGTGAAGAACTGCCAATGGCTGAAAGTGATTTAGAACATGCTTCATACTAACTGTGAACACAGCTTAAACTCAAACTTTGAGCTAATAAAGAAGAAAGGGATATGGAAGTGTATGCATCAATGCATGCTAAGGTGAAATGAAAAATAAATATGCATCCTAGGGTCGTTCTCCAAGTGTGGCCTATGGGCTGGCAGCATCACCCAGGTGCTGATTATAGATGCAAACTTGCAGGTCTCAAGCCTGACTTACTAAATCAAGGGGAGTAGCTCAGGAGTCCGTGTTTCGTGAAGCTTTCCAGGGGATGCTTTGGCTGACACTGGACAATGACTGCTTTAGTGGAAATGTGACATTCAGTTTTAGACACACAGCACCCAAATTTCCTTTCTACACTGGGTGATGCTTCATCTTAAGAGCCTTGGTAAGTATCCCCCACCTCAACTTAGAAGCTCCAAAGGCCATAAATGTCACTATCCCCCATGCAACTGAGATATGGGCATGTGACTCAGGCTTGGCAATTCAAATGCAGCACCCCAGCCTTTCAATCTGGAGCTAGGGCTGCAAAGAAGCTGTTTTGGAGGTTCCGTCTGACCCTAGGCAGCACCCAAAGTGTCGTGGTCCCTAGTGGGCACTCTCAGTCCCCCAGTGGCAGTGAGGGTCTCGCTGTAGCTGTTGGTGATGGCATTTGGACTATGGTGCTAGCTACCCTATACCTCACTTATTTCCTATGCCTTCTCCAAGTCTGACCCACCAGCCTTCCTAGCAACTCTGTGAGCTACCCAGTGTTTTAGAATACATTTCTTTTCAGCTTAAATTGGTCAGAGTTGATTTCTGTAGTGGGCATTAAGAGTCCTGACTACATGTGCATTGAATGCAGTGCTTTTTCATTTATTTTATTTTGGTCTTGCTCCAAAGGCACTTTTTCAACTGATATTATGTGTGCGTGCGTGCACATTATATACACACACATATATATACACATTGAAACAGGGTCTCTATGTATGTATGTATTTTGTATATGTAGATATGTATATATTTGAGAGTTTCAAATATATATGAATATATTAAAGACATGTATATATATATTTGAGAGTTTTCATATATATATTTGGAACTCTCAAATATATACATGCATACATACATATATACAGCCCTTGCCTGGGGTGATATATATGTAAATATACATATATATTTATAAATATACATATATATATTTATAAATGTACATATATACATATATTCAAACTCCTGAGCTGTTCATTCTGCAATCCTTCATTAACTTTAATGTAAATATTTTGTATGTATATATTTTGAGACAGGGTCTTACTCTGTGGCCCAAGCTGGAGTGCAGTGGTACAATCACAGCTCACTGGAGTCTTGACCTCCAGGGCTCAAGCAATCCTTCTGCCACAGCCTCTCCAGTAGCTGAGACTACAGGTGTGCACCACCACACCTGGTTAATATCTTTGATGATATATTTTAGAGTCAAAGATATTTTCAGAATTTAAAAATATTACTTATTACGTGTATGTATATATACGAACATATACATCTGGATGTGGAGGTAAAACATCTGGAAAAAATAGATCATACTGTTTAACCGCTTCATTTTCCATTGTTCTGTATTTTTATATTTGTTTTCCCAAGAATATACATGTATGTCCAAATAAAAAATGATAACTGTGGCTGGGTGTGGTGGCTCATGCCTATAATCCCAGCATTTTGGGAAGCTGAGGTGGGCAGATCACTTGAGGTCAGGAGTTCAAGACCAGGCTGTCCAATGTGGTGAAACCCCATTTCTACTAAAAATAGAAAAATTAGCTGGGTTTGGTGGCACATGCCTATAATCCCAGCTACTCAGGAGGCTGAGGTGGAAGGGTCACTTGAACCTGGGAGGCGGAGGTTGCAGTGAGGCGAGATCGTGCCATTGCACTCCAGCCCGGGTGACAGAGTGAGACTTTGTCTCAAAAATAAAATAAAATGAAATAACAATAATAACTGTAGACAACCTCATGGTGTGTGTGTGTATGTGTGTATGTGTGTGTGTGCATGTGTATGTGGTGCAAACTGTAAATTTGTCCAGGCCTAAGTGTAGAAACTATGTGTTATTCAAATGGACCACGCTTCTTTTAAAAAAGAATCAGAAATTCAAACAAAGATGTAGGTCAAAAATATCTATCACAATTATTTGTAATTAATACAAAGGACATGAGTTAAATAATCTCACAAATGGGCTAAGTGAATTTTGGTGTCTCCATATTCTGGAATCTTATATGGCTATTAAATATTAGATTTTTGAAGACAGGTTCATTCTGCGTCTTCCCGCCTCTGGCACTGTCATATTGCTCAGAGCTAAGAATTCAATATAGGGAATGTGTCAGACCCTTGAGAAGTGGAAATTCACCCTGTGAGTCAAAGGAGTTTAAACTGAGGGGCTGGAAGTGCTGTCAGGGCTCTTACACATTCTGGCTGAGAACTGCTGCCTTGGGCATTTCAAAGGATTGCTCCTTTAGAAAATCATCAGGGGAGATTTACCCACATCCATCCTTCATCCTGTCTCCAGACAACTGGCTGTCTCACCGACTCCCCTTCCCTCTCCTCCCCCTGTTCTCTCGGTGGAGTTGCCCACGCTCACTTAATCAGGCCAGCGTTGAGGCTGCAGAGGTGGCATTGGCCAATCGCCCCAGGCAAGGGCTCTGTGATCCTTCATTAATTTTAGTGTAAATTAAACTGTTCAATTTACTCCTTCCATGGGAGAGGGCCCAAGGACCAAGGTATCTTAAACCAAGATGTCTGATGACAATATAAAACAATAATTAGAAAAGGAAAAAAGGCATAATGAGAAATAGCTGAGTCCCTCATGGTTCAGAGACTCCAAAGGGCACATCACGTTCCTGGGAACGCCGCATATTCTATATTTCTATTATCCAGGAAGTGGGCCAAAGAACTGCAGAATCCTGGCACTTAAGAAATCAGGAGATGATAAAAATGTCACAAAAGATGTGCAAAAGGCAAATAAATCTCAGGACCCCTGATATGGTTTGGCTGTGTCCTCACCCAAATCTCATCTTGAATTGTAGTTCCCATAATCCCCACGTGTCATGGGAGGGACCCTGTGGGAAGTAATTAAATCATAGGGGTGGTTACCTCCATACTGTCCTCATGATAGTGAGTTCTCATTAGATCGGATGGTTTTATAAATGGCTTTCCCCTGACTTCATTCATTCTTTTCCTTCCTGCCGTCATGTGAAGAAGGACATGTTTGCTTCATCTCCTGCCGTGACTGTAAGTTTCCTGAGGCCTCCCCAGCCATGCTGAACTGTGAGTCAATTAAACCTCTTTCCTTTATAAATCACCCAATCTCGGGTATGTCTTTATTAGCAGTGTGAGAACAGACTAATGCAACCCCCAAATCACTAAGTCAAAGGGAAGAGTTGAGCTGGGAACTATGTCAGGCAAACCTGCCTCCCATTCTGTTCCTACACAAGATAGCTACAAAGAGTGAAAAAAAAAAAAAAAAAAAAAGCTACAGACCTCCCTCACAATTTGCCCACCTTGCCCACGTGGAAATTCCTTATGGACAGAGGACAGACAGCACTCAAAGTCATCCTTCTGCTTATGTGAGACAAATATATATCTGATTGCTTCTCCCGCCCTATTATTTCACTAAGCCAGACTAAGAGATAAGTGACTCTGCCCTCCTTTCATGTGTAAATTGTGTATTCAGTGAAAGGCCAATCAGAGATTCAAAAGAGTGAATCTACCTATGACCTGGAAGCCCCCTCCCCACCTCAAGTTGTCTTGCCTTTCCTGACCTAACCAATGTACATTTTACACATATTGATTGATGTCTCGTGTCTCCCTAAAATGTATAAAACCAAGCTGTGCCCCGACCACTTTGGGCACATGTCATCATCAGGACCTGCTGAGGCTGTGTCACGGGCAGGTCCTTAACCTTGGCAAAATAAACTTTCTAAATTGACTGAGACCTGTCTCGGGTATTTTGAGTTCACAGATGTAAACTGAACAAGTTCAGAGTAGAAGGGGTCCTCTGCTGGGTAATCATTTTTCTTTTTGTCTTTTTTCTTTTTTTGTTTGTTTGTTTGTTTTTGGAGACAGAGTTTTGCTCTATCCCCCAAGTTGGAGTGCAGCGGCATGATCTCGGCTCACTGCAACCTCTGTCTCCTGGGTTCAAGCAATTCTCAGGCCTCAGCCTCCCAAGTAGCTGGGATTACAGGCATGCACCACCACATCTGGCTAACTTTTCTATTTTCAGTAGAGACAGGGTTTCATCATGTTGGCCAGGCTGGTCTCGAACTCCTGACCTGAAGCAATCTGCCCGCCTCAGCCTCCCAAAGTGCTGGGATTACAGCCACTGTGGGGCATCATTTTTTATTTGTCTGTTGACCTCTGGACACCAAGTCAGGCTAAGCCACTCTTCATGTTGATGTGTTTCTATCACTTTATGCCGTCTTTGAAAGGAACGTGTATGGGTTGTTCCCGTCAGAGGCCTCTAGGAACTTCTGTTTCTCCTTCAACCTCCAGTTGACATCATGACCCTTGGCTATATGAGTTTGAGACTGTAAGTGTGGACTCCTGTATCCAGGTACACTCCAAATTCATTTGATCTCCTGTATCCTCTGCTCATTCCAAACTTGAAAGAATCTATAGCAATGAAGGATATCAAACCAGAGACTAAACAAAAAGTTGCCCTTCCTGGCAATGTGGCCCTGCTGCATGGTGTATATGAATAAGCTGTAGGATGGAAAATCCATCATTGTTAGTTCTTTTTAACTGAGCCCATGTGGACACGGTGTCAGAGGTGTGTGAACCAGAATGACTCCATCTTGAATAGGGGCTGGGTAAAATAAGGCTGAGACCCACTTGGCTGCATTCCCAGGAGATTAGGTATTCTTAGCCTCCAGATGTATATGATTAAGGGAACAGACTGATAACATTTACCAAACAGACCCAAACTCAGGAATGTCCTGATATCCCAATATCTTGAGAACAGGAGCATTCCTAGTCTTGTTTTAAAGATAATAATATCAATTCTTGCAATTATAGTAATTAAGAAAATTAACCCTTTATTACAAACCCTTGTAGTAGAGCATATCTCCCATGATATTTTTGTTACCCTGTATAAACAAGCATTGTACCTAGGGTGGGTGCATTCCTCCTTTCGGGAAAGCCCTGCTCTGCCTTTATTGAGCATTCTTTCTTTTCTTTCTTTTTTTTTTTTTTTTGAGGAGTCTCGCTCTGTTACCCAGGTTGGAGTGCAGTGGAGTGATCTCAGCTCACTGCAACCTCCGCCTCCTGGGTTCAAGCGATTCTCCTGCCTCAGCCTCCTGAGTAGCTGGGACTGCAGGAACGTGCCACCATGCCCAGCCAATTTTTGTATTTTTAGTAGAAATGGGGTTTCACCATGCTGGCCAGGCTGGTCTTGAACTTTTGACCTCGTGATCCTCCCGCCTTGGCCTCCCAAAGTGCTGGGATTACAGGCATGAACCACCGCACCCAGCCTTGAGCATTCTTTTATTCTTTTACTTTCTTAATAAACTTTCTTTCACTTTACTCTATGGACTCGCCCTGAATTCTTTCTTGGGCGAGATCCAAAAACTCTCTCTTGGGGGCTGAATCAGCACCACTTTGCGGTAACAACAACACTAATAGTTATGACATGCCCCATAAAAAAATGACATGACATTGTTACATAGCAATGGACCACCAGGTCAATGTCACATTGCAAGGCTTTAAGGCCACCTACCACTGCCAAGAGAAGTTGAAAGTGAAAGACAGAAAACAGGCAGCGAGGAAGAGTCTTTAGAGTAAACTTCCAGGGAGCACTCTGCCAAGAATGATTAATGCCTGAATCCTCCCTGGGTGGTGCTCCTCTCACCAAAGCTACAAAGAACATTTGCTGAGGGGACATTTATAGGCAGATGATGATTCCACGGGGAATGCTCTGTGATCAGGAGACCAACAATGACAAAGGGAACCATTTAGTTCAAAGTAGCCCACATTATTAACTTAACATGTGTGGATCTTCAAAGAGGACCATTTAGGTCAGATACAGAGAGGCAGAACAAGGAAAGAAGAGAAGACACTCTTTCCTTATTTCTCCAAGAGATGCACGGAGACATGCATGCTTAACACTGAACCCTGAATGCCATTTGCGTGCGTAAAGCAAACTGGTGTGGCGTGGTGTGGTGTGGGGTGTGTGTGTGTGTGTATGTGTGTGTGTGTTACGCTTATGCAAGTATAAGCTAACCGATAAACATTAATTGAGCATCTACTTGTTTTGGGCACCAAACCGAGTATGCAAAAAAGAGAGACACCTTCCCTGACTTCAAGAAATGTATTACTCTACCCCTCATTTCGAATTGGTCTCTTCACTTAATTTTCTTGTCCTTACAAAATCTCTTTTTTAATCCCTTCTGGTGTTATTTAATAGTGTCAGGGGAAACTCAGATTTGGACCCCACTCTCAGAAAGATCTCATAGGTTATCAAATCTGTTTTCAAGAGTAATGTCCAGGCAAGATGTGGTGGCTCACGCCTGTAATCCCAACATGTTGGGTGGCCGAGGCAAGGGGATCCCTTGAGACCAGGAATTCAAGACCAGCATGGTAACATAGTGAGACTCTGTGTCTACAAAAAAAAAAAATGACAAAAATTAGCCAGGCATTGTGGTGTGCACCTATATAGTCCCAGCTACTCGGGACGCTGAGGTGGGAAGATTGCTGGACCCTGAGAGGTTGAAGCTGCAGTGAGCCCAGATCATACCACTGCACTCCAGCATGGGTGAAAGAGTGCAACTCTATCAAAAAAAAAAAAAAAAAAAAGAGAGAGAGAGAGTAATATCCAAAACATGTTGATTGGATTTCCTGCTTTAAAGACTTTACTTTAGCCTGGTGTAGACCTTTTCAGGTCCTTTTCAGTTTCCTTAGAGAATTCCAGGGCTGCCCGTCTACTTAGATGAAAATCCTTGACCATACAAGACAGGCAGAAGCAGGGAATGGGAAGCTTCACCTTAAGCTGCCAGTTTGTGAGCTGTGCCTGGTTCCTCAAAGGTTAGCAACTAACTTTCTCTAGACGTGGCCATCTGATCTTTCCTTGACCTTTTTGGCTGGACAGAGAATCCTGAGCCTAATTCTCAGGAAGAACTAGCCTCTCATAAATCTGCAAAGGTACCTGCTATAAGCAGCTTGGGATTCAAGGCTTACTCCCCTTTGAAAAATCTAGGGTGTGGCTGAAATTAAGATCAGCACATGCTGGAGATACTAGGGTATGCTGTTAAGGCCCAAGAATGCTGATACAGTTTGGCTGTGTCCCTACCCAAATCTCATCTTGAATTGTAGCTCCCATAATTCCCACATGTCACAGGAGGGACCCAGTGGAAGGTAATTGAATCATGGAGGCAGGTCTTTCCCACGCTGTTCTCGTGATAGTGAATAAGTCTCACAAGATCTGATGGTTTTATAAAAGGGGCCCCTGCACACGCCTTCTTGCCTGCTGCCATGTGAGACATGAGTTTGCTTCTCCTTTGCCTTCTGCCATAATTGTGAGGCCTCCCAGTCATGTGGAACTGTGAGTCCATTACACCTCTTTCCTTTATGCATTACCCAGTCTTGGGTATGTCTTTATTAGCAGCATGAGAACAGCTTAATACAGATGCTGAGTTAGAATGGAAAGACAAAACTACTGTAATTGCTGGGAAGATTCAAGCAATCTTGATAAGCTCACATCTTTAGATACATTATCCTGACCAGGATTTAAATTCCCAGATTTTGTTCAGTGTTTCTTCTAAGTAAGGCACTATGGTTACTTACTATTCCAGTGGATCAGCTCAAGATGACAGTCTACTAATGGGCAGAAATTCAGGAGACAGGGTGCCCTCCAGTTCCAGCAAGTGGGCAGAGAAGAGGAAATCCCATGTAATGACAAGATAATCCAAGTTAGTTGAATGTGGCAAGAACGAACTTCAATAGGGGCACTATGACGAAACAACAATGGCTGGGCGTGGTGGCTCACGCCTATAATCCCAGCACTTTGGGAGGCCGAAATGAGTGGATCACTTGAGGCCAGGAGTTTGAGACCAGCCTGGGCAACATAGGGAGACCCCTATATCTACAAAAATGAGAAAAGTTAGCCAGGCATAGTGGTGAACACCTGTGTCCCAGCTACTTGGGAGGCTGAGGTGGGGAGATTGCTTGGGCCTGGGAGATGGAGGCTGCAGTTAGCCATGATGGCACCACTGCATTCCAGCCTGGGCAACTGAGTGAGACCCTCTCTCTCTCTCTCTCTCTCAGAAAAAAAGGCCGGGCACAGTGGCTCACATCTGTAATCCCAGCACTTTGGGAGGCCAAGGCAGGCGAATCATCCAAGGTGAGGAGTTCGAGACCAGCCTGGCCAATGTGGTGAAACCTCATCTCTACTAAAAATACAAAAATTAGCAGGGTGTGGTCGCACACGCCTGTAATCCCAGCTACTCCGGAGGCTGAGGCAGGAGAATTGCTTGAACCTGGGAGGCAGGGATTGTGGTGAGCCGAGTTCATGCCACTGCACTCCAGCCTGGGCAACAGGACTAAATTCCATCTCAAAAAAAAAAAGTAAGAAAGAAATAACAACAAAACACCCATACAAGCAACTAGCTTGATACCATAGAAAACACACTGCAAAACAACGGAATTACTATTGGGAAGGCTCCACGCAGGAGTCTGTCTACACAACTGACTGTAAGATTAAGAGGTATAAGGCCAGCAATCATGGCACCTGAAGCAATCCTCTAGCCTGTCTACATCTCTTCCCTGTGTTCTCATGAAGTCTGGGAAGTTGACATTCTATCCTGACTGATGATTCCTCAATCTATGTTTTCAGCTCTCTCTCTTTCTTGAGCTCCATGCACGCATAGCTAACTGTGAATTTGCCACTGGATGTCTGCATCGAACAGGAATCTAAAAGTTAGCATGGCCCAAGTTGAGCTCTTTAATTCCACTTCTACCAATTACTAAAGTCAAAGTCCTATTCCCCTATTCTCTGCAAAGCATCCAGTTAGCTTTGTTCTTTACAGATTCTCTATTGAGGACAGTGATTTTTAATGTTTAAATAAGATCCTCCCTCCCTGATTACAATTTTTCAAATAGCTTCTTATTGCAAATAGAATATATATATATATATATATATATTTTTTTTCTTCCCTCTGTGGTAGATAGAATTTTAAGATAATCTCCAATTACCCACAGTCTTCTATAACCTCCTTCACTTGAGGATGGGATATCACTCCCATGATTAGCTTAAAAATCAGTTGACTTTGAGTTGATTGAAATGGTTGGTACACTGGGTGGGCCCGCCCTAATCGGGTGAGGTCTCTGACCCGGGCTCTGGTTGGCCTGGAAGAAAGCAAATGTGCACACTGTGAAATGCCTGTGTGGGTCACACAGCAAGGATTCATGGCCAGCCTCTAAGAGCTAAGAGTAGTTTCTGGCCCAAAGCTAGTACAAAACAGGGACTTCCATCCTGGAGCCACAAGGAACTGAATTCTGATCGCAAATTAGAATGAACTTAAGACTAGAATCCTGAGCTCCAAAAAAGCATCCCAGTGTAGTTGACACCTTGACTGCAGCCTTCAAATAGCTTCTCAGGCAGAGGACCCACCTAAGCCTCCTGACCCATGGAGACTGAGAGATGATATATTTGTATTGTTTTAAATCACTAAGTTTGTGGCAACCTATTATACAATGATAGAAAATAAATGCACCGGCCAGGTGTGGTTGCTCATGCCTGTAATCCCAGAAATTTGGGAGGCCAAGGCAGGAGGATCACTTGAGGTCAGGAGTTTGAGACCAGTCTGGCCAACATGGTGAAACTCTGTCTCTACAAAAAATATGTAAATTAGCCAGGCATGGTGGAACACACCTGTAGTACTAGTTACTTGGGAAGTTGAGGTGGGAGAATCTCTTGAGCCTGGGAGGTGGATGTTGCAGTGAGCCGAGATCACGCCACTGCACTCCAGCCTGGATGATAGTGAGACCCTGTCTCAAAAAAAGGAAAAAAAAAAAAAAGCAAAAAAAAAAAAAGCAAGCAAGCAAGCAAGACAGAAAGCAAGAAATAAAGCAAGCAAGCAAGAAAATAAATGCACCAATAAAATCTGATTTTTGATATGGTTTGGCTCTGTGTCCCCGCCCAATTCTCATGGTGAACTGTAATCCCCAGTGTTGGAGGTGGGGTCTGGAGGAGATGATTGGATCGTGGGGGTGGTTTCTCGTGGTTTAACATCATCCCCTTGGTGCTGCCCTGGCAAGAGTGAGTTATTGCAAGATCTGATTGTTTAACAATGTGTGACACCTCCCTCCTCTCTCTCTTCCTCCTGCTCTGGCCATACAAGAAGCGCCTGCTTCCCCTTCGCCTTCCACCATGATTGTAAGTTTCCTGAGGCCTCCCCAGAAGGTGATGCTGCCCTGCTTCCCGTACAGCCTGCAGAACCATGAGTCAATGAAACCTCTTTTCTTTATAAATTACCCAGTCCCAGGTATTTCTTTATAGCAATGTGAGAACAGACTAATACAGTTCTCAAAGCCTTATCTGGTTCTTCCCTATCTCCTTGGCTTTATTTGCTATTAATCTTCCCCTTCACTCATCATGGAGCATTAAAACATAGCTTTGTCACAATGGCTGACCCTGGAGGGGGTTGTCAATTGGGAGGACACATGGTGGCTTCTGGGGTATTGGTAATATTTCACATCTCATCTAGGTGCTGTTTAGTCAAGGGTATTGAGTTTATTTATAGTTAAAATTCCTTTAACTATACATTTGGATTTGTGCATTTTTATTTATGTATTATACATTAGAGTCAATAAAAAGTTTAAAGTTAGTTTTGCAGAATGATATTTAATGATGTGACAAATGCTCCTAAGTTAATATTTATGTGAAAAAAGTCAAATAAAAATTACCAATTTTAGAAAGAGTAGCAAATAAAACACAAAAGTATACGAATAGCAGCTTTCTGAGAAATGCAAAAATTGTTAAATACAAGGCAAATTGTTTTTCTTTTTTTTGAGACAGAGTCTTGCTCTGTCGCCCAGGTTGGAGTGCAGTGGCGTGATCTTGGCTCACTGCAAGCTCTGCCTCCCGGGTTCATGCCATTCTCCTGCCTCAGCTTCCTGAGTAGCTGGGACTGCAGGCACGTGCCACCATGCCCGGCTATTATTTTTTTTGTATTTTTAGTAGAGACGGGGTTTCACTATGTTAGCCAGGATGGTCTAGATCTCCTGACCTCGTGACCCACCCGCCTCAGCCTCCCAAAGTGCTGGGATTACAGGCATGAGGCACCGTGCCTAGCCAATACCAGGCCAATTTTATATGTTTATTATATATTATACATGCAATATTATATATTTATTATCTGTTCCATATGCTATATTATGTATATTATGCAATATACATATTATATATGTAATAAATCTTATAGACATTTCCCCATTTTTGCTATTTGTTTTACATGGAACTGTAAAGTAAGTAGCATATAATCCATATGTTATTGGTAAAAAACATATGGATCATTGATAGATATTGGAAAGAGATTTTATAAAATGCAATATTTGGTTTTGAATTGTAAGCTTTTTAGCAAGCTAATAATTGAATGAATTGAGTACTCCACATGCTTGAGAATATTTAACTGAAACTACCAGTCAACATCCTACCAAACCCCCAAACCTAGAGATGGTCCAGGTAAACTCAGGGGATGACACAGGATGCTTTTCAACTTCAAAATAATTTAGCATGATTCTAGAATTTCAAACCAATATAGTAGAGGTATGAAATAGGGAAAAAAGGTCTGTTATTTGAAAAAGGAGAAAATTTGGCAGATAATTTATCTACTAGAAAATCTAAGGGCAGGCCGAGTGTGGTGGCTCACGCCTGTAATCCCAGCACTTTGGGAGGCCGAGGCGGGTGAATCACTTGAGGTCAGGAGTTCGAGATCAGTCTGGCCAACATAGTGAAACCCCCATCTCTACTAAAAATACAAAAATTAGCCAGGGGTGGTGATGCATGCCTGTAATCCCAGCTACTCAGGAGGCAGAGGCAGGGGAATCGCTTGAATCCGGGAGGCAGAGGTTGCAGTGAACCAAGGTCACACCAGTGCACTCCAGCCTGGGTGACAGAGCGAGACTCTGTCTCAAAAAAAAAAAAAACACTAAGGACATTTACAGCAGCATTACTCAAATTGATAGAGTATGATCTGGAATGGAAATAAACATAAAAATCAACAGCTATCTTATACACCAGAAGGAGTCTGTCAGGAAATGAGGGAAAAAAGAGGCCAGTCACAACAGCATGTAAACTATAAAATACATCAAAATGTTCTTAGGGGAATGACAGGAACATCAACCCACCAGAATTTGACCACATGTAGGTTGGAATCCATTTGGTGGTATGCTGTGGGAGAGATGGGGACTGCCTTTTTACTTATTTATTTATTTATTTTGAGACGGAGTCTAGCTCTGTCTCCAGGCTGGAGTGCAGTGGTGCAATCTCGGCTCATTGCAACCTCCACTTCCCGGGTTCAAGTGATTCTCCTGTCTCAGCCTCCCGAGTAGCTGGGATTGCAGGGACACGCCACCACGCCCAGCTAATTTTGGTATTTTTGGTAGAGACGAGGTTTCACCATGTTGGCCAGGATGGTCTCGATCTTCCGACCTCGATCTGCCCACTTTGGCCTCCCAAAGTGCTGGGATCACAGGCGTGAGCTACCGTGCCCGGCTGGGGACTGCCTTTTAGAATACTCCTTTTGTTCATTTGTTTGGTTTTCTTTTTAACCATCAAAGACCCACAGTATTTGTTGACAGCTGTGTCAGCGTTGTAAGAGTGAACAGAGCCATGCCAAAAGCAGGCTTGCTGGTTACAGGTAGCTGAAGGCTTCTCTGACTCAGCTCTTACTGATTTATGAGGACTATTTACATATTAAAAACAGTCCACTTATGTTTTTAAATATCTATGATAGACATATCTCCTTTTTCATTATTTATTTTAATGTACGGTCTTTCAATGTATAAAAGTATTCTTTTTTGTTTTCAAATCTATTACCATTTATTTTTGGCTTTATTTATGCTTTCAAATATTTATGCTTACAAAGTCTATCCCCATCCTAGAATCAGTATAATTCGGAAGAGGGGCAATGTATTAGCCTGTTCTCGCATGGCTATAAAGAAGTACCTGAGACTGGGTAATTTATAAAGAAAAGAGGTTTCATTGGCTCACAGTTCCACAGGCTATATAAGAAGCACGGAGGCTTCTGCTTCTGGAGAGGCTGCAGAAAGCTTCCAATCATGGCAGAAGGCAAAGGGCAAGTGAGACGTCTCACACTGCAGGAACAGCGAGAAGGGAGGAGGTGCTACACACTTTTTTTTTTGAGACGGAGTTTCGCTCTGTCACCCAGGCTGGAGTGCAGTGGTGCTATCTCGGCTCACTGCAACCTCCGCCTCCCGGGTTCAAGCAATTATCCTACCTCCGCCTCCTAAGTAGCTAGGATTACAGATGTCCGCCACCATGCCCGGCTAATTTTTGTAGTTTTAGTAGAGACAGAGTGTCGCCACATTAGCCGGGTTGGTCTCGAACTCCTGACCTCAGGTTATCCACCTGCCTCAGCCTCCCAAAGTGCTGGGATAAGAACTCATTCACTCACTATCTCAAGACTAGCACCAAGGAGATGGGGCTACAACATTCATGAAGGGCCACCCCCATGATCCAATCACCTCCCCCCAGGTCCTACCTCCAACATTGGGGATGATAATTCAACGTGAGATTTGCTCGAGGACACAGATTGAAACCATATCTGGGAAGGATCTGTTTGCCCTATTAATAGTAAAAGAGGATATAAAGTGATAAGAGTTCAATCGCTGTGTTTGTAGCCTAAGAATAGAGGTTCCTGTTGAAATATACGCTGACTCCAGGAAGGAGACCAGGAGAGGCTGGCTCAGCTGACCAAACTGTCATCTGACTCATTTCCTCTTAGCTTCCATGGTCTCCTTTTTAAGAACAAGTTGGGTGAGGTAGCTATGTTCACTTTAACAACCTCAGTGAGTCACTACCACAATGGGGGCAGGGACAGAGTGCTTCTCCTCTCCTAAAATGGGAGATGAGAAACTCTCCCATAAGGGTCTACATATACAGCTGCTGGAGATCTGTATAGCAGAGAATACAGTCAACTTTTTCAAGACCTGGAAAAAACACTCTTTTTTTTTTTTTTTTTTTTTTTTGAGACGGAGTTTCGCTCTTGTTGCCCAAGCTGGAGTACAATGGCACAATATTGGCTCATTGCAACCTCCGCCTCCCAGGTTCAAGGGATTCTCCTGCCTCAGCCTCCCGAGTAGCTGGGATTACAAGCATGCACCACCATGCCTGGCTAATTTTTTGTATTTTTAGTAGAAACGGGGTTTCACCATATTAGCCAGGCTGGTCTTGAACTCCTGACCTCAGGTGATCTGCCTGCCTCGGCCTCCTAAAGTGTTGGGATTACAGGCTTGAGCCACCGCGCCCAGCCAAACACTCCTTTAAATACTGGCTTATGGTCAACTTTCAGCCTTGGTTTCTAATACTGTTATATTTGCCCTTTGGTATTTCTTCATGTAAAACCTAGCAGGTAATCGGTATTTTTTAATGTGAATTGAAGTCTAGAGTGGGCAAACAGTACTACTCTGCCACCCTCTTAACCTGGGATTAATTTCATTCTTGGAACACAATGTATATACCTGAATATTCATGAAGTAGTACGTTTTGCACTCTACTCTTCGGGTTGATCGGGTTGTTTGAAGGAGAAAATGGAATCATGTAATACAGTTGGAAGATGCCCCAGAAAGGTGAGTGAGACTGCAGGTTGCTGCAGGATCACGTTTGGGGAGTAGAGCAGAGGGGTCACCATCTCCCTGGGGTGGGCCTCAGCTTTGCAGACCAGATTCCTCAGGTTTCCTGGAATTACCAAAACCAAGACACCAACCCAGGTGGGCACTGCTTAGCACATCACAGGAAATCTCCAACAGCCGTAGTTACCTCTGGGGAGAAAAGGAACGATGAGGAGTGGGGATGGGTTTTACCTGCATCTGTAATATTTTATTTGTTAAAAAACAAAGAGTGGTGGGCACGGTGGCTCACGCCTGTAATCCCAGCACTTTGGGAGTCCGAGGCGGGCCAATCACCTAAGGGGTCAGGAGTTTGAGACTAACCTGGCCAACATGGTGAAACCCCGTCTCCACTAGGAATACAAAAATTAGCTGGGCATGGTGGCATGTGCCTGTAATCTCAGCTACTAGGGAGGCTGAGGCAGGAGAATTCCTTGAACCCGGGAGGTGGAGGTTGCAGTGAGCTAAGATTGGCACCATTGCACTACAGCTGGGCAATAACAGAGAAACTCCATCTCAAAAAAAAGTGCTCTAAAGTAAATATAGCAATATGTTAACAACTGTTCATCTGGGTTGTTTGTAAATTACTTTTTATACCTGTCGGTATGTTTGAAATGACTCGTAATTGGAGATTAATTTTTAAGAGAAAAGGCTAAAAAGATAATATATTACAATTAGTGGCTGTCTTTGAATAGTGGAATTGTTTTTTTCCCCTCCTTCCAAATTTTCAACATTTTCCAAAATTTTGATAATGAGTCTTTGTTACTTTTACAATTAGGAGAACAGCAAGCTCCATTTGAAATAGGCATATCACCAATCAACCGAGATCAATAGAAACATACTGAGGAGGAAAATGGATCAAGGATGACACTGATAAAATGGCAAATAACGAAGCATAAAATGTGGTTAAGTCTCATTACTTTGTATTTTACTTATTCTGAATTAATTAGTGGGCAGTTGGGTTGGCCTTGCATGATTGGTGGAGAGAAAAGACTGCTTAGCACTAGGTGGAATTCTATTTTTAATGCTTATTCTATTCTGGAGTTCCACCATATACTTCCTATAGGCAAGGGACGTGTTTTCTACATATTCAGTTTCTCCTTCCGTTTTGGGGATTTCTGGGCCCTCAACTGTCTGACAACACGCACCTGTTGAAGGAATGATTAAGCAAAAAAAAAAAAAAAAAGAAAAAAGAAAAAAAGGTAAGCAAAATTGCGGGGAGGCAGGGAGATTCTCAATCTACTTAAGAGAACAAAATCTTTTAATAGCTGTTAGCTCATTAAGTGTTGAAATGTAAATATTGTAGCTAATTAAATACAGTTTTATTTATTTGTTTTAGCAAGACCCAGCTGAACATAAATTATACAGGATACATTTTTAATGAATAAAAGAGCTTTAAAAAAAAACCTATGTTTTCGCTAACACTGGCTGACCTCTTTTTCCAATTAGCATGAATTATCATCAAGCCTCATTTCCCCGGTATCTGTAGCCTGTAGGGCTTTCTCAAACAAAAACTGGACACAACCAGCCCTCCACTTACTCCAGACCTGCACCCACACAGCTGAATGTGACTGGGAAAAAGCATCAAGTTGCCACCTCCAGGCCGGGCACCATGGCTCATTCCTGTAATCCCAGTGCTTTGGGAGGCTGAGTCAGGAGGATCACTTGAGGCCAGGAAAGTTTGTGACCAGCTTGGACAACCGAGTGAGACCCCATCTCTACAAAAAATAAAAACTCCTTGCTGTTCCTGGACTGCCTCCTACCTGCCCCCACTCCCACCGCCAGATGGCTCCTCCTCAGGACATCCGCACCTTCTGTTCCCACTCCCGGAATGCTCTTCCATCATTTACTCTTCTTTGGTTTCCCATCAATCACTCTCCTCTGGTTTCCCATCACTCACTCTCCTCTCTTACGTTTTTTCTCAAATATCACCTTTTCAGAGAGATTCTCAGATTTATGCAAATGTCAGCTCCCCTGTTCCCCACATGGCCTGTTGTCCTTTCCAGATCTGCTTTTTACCATAGTATATTTCATCTTCTACCATAGTCTCGATCAGGACCATCCACAGAACTTTCTGCCATGATGGAAATGATCATTCCGTACTGTCCAACATGGTAGCCACTAGCTACATGTGTCTACTAGGCACTTGAAAATGGCTAACACAATAAGATAACTTTTACTGTTATTTAGTTTAAATGAATTTAAGTTCAGTTTAAATAACCATATGTAGCTCAGGGCTACTGTGTTGGACATAGTAGGTCTATCATTGATTTATCCCCTTGCTAGTTTATTCAGAGGTTGATTGTTTGCACATTTGATCTTCCTGAAAGTAATACCCATGATTGACTTATCCCCATCACCAGCATGCACCCTCCATGAGGGCAGATGTTTTTCCTGCACCTGACACATAGTAGGTGTTCAGTAAGTGAGTCAATGCCCTTTACCTCAAGTTTATCATTTTAAGAGCAAGAGTGTTTTCATTCTAAACATTTTCAGAAATTATTCTAAGCTCTGCAGAATCTGTCCTTATTTTAACTTAGTACCAGAATGTATTGTTTGCTTGCAGTTTCAATGTTGCTCTTCTGTACATAACTTGTTATGTTGTAATAAATTGTGTCCTCAGAGACGGTTAATGTCATTCCTTCAACAACTGCACAGATTGCTGGGTTTTTATTGTCTACTAAATGACTGTTTATCATTAACTTTTTCTTGTGTCTGTCTCTACTATATGCTTTATTTATTTTTATTTATTTATTTATTTTTGAGATAGAGTCTCACTCTGTTGCCCAGGCGGGAGTGCAGTGGTGTGATCTCAGGTCACTGCAACATCTGCCTCCCAGGTTCAAGCGATTCTCCCACCTCAGCCTCCTGAGGAGCTGGGACTATAGGTATGTGCCACCATGCCCAGCTAATTTTAGTATTTTTAGTAGAGACACGGTTTCACCATATTGGCCAGGCTGACCTCGAACTCCTGAGCTCAAGCCATCCTCCCGCCTTAGCCTCCCAAAGTGCTGAGATTACAAGCATGAGCCACGGCACCCGGCCGTGCTTTATTTTTCCATGGAAATGACTGGGTAAGGTTTGAAGGTACTTCCATTCTCCCACATAATTAAACACACAAACTTTGTGACAATTTTTTTTTTTTTTTTTTTTTGAGATGGAGTCTCACCCTGTCACCCAGGCTGGAGTGCAGTGGCACGATCTTGGCTCACTGCAGCCTTTGCCTCCCAGATTCAAGCGATTCTCCTGCCTCAGCCTCTTGAGTAGCTAGGATTACAGGCACCCACCACCACGCCTGGCTAATTTTTGTATTTTTAGTAGAGACAGGGTTTCACCATGTTGGCCAGCCAGGCAGGTCTTGAACTACTGACCTCAGGTAATCTGCCTGTCTCAGCCTCCCAAAGTGCTGGGATTACAGGTGTGAGCCACCACGCCCAGCCGACAGTTTTTTTTTGTGGACATATTCATGGTCTGTTCAGAGAGATTGGTTGCCTATACATACAGTCATGAAAATAATATCAGAAATAATAAAGAAGGCAGTTATTGCTATTTCCCTTTATAAATTGGACCACGAAAATAAAAGGTTTGAAACCTAAAGCCATTGAGCTACAATTAAAACCCAGTGTTTTCCTCTGAGACCAATGTTCTCATCTAACCCAGTTCTTCTCAAAAGTGTAGTGCATAGATCATTTACTAAAAATCATCTGCTTTCGACTCAAAGTTGCTCAAGAAAAAAATAAAAGTAAAAACAAAAAAAACCCACCTGCAGTGCTTGTTTAAAACAAACATCCCTGGGCTACCCACCAGACCTACGTGGGCAGAATCTTGGGGCCAGGCCCCAAAAAGCTGTAGTTTTAATGCACTGCTGAGTTTTAAGACCCACTGTGCTAAGTTTACTTTCTGAAGAGAAGTATAATACTACCTAGAGCTTTTATTCTATAGGGGAAAAAATGACACTATTTTCATTGGCTCCCAAATCATAAACTTGTAACAACTATTCTGTTGCAAACCAAATGAGGGTTTTAAGCCTTGATATATACATTCAACTAACCTGACAATAAGTAGAGATATGATCGGTAAAAAATGTATTTCAGTAATAGATTATAGGTCAAAAAATACTTCTAGATTCGGCCAGGTGCAGTGGCTCATGCCTGTAATCCCAGCACTTTGGAAGGCTGAGGTGGGTGGATCACTTGAGGTCGGGAGTTTGAGAACAGCCCAGCCAACATGGTGACATCCCATCTCTACTAAAAATACAAAAATTAGCTGGGCATTGTGGTGGGCGCCTGTAGTACCAGCTATTTGGAAGGCTAAGATATGAGAATCGCTTGAACCTGAGAGGTGGAGGTTGCAGTGAGCCGAGATCTCACCACTGTACTCCAGCCTGGGTGACAGTGAGACTCCGTCTCAAAAAAAAAAAAAAATCTAGATTCCCTCACCGTGTCTTAGGAACAGAAAGATTCATCCATCAAGTATTAAGACCTAAGAGGATACCATTGCTACAATGTAGGGCTAATCTCAGAAAATCTAAAAGGTGATTATTCTATGCAATAAAGAAGGTCATTTGCATCAAAAGCAAATGCAGGTGTCCTTTTGCTAGGTTCACATTCTTCTTTCTGTAGTTTGGGTTCCAGAGCACAGAATGACTTTGTGATTTAAAACCACAGTTGCTGCGTGGACTGGGACTGGCTTTGAATATTAGTGTTGTGTATACTCACCAGCCTCTACAGTAATTGGGTCTAGAATACAAGAGAAAAACTCTATTTTTCTGTGATTCCCCAGGGCTAGTTCTGGCAAGAAGAGATTCTGGCAGAGCTTTTGCTTCTGCAGTGATTTCAGAGACTTCGAGTGAGACAAGACAGGTCTAGGGCAAACAAGGGTACAAAGGGGAGACCAACGAGAGAAATGGCCAGAGTGGGAACTCAGGAGCCGAGTCTGGCAGGGCCGAGCACATAGTTGGGAGGGCTTTGTGTGTCTTGGGGTGGGTAAAGGATCAGTAAAATGGCTGGGTACTGTGATCCATGCCTGTAATCCCAGCACTTTGGGAGGCCAAGGTGGGCAGATCACTTGAGGTCACGAGTTCAAGACGAGCCTGGCCAACATGGCAAAACTCCGTCTCTACTAAAAATACAAAAATTAGCTGAGTGTGGCAGTGCATGCCTGTAATCCCAGATCCTCAGGGCGCTGAGGCACGAGAATCACTTGAGCCTGGGAGGCAGAGGCTGCAGTGAGCTGAGATCACACCACTGCACTCCAGCCTGGGTAAAGGAGATTCCGTCTCAAAAAAAAAAAAAAAAATCAGTAAGATGAGCTCCCTAGTGCATAGTGTCACCAGCTGTGTCAGCAGATGGGCAAATGCAAGGAGCCATGCAGAAGACCAGAGACCTGACAGAACTTGGACAAACCACCCTGAAGTATGGGTCACATCCAAGTTTGCCACCGGATATCAGGGATCAGTTTACAGGGAAACCTGGATTTCTAGGCAGGAACTGCAGTCCAGGAAAGCCCTGGGGTGAAGAGCAGTAAATCATTTTGCAGATTGGGAAAACATGGTAGAATGCCAACTTTTGATGGCACTGTGTGTGCTTAACTATGATATAATGAAGCCAGTAATTGAGGGTCTGGGTCACAGGGCATAGTCATCAATTATGAGTCTGTGGCAGGAGGTCATGGCAGGAAGCCAGATCCTAGGACCCTGATACTGGGGACTGTGGTAGAATAACATGCCCCAGATCCTCTACTCAGCCATCATCCACCATCAGGAGCTATGTATCTGGAGAATACATGAATAAGAAGCCACCTGTCACTGTCTTTCTAAAGCAAAAAGGAGGTGGGGCAAGCTAGGTTCTTATACTACACACTAGACAGACTCAAATTCCAGGAACTCCATATTGGTCTGTGTTATTGGGAGACTCCATGGGGAGAACTTTAAAAGTGGTCTGTTGGCACTTTTGTTATTTCCTGCTCAGTCCACCATGGTGAGAAAAAGGTAGTGCTCACAGACCATGGTCAGTAGCAAAGTGTCCCTGACCATGAGCACAAGCTCAAGGCCAGCAGTCAAGAGGAGACCTCACCCCAGCCTCCACAGAAACCTATTTATCGGATGAGACGTTTGGGGCATTTGGCCAAGAAACCACACAAGTGACTCCCTCTGCTTCATGGTAGGTTATGTTTTGACAGTTAACAGGGAAAGAGAAAAAAATAGCCTTGCTATGGTGTGAAAATGGTTTGTCTCCACCAAAAGTCATGTTAGAATTTGATTCCTAAAGTCATGGTGTTGAGAGGTAGTAGAACCTTTAAGAGATGTTTGGGTCATGACGGTGCCATCATGAAGGTCATATGCCACTCTTGTGACACTAGGTTAGTTCTCGTGGGAGTGAGTGAGTTCTTGCTCTTGCAGGACTGGATTAGTTGCCTTTAGAGTAGGTTGTTATAAAGCAAGGTCACTCCTCGTGTGTTGGCCCTTTCACACGCACTCACTTGCACTTTTCCATCATGTTACAAAACTTTGTGCCAGAAGCTGCCACCAAGCCTTTGGACTTCCCAGCCTCCAGAACCATAAGCCAAATAAACTTCTTTTCTTGATAAATTATCCAGTCTCAGCTATTCTGTTACAGCAACAGAAAACAGACTAGGACAAGTCTTTTTATAAAAAATTCCATAAATGAGGGTATACAGCTAACTTTTATTAATTCTTTGTAATACATGATCTCTTACTTGGTAAGGAGGGGAGAATATGATTTAGAGAGGAATGACCCCGGGTGTCCTCCCCTCCACTCCAACTAACCTAAACGAATCTACATAATGTGTTTAGAAAAACACAGTAAAAGTTCAATAAATGCTAGCCATTTTTCTTACCCAAAGTTGCCCAGGTTGCAAGTGGCAGAACAAATATTGGGACCCAGACTTCTCTGAGACAGGAACTCATGCTCCAACCCACCACATTATTACTGTTATCAATGATTACCTTTTATCTGTCGTTTGGTTTAGTTGGGATGGTAAAAGATGAAAGAGCTCCAATAATTAGGTGTGCAGGCATTTGTGTTTTAGCTTATCAGACTTATGTTGTGTTATACCCCAGCCTCATAGGTTCAGAAAACTTACCTAAGCAATCAATTAGAACTCTTGTTTCTTTGTTTTTGTTTTTTAAAGAAAACTGATGAAACCAGAAAATTGATTGCGATAGTAATTTGTGTTTCTTCTTGCTACAGAATAAGAGCAACACATTAAAGAAAAAAAACCATATAAATATCAATAGATGCTGGAAAGACATTTGGTAAAAATCAACAGCCACTCCTAATAAAAATCTTAATTATAACAAGGCTAGAAGGAAACCACTTAAATGTATTAAAGACCACCAAGCCCAATAGTAAATGTTATTCTAAATGTTGAAAAAGTAAAGCTGTTTTGAATTGAGTCAGGAACTAGACTGGTGCATTTGCTTTTGCTACTATTTTTCCACATTGTTTGCAGGTTCTAGTGAATGCAGCAAAACAAAAGAGAGTATAAACATAGAAAAAAGAAAATTATCTTCTCATTAAAAATGTCACTGCAAAAAATTACAAACCACTTGAATAAATAAGATAATTTAATAAAGTGGCTACATATAAGATAAATATTTAGTTTATGTAATAGCTTTTTTCTCTAATCTGGTAATAAAAATCTAGAAATAGAATAGGAAAAGTACTTAACTCAATATAATGACCTCAAACTATAAATTATTTATGAATACATTTGGCAAGAAAGTCAGGAGACCTTTATAAAAAAAAAACCAATAAAATCAAATTGATGGAGAAATAAAAATACATTTTGTATTCTCAGATATAAACACTTAATGTCACAAAAATGCCAGTTATCCTAATGTTAATATATAATTTATTGCAATGCCCCATTGGAACCACAGACTGTTTTAATGGAATGGAATTTACGTTCATTTGAAAGAACAAATAAATGCCCATGAATAGACAAGAAAGTCCGAAATAAAACACTGATGAGAGGCGTTGATTTTATGAGACAGTCAATATACAAGCATCTACTAGAAAGCCATTTTGCCACAGTGGTTGTCAAATGTCAGCATGCATCAGAATTTGCTGGAGGACTTGTTAAAACACGGAAGACCAGGCTTCACCCAGAGTTTCTGTTTCAGTAGGTCTGGAGTGGAGCCCAAGACTTTGCATTTCTAACAAGTTCCCAGGTGACGCTGATGGTGGCTGCCGGGCTAAGGAATACTCTCAAATCAATATAGTGTTGACCGAAAAGAAGACAAACCAGTAGACTAGACTAGAAAAGCCAGGAATTAGCCTAGCATAAGTAAGTATTTAAGAAATGACAAAGGATGTCCATGAGGTGCCACTGGGTAAGAAAAGTAAGATGTATAACAGTTTGTATAATGTGGGCCAAGCACAGCGGTGCATGCTTGTAATCCCAGCTACTTGGGAGGTGGAGGCAGGAGTATTGCTTGAACCCAGGAGGCAGAGGTTGCAGTGAGCTGAGATCATGCCATTGCACTCCAGCCTGGGCAACAGAGACCCTGTCTCAAAAAAAAAAAAAAAAAAAGTATAATGTGGTTTCAAAGGAAATGCAAAATTAAGTTTCTCATGGACCAGCTGGGCCCTATGAGACAGCTGGTACAGGGCTGTCTGAAGGACCACTTAAGAGGGAACATCAGACCAGACCCCAGTGCAAAGGAGCTACAGGTATGACAGAATCCCTAGAAGCCGGAGAAGGAAGTGAACAGCTGAAATGGAAGTGGATTTTACCTGACATGAACACCACAGGTGGGTGATATTGACCAATGTAGAGTGTGGGAGGTCCTTGAAAACACAAAAATGCCCACGAAATGTGAGAAAGAGGTGGCTTTAACCACCTGCCACGTCCAGACAGCTGAGACACTAGATCATCACAATAGTAATGATTACAACTGTGCCAGTCACAAGGAATAACCCCTGCTGTCCTTCCCTCCACGCCAAGCCCAAATTCCTGGTAACCCAGAGACCACAGCTGTGGAGCTCCAAGAGGAGCAGAAGAATCAGGTGAGAAGAGAGAACCAAGGCAACCAAACCCCTTCCCACAACCTGGGTCAGGGATGGGGTGCTGGGACAGTGACTTCCAATGGAACTTGCAGTTTCGACGACGGCATGTTAACGAGTTAACTGAGGACTTATGGAACCTCAAGTGACCATAGCACAGAACATTTTTATTGTCTAAGAGTGAGTAGAAAAATCTGCCTGTGTTTTTACCTGATGGCAGAGAAAGAATAAAATTAACGGACATGGAGAGACAAAAACAGAGTTGCTTTATTCCAAGAGTGTATTTCTTCAAGAGTTACATAAGATTATAAAATATTTAAATGAATTGCCATTGAAAAACAACTGAGATGTGTTTTTTTCTCCCCATTAGAAGATGATTATCTCTGTCCTCTGAGTAGGGAACTCCAGATTTTGGGGGCTACTAACAGCTGCAGAATTTCAACACCCTAGATAGAATGGTCTGGCACCTAGAAGATAAGCCTACTCACATCTCCCTCCAAAAGATTTTGTGCAAGAGGCGAAGGCTTGTTTAAAGGAGAGGAGATAAACTCTTGCTGAGAGTGGAAAGGCAGAAATGGTCTCCTGTGAGGTGGAGGCTTCCCTTCCAGAGGCTGAGAAAGAGCAGAGGTTGTGCGGTTTCTGAAAGTTGTAGAGACCTGTTCCCTCCTGTTGTTACCTCCCCAGGTGGGCTGAGTGCAGGATAGCTGTCTGGCAGACCAGTTTTTTTCTCAGGCTTAGAGACTAAATGGAAAAGATACTCTGAAGAGCTCCAGGGTCCAAGGGATGGCAGAGAGGAAAACTATCAGCATCTTTCTAAAGCAAAGGGCAAGAGGGTAACCATGGCAACCTGCAAAGAAGGACCAAAAGGACCCTCCTGGGCTCCAGGTACCACTCTGATGCTTACATGCCTCACAGAGATGGAAAGAGGCTCCTCAAACATGACTGAGAAGGAGTTTCTCACCACTGTGGTGAGGGAGATTGTGAGCTAGATTAACTCTGAATTAATAAGCCACTCTGGAACACAAAATATTTGGAGTATATCCATCTATGCTCTGGACAGACATCTACGTACTGTAAGCCAAATCCTTGAAAAAACAGAGGTTAGGCTGGGCATGGTGGCTCATGCCTGTAATCCCAGCAACTTTTGGAGGCTGAGGCAGGAAGATCATTAAAGCCCGGGAGTTTGAGGCTACAGTGAGCTATGATTGATTGTGCCACTACCGTCCAGCCTGGGTGATGGAGCAGGATACTGTCTCAAAAAACAAAAACAAAAACAAAAATGGAGGTTAGAGATGTTCACATTCTCAAACAATTGCTCAAGGTTGATTAGTTTGATCCTTCAATTGAGCTCATCAACCTAAAGTGAAAGAGGGAAAGAAATTAACTTGACACAGTGCTAATTCTACATGTGATAGCATTCTCCCAGGGTTGAAGCTATGTCCTCTTCCAACTTGCATTTTGCTTCAGGAAGACTATAATTACAACATCACTACGTCTTGTATGAACTTTCCCTTGCTCTCTGTGGCTGTGTGTCTCAGGCTGCCCTTGAAATCCAAGAATTGCCCAAGGCTTAGCCCACCTCTACTGGCTTCCTTCCCTTCCCCTCTCTTGCCTTTTCTTTCCCCCTTCTCTTTTCTTCTATGTTTAGGGGATCCCATCTGGTTCTATGCTGATGACTTTTGCATTTATTTCTTTAATCCAATCTCTCCCCCGAATTCTAGACTTTTATATACAACTGCTTACGAAACATCTCCATTTGGGCATCTAAGGACCATTTCAAACTTAAGTTCAAAATGTAATTCTTAAGCCCTCTCCCTCTCTAAAAATAGAAAAATAAATAAATTAAATAACTAACAATAAAATCCCCAGACTCTTCCCTCCCTTCATATTTCAGTAATGGGAATTCCACAGTTGCCCAAGTTACTTGTTACTTGCTGTCTTCTAGGAGTTATCTTCCCTACCACTTTCCCTCACGTTCCTTCCATCTAGTTGTGATGGTGAATATTGAGTGCTACCTTGATTGGATTGAAGAATGCAAAGTATTATTCCTGGCTGTGTCTGTGAGGATGTTGCCAAAGGAGATTAACATTTGAGTCAGTGGACTGGGAGAGGCAGATCCACCCTCAATCTGGGTGGGCACCATCTAATCAGCTACCTGCACAGCTAGAATAAAGCAGGCAGAAGGACACGGAATGACCTGACTTGCTGAGTCTTCCGGCCTTCATCTTTCTCCCGTGCTGGATGCTTCCTGCCCTTGAACATCAGACTCCAAATTCTTCAGCTTTTGGACTCTTGGACTTACACCAGTGGTTTGCCAGGGGCTCTCGGGCCTTTTGGCCACAGACTGAAGTCTGCACTGTTTATTTCTCTACTTTTGAGGTTTTGGGACTGGGACTGGCTTCCTTGCTCCTCAGCTTACAGATGGCCTATTGGGGACTTCACCTTGTGATCGTCTGGGTCAATTCTCCTTAATAAGCTCCCCTTCATATATACATCTATCCTATTAGTTCTGTCCCTCTAGAAAACCCCAACACATACACTAGTTTATCAGCAAGTTCTATGGTCTTCACCTTTGAAATAGCCCAGTCCTGGCACCTTCTCATTGCCCCATCATCACTTCTCTCTAACTGGTCTCCATTCCCCAACTTCTCCCTCTTTAGGTTATCTTCTACCCAGGAGCCACAATGTTGATACAAACATGCAAACTGGATCACGGCATTGATTCACATTCTGATTAGAGCTCAATAGCCTTACATAGGGTAAGGCTCTGCAAGGCTATCCCGGGCTCTCCATGATTTGACCTTTGTATCAGGGTCCCAGTGCTGCTATTCCAAATTACCACACACTTAGTGGCTTACAACACAAATTTATTCTTTTATAGCTTTGGAGGCTATAGCTGAGCACAGTGGCTTATGCCTGTAATCCCAGCACTTTGGGAGACGCAGGTGGGAGGATTGCTTGAGGCCAGGAGTTTGAGGTCAGCCTAAGCAATGTAGCAATACCCTATATTTACAAAAAAAAAAAAAATTAGCCGTGTGTGGTGGTATATGCCTGTAGTCCCAGCTACTTGGGAGGCTGGGATAGGAGGATCACTTGAGCCCAGGAGTTAGAGGCTACAGTGAGCCGATTGTGCTACTGGACTCCAGCCTGACAGAGTGGGACCCTGTCTCTTAAAAAACAAATTGGAAGTTAGAAATATAAAATCAAGGCATCAGCAGGATCATGTTCCTTCTGGAGGCTCTAAGGCAGAATCCATTTCCTCGCTTCTTTCAGCATCTTGAGGCTGCCTGCATCCCTTGACTCATGGGCTCATCCCTCTAATTTCAAAGCCAACAGTGTTGCATCTCCTGTTCTCTCTGACCTCTGCTTTTGTCCTCACGTCTTCTCTCTAACTACCTGGCCCTCCTGCCTTCCTCTTATGAAGACCCTTGTGATTACACTGGGGCCACTTTGGTAATCCAGGAGAATCTCTCCTTCTCAAGGCCTTTAATCACATTGGCAAATTTCCTCTACTGTGTAAGGCAGCATAGTCTCAGGTCTAGGGGTTAGGACATGGACATCTTTGAAGGGCCATGATTCAGCCCACCACACCTGTTTAAATTAGCTCTAACCTTGTCTCCAAATACCTGCGTTAGCACTGTGGCTTTAGCCACAACTGGCCATCTTGCAAATCCTGGATACATGAAGTTTGTTCTAGATAACTGCTATCCTCTCAGAGAGGCCTTCCCTTTTGCATCCAATTTAGAATAGTCCTCCCCCAATACTTTATTCCCTTGTCCTACTTAAAAAAAAAAAAAACTTTTTAAGAGATGGGGTCTTGCTATGTTGCCCAGGCTGGAGTACAATGGCACAATCATAGCTCACTTCAGCCTCCAACTCCTGGGCTCAAGTGATCCTCCTGCCTCAGCCTCTGGAGTAGCTGGGACTATGGGCATGCCACCATGCCCATCTAATGTGTGTGTGTGTGTGTGTTTGTAAACACATTGTCTCACTATGTTGCCCAGGCTGGTCTCAAACTACTGGCTTCAAGCAATCCCTCCACCTCCACCTCCAAAGTTTCTGGGATTACAGGCATGAGCCACCACACCCAGCCTCATCTTACTTTACCTTTGATAGCACTTATTATTGACCTACTATATATTTATTTGTGCATTTCCCCTCTATCACATGAAATACTATGAGGATAGTGATATATATATCTATAGCTCTATATCTATATATCTATATTAATCTATCCATCTATACACATATACACACATGCACACACACAGATTTTGTTTGTTCACTGTCGTGTCATCAGTATCTGGAAGAGTTTGTGGCACAAAATAGGTACTCAGAAGTATTTGGTGCTGTATGAATAACTGAATGAACAATTATTCATTATTCTAGCTTTAGAAGGCCTAAGTGGGAGGATCGCTTGAGGCCAGGGGTTTGAGACCAGCCTAAACAACGTAACGAGATCCCATCTTTACAAAAACCAAAGATGGTGGGGGATGTCTTCAGAGCCTCAGAGCTCAGTAGCATTTTAAGTTCCTAAGTTGTAAGTCACTCTGTTTCTCTTCTTCCCACTTCTTGTTAGGAACATAATGAGCAGGAAGTAATAATGAGCAGGAATAAGGAGTTAGGAACATAATGAGCAGGAAGTGTGGAGGAGAAGGGCAACTCCACCTTGTATGCTAATCCACCATACTGACTCATGGTTAACCCTGTTCCTGGAATGCCTCTAAGACTTCCAGTGTATCTACTGCTCCTTGTGTAAGAACAGGTGCTTATTGTAAATCCGGCCCTTAGGTCAAACAATCTTCATGTGATCATATTTCAATTACCTTACCCATCCCTTCTGAATTGTCCTTTCCCTGTGGTATATAGTCCCTGGGTCTTGAGGGTATTGGCATGAGATTTACCATCTTGTTTCACCGCTGCCCAAGACACATATATGGCTTCTATTTATATGTCTCCATTAAATGTTTCCTCCTGAGAAACTAGATATATCAGCCTCTTTCCTTCCTTCCTTCCTTCCTTTCTTTGACAGAGTCCCTCTGTTGCCAGGTTGGAGTGAAGTGGCGCGATCTTGGCTCACTGCAATCTCCGCCTCCCAGGTTCAAGTGATTCTCCTGCCTCAGCCTCCCGAGTAGCTGGGACTACAGGTGTGCGCCACCACGCCCAGCTAATTTTTTGTATTTTTAATAAAGATGAGGTTTCACTATGTTGGCCAGGATGGTCTTGATCTCCTGACCTCATGATCTGCCCCCCTTGGCCTCCCAAAGTGCTGGGATTACAGGTGTGAGCCACTGCGCCCAGCCATATCAGCCTCTTTCGTTACCCTCTCAGCTTCCTGGGACTTTTGGGGATGGGTTTGCATAGACCTGCCCACCTTGAAACATATGCCTTAAGCAACTTGCACATGCAGTCCTGGAGGAGGTCCAGAATCTTGGGGGGTGTAAGCTGCCTGCTTCCCTTCCCTCCATCAAAACACTGGACAGGGCGGACACATCATCCTATCTGAATACTATGAAACTCAATGGAATACGAAACCCAACAGAAGCCACAGACCCTGAGGCTGGGGGCGATGATCACTGAACCATGAGTTCACCACGTTCCAGCTTGGGCCAGATCGATCTCTCGGTGTTGGTGATGGTTTACACTGGGAACAGTCACCTTTTAAAAATAATACTGAGGACTAAACTCTGATTCTTTTAAATCTTGCACAAATTCCTAGTTAAGGGGTCTGGGGATTCATGCCCTACAATCATAAATTCTAATCAGATGGGTTATATTTAACCTTATATATCATGATTTACTTTCCAACCCGACTCTGGCATAACATTACACAACAAGGAATCAAAATATTTTACCCCGAAACCTGTTTCTTTGCCATATTTTGAAATGGTCCTGCAAAGTTGTTCTTTGTGGGGGAAAATCTGCACCTATAATAATCTCTATTAATGTAGCTAGATCTTTTTATTTCAGACCTTCCCAATGCTAAAAAGACTAACTAAAATTTGAATAGGAAACCTTGTCATCTATTGTCTCTAAGGGCAGCCACTGTAAGACTTCAAAAGAACTTTGGTCTCCGCAATCTTTATCTTAACCTGAACATTCCCTTTCTATCAATTCCAGGTCTTTAGACAAACTCAACCAATTGTCAACCAGAAAACGTTAAAATTTCACCTATAGCCTGGAAGCTCCCTGCCCCCTCCGCTTTGAGTTGTCCTGCCTTTCTGGACCAAACCAATGTTATTTCTTTTTTCTTTTTTTTGAGATGGAGTCTTGCTCTGTCGCCCAGGCTGGTGTGCAGTGGCATGAGCTCGGCTCACTGCAACCTCTGCCTCCCAGGTTCACACCATTCTCTTGCCGCAGCCTCCCAAGTAGCTGGGACTACAGGTGCCCGCCACCACACCTGGCTAATTTTTTTGTATTTTTAGTAGAGATGGGGTTTCACCATGTTAGCCAGGATGGTCTTGATCTCCTGATATCGTGATCCGCCCACCTAGGCCTCCCAAAGTGCTGGGATTACAGGCGTGAGACACCGCGCCCAGCCACCAATGTTATTTCTTAAATGTATTTGATTGATGTCTCCTGCCCCTCTAAAATGTATAAAACGAAGCTGCACCTGGACCACCTTGGGCACACGTTCTCAGGACCTCCTGAAAGCTGTGTTCACTCATATTTGGCTCAGAATAAATCTCTTCTAATATTTTACAGAGTTTGACTCTTTTCATCCACAACATTGTCTTTTTTTTGGGAGTGAGTTCTGTGGGACAGAATGAGCAAACAGAGAATTGCTGAGATTAGCACATAAACTACACACCAAACAAACAAACAAGAGTGAGACGCGCTGACCACGAGCAGACAGATTTGCCAAATGTTTCTGACTATTACACATCCCCGGCTCTCTCTTCCTGTGGTTCTATTTTCATCCTTTCCCCTCTTTGGGGAGAAATTCACAGAAGTCTTGCAAACCTTGCTGTACAGCCTGCAAATCAGGAAGGAACCACAAAAGCAACAAACTCATTTCCGTAGTAACAGGCTCAGGACCATCCCGGCTGCCAGTACGATGAGCCGATTTAATTCCTTCCCAACAAACATATCCACAATTTTAACATGTGAATGGCAGAAAAAAGTTAATCTGAGGGGTCTAGAGAAGATAGCTGGCTGAAAAATTCAGGGTGGGTTCCAAGTCCCAGCAAAGAATCCAGCACACTGTTAACACAAATCCAAAAGAAAGTTGTAAGTCTTCTCTGCTTTGAAAGGAGTGATTCATCATTTCACAGTGACCTACAAAGCCCTTGCCCCACCACCGCAAGGTGAATGTCTCCTTTGAAAGCTTCATTGTTAAATCCAGCAGGGTCCTTAGGACAGCTCAAAGTCACAGCAGCCCAAGTTGGAATAGGCTGGCCTGAAGTGCCCTGGAAGGGATTTTTGGCAGATCCTGCCTTTCCCTTCAGTGTCCAACGCTTCAGCCACTGCCACGCCCCCTTAGCATGTCACTCACGTCTTTGTGTTGAAAGGAATCAGGATAAAGCTTCATGTGCTCTTTCACTCATGCAAGAAGTCTGCGGTCAATTATTGCAAGCCTTCTGGCTGGGCGCGGTGGCTCACCCCTGTAACCCCAGCACTTTGGGAAGCCAAGACGGGCAGATCACCTGAGCTCACGAGTTCGAGACCAGCCTGGCTAACATGATAAAATCCTGTCTCTACTAGAAATACAAAAATTAGCCAGGCTTGGTGGTGGGCGCCTGTAATCCCAGCTACTCTGGAGGCTGAGGCACAAGAATCACTTGAATCCAGGAGGCGGAGGTTGCAGTGAGCAGAGATCGCACCACTGCACTCCAGCCTGGATGACAAAAGTGAGACTCCGTCTCAAAAAAAAAAAATAAATAAATAAATAAAATATTGCATGCCTTCTACGTTATGGGGTAGCATTCTGCAATAAGGATCCAAGCTGAGAAATGGTGTTTGCTGCTGAAGAATTCACATTCTACTGGGGCACAGAGACATGCCCTGAAACCATAAAAATGGGGGCATAGCAAAATAGGATTAGGTACAAAGTGCCGTGAGAACTTAGGGGAGAGAGTGTCTACCTTAGTTGAAGGAACCATGAGCTGCATCGTAGAGGGTGAGTGAGATTTTGCTAAGGGAAAATTCTGAACAGAGGAAATTCTAAATAATGTTGCAAATGTGTTAAGGTGTAAGAAGGACGCCATGGTTGGGGAGCATCAAGAGATTTTGTGCGGTAGGGGTGGGGGTGTCAGGAGGAGATCTGTGAGGTTGGCAAGACGGATACAGTTCTGCTCATCAGGATCTTGAAACTCTACTCAAGTGTTTGGGCTTGATCTGTAAAGCCAAGTGCACCAGGCACATACCACGGATGGTTTTAGCTGGCAAGTCCATAATTATGTTTTTGTTTTTGAGATGGAGTTTCACTCTTGTTGCCCAGGCTGGCGTGCAATGGTGCAATCTCGGCTCACTGCAACCTCCACTTCCTGGGTTCAAGCAATTCTCCTGCCTCAGCCTCCCAAGTATCTGGAATTACAGGCATGCGTCACTACGCCTGGCTAATTTTGCATTTTTAGTAGAGATGGGGTTTCTCCACGTTGGTCAGGCTGGTCTCGAACCCCCCACCTCAGGTGATCCACCTGCCTTGGCCTCCCAAAGTGCTGGGATTACAGGAGTGAGCCACCGTGCCCAGCCCATGATTATGTTTATAGCTTTGGAAAAGAGCTCTGGTAGCAAACGTAGGCGGAGGGAGATTAGAGTGGGGGTCTCTGCAAAAGTCAAAGCAAGAGGTAATCAAGGTGTGAATTGAGGCAGCCGCAGTGCAGGAGAGAGGAGGGGAAGCAAGTAAAATGTGCTCAGGGATTTAGAGTTAGCAGAGTCTGGCGAAGGCTGGAGACGGAAGGTGAGAAGGAGGAAAGCAGGTGGACAAGGCTTACCTTGAATTACACAGTGAATGCTGCTACGGAGAATGTGTGTGCAAAATGTGTTGCAATAAGTGATGGCAGCATGGGTGTTGTGGGCTTGGAGGGCATGATTCCTTCAACCTGGGACCCGTGGAGTTTGTTGTGTCTGTAGAGCAACTGGTGCATATGTGCATTAAACTTGCAACCACAGCACTGAAGTGTTGAATTGAGTCTGGGCAGAGAAGGAGAGCTGTGAGGATCATAGGGAAGTCTGGGATAAAAGCATAGGCTGGAATAAGACCTCCCAGAGTTTGGGGGCAATGTAATATAAGAAGAGGGCTAAGGAGTAGGGTCTGGGTAACAAAAATGCTTAAGATGCTGGAAGAAGAAGAGAAGGCTGAGAAAGAACGGTCAAACAATTTTGGCTAACTGGGAACAAAAAGCATCTGAAAAACCAACGGGCTGCCAATGGGCATGGGTTTATTTTGGGGGGAGACGAAAATGTTCTAAAATCGACTGTAGGGATGACTGCAGAACTCTATGAATATACTGAAAACCGCTGACTTGTGCACTAAAAATGGGGGATTGTATGGTTTGTGGATTGTATCTCAATGAAGCCATTATCGAGAGAGAGAGAGAAAGGCATTTTTTCTAAAAAAAAAAAAAAAAGCAAAAAACAAAAAACAAAACAAAACAAAAAAGCAATGAATACCTATGTCCAATACAGCCAAAGGTCAATAAAGAAAGGGCTAAAAAGTAGTCTTTGATGTTGCTAATTAGGACAGTAGTGTTGATCTCAGGGAAGGAGGCATCAATAAAGTGAAGGGAACAGAAACCATATGGCAATAGGTTGGGTGAGAAGGGAGTTAGTCGTTTCTAGGGTAGTTGGGTGGTTAACAAGTTCACAGGCAGAGTTCGGAGCTGGTAGTGAGGACATGGAAAGGAGGTGGTGGCAAGAGGGGTGATGTGATGGGGCCCATTCCTAGAGCAGAAAGGGGAGGAGGGCAGGGGACCCAGAGCTTGGGGTGGGGTGCTTTGGGCAGAAGGAGACACCATGATGCCAGTGAATTCGGCAAATGAGGCAAAAGAATGAAGAATGTTCACCTTCGATGTTCCTTTTTGTTCATCATGTAGGAATCCAGGCCACTGCTGAGGAGGAGGGAAGCCGCAGTGTGGTCGGGAGATCAGGAAAGGTAGGAACAACTTGGGGTACCAGCTACACAGAAGAGAAAAAGTACAGGCTGCGTACAGGTGCAGGAACTGCACCACAGTGCCCAGGACCCAGGTGCGATGTGAGATCAGGTGTCTTAGTTCCTTCTGGCTGCTACAACAAAATATCATAAACTGGGTAGATTCTAAACAACTGACATTTACTTCTCACAGCTTTGGAGGCTGGGAAGTCCAAGATCAAGGCATCAGCAGATTTGGTGTCTGATGACCTGGTTCCTAGATGGCACCTTCTTCCTGCGTCCTCATGTGGTGGAAGGCGAACTCCTTTGGGGCTCTTTTATTTATTTTGACAAACATAACATTTTAATAGATGAAATAAATACACCAGTACATGCAAGGTAAAAACTTGACGTTGGGGGAAAAAAAATCACTCTATAGTGTAAATTAAAAAATAAAACACATGCTCACAGTAGCTTCCCCCCATTTGCAAATCACTGGGGCTCTTTTATAAAAACACCAGTCTCATTCATGAGGACTCCACCTTCATGACCTAACCACCTCCCAAAAGGCCCCACCTCCAAATACCATGACCTTGAAGGAGATTAGGGTCTCAACCTATGAATAAGGGGGGACACAGACATTCCGACCCCACACCATGGATTTGTGATTGTGTTGAAAAGAATTTGAGTCACTTGGCTAGGCACGGTGGCTCAAGCCTGTAATCCCAGCACTTTGGGAGGCTGAGGTGGGCAGATCACCTGAGGTCAGGAGTTCAAGACCAGCCTGGCCAACATGGCGAAACCCTGTCTCTACTAAAAATACAAAACTTAGCCATACGTGGTTGGCACATGCCTGTAATCCTAGCTACTCTGGAGGCTGAGGCAGGAGAATCATTTGAACCTGGGAGGCAGACGGTGCAGTGTGCTGAGGTCGCACCACTGCACTCCAGCCTGGGTGACAGATCTAGACTCCGTCTCGGGGGGAAAAAAAAAAAAAAAAGAATGAGTCACTTTAGATTGTAAATTCTCAGAGAAACACAACAGTGGCTGATTTTGAGGTTATTTGAGTTGAATCCCCTTCCATTCCCTGAATGAGAGGGATGAGAATGAGAACAGAGCTTTTATTTATTTATTTTTTTTTGGAGACAAGGTCTCACTATGTCACCCAGGCTGAAGTGCAGTGGCACAATAATAGCTCTCTGCAGCCTCAAACTCCTGGGCTCAGGCGATCCTCCTGCCTCAGCCTCCCAAGTAGTTGGGACTACAGGTATGCTACTGCACCCAGCTGAGAACAGAATTTTTAGGAACAGAACCCAAGATGGGCACATCAGCCATGACAAATGGTGCCTTGGAAGTTGCTATGCTCTGGAGCCATTACTTGTTTAAAGGGGTGGGACTGGTCCATGTTCTGCCTTCTCCAACCAGACTGTGACATAGAACACTCATCTTCCCCTCCCTCCTTTCCACACAGTTCCTGGGCTTCTGATTCCCTCTTTCTCTCTCCATACTGTGTTCCTCCTTTATTCTAGCAATATTTTGTTAAAGTCTTTAAAGACCTTTCATTACAATAGCAACACATGCTCATATAAAATAGAAAAATTAAGAAGAAAAAAATTATCCATAATATTTTATCTAGACGTAACTACTGATAGTATTTGATATATCTCTTTCCAATATCTTTCTATGCACCTGTACCTATATACCTATACCTACATGCACCTATGTTTTAACATTGTTAAGGTCAAATGTGCAATTTTGTTTTCTAGCTTTGTTTTTTTTTTTTTTTTTGAGATGGTGTCTCACTCTGTTGCCCACACTGGAGTGCGGTGGTGCAGTTATGGCTCACTGCAGCTGGAAACTCCCTAGGTTCAGATGATCCTCCCACTTCAGCCTCCTGAGTAGCTGAGACTACAGGCATGCACCACCATGCCCAGCTCATTTTTGTATGTTTGGTAGAGACAGGGCTTTGTATGTTTGGTAGAGACAGGGCTTTGCTATTTTGTTCAGCCTAGTTGCGAACTCCTGGGCTCAAGCAATCCACCCACCTCAGCCTCCCAAAGTGCTGGGATTACAGGTGTGAGCCACCATGCCTGGCCTTGTTTCCTAACTTTCAACCTAAATGTCTACCCTTTAATAACCTTCTCCTAGTTATTAAATCTAATTGTAAACACAATTTTCATTCCATAACATAAGAACATTCTTGTGTTCTTAGTTTGTTTTGATTTTTATTTTATTAAAAATGCGACAAAAGCAAAGGAACTCTGATTTTTGTCCATAGCTCTTGCTTCCTAGAAATCGAACTATTAGTTCAAGTCACCATGAATATTTTAAAGATTCTTGATACCTGCTTCCCAATTGCTTTTCAGAAGGCTCATTATTCTTCTGGACTTACTTGACACAAGCCATGTTCAAGGGAGCCCTGTTCCAACTTCCATGGTGCTTTCTCCAGAAGCTGCCTATCAAACTAGTTAAGAGCAGGGACTCTGGAGCAAAATTGTTTATCCTAGACTCCCACCTCTGCCACAGCTGTTGTCTTTGGGGAAGATACTTAGCTTCTTGGTGCCTCCATTTTCTCATCAGTAAAATGGAAGGATAATGACAGTGCCTATTGCATAAGGTTCTTAAGAGAACTAAAAGTATCAGAATTTGTAAAGTGCTTTCCTAGCATATAACAAGTGCTATATGGCGGGCGTGATGGCTCACGCCTGTAATCCCAGCACTTTGGGAAGCCAGTGGGCAGATCACTTGAAGTCACGAGTTCAAGACCAGCCTGACTAACATGGTAAAGCCCCGTCTCTACTAAAAATACAAAAATTAGCTGGGCATGGTGGCTCACGCCTGTAATCCCAGCTACTCTGGAGTCTGAGGCAGAAGAATCACTTGAACCTGGGAGGCAGAGGTTGCAGTGAATCAAGATTGCCCCACTGCACTCCAGTCTGGGCGACAGAGTGAGACTCTGTCTCAAAAAATAAATAAATAAATAAATAAAAACAAGTGCTACGTATGTGTTTGTTAAATTAAATTGATTATGTAGACTACAAGCCTGAGGGCAGAGACTATATCATGCCTGTCTCGGTATTCAGAGCTCCCAGCTTGGTGACTGGCACACGGGTACTCAATAAATAAATGTTTATTGAAGTGCACAGAACTTTGGCCACACTGAATATTTTCATCACTATTTAATATTTGCTGATTTGATAGTCTGATATTGTATCTTGTGCTAATTTATATTTCTTTTATCATGAATGAAGTTTGATAGATTTTTAAAAAATGATTATCGGCCATCTATTTTTCCGCTTTCATTCATCTGTTCCTGCTTTTTGCTTACCTAACTATTGAGATTCTAGTATTTTTCTCATAAAATAAAGATCCACGGCCAGGCGCAGTGGCTCATGCCTGTAATCCCAGCACTTTGGGAGGCCGAGGTGGGCGGATTACTTGAGGCCAGGAGTTCGAGACCAGCCTTGGGCAACATGGCGAAACCCCGTCTCTACTAAAAATGAAAAATTAGCCAGGAATGGTGGTGCCCACCTGTAATCCCTGCTACTCAGGAGAATCGCTTGAGCCTGGGAGGCAGAGGTTTCAGTGAGACGAGATCATGCTATTGCAATCCTGGATGACAGAGTGAAACCCCATTTCCTCCCCCGCCAAAAAAAAATCCAAATTCTTTTCTATAATTATTATAGATATTTTTCCTGGTTTCTTTTGTGACTTTCAATTTCATGTGTGCTGGGCTTTGACAGCAGAGTAAACAGAGGGGCTTACAAAGCCCTCCTCATTCACAGGCTTGAGAAATATCTACTTCTGTCTCCTTTCACGTTTTGTATGTTCTGAGTTTTGTGTGTTTCTAATAGTTAGAGAATTAACAAAACAGCTAACTCTCTAACTAATAAATGACGTGAGAACCTCGTCATTTTTTTTTTGGAGACAAACTTATTTTTGTCTGCATGTCCTAGCTTTTAGGAAGCTTAAAATGATCATTGAGGTGTGATGTGTCCAACTTGCAAGGCTTTGAAATTGACTCTGAAAAGCCAATAAAAAGGTTCTGTTTAATAACTCCTTTTTTTCATTTTCTTTTCCTGGTTCATTACGTTAGATACCACTGTCAACAGCCCACATTTTCTCAATAAGCTATCTTATCCTGGTGGTTCACCACTGGGAAGATCCTGCACCCTCAGGGGACATTTAGCAATGTCTAGAGATATTTTTGGTTGTTTACAACTTGGCTGGGCAAGGGTGGGGGAGATCCTACTGGCGTTTAGTGGGTAGAGGCCAGGGATGCTGCTAAACACCCTATGATGTACAAGAAGGCCTCCCACTACAAAGAATTGTCTGGCTCAAAATGTCAATGACGCTGAGGTGGAGAAACCCTATTTTAAACTGAAGAGTACAATCTAGTTGAAATAAGTGTTTCTGGCCAGGTGTGGTGGCTCATGCCTGTAATCTCAGCACTTTGGGGGGCTGAGGCGAGGTGAGCGGGTCACTTGAGCCCAGGAATCGAGAGCAGCCTGGCCAACATGGCGAAATCCTGTCTCTACTAAAAATACAAAAATTAGCTGGGTGTGGTGGCGCACACATGTAATCCCAGCTACTTGGGAGGCTGAGGATGGAGATTCACTTGAACCCGAGAGTTAGAGGTTGCAGTGAGCCGAGATCACATCACTGCACTCTAGCCTGGGCGACAGAGCAAGACTCTGTCTTGAATACAAAGAAAAAAAAAAGAATAAGGTGCTTCTACAAACTCTGAGGCTATTCTCGGGATGTCAAGAAGAAAATACCGTGAGATAAACCATTAAGGTTTCCTCCGAGCCTCTTTGGTTCTGCCCATTGCAAGATTTGGGCCTCTCTGGGAACAAAGGAGCTGACATGAGGGCTAAGGAAATAATACTGACCCAAAGATCATCTCTTAGGGATCTGTGTATGTTTTCTCTGTGAATCAGGCTTGTACTCCTTCCCATGATGCTGCCCACCTAGACATCACACAAGTTGATAAAATCTCCCAGGATTTAAAAAGCTTGGCGAGACTAGTTTTTTATATTCTGTCACGTTCTTCAGGACTCAAACTCCTATAGCTACTGAAACTGGGTTCTGATGCCTCGTGCCTGATATCCTAGCATAGCCAGAGCCCTACTTGTGGAGTAACCCTTAGTGATTTTTAGTGCTTCCTTAGTCAGATCTGATGTCTTTACTTATAAACGGGTTTAATTCTGGACCTATTATATTGTTGATTTCACTGATTTAAATACTATAACTTTATACTATGTTTTAATATCCCATTGGCCAAGTCTCACTTATTCCTTCTATCCCCACTCAACCAGAAAGACAGGATCTTGCTCTGTTGCCTAGGCTGGAGTGCAGTGGCATGATCACGCCAACCGGGCTCTCACCTCAGCCTTCTGAACTGCTGGGACTACAGGCACATGCTACTATGCCTGGCTAATTTTTAAATTTTTTTTTGTAGAGACGGAGTCTCGTTATGTTGCCCAGGTTGTTCTCAAACTCCTGGCCTCAAGTGATCCTCCCACCTCGACCTCCCAGAGTGGTGGGATTACAGGCATGAGCCACCGTACCCAGCTCCATCAATTATTTTCTTCACGGTCTTAAGTTTTCATTCTGTATTCCAGATGAGATTAGAATAGATCTGCCATTTCAATAAAAGTTCCATTGGAATTTTGATTCAGAGCACAACGATCTATCCATTAATCTGAAGGAAATAAAAGAAAAACCCGTATCTTTATTTATTTTGCTTTCTGAGAGCATATGTTTTTTCACTTAATCAACTCTTAGTTTAGTTTTCAGTAGTTTAATTTGTATCAATTCTGTATATTTCTTATTAAGGTTATTCCTGTGTGCTTTATATTTTTGTTGTTACTAGAAATGAAGTCTTTTTCCATATTTCTGACTGGTTATTGATAAGAAAAACAGACTCTGTAATGTTTGTGTTGCATTCAGCTACCTTGAATTTCATTTTCTTTTTTTTGGAGACAGGGTCTTGCTCTATTGCCCAGTCTGGAGTGCAGTGGTGCGGTCTTGGCTCACTGCAACCTCTGTCTCCTGGGCTCAAGCGATCCTCTCATCTCAGCCTCCCCAGTAGCTGAGACCACAAGGGTACATCACCGCATCCAGCTAATATTTGTATTTTTTGTACAGACGAGGTTTTCCTATGTTGCCCAGGCTGGTCTCAAACTCCTGGGCTCAAGCAATCCACCTTCCTTGACCTCCCAAAATGTTGGGATTACAGACATGAACCATTGTGCCCGGACTTGAATTTCATTTTCAATTTGTGTGTAATTTTGAGTGATTCTCTTGACAATTTTCTCCCTTTTCTTTTCCTTTTTTGAGACAGAGTCTCGCTCTGTTGCTCAGGCTGGAGTACAGTGGCATGATAACTTTAACTCATTTTAATTGTTCCTCTTGTTTTGATTTCATAGAATTGTCTACAACTTTCAGAAAATGTTAAATAAGATGATCATAGTTCTCATTCGACAAGAATGACATGACTCATTTTGTTTCTGCTTTTGGTAGAAGCACCTCTCATGTATCACCTTTGGCTGGGCTGACTTTCCCCACTCCCTCGTGCAATTTCCAGTTCTCTATCATGGGGTCTAAATTCCGATATAAATATTACATTCATGCCAGGTGCCCAACAAAATTCTCTGTAAGAGTTATGATAGAATGACAAGGTAATACACAGAAGAACAAAAATGACCTTTTAAGAAAGAAATCTGAGAAGAAAAATGACACCTTCTAGAGATGTTCCTACTAAGGCATGGATTCCTTCCAGTCATTCATTAGAGTTTGTGCTTGACTCTAGCTGAGAATGAAAGTAACGTGGAACTATCACTTTTAATGGCAAAAACCACAGTGACTTTTACACCAATCTAATAGTTCCATTCCATCATTACCTTTGATTCTAAACTAATAGGAGGGATGCTCCAAATGTCAATTGTTAATAAACTTGGAACCACACTGGCCACAGAAGTATCTTAATGTGCATATTTCCTGAAAATAATGATCTCAGTAGGCTCCCTAAAATAGGAGTGGGCTGCCCTGTATAGCGCCTGCTGTGCCCAGAAGCCAACTGAATTCTACAAACGGCAGCAATTATTCTGAAAATGACACTCACAATACCTTTCCATTTTAATAATATATGCTTTAATTTTTTTTAACAGCCCATTCATTTGCAGTTGTTGCCCAGATGTGAGGAGGGATGTGATTTGATTGGTAATGTTGCATTTCTTTGCAGGGCACCAAGCCTTATACATAATACAAATACCTGACAATCCGTGACTACATAAACTCGACAACTGAGGGCTGATTTGTCACCAAATATCATCTCTCTTTACTATCTCTAGAGAACTTCTTTCGTTCTTACAAGCTCAGCACTTCCTCATGTTTAATAAAAGATTAGGTTTCCCAGGAAATAGCTGAGCAGGTTAAAATGGAATCATGCTTACAAGTCCTGATGCAACAGTTCCCAGTTTCTCACTAAAATACTTGCGAAAGAACAAAAAACAATAAACACCGAAATTAGAGAAGAATCTTATAGGAATTCACAATAAAAGGCCTGGGATGCTGGATTCACAGATAGGATAGGAGGCCTTGTGTAGGTCCATCAAACTTCCTGCTCTTGAGTATGAAAGGAAGGAGGACCAGGCTTTGAGAAACCCTCAGTGTGTGTCGGTCTCACATAGGCCCTGAGAGCCTCAGACTGAACCAACAGCAAAGCTGGGCACACGTCTTTGTTTTGAGGCAGCCAGAGAGCTCTTAGCTCCTCTCCACCTCCACTCTCATTTTAACTTCTTTCTCTGTCCATACAGAGCTGCAGTTCCCTGATAGCATTCTGCTCCCAAACAGAGGAGAATGGCGAGCTTCCTGGGAGGAGGGTTCTCTCCTGCAGAGCACTGCATATTTGCCAAGGAGGAAAAAGAAATGCGCTGTGGCAGAGGTTTTCCCTATATTCTACATTTTTGTGTTTCAACGAGACAGGAAATAAGGCTATGAGAAGACCCCCATCTCACTCTAGCAGAACCTTATTGGAGGGTCATTTGCTAAAAACAAAGCAAAACAAAACTCCCTGGAAACTTGCAGGCAGCCCTGGAAATGTGTTCATCCACCAACACAAGAGAAAGCTTAATGGACCTACACAAGGCCTCCTATAATATCTGTGAGTCCAGCATCACAGGCCTTTTGTTGTGAAATCCTGTAGGATTCTCATTTAATTTTGGTGTTTATTGTTTTTTGTTATTTCAAAAGTATTTTAGTGAGAATTTGGGAACTGTTGCACCGGGACTTGTAAGCCTAATTTCATTTTGACCTGCTCAGCTATTTCTTGGAAATGTAATCTTTTATTAAACATTATTAAGTGCTGAGCTTGTAAGAGAGAAAGAAGGGGGATTCTACAAAAGGGCCGGTTGGAAGAACCAAGCACTTGCTGTTCTGTTGGTAAACACCAGCTCAGCACACATTTCTTCCTGTCCAAGGATAAAAGAACAGAAAACAAAAATTTCACCTTGAGCTTCTGGAAACACAAGGTAAAGGGAAGATAATTGTGACTGCTCAGATTAAATATACCATCTTTGAAATTTATTTCCTAATGAAAAGGAAGGAAATTGAGCATTTCCTTCTTCTCATTAACAGGATGCAGAAAGATCCTGCAATGGGAAATGAGGAGAGGAGCTGGGGGGAAGATAATATCAACCCAGGCCTCAAAATATTTCAGTTAGTGTTCAAATCTAGTATCCTACAAATAATAAAAAATAGTGTGGCCTATGAAGAGACAACACATTATGAGCCCAAACCAGCAAAAACAGCAGAGAACAGAAACAGACTTGGAGGGAATTCCAATATTGAGGCTATCAGACACAGACTGTAAAGCAATGTGGTTTACAATATTCATGGAAGAAAAACCCAAGCTTGAGAATGTTGCCAATCTAGCCAAGGAGTAGTGTTGGGGGGGAAAAAAGAGAGAGAGAGGGAGGGAGAGAGAGAGAGAGAGAGAATGTTGGCAATCAATTGGAAACTATCAGAAAGAACACAGACATTGCAAATAAAGAAAAACAGCAGTCAGATCATCTGAGGTCAGGAGTTCGAGACCAGCCTGGCCAACGTGGTGAAACCCCGTCTCTACTAAAAATACAAAAATTACCCGGGCATGGTGGCACTTGCCTGTAGTCCCAACTACTCAGGAGGCTGAGACAGGAGAATCGCTTGAACCCAGGAGGTGGAGGTTGCAGTGAGCCGAGATCGCACTACTGCACTCCAGCTTGGGCAACAGAGTGAGACTCCGTCTAAAAAAAGAAAGAAAGAAAGAAAAGAAAATATCCCAAAATGTAAAACTCAATAGTTGGGTGTAACAGCAGATTGGACATGGCTGATAAAAGGATTTAGGAACTGAAATGTAGGTCAAAATGAATACTCCTGAATGATACTGGTAGAGGACAGAGAGTATAAGAGACATAAAGCACACTATGAGAAGATCTGACATAAGGTTTATTCCAGAGTTTCACAAGGAGAGGAGATAGAGAATGAGGCAGAAGCAATATGTGAGGGCTTAAAGGCTAAAATATGCAAGCCATGGTTTGAAGAAGCCCAACAAAGCCCAAGGAAGACACATAAAATGAAATCCACAACTGGACACATCATAGTAAAACTGAAAAATGCAAAGACATAGCAAAAACCTCCAAAGAGGCCAAGAAAAAATAAGAAGTTACTCTTAAAGAAGCAATAGAGAGACTGATGGCTGACAGATTGCCCTCAAGAAATAGCATCCAGATAGAGAAGACTCATCTCAACAACAATGGACACAAGACGGCACTGGAATAATATCATCTCATTTGAATGAGAAAGTGACTGCTTGCTTAGAAATTTATTCCAGAAATAACGGGCATAACTTAGAAATTAGAAGACAAAATTACAGTTATTGAACTGTATAGAATCATATATCCATAGAATCTAAGAGACTAAGGTTCAATAGGGTGAATAAAATTCAGCAAAACCCAACGGCTTCCGTAAGCCAAAATACTAAAATATAAAGCAAAATTCCACTCACCACAAATACACAACTTCTCTCTCTCTCTCACTCTCCCTCCCAGGCCCCTGCAGAGACATCTTTTTTTTTTTTTTTTTTTTTTTTCTCCGAGACGGAGTTTCACTCTTGTTGCCCAGGCTGGAGTGCAATGGTGCGATCTCAGCTCACTGCAACCTCTGCCTCCTGGGTTCAAGTGATTCTCCTGCCTCAGCCTTCCCAGCAGCTGGGATTACAGACATGAGCCACCATGCCCGGCGAATTTTGTATTTTTAGTAGAGATGGAGTTTCTCCATGTTGGTCAGGCCAGTCTTGAACTCCCAACGTCAGGTGATACGCCCACCTTGGCCTCCCAAAGTGCTGGGATTACAGGCGTGAGCCACCGCGCCTGGCTGGGACACCTTCTATAAGATGCTAAGAAATAATGCTAACAAGAAATTTATGGGATGCTTGTGAAAAACAGTGAGCATCACACCCCTGAAATTTATAAAGGAAAAATAAATATTTAGACACCCATTTCCTGTTCCTGAATGGCAACAGCCTATATCTTAAAGGTCCTTAAAGTAATTTAATAAACATCTCGATGATATTTATTTTGGAATTAGAAAAAAAATCACTCTAAAGTTCATATGAATAAATAAACAGGAAAGAATAATTTGAGAGGGCCAGGTCTCCAGATATTAAAGCATATAACATACTTCAGAATAACTGATACCATGTCGTAACAACAAAATGTCACCATATGGATGCATGGCATAGAATATGTCCATACATATATTAGGCACATTAAGACATTTGATTCTCTGGAAAAAAAATCAGGTGAAATTCTCATCACATAAATAAATGTAAGCTCTAGAAGGACTGAAGAATTTAATGTCACTAAATCAAACTATAAGCCATAAAATTTAGAAGAATAGGCAACTATTTAACCCATCACTGTAAGGGAAAACCTTTTAAACATAAAACCCATGGAGTAAATAAAATAAAAACTTGCTAGACTTGTCTAATTTAAATTTTTTAAACTTTATCATGTCAAAAATAGGAGAACAAAGATGAAAATACAAAGGAAAACTTGCAAAATAGTTTCCATAATTGTGACAGACAAATTTTTAACATCCTGAATATTATGGCTTTTATAGATCAATAAGAAAAGCAGTTAAGGTCATAGAAAAAGAAAATGCAAATAACTATGGTTATTTTTTTAAATGGCTAATTTAAGACAAAGATGTCCACTTTCACCACTCCTATTCAACATGGTACTGGAAGTCTTAGCCAGAGCAATCTAGCAAGAGAAAGAAAGACACTCAAATTGGAAAAGACAAAGTCAAATTATCTCTGTTTGCTGATGGTATGATCTTATACCTAGAAAACCCTAAAGACTGCCAAAAGACTCCTAGATTTGATAAATGAATTCAGTAAGGTTTCAGGATACAAAGTCAACGTAGAAGAATTAGTAGCATTTCTATACACCACTAACAATCAAGCTGAGAACCAAATCAAGAAGTTATCCCATTAAGGCAGGCAAGCAGTGAAGGAATGGGGCACAATTACTTGCAGGTGGCTAAGAGCAACACAAATAGGGCCAAACAGGTTAGCACAAGGACCCCAGTCAGTAACAGATGTTCCAGAAAGGGGCTAGGGCAGATGTCTGTGGTCACCCGTGGTTGGCAACTTCCTTGCTGAAGGAGGAATGACTGTTGGAGGGAAAGTCCCAAAGGCTGAGCATGCATACTGGCAAAGGACTGTGTCATTATACTGAACTTTGCTCATTATAATAGTAAAAAACACACCCCTGGGTGGAGATTTAAAATGCTAATGAGACATCCGATGTATGTACTAGCATGTACAATAACTGTGCACGTGGGCCCAAGAGACCTTCCACAGCATGCTGAGCAACAATGCCCATTCCAGCCCTTTCATGAATAATCATGTAAGACTCCCATAAAAGGAGTTTCCCCAGTGCCAGTCAGCACTGTCTCATTCTTGAGCAGACCACTCTGACCCAGCTATCAGAGTGTACTTTTGCTTTGCAATAAACTTCTTTGCCTACTCTTACTTTGGACTTGCTCTCAAATTCTTTTGGGTGGTGACGTCAAGACTCTGAACCAGTCCTCTGACAACACTATAACTACAAAAATAACAACAATAAGATAGCTAGAAATGCATTTAACAAAGGAGATGGAAGATCCTTACAAGAAAAACACTAATAAAAGAAATTTTAGATAACACGAACAAATAGAAAAATATTCCATGCTCATGGATCAAAAGAATCTGTATCATTAGAATGCTGCCCAAAGCAATCCACAGATTCAATACAATCCCTATCAAAGTACTAATATCATTTTTCACAGAATTAAGAAAAAAAAATCCTAAAATTCATATGGAACCCTCCCCCCCCCAAAAAAAAATAGAGCCAGAATAGCCAAAGCAATTCTAAGTAAAATGAATAAAGCTGGAGGCATCAACATTACCTAACTTCAAATTATACTACAAGGCTGCAGTAACCAAAACAGAATGGCACTGGTATAAAAATAGATACATAGATCAATGGAACAGAATAGAGAACCCAGAAATAAAGTAACATAGCTAAAGCCAACTGATTTTTGACAAAGTCAACAAAAACATATACTGGGGAAGGGACACCCTATTCAATAAATGGTTCTGGAAAAACTGGAGAGCCATATGCAGAAGAATGAAATGACCCTCTCTCTCACCATATACAAAAATTAACTCAAGATAGATTAAAGACTTAAATATAAGACCCAAAACTATTTAAATACTAGAAGAAAACCTTCAAAAACCTCATCTGGATGTTGACTTTGGCAAAGAATTCATGATTAAGACCTCAAATGCAAATGCAACAAAAACAAAAACCAACAAACGGGACAATGGGACTTAATTATTACTAAAGAGTTTTTGCACAGCAAAAGAAATAATCAACAGAGTGAACAGGCAGCCTGAAGAATGGGAGAAAATATCTGCAAACTCTGCATCCAACAAAGGCCTAATATCCAAATCTACAGGGAACTCTAACAACTCAACAAGAAGATAACAAGTAACCCCATTAAAAAGTGAGCAATGGACATGAACAGGCTGAGGCAGGAGAATGGTGTGAACCTGGGAGGTGGAGCTTGCAGTGAGCCAAAATCGCACCACTGCACTCCAGACTGGGTGACAGCGTGAGACTCCGTCTCAAAACAAACAAACAAACAAACAAACAAACAAAAACAAAAACAAATATAAATGGCCAAAACTCTTATGGAAAAAATGTTCAACATCACTAATCATCAGAGAAATGCAAATTATAACTACAATGATATACTATCTTACACCAGTCAGAGTAGCTATTATCAGTAATAAATAATAACAGTAAAAATTAACAGGCATTGGAGAGGATGTGAAGAAAAGCAAATAGATGGATAGACCAATGGAACAGAATAGAGAACCCAAAAATAAAGCAACATACCTAAAGTCAAGTGAGCTTTGACTGTTGGTGGGAATCTAAATTCATACAACTTTTATGGAAAACAGTATGGAGATTTATCAAATAACTAAAAATAGAACTACCATTCAATCCAGCAATCCTACTACTGGGTATCTACCCAAAGGAAAATAAATCATTTTACCAAAAGATATGTATAAGTTATATCCTTGTATGTTTATTGCAGCACTATTCACAATAGCAAAGATGTAGAATTCATAAAGAAGTATTGCATAAGGAAAATGTGCTGTATATATATTACAGAATACCACTCAGCCATAAAAAAGAATGAAATAATGTCTTTTACAGCCATATTGGTAGAACTGGAGGCCATTATCCTAAGTGAAATAACTCAGAAAGTCAAATGCTACATGTTCTAATTTATAAGTAAGAGCTAAATAGTGTATACACATGGACATAGAGAGTAGAATAGTAGACACTGGAAGCTTGGAAGGGCAGGAGGGTGAGAGGAAGGTGAGGGATGAAAAATTACTTAATGGGTACAATATACACTCTTCAGGTGATTGCTACATTAAAAAGCTCAGACTTCACCACTATACAATAAAACTGCACTTTTACCCTCTAGATCTATAATAAAATATTTTAAAAGGGCTAACTTAAATGAGAAACCATTTTTTGAAATCATCCAATTGGCAAGATTTAAAATAAATTCTAGTGTTTAAAGTTGCAGGCATCACGTTACCTAACTTCAAAAAAATACTATGAAGCTATAGTAAACAAAGCAGTATGTTATTGGCATAAAAACAGACACATAGACCCAAGGAACAGAATAAAAAGCCCAGAAATAAATCCACATATTTACAGCCAACTGATTTCTGACAAGGGTGCCAAGAACACACAATGGGGAAAGAATAGTCTCTTCAATGGATGGTGTTGGGAAAACTGGATATCTAAATGCAGAAGAACGAAATTAGAACTTTATCTCACATCTTATACAAAAATCAACTCAAAATGGATTAGAGACTTAAATGTAAGACCCAAAACTATGAAATTACTATATGAAAACATAAGTGAAAAGCTTCATGACATTGGTCTGGGCAAAGATAATCTTTCGGGTAAGACCTCAAAAGCACAGGCAACAAAAGCAAAAACAGACAAATGGGATTATATCAAACAAAAAAGTTTTATACAGGAAAGAAAACAACAGAGTGATGAGACAACCTACAGAATGGAGGAAAATAGTTGCAAACTATGCATCTGATAAGGGGTTAATATCCAAAATATATAAGGAATTTAATTCCATTGGAAGAAAACAAATAACTGGATTCAAAAATAGGCAAAAGACCTGAATAGATGATTTTTTCAAAATAAGACATATGAATAGCCAATAGGTATATAAAAAAATGCTCAACATCCCTTATCATCAGGGACATGCAAATCAAAACTGTAATGAGATATCATCTCACCCCAGTTAGAATGGCTATGATCAAAAGGACAAAAGAAAACAAATGTTGGGAAGATGGGGAAAAAAAGGAAACGCTTATAAACTGTTTGTGGGAATGTACATTAGTGCAGCCATTATGGCAAACATTATGGAGTTTCCTCAAAAAACTAAAAATACATCTGCCCTAAGATCCAGCAATCCCACTACTGGGTACATGTCCAGAGGAAATGAAATCAGTACCTTGAAGAGAATCTGCACTCCCATGTTTGTTACAGCAGTATTCACAATTGCCAAAATATGGAATTAATCTGTCTATCAAAGGATGAATGGGTAAAGAAAATGTGGTATCTATTCCCAATGGAATACTATTCAGCCATGAAAAAGAATAAAATCTTGTTATTTGCAACAACATGGATGGAACTGGAGGACATTATGTTAAGGGAAATAAGCCAGGCATAGAAAGACAAATACCAAATAATCTCACTTACATGTGAAATCTAAAAATGTTTATCTCATAGAAGCTGAGAATAGAATGGTGGTTATCAGAGACTGGGGTGGGTAATGGGGAGAAGGAGATGGGGGATACTGGTAAAAGAACACATAATTACAGTTTGAAAGGAGAAATAAACTCAAGAGCTCTATTGTACAGCAAGCTGACTATAGTCAGTGATGATAGATAGTATTCTCAAAAAATGCAGAGAGTGGACAAATGCATTCTCCACAAAAATGATAACTATTTGAGGTCACGCATTTGCTAATTAGCTACATTTAATTATCCCACAATGTATGTATACTTCAAAACATTATGTTGCACATGGTAAATACATACAATGTTACCTGTCACTTTTTTTTTAAATGTAAAAATGAAAAGAGTTCACATTTCTCTGGAATGTGTAACAATATACATTTATGGTTTTGGCTTAGAATTATATTTTGTTGTTTTTGTTCTTAATTTCTTTCTTTATTTTATTTATTTATTTATTGAGACGGAGTCTTCTTTTTCTCCCAGGCTGGACTGCAGTGGCGCGATCTCAGCTCACTGCAACCTCCGCCTCCCGGGTTCAAGCAATTCTCCTGCCTCAGCCTCCTGAGTAGCTGGGATTACAGGTGGCTGTGACCACGGCCAGCTAATTTTTGTATTTTTAATAGAGACGGGGTTTTAACATGTTGGCCAGGCTGGTCTCGAACTCCTGACTTCAGGTGATCCGCCTGCCTTAGGCTCCCAAAGGGCTAGGATTACAGGTATGAGCCATCATGCCTGGCCAATTTATTTTGTAAAATTATATTTCAATAGCTTTTGGGGTACAAGTGGCTTTTTGTTACATGGATGAATTATACAGTGGTGAATTCTGAGACTTCAGTGTACCCATCACCTGAGTAGTGTACATTGTACGTAATGTGTAGTTTTTTTTTTTTTTTATCTCTAGCCCCCCTCCTACCCTCTAAAGTCTCTAAAGTCCATTATATCACTCAACTCAGGATTATATTAACTTTTCTGCCTTCTGTTATAATGTAGTCCAAAAAGATCAGGCCTTTTTGGACATCCTATGGAACATCTCATTGATCCTCTACATCAGTAGCACGCGAAGCTTACTGAGCTGGATAAGCAAGAAATGGATTAGTCCTCTGGAGACCTTGGCAAGACATATGCACTCCATACAGTGGGAGATAAACTCTATAAAGATTCCAGGGCCTGACATGTCAGTAAAATGTTTAGGAATGAAGTCACCAGAGGTACCTGGAATATTTCCTCTAAAGTGAAAAATGCATCATTATAAAAAAAATCTAGGGTTTAACACGGTGAAATTGTATTAGTCTGTTCTCACACTGCTATAAAGATACTACCCAAGACTGGGTAATTTATAAAGGAAAGAGGTTTAATTGACTCACAGTTCCACATGGCTGGGGAGGCCTCAGGAAACTTACAATTATGGCGGAGGTGAAGGAGAAGCAAGCACCTTTTTCACGTGGTGGCAAGAGAGAGAAGAGGAAGCAAAAGAGGAACTTGCCAAACACTTATTAAACCACCTGATCTCATGAGAACAAACTCACTATCACAAGAACAGCATGGGGGAAATTGACCCCATGATTGAGTCACTTCCCGCCAAGTTCCTCCCTCAATATCTGGGGATTACAATTCAAGATGAGATTTGGGTAGGGACACAAGCCTAACCATATAATAAATGGACACTCCAAATCATTGCTGGAAGCAGTGTGCTTGGTGCCATCTTTCTGGCATGCTCTGGTGATCATTCCTATAAACGTGAGATGTGAGATGTTGTGGAATCTGGCAGCAGGCGTGTGGAACTTTCCATTTTCCAGGCTTTGGGAAGTGCAATTCAGAGGTAGACCACGTATTTCCCGGGCCACAAGCCAGCAGGCAGTGAGGAGGAGCTTAGATATTGATCCAGAAACTCCAAATGGGTGGGGAGATGCAGATGGAATTCAGAATTTAGGGAGGAATATAGTAGTCACCAGAGTTGCAAAGCCCAGGGCAATAGGGACAGGTAAAAGTCAGGTCAGAAACCTTGGTTAGGAGCCAGGCAGAAAGCCTGGACAGGCTCATTCATTGACAAAAATGGAGCAGGCATGACAGACCAGGCACTGGGTATCATTGATGGTGGTACCACTTGTTACTGATGGTGACAAGCTTGATGTAGTCAAGCACCAACAAGCTTACACTGTAGTGGGGCAAACTGGACAACCAGATTTTAAAAACAAAGCAAATGAGCAAACTTCAAAATAATGCAAGTTTTCATGAGAATGATGAAGGAAATAGATCTGGCATCCAGACAGAGTTAGGGCAGGGACCCTCATTTCCAGAACAGAACAGAAAGTGAGGAGGTAAGACTGGCAGCAGCCAAGGGTTTTGCAGTTGGGTTGCCCAGGTGGCAAATAGGTTCACGATGTCTGTTTTTGCAAAATTAAAAACAAAAAGGCTGCACGTAATGTTCAGGTCTGCAGCTCTGTTTTACGTATCTGGGCATCTAGATGAGGAGGTTTCCCCACCCGGTTCAGGTGACAGAGGCAGGGGGCAGGGCCTGGTGCCATCCTGCCTTTTTGCAGTTTGCTTGCATCCACCCTGGGCCAGGCGCAGCTGACTGAACATGGGGGAGCCATTCTCTGCGTGTGGTTTGTGTGTGCTTCCTCTGGCCTTTTCAGCTTTGGATAATTGAACATTTAAGTGATTGTTCCACTTCATAAAGTATGGTCCAGGGAGGCACTGTGCAAATTGCTAAATCAATTTACTTTTAAACAGAAATGAGGTTTAAACACACACACACACACACACAACATAATGAAGGCTTGATGTGTTCCATCGCAAGGGTCTCCAGAATGCTGCACTGCTCTCCCTGTGAAGTCAATATTACACATTCCTGGGCTGCAAACCAGAAGGACAAATTGGGGGCAATGTGCACAGCCGCATTATTTTTCTCGTTTGCAAAGGTCAGTGATTCTCCATGCATCAACTATGAAGCACACCACACAGCACCTCAGCATCAGCAGAATAAAGCTGTGAGTCAGAACCGGGTTTGGAGCTAGAAAAAGACCTGGACTCCAATTTCAGTCCTTCCCCTATGTGATTTTGGAGCAAACTATTTAACTTCTGGGCCCTCAAGTCTCTTCATGGTTTAAAAGCGATAATACCTACTTTGCTAGGTCTTGCTGAGAATTAAATGACTTTATAATAACAACAGTTGCCAACCTGTATGGAGCACTTATTATGTTGCAAGAACAATGCATAGTGCCCTATCTGTGAATTCTCAGATGTAGATATCCTTAGGAGATGAAAACAATTCAATTCCCATTACACAGCTGGTATTTGTAACGTGCAGAGCACACACTTCTAGTTCTTCCACTGGTCTATAAAATGACTTGTCATGCGCTTATTTTGTATTCAAACGTGTTAGATTTCATGATATCCTGTCCCCAGGGACAAAGGATTAACAAAAAATGTGTATGCATGTGCATGTGTGTGCATGGACATGGGGGCAACGTTGAAACAACTGCTCTTTTGAATCAGAAATGTTTCCTATACCAGATTATTGTGGATTTTAGGTCTAGCTTTCAGGTTATTGCTCCAATCATTTTTACTTGGTTCTGTTACCCTTCAGACAAATGATTTTTTTTTTCTAGGCTTCTCACTTCACACCTCCAGTGAGCTCAGATCAAATCCTGTTTTCTCTATCTGACCTCCTGAACCCTTTGGTGGCCTCCTTTGTCTCAGGCCTCCACCCAAAGTCAACAAATTTTTGGTCCTCATCTCCCAAAAATCTGAACTCCTGGTATTGCAAAACTTGAATTTTCCCCTATGCTTACACTATATAATTCTTTTTAAAATCATGGGCTTTAAAAAAAATTTGGAATTATTTTTCTTCCAATTTAGGCTCAATTGCAAAACCTGGAGTTTGGTCAAGGAAAGCTACTTTCAATGCGAAGTGAAGACAGAACATAAATCACAAAGTTAACATCGAAATGTTTCTGAGAAGCCTGGAGAAAGATCAAACCTAAAGGTGACCTTGGAAGTCTGGCTGGGAATAAAAGATAAAAATTCCTTTCTTTAATTTCCAAAGTTCGCTGATTTACAAGAAAAGTAGATATCTTTAAAGGACACGGAAATGCACCAAAAAAATAAACACAACAATGCATAACTAGCTGTTTTAATTCAAAACCCTCTCTCCTGTGCCTGACATGGTATCTCTACCATATCCTACAAAAAGTAAGGATAGGCAAGGACTGAAGTGTCCTCCTTATTGTGAAAGGGAACTGAGGTAGAGCCTCCTACGGTGGTCAACTCACTAACTTAAGCTGGACAAAGCCAAGTCAGTGTGTCCACCCCCAGTTCCAATGAGTCAGCTTGGTCCGTTCATTCAGGTCAAATCAGGGTGTTCTTAACCTTCTATCCAGGGATGTCCTTTCAGGGATCCAGCAACGTCTAACTGGGCACTTCAATGTTTGTTCATGTTTCATTTCTGGAAATATAACCTTAATGACTTCTCTGTGACATTTTATTGATTGACTGATTGAGTGACAGGCAGACAAGGTCTTGCTCTGTCGCCTAGGCTGGAGTGCAGTGGTGCAGTCATAGCTGACTGCAGCCTCAACCTCCTAGGCTCAAGCGATCCTCCCACCTCAGCCTCCTGAGTAGCTGGGACAACAGGCAGGCACCAACACGCCCAGCCGATTTTTATTTTTTAGAGATAGGGTCTTGCTGTGTTGCCCAGGTTGGCCTTGAACTTCTGGCCTCCGGAAGTGCTGGTATTACAGGCATGAGCCACTGTTCCCAGCCTGTATGATGTTTAATTTTGAGTTTCTCATTGCAGCAAGCCATCTTTATTTGTCAAATGTAATTTCCTTGAGATAAAATCAGGTATGCAAGGATTCACATATGTTTCTCATGCAAGCACACCATTTATTCCTCCTTATACAAACACTTACTGGTTAAAAAAAGCAGATTGCTAATAAAGGCTTTCTGTACTTCACATGGATTCCAATGGATTGGAAGCCAATGAGCCTTGGAATATTAGATTATTATTATTATCCAACAATAATATTCTAAGTCTCGGCATCTCAGATTGATAGAATGAAATTAGGCAGACACTCATCTGAACGGGTCTGGTGTACGATGACAGGCTTCCACACCTTTTTGTCATATTTGTGGTGTTTCAAGTTGCAAGGCAGATTTCTCCCCAAGTTACACAGGGGATGTTTGGTATCACTTGGTTTCCATTCTCTGAATACTCTACAGAACACTGTACAAAGGGGATGCATTTTTCAGGACCGTTGAGTTATGCCATTGGTTCTAACTACCCCGAAGTCTCAGGTGATGATAACCTCTTACAGACCCAGTGTATTAGTCAGTTCTCACATTGCTGCAAAGATACTACCTAAGACTGGGTAATTTACAAAGGAAAGAAGTTTAATGGACTCACAGTTCAGCATGGCTGGGGAGGCCTCCCAATCAAGGTATAAGACAAAGGAGAAGCAAAGGCACGTCTTACAAGGCAGCAGGCAAGAGAGCTTGTGCAAGGGAACCCCATTTATAAAACCATCAGATCTCACGAGACTTATTCACTATCACAAGAAGAGTATGATTCAGTTATCTCCACCTGGCCCCACACCCTTGACACATGGGAATTATTACAATTCAAGGTGAGATTTGGATGGGGACACAGCCAAACTGCATCACCCAGGAAGACAGAGATTCTATCATCTTATGATGCTGCCATGTCAATGCCAGACCTGAGAGTTTGCCATGGTGGGGAAAGATACGGAGAACCACACAGCAGCTCTTAAAGGCTTCCATCCCCAAACCAACCCACATCACTTCTGCCCAAGTTTCATTAGCCAAATCAAGCCATACATCCACATCTAACTTCCAAGGGTTGGGGAGGACATTCCTCTTACGTGCCAGAAGGCAAGGAGATCAGGAAATACTGGTGAACACCAGTAATGTCCATGCACCGAACGTTTGTTGGTTCTGGCTGTCCTGCATCCACACCTAACAGACAGATGAGCCAAGCTGGGCCAACTGCACCCTCTCTCCAGGGTATCAAAGCCACTGAAGCCATGTTCATTTACCTGCAATACCAAGAAACTAACTGAGTCTAGAGACGAAAGTCTCTCTAGAGACTTTTGTTCTTGAGTAGAGTTATGTAAGAACAGAGAAAAAAAGGGCTCACTCATTCTAGCAGATTCTAGCAGCCTCATCTTGCTAATCCTGTCAGTTAATTTCCTCTTGTCTAGTCCCCCTGAAGCTACCCTTGTTTCCTGCACCTTTTTTTTCTCAGCTTGTTTCTCGAACTGTCCTATGAACCTGAGCACTACCAATACCATCCCAATGTGTTGCTTTTGTGCTTAGTGTAAGACTCAGTTTCTGTTATTTGTGCCGAACATTTTCCCAAACAGAAAGCAAAAACCAAAAAGAAAATAAACGCCCAACAGAAGCAATTTGTGAGGTGCTCTGAGATATACACACAGGTATGAACTTGTAGGGGGAGGTAGGAAAATTGGGTTCCCGTCTCAGGTCTGTCACCTGTCTTGCTGTGTGAACTTCAACAAACCCCCAACTTCATCCATAAAATGAAAGTCTGGGACTAGTTAATCTTTAAAGTCCTTACTGGCACCAGCAGACAATGACTGTGCCATGTGGGGATTGCTGAAACAAGCATAAACCCTGTATTTTGGTAGCTGATTGAAACCCAAACCAGGCCCCACACTTTGACAAATAACCTGTCAAGTCTCCACATTCGCTGAGAATCACATTAGCCTAGGAAATCACGGATTGCTTATATTTTACATTTCAAATGTGCAGAGATCTTGGCATCGATCTGAGGGTATGCCATCACCCTGGGGATTTGTCTTAGCAGCAGGGCTGGTATTCAGTGCAAGCAACCATGCTCGGTACTCATCGGATGCCTATTTACTGTGTAGTACGTCCTCTAGCTTGTTTGAGACCAGTTGGGGTCCTTTATTCGCTCGTCAGCTTAGTACCCGAGAGGCAGAAGAACCTGACATTTCCAGAACATTGTGATGTACTAATATCAATAAAAGTAAATTATTACTATAAAACCTTAGCTCTCTATCTCTGATTAGAACTTCAGGAGCTGGGCAGAGAGAAAAATCCTAAGTATGTCTGTGCAGGTGGGTGTACAGATGAAAAATGAGATGACTTTCCCTGTGAATAAGTTTCACCTCTGCTTAAAACTCTGCCTAGAATGAAAGGGCGATGTGCTAAGATATGAACGACTCACTAAATCAGAAGGGCCTCTCTGTACACATTATTCTTCCTGCCTTTAGCTGCAATAAACTCTCTCTCATTCTTACATTGATAAAAATGGTGGTTTTCAGGATATCCTGCCCTGATAAAGTAACGATGAAGATGAGTTTCCATCAGGAGCATGGGTGATCCTTGTCTTTCATACACATGAAGGGGCTTCACAAATTCCAGAACACCACAGTCGGGGGAATTTCAGGGGTCATTGATTCCATAGGCTATGGTCAGGGGGCAGTCTCCGCTTGTGGATTATTTTTTCCTCTCTGCAAAGCTAACTGGGTGAAACGGACTCAATCCTAAGATCTGGACCTCTTCAATCCAGGACTAACTAAGTAGGACTGCACTTTAAAGCGGACCTCAGTGAACGTTAGTCGTCTGGGTGAGATGAGAAGAGAAAGGCTTAAGTGGCCGGCCAAACAGAAGGGAGGTCCAGCTGCCTAGTGATTTCAGAAGATCCTGACAAGCTATGTCTTATGGAACCTGAGACTTTCTGCTGCGCCAGAGCCCTTGTTCAGTTCCCTCAGCAAATTCTCAGTGGTCCCAGTTGATGATAACAGACATAGTGCCCTGCCAAACCAAAGTTCCTGGCAATTGGAAGGTGTAGTTGCTCTAGGATGGATCTCAAGTGTTTCCAATGCAGTTTTCCTGTTGAACACAGTTGCAACTGTGATACTTGCAGCAACTTAAAAACACAGAAACCGGCCACACACAATTGATGCATGTTTGTGTTTAGTACCAGAAATGTGGCTTAGAACTTTTCTGTCTTTAATACAAGGTAGGGAATTTTTAAAACAATCCACTGCTTCCAGCTTTGGCTCTTTCTCAGGTAGGACTCACCCAGTAGATATAACTGAGTTCCCACTGAACTTGGCAGTAGAGAGCGAACCCACGAATTTGGCAGGAAGTAAGTTATGTCTGCACAACCTGAAAAGCTACACGTCCGACTCAGGATGCCATGGGCTTGGGGGTTGGGATTATTCTCCAGATCCCAAGAATCCATGTCCAATGATTCTGTTATGGCCTGAACTATTGATCTGGCAGCCCTGAGTTTGGTTTTCAGTATTCAGTTCCAGGGCATCCACTTGTAAAAACAATCCACCAATGAGATTCTCAGACTCAGCAGTTTCTGCTGCTACCAACTTGACGGACTGAGCCAGGGCTGTGATTGAGCCAGAATTCCTCGGAGGGGAAGCTTGGGGTGCTCAGCTGATTGCGAAGCAGCACCCATCAAGCGGAGGCTGAGAAGAGCAACCAGGATAAGCACTTGCAGGTGATGAGCTGTGAGTGTTTATCTACTTCGTCAACTTTAATAGGAAAAGAACAAGACCAGGATGTGCATGATCCACTCAGGGTTACCTCGTCCCATCTGGTTGCAGCTGATGACTTTCACCGGAAAGAGGAAAAGTGAAAAGTAAAGAGAAGTGAGGAGCTGGCCAGGCCAGGGCATGGAAGGTGGCTTTCATCAATTCCAAATTCTAGCAGTAAGTCACTTCCACTGTGCATTAGGTGAGTTCTCTGCACTTTGCCACAGAAAGCCTTATAGCCACTGTTAGGATGCTATGAGCTGAAACCTCCTTTAGTGGCAAATTCTTCAAAAGATCAGAGGGGCAGCAACCCCCTGGGGATAATATTTCAGCCGAGGAGATGAACAGTACTCATTGTAGGTACTAACTATAGAATTCAGGACCAGGCTTCTCTCTATGTATAAGAAAGAAGGATGTTGGTGGCAAAAGCCTTCCCACTCCCACAGTACAATACAAGTCGCAAAAGGTTTTATTGTTTTTTAAAATGTACTTAATGTTTTAGAGACAGGCTCTCCCTCTGTTGCCCAGGCTGGAATGCAGTGGTGCAATCATAGCTCACTGCAGCCTCAAACTCCCAGGTTCAAGTGATCCTCCTGCCTCAGCCTCCTGAGTAGCTTGGACTACAGGCATGCACCATCACACCCAGCTAAGGGATACAGCACCTGGTATTCACAGGTGGTCTCCCATCCATGCACTAACCAGGTCTGACCCTGGTTAGCTTCTGAGATCAGAAAAGATCAGTCATGGTCACAGTGGTACATCTGCAGATGCTACAAAAGGTTTTAATACACATTATCCATTCGAGCTTCATCACAAGCCTGTACAAGGAGTGAGTTAGGAATCATTGCCCCTGGTTTATGGATGACTGAGGTGAAATAGCCAGCCCAAGTTTATGAGCTAGTAAGCAGCAGAACTGAAATTCTTTCACACCATTTCCCCAAAAGCAAAGGTTTTGTTTTTTAACTTTTAAATTCAGGGGTAAAAGCGCAGGTTTATTACATAGGTAAGCTTGTGTCATGGGGGTTTGTTGTACAGATTATTTCATCACCCAGATATTAAGCCTAGTATACATTAGTTATTTTTCCTGATCCTGTCCCTCCTCTTAACCTCCACCCTCCGAAAGGCCCCAGTGTGTATTGTTCCCCACTGTGTGTCCACGTGTTCTCATCATTTAGCTCCCACTTATAAGTGAGAACATGCAGTATTTGGTTTTCTGTTCCTGCGTTAGTTTGCTAAGGATAATGACCTCCAGCTCCATCCTTGTCCTTGTGAAGGACATGATCTTGTCCTTTTCATGGCTGCATAGTATTCCATGGTGTAGATGTACCACATTTTCTTTATCCAGTCATTGATCAACATTTAGATTGAGTCTGTGTCTTGGCTATCGTGAATAGTGCCGCAGTGAACATATTCGTGCATGTGTCTTTATAATAGAATGATTTATATTCCTTTGGTATATACCCAGTAATGGGATTGCTGGGTCAAATGATATTTCTGTCTTTAGGTCTTTGAGGAATCACCACACTGTCTCCCACAATGACTGAACTAATTTATACTCCCACCAAGAGTATAAATATCCCTTTTACTATACAAACTTGCCAGCATCTGTTATTTTCTGACTTTTTAGTAATAGCCATTCTGACTGGTGTGAGATGGTGTCTCATTGTACTTTTGATCTGCATTTCTCTAATGATCAGTGATGTTGAGCTTTTTTTTCCTATGATTGTTGGCTGCATGTATGCCTTCTCTTGAAAAGTGTCTGTTCATGTCCTTTGCCCACTTTTTTATTATGCATCTGACAAAAGTCTAATATCCAGTATCTATAAGGAACTTGAACAAGTTTACAAGAGAAAAAATAAAGTTTGCAAAATGGTTTTAACACTTACTGAAGGATATATACCCTACAACTAAACAATGGTGAAAACAGGACGCTGGTACACAAACACTTCCTGTGTTTTGTTTAAGGCAACATCACAAAGGGATTAGTCTCTCCACTGCCCTGGGTCTCCCCAGGTCAACGTTCAAGAAGCCTAAATTTTCTCCTTTTGCAACCTTAATTCCCTATTATAGGCCTAATCTCACCCCCTTAGGGGGCCAAGGTCTTCAGTGCAACAAAAGCCCAAGAGAGGATTAACTCTCAACCACACTTGTAATGACTGCCTTAGAAATGAGAAAAGCAATGAGGCCATCTCAGTGGGATTTTCTTTTGAAGAGAGGTAAACCAATTAAGTTTTTGACAACCGCTTTCTTCTTTCTCACTTCTTCCTCTTGAAGCAGTCACATCAGGCTCTGAAACCAAATGTCTAGGAATGAAGACATGGCCTGCTGGATGTCAAGCAACTATGTATTAAAATACCAATCTGGGCCCGGCACGGTGGCTCACGCCTGTAATCCCAGCACTTTGGGAGGCCGAGGCAGGCAGATCACAAGGTCAAGAGATGGAGACCATCCTGGCCAACATGGTGAAACCTTGCCTCTACTAAAAATACTAAAAAATTAGTTGGGCGTGGTGGTGCATGCCTGTAGTTCCCGCTACTCAGGAGGCTGAGGCAGGAGAATCACCTGAACAGGGGAGCTAGAGGTTGCAGTGAGCCAAGATCACGGCATTGCACTCCAGCCTGGCAACAGAGCGAGACTCCATCTCAAAACAAAAACCAAACAAACAAAAAAAACCCAATCTGCCCGAGAGGTACAGCAGGGCCCTGAGGATAAGGAACTACCTTTAGTGGGCCCAACTTGCAATTTCTTGAGAAAGAAAACCCATCCCTCCAACCCATCCTCCCAACTCCCAGGATTAAGGGCACCACTGTCACTGCAAATCTGCAGCAACATGTGTCTAGTAGCTAAAATGTCACAACCCAAGCCCCACCGTTTCTGGAAATGAATTAGAGCAACAGGGCAATAAGACAATAGCATTCTTCTTCGCTGTCCTGTCACTCCACTTCCACCTCCAGTCCAGCAAATCTTAAAATGGTAAATTTCCCTAGAAATCAATGGTAACGATTATTTGTTTTTAATGTGGGATGCGACACTTGAGCGAAGATTGGAGGTGGGTTCTAGAAACACAAAGGGATGTTCCCATCAAGGTTGCCTAGGATAGTAGTATAAGAAAGAGGATCTTGAGTATATACTAGTGATATAAACATATCTGTTAGTCAATCAAACATTCTTAGTCCAGGAAGAGAGAGAAGACTTGGGAGGTAAAATGTAGACTCCTTCCTCAGAGATGATGGTGAATCAATTGCCTGAAACCAAGCAGAGGACAGGTTTGATACAAATGTGAATTTTTCTGAATGAAGGGAAGAGTCAGGCAAAGAGTGGGCAGAGGAGAAGAAAGGCATCAATGATTTTCTGGATAAAGAAAATGTGATATATATACACCATAGAATACTATGCAACCATAAAAAGGAATGAGATCATGTCCTTGGCAGGAACATGGATGGAGCTGGAGGCCATTATCCTCAGCAAACTAATGCAGGAACAGAAAACCAAATACCACATGTTTCCACTTGTAAATGGGAGCTGAATGATAAGAACACTTGGACACAGGGAGGGCAACAACACACACTGGGCACCTGTGCTGGGGGAAGAGGAAAAACATCAGGAAGAATAGCTAATGGATGCTGGGATGATCTGTGCAGCAAACCACCATGGCAGACGTTTACCTGTGTAACAAACTGCACATCCTGCACATGTACCCTGGAACTTAAAATAAAAGTTGAAGAAGCAAGAAAAAAAAAAGTCTTGCGATATAAGTAGCACAGGTTCTGAACATCCACTGAGTTTCTTTCCCTGGGCCACAGACAGTCTTCTGACGTGGTACCATCATATTGTCTGAGGACAGCTGGGGTTTTTATCAGACTGTGAGGGCTTTCCACAGGGAGTTAGGGACAAAAGGTCCCATTTTCCACCTTATAGCTCGCAGAGAAGACAAACACCAACATATTTCCTCTAAAGATAATGGATTTAACAGCCTAAGAAATGGTAATGAGCTAGTTGAGAAGGTGCTTTTCTGAGACGTGGAAACCTTGAGCTCAGAGCAGCAAAGGCACAGTGCTGCTTCTTCCAGGAGATTTCACTGGAATTGTCTCATGGCCCATTGATACATTTGGAAATGCCATCAAAGGCTGAGGAACTTTCAGAAACCCCAGGATGAGGCAAGTTGCCAGAGGTCAGAGGGTGGTAGAAATGGGGAGACAGATGTTGGTCAAATGGTACAAATGTACAGTTGCAAGATGAATACGTTCTAGAGGTCTAATGTACAGAACGGCAATTATTGTTAATAACACTATTATATAATTGAAACTTGATGAGAGCAGATTGTTAAGTATCCTCGCCCTATATGCATATGAAATGGTAACTATAAATGGTGATGAATATGCTAATTAATTGATGGCTGTATTAGTCCATTCTCACACTGCTATAAAGAAATACCTGAGACTGGGTAATTTGTAAATAAAAGAGGTTTAATTGACTCACAGTTCTGCATGGCTGGGGAGGCCTCAGGAAACTTACAATCATGGCGGAAGGCACCTCTTCACAGGGCAGCAGAAGAGAGAATGAGCGCAAGTGGTGGGAGGAAATGCCAGATGCTTAAAAAACCATCGGACCATGAGACTCATTCATTTTTATGAGAACAGCATGGGGATGGATTCAATTACCTCCACCTGGTCCCACCCTTGACATGTGGGGATTATTAAAATTCAAGGTAAGATTTAGGTGGGGGACACAGAGCCAAACCATATAAATTGTGATTATTCTTACACAAAGTATGTGTATATCAAATCATCACATTGTACACCTTGAATATGCACAATTTTTATTTGTTAACTGTGTCTCAGTGAAACTGGAAAAAGAAAGAAACCTCAGATATGAAAATCCAGACTCAGGACAAAATGCATTTAGGGTCAATGGCATGCATTATAAAATGATTCTCTTCAATTTTTTATTTTGCTCCGGTTTCCTCATCTATAAAATGTGGATAATAACTCCTGAATTGCCTAGAAGATAGGAATTGCATAAGGATCAAATTAAATCATGCACAAATGAGTGCTTTGTAAAACACACAGCTGTACTTGCTTATCACCATTCTTATGAACATTAAAACACTGTACACACATGTGTGCTGCCTGGCTGAATTACTTTCATGAGGACCTGTGAACAAAGTGTCTCTTGCCATCTTTATTCACCTGAAGACTTTCAAAAAGAGTCGTGAGGCAGGTTACTGACAAAATTGCTTCCTTTGAAACAATGCATCTGTGTGAAGCAGGATTTCTCAATAACGAGCTGATCTAAGACTGAAATTCAGCAAATATGCTAACAGCTCTGGGCCTCAACTTATTCCAACTGTAAAATGGGAACAATAACTCAGCCCTTGTAGGGTTTCTGATGATTTAGGAGGTAGGGTATGTAGACTGCTTTCCTACTGGGAGAACTGAGGCATGCCAAGGTTTTTGCTTGTTTGTTTTTGCATACAAGCACAAGAATGAGAAAATCTGGTGGGAGAAATTGTTGGCACTAGGCCTGAAATTCTTGAAGACCGTGTGGGAAGCAAAGACCCCCCTCACCTTCTCAGGCACAAAATGCATGTCCCCAGAAGGAAGACGGTCAACCTAAACCAGGCTAGACCAAGGACATTTGCTGCGAGTCACTAGGGAAAGGTCATTCCTACTGTCCACCAAATGCTTAATCCAGCCTCCAGCTCCTTGGAATTCTATCCATCTCTTAAAGCCATGTTCAAGTCTTCCTTCCTTTGTGAGACACTCCCAGACCTCCTCATTTGGAATTTCCATTGTTTTCCTAGTTCTACTTTCTTTGGTTGCATTATATAACATGCTTTATAGTTTGCCATATTTTATTATTCGTGGGCATCTTGAATTAATCTTTTTAAGAGACTCTGGAGAGCAAGGAGCATGTATTTTTCATCTTTATGTCCCTTATACTCCTCCATAATGATGTCTGCTTTTGAATGAAATGTGTTTGAAACGCTCACCTCATTATTCCTTTAAAGCCAATTCTATAAATAAACAATGAGGGCTCTCTTTGCCATCACCACCTAATGCCCGATGCTGCCACGCTTCTTAACAGGCATCTTGTCTTCAGACTGGCCTCCCAGATTCATCATCTTTAAATGTCATTTTAAAACTCCTTATTCAAATTTCCCACTCAAAATCTTTTAAAGGCTTTACACTGCCTACACGATAAGGTACAAACGTCAAAGCCTTGAAGGTAAGACTCTCCACCAGCTGGCTCCAATCCAGCTATTTAAACTCATTTAACCCACATATTCCCAAAGCAGTGAGGCTGACTTATTCATTCATTCATTCATTCATTCATTCATTCGTGCATTCATTCAGCATGGATTGAATGTCCCAGTCATTCATAGTCATTGTGTTGGGTGGTAGAGATATCTATAGAAAAAGACATAGTCCCTGATCTCAGTGCAGTTATCATCCACTAAGTTGGCGGGAAGTAAAGAGAATATTACAATTGTAAGTGATAATAGCTATAGCAGAACAATGTACAAGAGACACTGTGAGTATGGAAAAGCTGGGGCCCAAACTGGCCTAAGGGAGTCAGGGGAGTGTTAGTAAAAGAAGAACAAAAGGAAGACTGGTTTTCCAGGAAGACACTACGGTGGAGTAAAGAGAGTGCATTTGAAACAGAGAGAAAATAATATGCCCCCTACATATACACACACAAAAAAAACCCTACAATGATGCTACGAGAATCTGGTATAAAGTTACCAGTGGTTCGGGAGGACCCAGCTGAAGCTGAACTCAAACTAAAAGGGATTTCTTGTGTCTGTAAGTGGTATTTCTTATCTAATGCCAGTATTTCCCGACGTGTCCCTGAGCCTGGTTCTGAGAGGCACCAGTAAGTAGCTCACCATGATGGAAAGAAAAAAAAAATCATTCTGTGGTCATAAAATGTCTGCAGAGTAAACACATGCTTTTCTCCTTCTTGGGAAGGTACAATGTTCAAAAGCATATGAAAGCTTCTGCTAAGTCTTGCAATAAAACAAACTGTTTAAAGTGTTGCAGACATGTTTATCTAAAGAGTATCATGCCACTATGTACTTCCTGCAGAACGAGATCCAAGGAAGAGTTCTGGAAACACTGGTCTGTATCTGTACCCTGCTCTTTAGGTGCACCTGTACTGGCCTATAAATAGTTTATGAAGGCACAGGCTTCAAGGACAAACACACTTGGTTTTAAATCTTGTCTGCATCACTTAGTTACTGTTTGACCTTGGACAAATTAGTTTTTTTTTTTTTTTTTTTTTGAGATGGAGTCTTGCTCTGTCGCCTAAGCTGGAGTGTAGTGGCGCGATCTCAGCTCACTGCAAGCTCCGCCTCCCAGATTCACACCGTTCTCTTGCCTCAGCCTCCTGAGTAGCTGAGACTACAGGCGCCTGCCACCACGCCCAGCTAACTTTTTGTATTTTTAGTAGAGATGGGGTTTCACCGTGTTAGCTAGGATGGTCTTGATCTCCTGACCTTGTGATCCAACCGCCTCAGCCTCCCAAAGTGCTGCAATTACAGGCGTGAGCCACCGCGCCCAGCTGACAAATTAGTTTTTTGGTGGACAGTTTCCTCACCTGTAAAATGGGCATAATATGTACTTTCTCCATGTGTAGTTTTATTGAGCACATATGCCTGACACATACCTGATTAAAGAATTTCTTTTCATTATTAGTGGCAAACATATAAGCTGAACTAGGTATAAGAACCTTGTGGCAATTTCTCAAGGATCTAGAACTAGAAATACCATTTGACCCAGCAATCCCATTACCCAAAAGATTATAAATCATTCTACTATAAATACACATGCACATGTATGTTTATTCTGGCACTGTTCACAACGGCAAAGACTTGGAACCAATCCAAATGCCTATCAGTGATAGACTGGATAAAGAAAATGTGGCACATATATACCACGGAATACTATGCAGCCATAAAAAAGGATGAGTTCATGTCCTTTGCAGGGATATGGATGAAGCTGGAAACCATCATTCTAGCAAACCAACACAAGAACAGAAGACCAAACACCACATATTCTCACTCATAAATGGGAGGTGAACAATGAGAACACATGGACAGAGGGAGAGATACATCACACACCGGGGCCTGTCGGGGAGTGGGGGTCTAGCGAAGGGAGAGCATTAGGAGAAATACCTGATGTAGATGACAGGTTGATGGGTGCGGCAAATCACCATGGCACGTGTATACCTATGTAACAAACCTGCACGTTCTGTACATGTACCCCAGGACTTAAAAGTATAATAATAAAAAAAGAACCCTGTAAGTAAGTTATATAGATTTGTTCCTCTTTTAGCATTCTAGCAGAATTTCTTTCCATTGGCTCACCAATGATTCTTATTTACTGATACTTAAACCTTAGCACAAATGGATTCCCTGAAATGTTGCAATTATATAAATGAGAAGAGAAAGAAGAAGACAAAAAACAACCTTAATATATATATTATCAGGATGGACTGATTTTCCTAAGTGAGGTGCCATAATATAGAATAACCCCAATGTCCCTTAGTGGTTGAAAAATAAACTATATAAAAAAGAAATATCTACTATGTTAGGATTAAAATTATGGCATTTAGTGTGGAAGAAATCTTAATCTGCAGATTTTTAAAAGTAGGTGAGGAGGTGCTCTCTTCCGTGTCTAGCCTGGGACACATAATCTGTCCTTGGTCCTTGGCTTTGAAAACCATTTCTCACTGTACCTCCGCACCATCCTCCCTGCCGCCATCCCACCCCCTTCCCAGACACATCCTGGCCAACTCAACTCAGCCTTATTTTCTTCATAAAGTTGTCATTGACTCCCCAGATTGAGGCAGGTAACAACCTTTGGTTCCCATAGCCTCCTGCGCACACATTTCCATTAGGCAACAATGAGTGCATTCTTACTGAGTGGCCGTTATGGCCAGGGAGATGGAGATGCAATTGTTGGCCAAACAGAGGTGAGCCTGCCCTCAGGGAGCTTACTGTCTGATGCAGGCAGCACATACCAAACAGGTAAACAGGTGAGTCAGGTATGGTCACAAATGGAGACAAGCACTATAAGCAAATAAAAGAAATGTTATAATTGAAAGTAAAATGGATTCTCTTTTAATTATTTATCTTGTCTCTTCGGTAGGCTATGAAGGATTTGAGTGTAATATCTGGTTCACATTTGCATAACGTGGCATGGCAATGTGCCTGTATACATTGAGCAAGAATTAACTGCCTCATGAATAAACGAAAGAATGAATGAATTCAACGACAAAGCTGAGACCCATAGGACTAGCCTACAGTGACAACTAGTTAGTGACAGTGTAAAGTCCCCTTCATTTAAAGTGAGTATATATAATTATATTTATATTTACATATAAATATATAAATATAATATATAATATATACACAATATATAATATACATATTATATAAATACACATATTATATAAGTATATAATATGCATATTATATATAAATATATAATATATAATATACACAATGTATATTAATATATAAACATGTATATTAATATAAATATATAAATAAATGTATATAATTGTATATTTGTATATAAGCATATACAATGTGTGTTTATAGATATATGATATATACATATATAGATCTATGTATCCATCTATCTATCTCTATGTATCTATCTAACTATACTATACTATACTATACTATACTATACTATACTATACTATACTATACTATACAGCCAGCACATCCAAACAACCTCTTAATTTCCAGGCCTAAGAAATGGGTAATTTTGGGTACTCAACAAAATTTATTTTTGGCCCAGCCCTGGCTGCTGTTCTTTGTTGGTAAACAAGTGAGTAGCTTCAAAGTGGACTTTACACCACGCAATGTAGAGAAGGCACCCTTTATGCTCATCTGTTCTTTCTGACAGAAAAAGCCTACAGCCAACCTCAGAACGATTACTTCTGTGCTCTGTTGATGCTTGCTTTCATTTGGCTGTTTGGTTCTGCCAGGCCCTATAAAAACACAGATATAATCAACGGCTTCAAAGGAGAACTAGCTAGCTTGAAGGAAGAATGCATTTTATTTGGGAAATGGTGGCTCCCCTATGCACTTGTGATTAAAGGGGAAATAAAACATTTGTGATTCATCCAATTAACCTCAATAGTATGTCATTCAAGCAAGGTCCAGACAGGAGTCTCACTCTATTATTCCAAATCTTTCATTAAACCAATTCCATCTGCAGCCGGCACTTTCCTGTTTTCCCGGTGCATTCTTGTAATTACCTAATTTAAATAAAGAGCTAGTTTATTGTTTTTCCTGGGTGCCAGGAAGATTTAGAGCAATGACCTGGAGCAGGGATAACATTCTCATGTAATTTTCAGAATCTACAAAAAGTTAGAAAGTACACTTAAGGATGCTCATATCCTTCCTGGAGACAGCTAGACACAGATGCACTTTTTTTAGAGCATCACAATAGACCACAGTGTCCCCTCCCTGTGGCCCCCACTAACATTTGATTTTTAAAATGTCACCCATGTTAGCACAGCCTTTGAAGGCTCTGCAACCAGAAGTTTGCAATCCAAGATTAGGATTTCAGGGCTGGGCATGGTGGCTCACACTTGTAATCCCAGCACTTTGGGAGGCCAACATGGGTGGATCACTTGAGGTCAGGAGTTCAAGACCATCCTGGCCAACATGGTGAAACCCAGTCTGTACTAAACATACAAAAATTAGCCAGGCATGGTGGTGGCCACCTGTAATCCCAGCTACTCACGGGGCTGAGGCAGGAGAATCGCTTGAACCCAGGAGGTGAAGGTTGCAGTGAGCTGAGATTGGGCCATTTCACTCCAACCTGGGTGACAAGAGTGAAACTCAGTCTCAAAAAAAAAAAAAGATTAGGATTTCAGATCTTTTTGCAGCTGGTGGAACCCACCTCTGCACTTCAGACCAGCCTTTCCAGATATAGAATATATTTCCTTGGTGAGAGGTATAAAATTAACCTTTAAATTTTTAATATAATACTTAATATATACAAAAGAATGTTTATGTATTACTTTCAAGGCAATGATGCATAATAAAGAAAACACCTATAAACTCCTTATCCATCTTAAGAACCAGAACACACCCAATACTCTTGAAGTTATAGATGGGGTCTTTCCAATCCATGCTATCTCAGATAAAACAATATCTGAGGTTTGTGTTGCTAATTCCTTGTTTTTAAATAGCTCTACCTTAATCTGTTTTTCTCTGTATTTTTTTTTTTTTACTCTATCTGCCTTCATGGTATCTCTTTATCTTTGGTTTTTAGTGGTTTGACTATGATGTCTATCTTCAAATAATACAATGCTCATTACACATAAGAGCCTGAAAACAGTATTCTCCTGATTTTTTTCTCTCCAATCTTTTGTTCTATTGTTGTCAATCATTTAACTTTGACATGTGCTACAAATACATTATGTCTTAAAACTATTAATTGCTTTAAATAATTGCAGTAAAGGATCAATTATTTTTAGGGTGAATCAATAGAAATTGATTTAAAATAAAATCAACCTTTAGATTTACAATGAAATAAATTTGGCCGGGTGCAGTGGCTCATGCCTTTAATCCCAGCATTTTGCGAGGCCAAGGTGGGCAGACTACTTGAGGTCAGGAGTTCGAGACCAGCCTGACCAACATGGTGAAACCCTGTCTCTACTAAAAATACAAAAATTAGCTGGGTATGGTGGCACATGCTTGTAATCCTAGCTACTCGGGAAGCTGAAGCAGGAGGATCGCTTGAACCCAGAAGGTAGAAGCTGCAGTGAGCTGAGATTGTGCCACTGTACTACAGTCTGGGCAACAGAGTGAGACTCTGAGGGGGAGAGAGAGAGAAAGAAAAGCAAGCAAGCAAGCAAGAAAAGAAAAGAAAAGAAAAAAGAAAAGAAAAGAAAAGAAAGAAAGAAGAAAGAAAGATTGATTTATATTGACTTGCCTTTCAACTATTCCTAGAAATTCTTATTCTTTATGAAGATGTAAGTTTCTCCCATTATCATAATTGTTCTGCTTTAAGAATGTCCTTCACTATTTTTTATAGTAAAGGTCTGCTGCTAATATGTTCTCAAAACCCCCCTCCTCCTATTTTTTTTTTTTTTTTTGGTTGTTATTTGGTCTGGAAAGTCATTATTTGTCTTTAGTTTAAAAAAATATTTTCCTTTAATTTTAAAAATAATTCATTTAAAAAATATTTTCCTTTAATTTTAAAAACATAGACTTCTGGGTTGACAGATTGGGTTTGCATCAGTTATCCATTTATTGCCTCTCAACTCTGAATGCATCTTCCAATACAGGCTGTGTGAGAAGCAACGTATTTCTTCTGAGCATTTCTTTGAGCATTTCTCCTTTAAAGTCAGCAGGATGTTGAGCTTTCTCGGTAGGGGGTGCTGAAGCCAAACTGGAGAAAGAGGCGTTCTGCAATTCCTGGTGTCATCCAAGAGGGGTCAGTGGTGTAGTTTGTTGTTGTTGTTTCAAATGGAGTCTCTCTCTGTCGCCCAGGCTGGAGTGCAATGGCACAATCTCAGCTAACTGCAACCTCTGATTCCCAGGTTTAAGTGATTCTCCTGCCTCAGCTTCCCGAGTAGCTGGGATTACAGGCACCTGCCGCCACGCCTGGCTAAGGTGGTGTAGCTTCGAGGACAACTGTCACAACTCAGATCGTGGTCCCTCTGTGGTCTTGAAGCCTCGGTTTGGCAACAATCTTTCTGCAGCCCTCTCAACACAGAAGCTAACTCCCCACATGCTCGGGCTCCCTAAGCAAGCTTCCTCCTCTCCCAACCCCCTAACCACCACAGCCTGCACACAGCTCCATGTGTCCCCGATGAGCATTTTGCAAGTCTCCAGATACCCAGATACTCCAGATATCTCCAGATACCAAGTCTCCTTCAGCACTGAAAGCCTTTGGCCCCTGCCATCATCCAGATTCCCACTGTATGCTGCTTCACAGGCAGCACTCCAGAAAGTTACCTATTGTTTGCCCAGCAACTCCAGACCAGATCTTTTCTGCTCAAACCAATGAGCTTCTCCACTACCCAGTCACCAGAACACACCATCTCCAATAGGCCTATTGGATAGCAAACCCTATCCATGCTTGTTCTGCTGATTAGACCCATTCTGTTATAGGATTCTCTGCGCATCTTGGATCTGTGATTTGATGTCTTATATTATTTTTAGATAGTGTTCTGCTATTATCTCTTCAAGTAGGTTGTCTGTCCCTATCTCTTTCTAATCCTTCTGGCATTCCAATTGTACAAATTTCAGACTATCTGGTATTAGCCCGTTGATCTTGGATGCTCTATATTTTTTAAAATTTATTCTTTTTACCTCTTTGTGTTTCATTTGGTCAATTTCTATTGATTCACCTTTAAGTTCATAAATGTTTTCCTTTGCTGTGTTAAGTCCAGTGATAAGTCCATCAAAGTCATTTTTCATCTCTGTGATTGTATTTTTTATTTCTAAGATTTTCATTAGACTCTTTCTTATAACTTCTCTCTGTTGAAATTCTCCACCATGCATATTGCCTACTTTTTCCATGAGAGTCTTTAATATATTAATTATAGCTATTTTAAATTTCCCAAGAGTTCCAAAGTCTTTGTCATCTTTGAGTCTGGTTCTGTTGATTACTTTGACTCTTGACAGTGAGTTGTTCTGTCTTGCATTTTTATTTGTCTTGTAACTTTTTATTGTACATGAACACTGTGAGGTATGATAGTAGAGAATAAAGTAAACAGTACTTTTGCTTGGTCTGCCAACATAAAGAAGAGTCTACTGGAATTGATCTGGGTTTAGTTTTTGTTGTTGCTATGGTTACCTTCAGTGTACCACCAGTCTCAAATTTTTTGTATGTGTTTTTTTTTGAGACGGAGTCTCACTCTGTTGCCCAGGCTGGAGTGCAGTGGTGCAATCTCGGCTCACTGCAACCTCTGCCTCCTGGACTCAAGTGATTCTCCTGCCTCAGCCTCCTGAGTAGCTGAGACTACAGGCGTGCACCACCACGCCTGGCTAATTTTTGTATTTTCAGTACAGATGGGGTTTCACTTTCTTGGCCAGGCTGGTCTTGAACTACTGACCTCAGGTGATCCACCCGCCTCAGCCTCCCAAAGTGCTGGGATTACAAGCATGAGCCACTGTGCCCAGCCTCAAAAGTTTTTAATGTAATCTAGTTCTTTAGATGGGGTATGTGTTGCATGAAAGCTGTTTCTAATATTCCTGTTTAACCCTTAGCTTTTGTCTTTTTCTGTGTGTCTGTACCTCAGAGAAGGTCCCTTTTTTATGCTCTTCCTCTTCTCTCAGTGCTAGATTGCTAACTGTTACTTGATGCCTGCTTGTCTAGTAGTGGTCTATAGGAGAAGACAGGTCTCTGTTTTCCTAGTCCAGCCTTGGTCTTAGGAAGGCCCTGTGTCCCTAAGTCTTGCAGATCAGGCTTTCTCTGTAATTCTGATCCTCCTCCCTGTAGCAGCCAAATGATGTCTTGAATCTTTGGTGGCCCTTGTGAATGGGAGAGTTTCTTGCTCTTCCCCCAGTGGTAGGAGATCTTTAATGGCCTGGGTCCAACACCCAGGAATGGAAGACTTTTCCCTTTTCTTTCTGCTTCCTCGCTGCAATGGTCTTTACCTGTGTCCTAGTGACCACAAGGTTTGCTACCCTTCTCCAGCATCCTAAGGCTTTTGAACCTTAGAGGAACGACCTTGGTGAGAATCTGTGCTTTGCCACAGAAGTGACACTCATCTCCTCTCCATCTTCAATATGGAGGAAGGCTTTCTCTCACCTCTTGCCTCATCACCAATCTTTCTTGTGAGTGTACAACAGAGGTCCATGGAGAAGACCCTGTAAGTGGGTGCAAGCCTATATTCTCATGCAAGTCCACCCCACGACTTTAGAAATTTGTTTAAAAATTTCACTGAATGATTCTTTCCCACTGTATGGCACCTGCCTTCTCTTCCTCCTTGGTTTCCCATAGATGACTCAATGCCTGTGTCCAATCTCTCCTTGGGAATGCCTATCTTTCCATTGATTTCAGGCCACCCAATTGCCCTGAGGCTTCAATTCTCTGAGAGGCAAAAAAAAAAAAAAAAAAAAAAGGTCTGTACATGTTTTGTACGGACACAATTTTACCTTGAATATTTTTGATCCACGGTTATTTGAATCCATGGATGCAGAACCCGTGGATACAGAATGCCATTACTTTTAATGGCAAAAAATGCAATTACTTTTGCACCAATGTAATAGTTCACATACCATATCTTTCGCTTAAAGTATACAAGTCAATGGTTTTTTGTACAGTCACAGAGTTACGCCATCATCACAACAACAGATTCTACAACTGATTTTAGAACACTTTTATCGCCGCAAAAAGAAATATTCTAGGCCTGGCGCAGTGGCTCACGCCTATAATATCACCATTTTGGGAGGCTGAGGTGGGCAGATCACTTGACGTCAGGAGCTCCAGACCAGCCAACATGGCGAAACCCCGTCTCTACTAAAAATGCAAAAATACAAAAAAAAAAAACACTCTTGATTTTCACCTGCCCGCCCCCGACCCAAACCCGCCAGCAACCCCTGCTGCTCTCCCACCAGGGACCCACTTGCCTGCTTTCTGATTCAATGGATTCACCGATTTTGGATTCGTCACGTAAATGGAATTATATGATATGTGACCTTTTGTGTCTGGCTACTTCCACTTAGCATAATGTTTTATTCACATTGTAGCATGTAACAGAATTTCATTTTTTTAATATTTATTTTTCCAACTTTTAAGTTCAAGGGTACATGTGCAGGATGTGCAGGTTTGTTACATGGTTAAACATGTGCCATGGTGGTTTGCCTCACGGATCATCCCATCACCTAGATATTCAGCCCAGAATCCATTAGCTATTCTTCCTGATACCCTCCCTCCTCCCACTCCCCACCCCCTGACAGGCCCCAGTGTGTGTTGCTCCCCCTGATGTTTCCACGTGTTCTCATCATTCAGCTCCCACTTACAAGTGAGAACAGGCGGTACTGGTATTTGGTTTTCTGTTCTTGCGTTAGTCTGCTGAGGATAATGACTTCCAGCTCCATCCATGCCTCTGCAACGGACATGATCTCATTCCTTTTTATGGCTGCATTGTATTCCATGGTGTATATGTACCACATTTTCTTTATCCAGTCTATCATCGATGGGCATGTAGGTTGATTCCATGTCCTTGCTATTGTGAATCATTTCTTTTCATTGATAAATAATATTCCACTGTATGGATATGCCACTTTTGTTTATTCATCAGCTGAAGGACATTTGGGTTATGTCCACTTTTTGGCTATCGTGAACAATGCAGCTATGAATATTCTTGTATACGGTTTTTGTGGATATATGTTTTTATTTCTCAGTATTACCCAGGAGTGAAATTGATGGAGCATATGGTAATTGTTCAGCCGTTTGAGGGATGCCAGACTGTCTTCCCAATTGGCCACACAATTTGCATTCACAGCAGCAATGGATGAGGGTTCCAATTTTTCCACATCCTTTTTAGTACAGTTGTCCCTCGGAATCTGTGGGAATTGGTTTCAGGACATCTCATGGATACCAAAATCCACGGATGCTCAAGTATCTTATATAAAATGATGTCGTATTTGCATATAACCTACGCACATGTTCCTGTATACTTTAAATCACCTCTAGATTACTTACAATACCTAATGCAATGTAAATGCTATGTAAATAGTTGTTGTATTGTTTAGGGAATAGTGACTAAAGAAAAAAATCTGTACATGTTTTGGACAGACACAATTTTTTTCCCAGACTATTTTTGATCTATAGTTATTTGAATCCACAGATGCAGAACCCACGGATACAGAGTGCCAACTGTACTTACTGGTATCTGTCTTTTTCAATATAGCCATCCTAGCAGGATGGTGTGGTGACTCATTATGGCTTTGATTTGCATTTCCTTAAAGACATAATGTCAAACACCTTTTCATGTGATTACTGGCCTTTTGTACATCTTCTTAGGAAAACTGTATTTTTTAGATCATTTGTCCATCCTTTCTGTATGTTGTCTATCATTGAGTTGAAAGAGTTCTTTATACATTCTAGACACAGTCCTTTATAAAGCTATATGATTTGCAAATATATGCACCCCATGGTGTGAGTTGTCTTTTTAGTTTCTTGATGGTGTCTTTTTTAGTTTTTAATACACTTTTTAATTTTGATGAAGTCTAATTTGCCTATTTTATCTTTGGTCCCTTGTGCTTTATGAACATTTGCTCCTATATTTACTTCTAAGAGTTTTATCGTTTCAGATCTGGAATTTAGGTCTTTGATCCATTTTGAGTTAATTGTTGTGTTTGGTGTAATGAAGCAGTCCAACTTCATTCTCTCGCGTGTGTGTATTCTGGTGTCCCAGTTCCAGAAACTCTTCTGCGCTTCTCACATGCTGTTTTCTGGGTCTCAAAACTCCTTCCCTTCTCTTCTCCATCTTTAAAATGCTTAATTGCTTTTCAAGTTCAGCATAACCCATACCAAAGTCTTCTCTGACTTCTTTGTCTAATTTAGATGTCCCTTTTGTACTTTTATAACACTGTACATGCTTCTAGACAGAGGTCTGCAAACTTTTTTTCTGGCAAAGCGACAGAGTATAAATATTTAGGCTTTGTGTGCCAGAAGGAAAAATCAAGGAAACTGTGGAGGTACTTAATAAGAGAGAAAACAAATTTCCAAAAATACCTGTATTGATGAAAGTAACAAATAATAATAGAGGTTTTTCTTTTTGAAATGTGGGTACATGAATGAGAAAAATTGAATTCTTTTTTTAGAGGGGATAACATTTTGCTTAATTGGGATTTAAAGTTAGTTCTTCCTATCATCAAATTGGCAGCATATGTTCATCTGTGAAAACCATTCTTTTTTTTGTTGTTGTCTGAGATGGAGTCTCACTCTGTCACCCAGGCTAGAGTGCAGTGGAGTGATCTCGGCTCACTGTAAACCTCCGTCTCCTGGCTTCAAGTGATTCTCTTTGCCTCAGCCTCTGGAGTAGCTGGGATTACAGGCATGTGCCACAACACCCAGTTAATTTTTGTATTTTTAGTAGAGACGGGGTTTCACCATGTTGCCCAGGCTGTTCTTGAACTCCTGAGCTCAAGTGATCCGCCCACTTTGGCCTCCCAAAGTGCTGGAATTATAAGCATGAGCCACCGCGCCCAGCTGAAAACCATGGTTTTCTTGGCCCCTAAGAAAACAGGTGGTGAGTTAGATTTGGCTGATGGACTGTAATTTCACAACATGGTAGTAGGTCAGTAGTTCTAACCCTTTTTTTCAAAGCCGTTGCTACAGAGGGATATGGTGCAATCCCAGTCATAATTGTGGATGGTTAGACAGGGATTCTCTTTGAGGAGGGTGATGATGGGAGGCTTACAGTGGCAGGAATTACAGATTAGCTTAATCAATAATCATTCTTCTGATTTGTCTTCCCAAACTGTAGAGGAGCCCAAAACTCATTTCTTAGACTTCTTTGCAGCAAGGGGTCTGCCAGCCTAGCACACTTTACATCAAACCTTGATTTGGAAGTCAGACACATGAGCAGAGAATCAGGGCAGTTGGCATGCAGTTTGCCAGTGTGAATGATGACACTGCTGGTGTGATTCTGGAAGTGGCAATTAAGGTGGTAGCTTCTGGATTCAGCAAACGGCTCACTGAGTCACCAGCTTCTCTGTTGTGCCACTGGAGGTAGCCGCCTTGGAGTTCCAGGTTGTCAGTGTGCTTTGGAGAGTGGTTCTGGGAAACTAAGGCTTTCCAACAATGCTGTGACCCAAGACCCCTAATAAATATTTTATTTATTTATTTCATTTCTCTGTCACCCAGGCTGGAGTACAGTGGCATGATCATAGCTCACTGCAACCCCCAACTCTGGTGCTGAAGCGATCTTCCCACCTCAACCTCCTGAGTAGCTGGGACTACAGGCACACACCACCATGCCCAGCTATTTTTCATAGAGATGAGGTCTCACTATGTTTTCTAGGCTGGTCTTGAACTCCTGGTCTGAAGTGATCCTCCTGCCTCGGCCTCCGAAAGTGCTGTGGTTACAAGCATGAGCTATCGTGCCTGGTGATAAAATGTTTCAAAGTATATTAACTTGAATCTTTTGTCTACAACCTGACTATAAGAAGTATATGTGCCGGACGCGGTGGCTCATGCCTGTAATCCCAGCACTTTGGGAGGCCGAGGCGGGTGAATCACGACGTCAGGAGATCGAGACCACCCTGGCTAACACAGTGAAACCTCGTCTCTACTAAAAATACAAAAAAAAATTAGCCGGGCGTGGTGGTGGGCGCCTGTAGTCCAGCTACTTGGGAGGCTGAGGCAGGAGAATGGCATGAACCCGGGAGGTGGAGCTTACAGTGAGCCGAGATCGCGTCACTGCACTCCAGCCTGGGTGACAAGAGCGAGACTCCGTCTCAAAAAAAAAAAAAAAAAAGAAGTGTATGTTAGAATCTAGGGAGGTGTGGGAAGATTTTTATTCTGATATGCTTCTCCCCATTCAGAATCACTACTTTTGATAATTCCAGATAGTGCGCATGTCACATTGATGTAGGAGTTAAGAAGAAACTACTTAGGCAGATAGTGAGGGTACACGAGTCCTTGGTAAGGTTTCCCTTTTTAACGAAAAGCAGCCCCCAAATCATATTCTAACAAACAGCAGCCTGCAAAATCGAGCTACAGACACAGACATGCAAGCTGGAAGCTTGCACGGGTGAACGCCATCAAGAAAAAAGCTACCTGGGACTAGGCATGTCCAAAATGGTGGCTCCATCTTCCCTCCTCTTTGCCAGCCGTGTGTACAGTAAGAAGACAAGATGGCGCCAGTCAAGTGGGAAACCCATTTGCATAAGAGTAGGGTGAGGTGGCCAGGCTTCCTGGCGTGGTATGTAAATGTCACACCTGATGGAACCAATCTGTGGGTCCTACATAAATCAGACACTGCCTCCTCAAGCCTGCTTATAAAATCTGGTGAACTCTGCCGCCGGCTGGTCTTTCCTTTCGGAAGCCTCTCTCACTAGAGAGGGAGCTATTCTCCTTTTTCTTTTGCCTATTAAACCTCCACTCCTAAACTCCTCATGTGTGTCCATGTCCTAAATTTTCTTGGCGCAAGATGATGAGCCCTGGGTATTTACCCTAGACAACCACACCGCTTCAACATCATAAAAGAAATTGTTGCTTTGCTTAACAGCCATTAAGTCACAATTTTTTGTGGGCAGGCACTTTGTCTTACTCACCTCTGAATCCTTGGTGCCAGGCAGTCAGTAGAAGTTTAACAAAATGTGCATTTCTAGGTTTTTATGTTCTAGAATTAATTCTCTGTATAAATCTTAGCTTATCTCCCAGTGAGAATGTAAGTTATTTTATGCAGAGAAACTTTAACATAAGGTATTCTAAGTCACACGGTCCTGCTGTGCTAGGTTCAGAGCAGTATTGATATTATTGGCCTTAGTAGGGTCAAGGGATTATCAACACCAGGGCCAGGCAGGTGATGTAAGTGAGTGACATGGGATGACTGCAACACAAAAGGGGTGGCAAAGATCAAGGAAACCTCAAATGTATGTACGTGCAAAGGAAACAGCTTCAGTCAGGGGCTGCCATATGGGAATGTAGGTTCACTCTTTACAGAACAGCCAATCTGAGTTTTTGCACTGAATCTCCCTATTTGAAAATGCTGATATCAATTTTTTTTAAAATGTGACTTGTATTTGCCAGACAAAAGAGGGCTGCAGGCTGGAACTGGCTCATGCAACTTCTAGCTAAAATAGTTCTCCCGACACCTCAAAAGATTGTGAATTCTCAAAGAAAGATAATATTCAATGAGAATTGTTCTTTCTTAGATCCCATATCTGAAGGTGTTCTGTTAAGTGGAATAGAGAAAACTGTGGAAGATTGTTAGTACTTATGGGATGTGTGAAGTCACTGGTATAGTCACTGATTATCTTAGTCTATTTTGCATTGTACAAGCAACACCTAAGGCTGGGTAATTTATAAAGAAAAGAGGTTTACTTGGCTCATGGTTCTGCAGGATGTACAAGCATGGTGCCTGTATCTACTTGGCTTCTGGTGAGACCTCAGGAAGCTTTTACTCATGGGTAGAAGGCAAAGGGGGAACAGGTGTGCCACGTGACAAGAGAGGGAGCAAGAGAGATGCCAGGCGCTTTTTAAGCAACCAGCTCTTGCATGAACTAACAGAACGAGAACTCACTCATTACCATGGGAAGGGCACCAAGCCATTCATGAGGGATCTGCTCCCATGACCCAAACACTTCCCACCAGGCCCCACCTCCAACATCGAGGGTTGTATTAAGTCTGTTCTCATGTTGCTAATAAAGACATACCCAAGACTGAGTAATTTATAAAGAAAAAGAGGTTTAATGGACTCCCAGTTCCACATGGCTGGGGAGACCTCGCAATCATGGTGGAAGGCAAGGAGGAGCAAGTCATATCCTACATGGTGGCAGAGAAGAGAGAGAACTCGTGCAGGGGAACTCCTGTTTATAAAACCATCAGATCTTGTGGCACTTATTCACTAACACGAGAACAGCACAGGAAAGACCCACCCCCATGATTCAATTACCTCCCACCAGGTCCCTCCCACAACACATGGAAATTATGGGAGCTATAATTCAAGATGAGATTTGGGTGAGCAAACAGCCAAGCCATATCAGGGTCACCTTTCCATATGAGACTTGGAGGGGACACATATCCAAACTGTAGCACTGGTGTAGATGTTGTTGTCTCAGTATCTAGAGTAGATGAAAAAGCTTGAGGGGTCCAGGCCAAGGCAATGATGAGGCTTTACTGAAGACGAACTAGACAGAAGGCTGCTAACATTGGTGTGAATCTGGCAAAGGAGTTGTTTCAGCTGTTCCCAGACCAGAGAGCAAGCAGGGTGTAGGATAGCAGTGGGTTAAACAAGTGAAAGAAGGAAAAAGTGCTTCTGGCCCTAGGAAGGAAAAAATGGGACGTCTTTCTGCCAGGAATGAGACTGTCTGCAGAGTGAATCAGCAGCGGTAGATGGATTCACTAAAAGGCATCCCTCTAGGCCAGGCGCGGTGTTTCAATCCCAGCACTTTGGGAGGCCGAGGTGGGCGGATCACCTGAGGTCAGGAGTTCGAGATCAGCCTGGCCAACATGATGAAACCTTGTCACTACTACAAATACCAAACAGCCGGGCATGATGGTGCATGCCTGTAATCCCAGCTACTCTGGAGGCTGAGGCAGGAGAATCGCTTGAACCCGGGAGGCAGACGTTGCGGTGAGCAGAGATCACACCCTTGCACTCTGCCTGGGCAACAAGAGCGAAACTCCGTCTCAAAAAACAAAAAAACGAAAACAAAAAACAAAAAATATCCCTCCTCCTATACTGCCAGGGCACTGCTTTTCATTTTCCATCTTTCAGCTGTGAGTGAAATGAAGATACCCATCTGCCCAATGGTAGTTGAGGTTGTGGGATGCTTGACCACAAAATGTAATCTACAGGTTACATGTACCTTCTGCAGCTTTTGCTTTTAGCTAAAGCTTTTTCTGTAACCTCATTTTGACAGTGCAGGCAAGGAGGGAGTGTTGAACTGTCAGTGTAGCAGAGACTCCCAGGTGTGCTGGGTGAAGTTGTGCAGAGCATTTGGGATGTTCTTAAAATAATACCCTGGAAGTTCTTCTCTGCATGACCAGAAGCCATGTCAGAACTCTAATGGCATCACCTGCTGAGTTAGAAAAAAGTTTCCAGAAACCACAAGTTTGATTTCGTAATAAACAGCTTCTCAGGGCTTCTTCGGCATGGCTACATAAATCTGACTGCTTAAAAATAGATGAGCGGACCGGGCGCGGTGGCTCACACCTGCAATCCCAGCACTTTGGGAGGCTGAGATGGGTGGATCACGAGGTCAGGAGATTGAGAGCATCCTGGCTAACACGGTGAAACCCCGTCTCTACTAAAAATACAAAAAATTAGCCGGGCGTAGTGGCAGGCGCCTGGGCGACTGAGTGAGACTCCGTCTCAAAAAATAAAAAAAAAAAAAAAAAAAAAAATGAGCACAGAGCCTTGCTTCACTCCTCTGGCATTGTACACCAAGCTGGAAGGGCCACTGATGATACTGGAACCATCTTCTAGGCCCCTGGGAAATTCTGGGGGAGGTCAACATGGACACTGAGCTCTAGGGCGTGAAGATTCCACGTGTCTGGTATGGGGCTGCAGCAAAGGCTGGAAGGTGGGTATTTGGGTCTCGTCTGCTGAACTGCCCTTGTTTCTAAGGTATTCTTCCCCAACCCCTGTTATCTACCCTCCTGAAAGCTTTTTTCAATTTGATCCCCACTTCCAAACTCCATTAGTGATATGGTCTGGCTCTGTGTCCCCACCCAAATCTCATCTTGAATTGTAGCTCCCATAATTCCCATGTGTTATCGGAGAGCCTGGAGGGAGACAATTTGAACCATGGAGGCAGTTTCCTCCATACTGTTCTCATGGTAGTGAGTAAGTCTCACGAGATCTGATGGTTTTATCAGGGGTTTCCGCTTTTGTATCTCCCTCATTTTCTCTTGCTGCCGCCATATAAGAAGTGCCTTTCACTTCCAGCCATGATTCTGAAGCCTCCCCAGCCATGTGGAACTATAAGTCCAACTAAACCTCTTTTTCTTCCCAGTCTCAGGTATGTCTGTATCCACAGCATGAAAATAGACTAATACAATTAGGCAGCTCTTTAAATATCTATCTTTCTAATCTATATATCACACATAGGAAACCCTGTCTCTACTAAAAATACAAAAGTAGCTGGGCATGGTGGTGCATGCCTGTAATCCCAGCTCCTCGGGAGCTGAGACAGGAGAATTGCTTGAACCCGGGAGACAGAAGTTGCAGTGAGCTGAGATCGTACCATTGCACTCCAGCCTGGGCAACAAGAGTGAAACTTCGTCTCAAAACAAAACAATAACAAAAAAAACCCCACACATATTTATATGTGTGTATCTACATATATACACACATAAATATGTATATATGTATTTACATATACAGACACATATAAATATGTATGTGTATATATATATATACATCTAATATATATGTATAGATGTATAATTTCACGTGTATATATGCAGGTATATATGTATAAAACTTTCCCTGTGGACCAGACGGGAGTTCAGTGGTGCAATCATAGCTCACTGAAGCCTCACGTTCCTAGGCTCAAGGAACCCTCCCACCTCAGCCTCTTAAGCTGTTAGGGCTACAAGTGTGTACCATTACATCCAGCTAATTTAAAAATGTTTTTTGTAGAGACAGGGTCTCGCTGTGTTGCCAGGCTGATCTCAAACTCCTGGGCTCAAGCAATCCTCCCACCTCAGCCTCCCAAACTGATAGGATTACAGGCATGAGCCACTGCACCTGCCAACTCTTTAAATATTCGAAGCCTGTAGCCATACCTTCTTCCTACCTGGTCTGCTTTAAGGAAAAAAAAAAAAAAGCAATCTATGTTCCATCACCCAGCATCCAAGTGAAATCCAGCCTGTGCTTTCACCAATCTGACTGCCCTTTTTCAGAACCACATCATTTTTATCTCTGTCTCTATTTATTCAACACAGATTTATGCAACACTCAGGGACGTCCCTTGGGAGGGTTAGGGAAAGACTGACGTTTTATGCAACATCTGGGTTGGGGCTTGTAGAAAGAGTTTACAGACAAAGAATGGGTAATGTTCCCAAGAGTATCAGAGAGATTTGCACAGAGATAATCAGGAAATATCATACAGATGGGGGCTGCATTCTTCCCTGGGGGGGAACTTTCATTCCATAGCCATCATTTCCAGATAGGGACACAAAGCTGTGCCTACCTTGCCCAGAAACAGAGTGAGAAAGTTGTGATACAATGACGACAGGGACATTTTTTTGCTTATTTGGTGCCCTATCCCCAGTGACTGAAATCATACCTGGAACACAGAAGGTGCCCAAAAAATATTGGGTAAATAAATCAACAAATGAATAAAGTGAAGTCAGTAGGAAGACCAGGGAAAGGTCAGTTACTGGGGCTTCCAAGAGATTCCCATAAAGGACATTATAGCCATAATGTGTGTCTCGGGGGGCGGGGCGGGGGAGAATAACTGAGAGGAGCATTATAAAAACTCACACAGGGCCGGGCGCAGTGGCTCACGCCTGTAATCCCAGCACTCTGGGAGGCCAAGGCGGGCAGATCACGAGGTCAGGAGTTTGAGACCAGCCTGGCCAACACGGTAAAACCCCATTTCTACTAAAAATACAAAAATTAGTGGGGTGTGGTGGTGGGCACCGTAATCCTAGCTACTCGGGAGCCTGAGGCAGGAGAATCGCTTGAAACCGGAAGGCAGAGGTTGCAGTGAGCCGAGATCGCGCCACTGCACTCCAGCCTGGGCGACAGAACAAAACTCTGTCTCAAAAAACAAACAAACAAACAAACAAACAAAAAAACCATACACAGACCCCATAGACTCACTGCGAACAGAGAGCGCCATGGTGGGATAGCAGGAGGGGGCCATGAGGCTTGCAAGAGCAGGAGACGGACAAACATCTGCACTAAATCAATGCTTGTCAATGCTTTCATCATCAATTCAATGCATTCAGTCATCAGGATCATTGAATGACTGAATGAATGAATGAATGAATCTAAAATGGAATGCTGGAAGAAAACAAGACACAAGGAAACCAAAGCTTTTCAGCACTGTTCTAATAAAAGAATAAGAGGGCAGACTAAAGACAGCATGCATTTTAAGCTTCTTGCAACACAAATGATAGACAAGGGAAAATCAGGTCAGGAATTAGGAATACTAGGTCATATGTTTTGTGATACTGGATACTACTTATTCCATGTTTAACATGTGCCAAAGTTGATGCTAGGTGTCAGGGATACAGCAGTGACCACAGTCTCAATACACTTAATGTGTATGGATGTGGCCGGGCGTGGTGGCTCATGCCTGTAATCCCAGCGGTTTGGGAGGCCGAGGTGGATGGGTCACCTGATACTAAGAGTTCCAGACCAGCCTGAGCAACATGGTGAAACCCCACCTCTACTAAAAACACACACACACACACACACACACACACAAAGTTGGCCAGGCGTGGTGGCAGGCACCTGTAATCACAGCTACTCGGGAGGCTGAGGCAGGAGAATCACTTGAACCTGGGAGGCAGAGGTTGCAGCAAGCCGAGATCGTGCCATTGCACTTCAGCCTGGGTGATAGAGCAAGACGCTGTCTCCAAAAAAAAAAAAAGTTTATGGATGGTAGTTATGATCATCCTCTCCACCCCACATTCCCTAGACAGGAAAATGAGGCAAGAAACAAATGTAATTTGCCTAAATACTGCTCGGAAATGGTGGAGCTGGGATTGGGATTCACACTGTGATCTGAGACATCTCCTTATATCAACCAAGACAGACCCTAACATTAAGGACACAAAGGATACCTAGGGGTAGAGGTCAGGGCCTGGCTGGCATGGTGCATTTCTAAATTCCTCAGGCTACTAGGAAATCCATACTCTTGCCAAACTCCCTAACAATGGGAGCTACCAGGGATGTTATCAGCTGGTTTACAACCCAGACCATGTCAACTCCAATGGACAGAGGATACGCCTTACAAACAACATAAGCAACTGTGGACCTTAAGCCAGTTTCAGCCAGCTTACAGAGGCTGCACAAAAACTGTGTCCTCCTAAACCTTTGTTGTTGTTGCTGTTGTTTTGCAGTTTTCCCTTTCTTCAAGGGTATATCCTTTCAAGGGTCTCAACTGGAAACCTGGATGTTCACCAGGGTTCCTCCCTTTTTCCAGGCTCTGATCTCCACTTTTTTTCTCCTCAGCACTGTGAGACTGACAAAAACCTCTGATTAATTTTTTATGCTTTGAGCACCTAGAAACAAAGATGTATTGAACTTGTATTTTACAGTTTATGAGCTGGTGAATGCCTTGAGGTGAAATTTCATGCAATCTGTTCTTCTGGGATGGAGCCCTTCAAGTTCAGGCTGACTTACTAGCCATTAACTCCAATCCTGTAGACTCATCCCAGTGAGTACCACGATCTCAGTGCCACTGTTTTCTCTTCTACCTTTATACTTGTTATAGCAAACTTCCTGAGAATAAAATGCTGTGGAAAACATCCGGCTTACATCAATGCACTCTTCTCTCTGACTTTTTGAACCCTCAAGTCTTAGTTGTCTTGTTTACTTTCCAATACCATGAAACAGCTGTTTTGTTGTTTGCTATTCTGTTTTTATAGTTCTTCTTCTTCTTCTTCTTCTTTTTTTTTTTCAGAGGGGGCCTCAATCTGTCACCCAGGCCGGGGTGGTGTAGTGGCATGATCTCAGCTCACTGCAATCTCCACCTCCAGGGCTCAAGCGATCCTCCCACCTCAGCCTCCCGAGTAGCTGAAACCACAGACACAGACCACCACACCCAGCTAATTTTTTGTAATTTTGGTAGAGACAGGATTTTGCCATGGTGCCCAGGCTGATCTCAAACTCCTGAGCTAGGCAATTCACCCGCTTCAGCCTCCCAAAGTGCTGAGATTAGAGGTGTGAGCCACTGCACCCAGCCTATAGTTCTTCGTTATATAAGCTTAGTTTTATACAAATTACTCCACTATATCCAGTCGATATCTAAGGAAATTATTTTCCAAACAAGACTCCAAGGTTTAATAAAAGCCCCCCAAAAATCAGTGGATATAATTATATCAATATTATGAATTTCTGGCCAGGCATGGTGGCTCACGACTGTAATCCCAGCACTTTGGGAGGCCAAGGTGGGTGGATCACCTGAGGTCAAGAGCTCAAAACCAGCCTGGCCAACATGGTGAAAACCCATCTCTACTAAAAAAATACAAAAATTAGCTGGGTGTGGTGGCAGGTGCCTGTAATCCCAGCTACTTGGGAGGCTGAGGCAGGGAGAATTGCTTGAACCTGGGAGACGGAGGTTGCAGTGAGCCTGGATCACACCACTCCACTCCAGCCTGGGCGACAGAGTGAGACTGCATCTCAGAAAAAAAAAAATATGAATTTCTCTTCAATAAGGACACCATAAATGAAGTTAACTGATGGGGGGAAGACTGAGAGGCAACATTTGAAGCCTCTAAAATTGATAGTACCTAGATAACAAGACAGCAGACCCAGTATAAAAAATGAACAAAAGATACGAATAAGAAATTCACAGAAAGGTAAACCCAACAGCCTCCAAGTTTATGAAGCGAGGTTCAATTTCATTTGTGCTTAGAGAAATGCAAATGAAAAACAACAATTGTATACACTTGACAACCATCAAATTGGTAAAAATTATAAAGTCAGATAAATGTTCATGAGAAATTAGAGAAAAAATAATCTTTTGTGCTGCTGGGAAGAGGGTTAGCATCACCACGCCAGAAATCAATCTAACGGGCAGTGTGTACTTTATATGCCAGCAATCCCATTCCAAATGATATATTCTAAAGAAATTCACACAGGTTCGTAAGGGGCCATGGGTGAGAATGTTTATTAGAATGTTTGGGGATTAGGGATTGGGAGACATTCTGACTGCCCCTCATTAGGGACATAAAAGAGTCAACTGGGCCGGGCACGGTGGCTCATGCCTGTAATCCCAGCACTTTGGGAGGCCGAGGTGGGCAGATCATCTGAGGTCAGGAGTTCCAGACCAGCCTGGCCAATATGGTGAAACCCTGTCTCTACTAAAAATACAAAAAGTAGCCGGGCGTGGTGGTGCACACCTGTAGTCCCAGCTACTCGGAGGCTGAGGCAGAAGAATTGCTTGAACCCAGGAGGCCAAGGTTGCACTGAGCCCAGATCACATCACTGCACTCCAGCCTGGGAGACAGAGCAAGTCTCTGTCTCAAAAACAAAAAACAAAAAACAAAACAGTCAACTGACTCTGCCGGACCGCCACGCCGCCGTCATGGACACCAGCCATGTACAGCCTATCAAGCTGGCCAGGGTCACCAAGGTCCTGGGCAGGACCGGCTCTCAGGGACAGTGCACGCAGGTGCATGTGGAATTTATGGACAACACGAGCCACTCCAGCATCTGCAATGTAAAAGGCCCCATGTGCGAGGGGGATGTGCTCACCCTGTTGGAGTCAGAGCGAGAGGCCTGGAAGTTGCGCTGAGCTTGGCTGCTCACTGGGTCTTGGATGTGGGGTTCGACCACTTGGCTGGTGGGAATGGTGTGCCACAATCTGCTCCTTTATTTTATTTTTTGACTGCCACATGGGAATTGAGATGCGCCTTTAAATAAAGCATTTGTGCTTCAAGTTAAAAAGAAAGAGTAAGCTGAGATGGATGGATGTGATGGAATGCTCTGTGGGATCCATCAACTAGTGATATCTTGAGCAGATGATTAGATCTTAAAAGCATAATGTAGAATGAAGAAAGTATGATATAGAAGGCTATCTGTAGTATGAAAGGAAAATATATTGGGCCCCTAATATCACTAAGGAAACCTAAAGCCGGGAACTGCTTAGGGCAAACCTGCCTTCCATTCTATTCAAAGTCACCCCTCTCTGACCACTGAGATAGACGCATATCTGATTTGCCTCCTTTGGAAGGGCTAATCAGAAACTCAAAAGAATGTAACCATTTGTGTATCACCTATCTGTGACCTGGAAGTCCCTTCCCCCGTTCCAATCTTCTGCCTTTGATTCAAGTTGTCCCACCTTTCCAGACAGAACCAATGTACTTCTTACATATATTTATTGATGTCCCATGTCTCCCTAAATAGATAAAAGCAAGCTATGCCCCAACCACCTTGGGCACATGTCACCAGGACCTCCTGAGGCTGTGTCACGGGCGGATCCTCAACCTTGGCAAAATAAACTTTCTAAATTAACTGAAACCTGTCTCACATTTTCTGGTTTCACAGTAGTTGCACAATAACATTCAAATACATTTTAAAACACACACACAAAACACACACTATATTTTAAAATATAGAGTAGATAGAGTACTCCAGAGTAATAGAGCTCAGGTTTTATGTGAAGGGTGCCTGGATTCTAGTCCTCACGCTGCCATATGCTAAATGCGTGATCTTGGGAAAATTACTTCATGTATCCATGCCTCTATTTCCTCTTCTGTTAAATGGGAACAACAAAAGAATTTTTCTCTTTTTTGAGACCGGATCTCACTCTGTCACCCAGGCTGGAGTATAGTGGCACGGTATCAGCTCACGGCAACCTCTGCCTCTGGGGTTCAAGCGATTCTCATGCCTCAGGCTCCCGAGTAGCTGAGACTACAGGCATGTGTTATCACACAGGCTAATTTTTTTATTTTTAATAGAGACGGGGCTTCACCATGTTGGCTGGGCTGGTCTCGAACTCATGAACTCAGGTGATCCACCCACCTCGGACTCCCAAAGTGTTGGGATTACAGGAGTGAGCCACCATGCCAGGCCAAAACAATGTTTCTCATAGTGCTGTTGGGAGGATGAAAGAAGATAATGTATATAAAAGTGCTTGGAACACGACCTTGGAAAATTAAATTGGAGTTGGCAATAATATTTATTTTCAAAGACATCTATGTACAGGCAGGATGAAAATGGGGAGTGAGCATGGAGATAAAGAAAAAATAATAAAATAACTGAACAGGGTGTCTTTCATGGGCTTATGGTAAGGGTGTGCCCTGAATTGACAGGAAAAATGAACTCAAGTTTTGGAACCTGACATTCCCCAAATCTGCAAGAGTTAAGCCTAAAACAAACAGACCAAAGCCCCATGTTATGAATCTAGTCACTGCTGAGCAGTGAGCTTTCGCCATCTTCCTTCTGAGAAGGAGCTCAGTGCTTCTGATGTTTTTGTGGTGTTAAACAATGCTGCTAGGCCGGGTGCAATGGCTCATGCCTATAATCTGAGCACTTTGGGAGGCCAAGGCAGGCAGATTACTTGAGCCCAGGAGTTCAAGATCAACCTGGGCAACATAGTGGGACCCCATCTCTATTTTAAAAAATAAAAAATAAGAAAACATTGGCTGGGCACGGTGTCTCACACCTGTAATCCCAGCACTTTGGGAGGCCAAGATGGGTGGATCACCTGAGGTCAGAGGTTTGAAACCAACCTGGCCAACATGGTGAAACCCTGTCTTTACTAAAAATGCAAAATTAGCCGGGCATCGTGGCACATGCCTGTAATCCCAGCTACTTGGGAGGCTGAGGCAGGAGAACTGCTTGAACCTGGGAGGCAGAGGTTGCAGTGAGCCGAAATCGTGCCATTGCACTCCAGCCTGGGCAACAAGAATAAAACTGCATCCCCCCCCAAAAAAAAAAAAAAAAAGAAAGAAAACATTTCTGATTGAATTTATGTAATAATTTACCTATTGTGTCTAAGCTGTTCTTTAAAAAACTAGTTGCTATCAAAATGCTTAATGAGTCAATTACTAATTATAAATCAGTGAATTAATTAATACGTCCCAAGTCAAGAATCTGTTATATTTACAAACAATTGCTACCCTCTGTCTAATCTTTGAATTTGTGCTCATGAAGAAATTGGCTACCAATGTGGTACCAGTCTCCCAGCATCCTTGAAGAAGAGTTAGGAGGTAGGGGAGAACACATGTACGTCTTTCCCTAGAGGTGACTACACTGAAATCTAGCTAAGCGATATAGTTTGGATGTTTGTACCCTCCAAATCTCATATTGAAATGTGATCCCCAATACTGGAGGTGGGGTCTGGTGGGAGGGGTCATAGGGGCGGATCCCTCATGAATGTCTTGAGGCCCTCCCCACAGTAATAAGTAGGTTCTCACTCTAATAGCTCACAGGAGAGCTGGCTGTTTAAAAGAGCATGGCATCTCTTGCTTTCTCTCTCACCATGTGATGTACCTGCTCCCCCTTCCCTTCCACCATGAATAAAAGCTTCCCAAGGCTTCACCAGAAGCCAATCAGATGTGGGTGCCATGATTCCTGTACAGCCTGCAGGAACCAGGAGCCAAGTAAACCTCTTTTCTTTCTAAATGACCCAGTTTTGGGTATTCCTTTATAGCAACACAAAATGGGCTAAGACATTAAGTCAACAAGATACACAAAATAACGCAGTTAAGTACCAACACAAGGCACAACCCAATGAGAATGAAATAGGCATTGCAGAGTGCCAGTGCTCGAGAGCAGGGCTCCCCAACCCCCGGGCCGTGGACCAGCACCAGTCTGTGGCCTGTTAGGAACCAGGCTACACAGCAGGAGGTGAGTGGCAGGTGAGCAAGCATTGCCGCCTGAACTCTACCTCCTGTCAGATCAGTGGCAGCATTAGATTATCATAGGTGCTCAAACCCTATTGTAAACTGCACACGCGAGGGATCTAGGTTGTGAACTCCTTGTGAGAATCCAATGCCTGATGATCTGTCACAGTCTCCCATCACCCCCAGATGAGACCGTCTAGCTGCAGGAACACAGGCTCAGGGCTTCCACTGATTCTACATGATGGTGCGTTGTGTAATGACTTCATTATATATTACAATGTAATAATAGAAATAAAGTACATAATAAATGTACTGTGGTTGCATTATCTGAAAACCATCCCTCCTCACCGGTCTGTGGAAAAATTGTCTTCCACAAAACTGGTCCCTGGTGCCAAAAAGGTTGGGGACCACTGCTCCAGAGTTCAGTGAAGTTAGAGCAGAGACGACTTGGGCAGGCTTCTGAAGGACTTCCCCATGAACGGAATTCTGCTCAGCAGCGGCATGGGGTGAGGGCCGCTTTAGGGATTGCATTTGGTGGAAGCTCAAATGCAGACTTTGTGGATTCGCTAGGCAATTCAAGTTCCAAAAGGATTTTTGGAAATTGTGGATCTTAGGGAAATGGTAGATGTTGCGCTCGTTTTGTTTTAATTAGCTGAAGAACATAACAAGAAAAAAAGTTTCTCCAAAGGAGGGAAATCAGAATATCTTCATACATTTCTATTTTTATCTGTTTCCTAAGACCTTAAGTAAAAAAAATCTAATTCTTGTAAAAATAGTGACAATGATAACAGTAGCCTGAATTTATGTTGCCTTACATCTAGCGGGCTCCATTTTTTTTTCTTTTCTTTTCCCTTTTTTTTTTTTTTTTTTTTTGAGACAGGGTCTTGCTCTGTCACCCAGAGTGGAGTGCAGTGGTGCAATCATAGCTCACTGCAGCCTTGACCTCCTGGGCTCAAGTGATCCTCCTGCCTCAGCCTCTCGAGTAGCTAGGACTACAGGTGCACGCCAACAGACTCAGCTAATTTCTTTTTAATAGATGAAGTCTTGCTATGTTGCCTAGGCCAGTCTTGAACTCCTGGGCTCAAGCAATCCTCCTGCGTTGGCCTCCCAAAATGCTCGGATTGTTAAGTGTGAGCCACCGTGCCTAGACAGCCAAGAACGTTGCATACACATACATCATTTTCCCACATCTGTCATGAGGCAAGCATGACAAGGCCTTTATTCCTTCTTGAGATGGAAAATAAACTGTAAGGCATTGGATGGTACCTGACATGGTCTAGAATCAGGATTTCCTGACTTTGAATTCGGTGCCGTGAGTGATGGCAAGGAAACTGCTGTTTTTCAGTCACCTGAAACTTTAGGTCAGTTGCTGTGTTGCCCCGGCTTCTCATGAACTCCAGTGCTCAAACTTCCTACGTTGACCCAAAGCGCTGGGATTATAGGCATGAACCACCATGCAGGAGCCACGTTTGGTGGGAGTTGTGTTTTTTTGTTGTTTGTTGTTTGTTTGTTTCTTTTGAGACAGTCTCGCTCTGCCACCCAGGCTGGAGCGCAGTGGCGCAATTTCGGCTCACTGCAACCTCCGATTCCCAGGTTCAAGCCATCCTCGTGCCACAGCCTCCCAAGTAGCTAGGATCACAGGCACCCACCACCACGCCTGGCTAATTTTTGTATTTTTATTAGAGACGGGGTTTCATCATGTTGCCTAGGCTGGTCTCAAACTCCTGACTTCAGGCGATCTGCCCACCTCGGCCTCCCAAACTGCTGAGATTACAGGCTTGAGCCACCGCGCCCCGCCAGTGGGAGTTTTATGTACATTATGTCAGGCAATGCAACCACATCATGAACTAAGGCAATTTTACAGAAATGGACAGAGAATCAGAGGGCATCTTTCAGTTTGAGTTAAAATCCAGTACAATGAAGATATGATGATACTGATAGTGAGAATGAGATCACACATGGAAGCCGGAGACTCTCTCGACACACCCTTTTCCTATGCTATGTTATGTCTTGAATTTCTGAAAATATCACTGGGCTTAAAAGTGAAGAAAATTATACTGGAGATTTTTTCTTCTTCTAAAAATCTCCACATAAATGGGTCACCTTGAAATACTATTCTCACAATGCAGTTACAATTTTTAAAAATTGCTGCCGGGCATGGAGGCTCACACCTGTAATCCCAGCACTTTGGGAGCCCCAGGCAGGTGGATCACCTGAGGTCTGGAGTTCGAGACCAGCCTCGCCAACATGGTGAAACCCCGCGTCTATTAAAAATACAAGATTAGCCGGTTGTGGTGGTGGGTGCCTGTAATCCCAGCTACTCGGGAGGCTGAGGAAGGAGAATTACTTGAACCTGGGAGGCAGAGGTTGCAGTGAGCTGGTTGCACTGCACTCTAGCCTGGGCGACAGAGCGAGACTCCGTCTCCAAAAAAAAAAAAAAAAGAAAAGAAAAGAAAAGAAAGATGTGGACATGCTTTTTTCTTCTTTTTCCGGGGAGGTAGGTATGTAGGAAGATCCACGGAAGGGCAGTGCTTTTTGGGGGACTGATGCCCAGATTTTGTTCAGGTGATAATTATCTGCCAGACTTCTCACCGAAAGGGCGATGGTGCATGCAGGGAAAGGGTACCTTGAGCCAGCACCCCTGAGGAAGATGTTTGTATTATGAGGACTCAGCAATCGGTCTGGGGAAGGTGTGGATGTCAGCAGACAAGGAGCCGCACTGCCACAAGGACTCTGTTCTGAGTGGGGGGAAAAGGACTACATAGTCTCTTCCCTTGCCCAGGCAGCAAAGGTCCCTTTTTGATCAGCAAATCAAATCAGCAAATAAAAGCTGATTTGATGGGTCTTCCAAATGCTCAGTCTCTCTATTACTCCTATGACCCAAGGAAGCCATGCCTAAGAGAGAGTCATCATACATCATACATGTGACACTGAGCTCCATTAGAATTTGGTTTCAGGCCGGGCGCGATTGGCTTATGCCTGTAATCCCAGCACTTTGGGAGGCTGAGGCGGGCGGATCACCTGAGGTCAGGAATTCCAGACCAGCCTGGCCAACATGGTGAGATCCCCATCTCTACTAAAAATAAAAAATTAGCCAGGCATGGTGGTGCATGCCTGTAATCCTAGCTACTTGGGAGGCTAAGGCATGAGAATCGCTTGAACCCAGGAGGTAGAGGTTGCAGTGAGCCAAGATCATGCCACTGCACTCCAGCCTGGGTGACAGAGAGATATTCTGTCTCAAAAAAAAAAAAAAGAAAAAAGAATTTGTTTTCAGCCAGGCGCAGGGGCTCATGCCTGCAATCCCAATGTTTTTGGAGGCCAAGATGGGATGACTGCTTGAACCCAGGAGTTCCACACCAGTCTGGGCAACATAGTGAGACCCTGTCTCTACAAAAAAATTAAAAAAATAGCCAGGCATGGTGGCATGTGCCTGTAGTCCCAGTTACTTGGGAGGCTGAGGTGGGAGCATCACTTGAGCCCAGGAGTTCCAGGCTGCAGAGAGCTGTGATGGCACTATTGCACTCCAGCCTGAGTGACACAGCAAGACTCTGCCTCTTAAAAGAAAAAAAAAAAAAGAATTCGTTTTCCATGCTGCCAGTTTGTCATTATGACAGTGTGGTCTGGACTGAAGGACTGGCCATAAATATTGTGGACATTTAGAGGAAGGAAGCGAATCCCTGACAGGCTGTGAGGCAGGAGAATAGGGTTTGGAGACAGGGAACATAAGGACTTCCCAGAACTAAATCAAATGGAAACACTTCAGCTATACAGGAAATATCCTCTCCATTTACAAAGGGTGTACGTCGAGTAAATGACTGTAACTTTACTTCATCCTCTTCATTTACATAAGGCGTACACCAAGTAACCAATAGAAACCTCGAGAGGGTTTTTTGTTTGTTTGAGATGGAGTCTTGCTCTGTTGCCCAGCCTGGAGTGCAGTGGTGCGATCTCGGCTCACTGCAACCTCTCCCTCTGAGGTTCAAGCGATTCTCCTGCCTCAGCCTCCTGAGTAGCTGGGATTACAGGCATGCATTGCTGTGCCTGGCTAATTTTTGTTTGTAGTAGAGATGGGGTTTCACCATGTTGGCCAGGGTGGTCTCGAACTCCTGACCTCAAGTGATTCACCCACCCTGGCCTCCCAAAGTGCTGAGCTTACAGGCGTGAGCCACCAAACCCAGCCTTAGAGGGTATTTAAACCCCAAACCCCAAAAAATTCTGTAACAGGGCTCTCGAACCTCTATGCCTGGGCCTGCTCCAAACCTGTGGAGTGTACTTTCTTTTTTTTTGAGATGGAGTCTCACTTTGTCACCCAGGCTGGAGTGCAGTGGCACGATCTCGGCTCACTGCAAGCTCCGCCTCCCGGGTTCATGCCATTCTCCTGCCTCAGCCTCCCGAGTAGCTGGGACTACAGGCACCTGTCAACATGCCCGGCTAATTTTTTTGTATTTTTAGTAGAGACGGGGTTTCACCGTGTTAGCCAGGATGGTCTCGATCTCCTGACCTCGTGATCTGCCCACCTCAGCCTCCCAAAGCGTTGGGATTACAGGCGTGAGCCACTGCACCCGGCCACTTTCATTTTTAATAAATCTCTGCTTTTGTTGCTTCATTCTTTCCTTGCTTCGTTTGTGCGTTTTGTCTAATTCTTTGTTCGAGATGCCAAGAACCTGGACACCCTCCCCTGGTAACACCTGGAGAGTGAGCCCCTTATGGGAGGAGAATCGCTCACAGTTGTTTTAGCCACAGCACAAGTGTGAGCAGGACGGAAAGGGGTCTTTCATGTAATCTGTTCCAACTCCATCATTTTACAGGTGAGGAAACTGAGGCAGAGGGACTCATTCAAGGTCACCCATAAATACATGGAAGGGTTGAGAATAGGATCTAGGTTTCCAATAATCACTACCATGCATTTTTGGATATTGCAGACTACTTGCCAAAAAGCCTAGGCATTATCTTTGATTCTGCGTTTTCCTTCAAACCCCATCCCTACGACCAGTCCATCACCACAGTCCTCTTAAAGACTTGCAAGCATAGCCCAAATTGACCCTCTCCCCACCACTCTCCCCAATCAGCTCATACTGGGTTACTCCCCGACCCAGAGTAGTCAAGTCCTTCTTTTGTCCCTAACACCCCCGATCCACAGAGCCACCCGAGTCAGACCTTGAAACTGTAAATCCAGTCAGAACACACCTGTTTAAACTTAAAGCTGCTTCAGACCACACAGGGAATCACATCCAGACTCCTACCTGATCAGCTCTGCCCACTGCGCATCTGACACCAGCCAGCCTCCCTCAGTCTGCTCCAGCCAGACTGGCTTTCTTAATGCTCTGGAAACATGCCAAGCTGCTCCCACCTTAGGAATCTGTATCTGCTGTTCCTTCTGCACAGAATGCCATTCCCAGAGTTCTTCATAAAGCTGGCTCCACCCTGTCTTTCCTTTCCTAGCCATTTCACCCTCTCTGAGAAGCCTGCCCTAACCAGTCATTCCTGAGTAGGCCCCCAACTATCCCCGTTTTATTTCTACCATAACACTTATCCATAAATGACATTTCCTTGTTTGTTTGTAGATTTATTGTCTGTCTCCCCCTTTGTCTCTCTCATTCACGGCCAGTGCCTGAAACCTGCTGGGCACACAGTAGGCTCTTAGTAAATACCAGTTTAATTACTTAGTCAAAAGATGACAGCATAGCTGCCTCTAGGGCACAACACCCTTTTCTTTTTATATGGCATAAGGGATTTTGATCAAAGAGCTCTCTAGCACCATGTAGTCTCCAGAAAACACTCTCAGTAAAGAAATGCTTTTACTTCCAGTAAAGAATAACAGAAACGGCCAGGCGCGTGGCTCATGCCTATAAACCCAGCACTTTGGGAGGCCGAGGCAGCTGCATCACCTGTGGTCAGGAGTTCAAGACTAGCCTGGCCAACATGGTGAAACCCCGTCTCTACTAAAAATACAAAAATTAGCTGGGCATGATGGTGCGTGCCTGGAATCCCAGCTACTTGGGAGGCTGAGGCAAGAGAATCGCTTGAACCCAGGAGGCGGAGGTCGCAGTGAGTCGAGATCGTGCCACTGCACTCCAGCCTGGGCAACAGAGCAGTACTTCCATCTCAAAAACAAACAAACAAAAACAAAACAAAACAACAACAACAAAAAACAAATAACAGAAACAAGTTTTTCCAGCTTCTGCAAGAACTCAGTGAGGAGTCTGGTCTTTTATAGCATCTCTAAATATACTTTTTGGATTGGCAGATGTCACATACCCTACTAAGACAAAACCGATCACAGCCAGAAGCCTAGCATCTATGGCTCAGTGGCTGGTTCTGACTGGCTCATCCTGAGCCAGGATTTGAAATCAAAGTCTTTGACTTTGAAATTCATGCAAGCGACTTGCAGAATGGTGGATCTTCTTATGTCTTGCACTTTTTCTGTGCTCTAGTTTGTCAAACTGCCACAGCCTTTTTTTTTCTATTCCCCTCCTGGGAGTCGGACCCAACCAATCCATCACTTGCCCAAACCATCAGATGCGGCTGCTGATGGTGGAGGGAGAACGAGGCAGAACCACCCCAGGATGTGAGTGAGTCTGCTTTCTGGGACATCTTCAAAAGAAACAGTTGCTAGCTGAAGTATGAAAAACGAAGAGTCTGCCCAGCAGCTTCCTTCTGGCATCTCTATCAAATCACTGATCTGTTGAATTGGATATGCGACCTGCAACTGCTAAATTGAAGATACCACAGGTCACCTGGCAGGATCTTCCTAAATCATGAAACTTTCATGCTCAGGGTTCTCCCATTCTTGGCTCCACCCTGACGCCTCAACAGCAGCTCAGTGGCTCCCAGTCATTTCTTCCTTTGCCAAGTGCACCCCCCTCACCTCCTTGCCTAAGGAAGATGTTGGTATTAATATGATAATGACTCCAGTTAGTCCAGGGAAGGCGTGCATGTCAGCAGAGAAGGAGCGGCTCTGCCACAAGGACTCAGCTCTGGGTGAGGGGAAGGGGCCCACATAGGCTTGTCCCTTGGCCAGGCGGCCATACTCCCTTTTTGAGGCTAGTGGCAAATGAAAGCTGATTTGATGGGTCCTCCAAACGCTCAATCTCTGCATCACTTCCGTGACCCAAGAAAGCTAGTGTAGATCGCTAGCGATCTCAACTCATTCCTGGACTATTACAGGTAAGGCCATACCGACGCCCCAGGTGCTGGGCTGTTCCCCCTTGCACAATCTGCTGGATTCTTCTTTCTAAAACCAAGTCCCACCATGCTCTTGTCGGCTCGGCCCCTGTAGGATCCCTGCATCCTTCCTGCCTTCACATTCAAAGCTCATCAATACCTGTCCAGCTTCTTCTAATCCCCAGAAAGTCTTCTTTGATTCCTCTAATAGGAGAAAGTGTCTTTCTCTTTAGCTTGTCATAAATGCCTTTTGCATGGCTTTCGTGACTCAGCCCTCCATAATTTATTTATTTTTTGGAGATAAAGTCTTGCCCTGTCATCCAGTTTAGAGAGCAGTGGCGTGACCACAGCTCACTGCAGCCTCAAACTCCTGGGCTCAAGCAATCCTCCTTCCTCAGCCTCTTGAGTAGCTGGGACTACAGGCACGCACCACTACACCCAGCTGATATTTTTAATTTTTTGCAGGAACAGGATCTCGTTATGTTTCCCAGGGTGGTCTTGAACTACTGGCCTCAAGCAAGACTTCCACTTCGGCCTCCCAAGTAGCTGGGACTACAGGCACAAGCCACCACAGCTACCTCAGTCCTCCACACTTTATCTTAATCTGTTGGTGCCCACGGCTTCTCTTCTCCATCCTGTTCTTCATCTTAATATTTTCCACACAGCCTTGTTCTCTGCACTATTTAAGTAGATGCGATCAACACACACTTGTAGTAAAAGAATGGATTTATCATCTTAAATGACCACTCCAGGCCACTAAAATTGTTGTATCATTGGCAGGAGAAAGACATAGTTACCTCTTTTTCTCCTTTATATACTGTCAAGGCTTCGGAGAAAAGTCAATTTCCTGCTCTAATATATATATTCTCTTTCTAGTGTTTTCTGCATTCTAAGGTGCTTTCATGCCTATGGCATTTTATCTTCATAGTAGCTCTTTTGAGATGTGTGTAAAAGTGTTTTGAATAATTGTTGATAAAGTTTCCTGAGAAATAAATATTTACTGAGTGCCATTTATGTGTTAGGCATTGTGCTGGGAGTGGGGACCCAATGGCCGGCAGGGCTTTGCAGAGACTGACAAGCAGAGGACCAATTTCCATGTCATGGGGCAGATGCTCTGATGGGGCTGGGCTGATGTTTCTACAGGGGAACACAGGAGGCACCTGTCTCCTGGGGGGTGAGGGAGGCAGCTAGGAAATGTCTTCACAGACAGGGAGAGCTAGCCAGGCAAGGTGGAGTTGGTGGTTGGCAGTGTGGATGAAAAAACACGATCTCAGTCTCTCAAAGAAAAGAGAACCTGAGAATCTGGCTTACTGGAACAACTGCAATGAATTCACTATTGCTAGAGAATCAGGGGTAAAGGCTGGGTGCAGTGGCCCACGCCTGTAACCCCAGCACTTTGGGAGGCTGAGGCGGGAGGACTGCTTGAGGCTAGGAATTTGAGGCCAACGTGGGCAACATAGCAAGACATCATCTCTATGAAAAATTTAAAAATGGGGCCGAGCACTGTGGCTCATGCCTGTAATCACAGCGCTTTGGGAGGCCGAGGGGCCGATCATGTGAGGTCAGGAGTTCAAGACCAGCCTGGCTAACAGCTTGAAACCCCGTCTCTACTAAAAATACAAAAAAATTAGCTCGGCGTGTTGGCACACATCTGTATTCCCAGCTGCTAGGGAGGCTGAGGCAGGAGAAACATTTGAAACAGGGAGACGGAGGTTGCAGTGAGCCGAGATCATGCCACTGCACTCCAGCCTGGGCAATAGAGTGAGACTCCACCTCGAAAACTTAAAATTAAAAAAAATTTAAAAATAATAAAAAAAATCAGCTGGGCATAGTGGTGTCCACGTGTAGTCCCAGCTTCTCAGGAGGCTGAGGCAGGAGGATCGCATGAGCCTGGGAGGCCATGGCTACAGTGAGCTGTGATCATGCCACTGTACTCCAACTTGGGTGACAGAGTAAGTCCCTGTCTCAAACATTAAAAAGAAGGTACGGCTTGAGAATTGACTGTTGGATTTAGCAACATGGTGGTCATCAGTCACCTCCACTAGAGCTGTTTTGTTTTATGGAATGGTAAGAATGAAAATCCAGACAGAGTAGATTCAGGAGTCAATGGGAGAAGAGAACTGGCAGCAGTGAGTATAGACTACTGTTTGGGGGGTTGATTCAGAGCAGAGAAGAGGAGTGAGGTTTAACTCTTCTCTACAGCGGAACAAACAATTTCATTTGACTATTATTATTCTTATTTATTTTACCCACATCTTACAAGGCGTGGAATGTTGTTTTTTAGGATGAGGGTTGTCTAAGTATGTTTGTATCTGTATTAGTCCCTTCTCATACTGCTAATAAAGATATACCCAAGTCTGGGTAATTTGTAAAGGAAAGAGGTTTAATGGATTCACAGTCCCACATGGCTGGGGAGACCTCACAATCATGGCAGAAGACGAAGGAAAAGCAAAGGGACGTTGTACATGGCAGCAGGCAGGAGAGAGTGAGAGCCAAGCGAAATGGAAAACCCCTGATAAAACCATCAGATCTCGTGAGACTTATTCACTACCACGAGAACAGTATGGAGGAAACCGCCCCTGTGATTCAGTGATCTCCCACCAGGTCCCTCCCACAACACGTGGGAATTATGGGAGCTACAATTCAAGATGAGATTTGGGTGGAGACACAGCCAAACTGTATCAGTATTCTAATGGGAATGACACAGCGGAGAGGCTGAAAAGCTGATGAACTTTTTACATACGTTCCTTTATTTAAATCTCAAAATGCTCTTTGAGGTCAACATGACCCCTACTCCATAAGTGAGAAGAACTGCAGGAATCAGTGAATTTAGAGATTCCACACTTAGTCAATGGCACAGCAGAGGTTCAAATCCAGGTCTGTTGAACCCCAAAATGAACGCTTTCCCCACTGGTCTAAGTGGAAAATATTACAGAACATACTGCATTGCTTTCCTTAGATTAAAAAACTAATCAACGTAGAGGTAATATAGGGCACAGACCTTCAGTTTTGAGCGTGCCCTGGCTCAATAAGCCCCTGATGTTCTGGAACTCAGGAGATCCGTCCCGGAAGGAGTCAGATTCCAACATGACCTGACTATGATGCACTTATTTCAGACCAAGCAGACAGACAACCTCCTCTGGGAGGAAAGTCCGAAGTAGAATGTACTCTAAGAGGGCTTGGGGGCTGAAGATTGAAAAGCCGCTATTCAGTCTGGCACCTGGGTGATACCTGGTGATCTCAGAGCTGGCAGTTTCACTGAAAGCCCCCAACTGAGACAGTATAGACTGGGCCATCTGTGCTCTGGATTTATTTATTTATTTATTATTTTTTTTTGAGATGGAGTCTCACTCTGTCACCCAGGCTGGAGAGCAATGGTGCTATCTCGGCTCACTGCAACCTCTGCCTCCCGGGTTCAAGCAGTTCTCCTGCCTCAGCCTCCCAAGTAGCTAGGATTACAGACATGTGCCACCATGTCCAGTTAATTTTTGTATTTTTAGTAGAGACAGAGTATCATCATGTTGGCCAGGCTGGTCTCGAACTCCTGACCTCAAGCAATCCTCACTCCTCAGCCTCCCAAAGTGCTGGGATTATAGGCATGAGCCACTGTGCCCAGCCCGTTCTGGAATTTTAATAGCAGAAAGGAACTTTGTTTCCTTTTGTGATGAGTAGGATGATTGAGGGCACATATGTATGCTGTACGGGAGGACTTGGGAGCTACAGAAAGACTGCAGATAAGAGTGCCCGGAAATTTTACTACTGGGCATTATTTCAATTTAAAGTATTTTTTAAAAAATTATTATTTTTTTTGTTCTGATAACTTTTTTTTTTTTTAACAGAGGTAGGGTCTTGTTATGTTGCCCAGGCTGATCTCAAACGCCTGGCACCAAGTTATCCTCCAGCCTCAGCCTCCCAAAGTGCTGGGATTACAGGGGCTGACTGTGTCTAGTCCCAATTTAAAGTTTTCATTGTATGTAGCAGTGTAGGCACACAGCAAGCCAGGACCATTTATATTTTATTTTATTATTTTATTTTACTTTTTGAGACAGAGTCTCACTCTGTCACCCAAGTTGGGGTGCAGTGGCACAATCTCAGCTCACTGCAATCTCTGCCTCCCAGATTCAAGCGATTCTCCTGCCTCAGCCTCCTGAGAATCTGGAATTACAGGCACCCACCATCACGCCTGGCTAATTTATGTATTTTTAATGGAGGTGAGGTTTCACCATGTTGGCCAGGCTGGTCTCAAAACTCGAGACCTCAGGTGATCCACCCACCTTGGCCTCCCAAGTGCTGGGATTACAGGTGTGAGCCACCACACCCAGCCCTATACTTTATTTTTTTGATAGTCAATCCCTTCATCTCCCTTCACAGGAGCTTTATAAATTGGTGGGGAGGTGGTGAAAGCGAAATGAGACACCAAAAGAAGCTCTGAAATTAATCATCTTGTTTCTATCTCAGCCGAAGACATGGTCTGGATGCTGAAGTAATCAAGCAGCCACTCTCAGCTTTGATGGACAATTCACTTTCATCTTCTGTAAGAGAATTTTGATTTACTTCTTTCAGAAAGATTGATAGGAGGTGGGTGGGACTGTGACTTTTTAATTTTTGGTTAAATCTAGTATTTTTCTTGACTGTAAGAATTTACCATTAATGATTCTGGAAAGACAAAAACGTGATGAAATCTGATACAAAAGCCTAAAAAGGAAGATAAAGAGGTTTAAAAAAATAAAACAAAGACATTCTTTTTGTAGTAAGCAACTCAGAGATGAAATATTTCACTCTTCAAAAAATGAAACCCCAAAAAAGACACCACTCTCAAACCCTGACACTCTTTCTCTACCCCATTACGATCTGTCACCTGTACTGATCACTGCAAACCTAAAATGCCTTCCTCAACTTACAAATGGCAAACCTCTTAAGTAACTTCAGTTCTCAGACAGATTAATGCAACTTTCCAGTGAGTCAGACAGAAATGAAGTGAGGTGATTCTCTGGATTTTTTGTTTTGTTTTTGAAGAAGGAGAAGAGACTAGGAATGTTCTCATTTTAAGACTGAAAAATTTAGGCTGGGTGCTGTGGCTCACACCTCACACTAAGAAAGTGCAGGCTTCTGCTGGGCATGGTGGCTCGTGCTTCTAATCCCAGCACTTTGGGAGGCCGGAAGCAGGCAGATCACCTGGGGTCAGGAGTTCGAGACCAACCTGGCCAACATTATGAAACTCCGTCTCTATTAAAAATACAAAAATTAGCCTGGCGTGGTGGCACGCACCTGTAATCCCAGCTACTTGGGAGGCTGAGGCAGGAGAATCTCTTGAATCCGGGAGGCAGAGGTTGCAGTGAGCCCAGATTGTGCCATTGCACTCCACCATGGGTGACAAGAGTGAAACTCCATCTCAAAAAAAAGAAAAAGAAAAAGAAAAGAAAGTGCATTAATTACCAATCTCTTACATGATATATTCCATCATGGTGAAGTCTGAGATTTTAATGAATCCATCATCTTAATAGCATACATTGTACTCAACAGGTAATTTTTCAAATCTCACCTCTCTCCCAACCTCCCCCTTTATGGAGTCCTCAGTATCTACTGTTCCTCTGTTTGTCAGGTTTCTTTCCCTATTCTCATACTGGTCTTGTTAAAATGAGCTTATTATTAGTTTGATCCATTCTCTATCTCATGAGACTCTTGGCTTCCTCCACTTCCCTGTCTTCATTGTAAGACACAACAGACAACTCAGGGAGGCCCCTTTGTGTAGTCTTCCTATCTGTCAAAGACCTTATTGGTCCTTGACAAAGTACCAATAGACTACAAAGTTTGCCCAGGCACATGTGGTATATACAGTTCCTGGGAGAAGGGGAAGCTCATTTTCCTTTCCTCAAAAGGACTTGCCTCTCCACCCACCTTAGGAAAGTTTTCCAAACATATAAAAACAATAAAGTCTGGATTCTCCAATCCTATGTTTGTGATCTCCAAGAAAGAACAGAACACACTTCCGGACAACTTGCGTTGCCAGCCTTCAGAGCTGATCACAATGGTGCTAGCCACATTATCTGGTCTCTTCCTTTAGATTTCATGTTAGCTTGTTGTTCAAAACCAGGCAGAAAGGCAGCTCCTCCTACACTGTGAGACCTGACCCATCACTGCTACCTTAACAGACTGAGTCTCCCACCCAGCCTCACAATAGACATTGCCCAGAGTTCTTTCTTGACTGACAGATCAGACACTCAGATCACTTTCCAACATGCTGCCTGACTTCTCCGAGTGGCTTTCCTTATGACGGGAGACCTGGAGTATCAGGCTTTCACATGCCTGTACTTTGGGTCACTTATTAGTTATAAAAGATAGGCATAGGCTGCTCAATTAAAGTAAGAATGTTCTGGAAGCTGTGGCACTATCAAAGGTTAGGAGAGAAAGCAAACTGAATGGCTTGCCCCTCTCCTTTTCATCAGACTTAGTAGCAGCGAAGTACCTGTCATGGTAGGCAGTGATGGGTCAGATCTCAAGGTTTAGGAGGAGCTTCCTTTCTGCCTGGTCTTAAATGAAAAGCTAACATGAAATCTAATATCCACATAATGTGACTAGCACCATTGTGATCAGTTCTGAAGGTTGGACAAGTTGTCCAGAAGTGTGTTCTGTTCTTTCTTGGAGATCGCAAACATAGGATTGGAGAATCCAGACTTTGTTGTTTTTATATATTTGGAAAACTTTCCTAAGATGGGTGGAAAGTCCTTTTGAGAAAAGGAAAGTGGGCTTCCCCTTCTCCCAGGAACATCTACCAAAACGACTATGTTCCTTTCCCAGAGTATAGAGTATAGGGGTATACCAGTTCTCCTGATGAGATGAGATGATATAGATAGAAGAGACTTGGAGTTTAGGACATCTCTACATATTCCAGGGTTTTGACTTTTTACCTTTCCAGCTTTTTTTTTTTTTTAAGTGGGGGAAGGGTTATGTGTGGTGAATACTTTCAGCAAAGGTGAGAGACGACGGTCACCCACTCCCAACTCCATCAGCACAAGAGGACAGTGGTCAGACTCCATGGTGCTCATAGGACCAGAATCTATTTCTAGTTCTAGTCTCTTTCAGTTCCTGGGCAAACCAAATGCGATGTATCTTCACAGTTGTATTCTTTTTTAAAAATGTGTATTTAGGCGGGGCGCAGTGGCTCAGGCCTGTAATCCCAGCACTTTGGGAGGCTGAGGTGGGCAGATCACCTGAGGTCAGGAGTTCGAGATCAGTCTGGTCAACATGGTGAAACCCCGTCTCTACTAAAAATACAAAAATTAGCCAGGCGTCGTGGTGGGTACCTGTAATCCCAGCTGCTCTAGAGGCTGAGGCAGGAGAATCACTTGAACCCAGGAGGCGGAGGTTGCAGTGAGCCAGGACAGCGCCACTGCACTCCAGCCTGGGCAACAGAGAGAGACTCCATCTAAAATAAAATAAAATAAAATAACTAATAAAATAAAAGCATATTTAGAGGATACAAATGCAGGTTTCTTACATGTATATATTGCATCATGAACCCATCATCTGGACAGTGTACACTGTACCCAATAGGGAATTTTTCAAATCTCACTTCCGTCCCAGCCTCTCCCTTTATGGAGTCCCCAATATCTATCATTCTCTCTGTACGTCCATCTGTACCCATTGTTTAGTTCTCATTTATAAGTGAGAACATGCGGTATTTGACTTTCTGTTTCTGAGCTATTTCACTGAGGACAGTAGCTTCCACTTCCATTGATGTTGCTGCAGAAGATATGATTTCATTCTTTTTTATGGCTGAGTAGTAGTCCATGGTGCCTGTGTGCCACATTTTCTTTATCCATTCCTCCACTGATGGATATTTAGATTGATTCCATATCTTTGCTATTGTGAATAGTGCTGCAACAAACATACCAGTGCAAGTATCTTTTTGATATAATGATTTCTTTCCTGGTAGTGGGATTGCTGGATTGAATGGCAGTTCTAATTTTAGATCTTTGTTAATAGTTATATTCTTCCACTCTACCTCCATGCAGGGGCAAACTCCTACACCATTATCTGGTTGTGATATTAAGACTTTTTATTTTATTCTAATTTAATTTGTTTTTGAGACAGAGTCTCACTCTGTTGCCCAGGTGGAGTGCAGTGGCTCAATCTCAACTCACTGCAACCTCCACCTCCCATGTTCAAGCGATTCTCGTGCCTCAGCCTCCTGAGTAGCTGGGATCACAGGCTTGTGCCACCACACCCGGCTAATTTTTATATTTTTAGTAGAGATGGGGTTTCACCATGTTTCCCAGGCTGGTCTTGAACTCCTGACCTCAGGTGATCTGTTTGCCTTGGCCTCCCAAAGTGCTGGAATTACAGGCATGAGCCACTGCTCATAAGACTTTTTATCTTAAATGAATTTCACATAATCAGCAAAGTTACTATCATTGTCAGTCCAATGAGTCCACACCTATAATACATAAGGTATCTGAAAGATTACTTCTCATTCATTTATTCACAATGCCAGGAACTGTGCCAGATACTGGGTATACAATAGCAAACGAGACAGACAAGGAATCAAACCGAGCTTACATCCCCTTTTCTAAAGACAGATATTTACATCCTAATAGAAATTTCCCTACCAAATGTATTTATACATAGAACCCAGTTCTGTTTCAACGTTAGCACATGAGATCTAGCTGATGAAAATGTTACCTGTATTTCCCCCTTGGGAGTCAGCCCCGTAGACCAGTAATTACCAATCTCTTTTCTGCCATAAAACCCATAATAGATTAGGTTCACATGTGTACTGTACTCCCATGGGTACTGTTACATGAAATTTGCAAACTTATTTCTCTCACTATTAAAACAAACAAAAAGGAATAAGAAAATGTGTGCGGGTAATTCTCCATTTGCCATCTCCACAAGCCATTCCCTGCACCTCTCTGCCCTGGGCCCTTGGAAACTGATCTCTGTAGATTGCATCTCCTAGACAAACTTGCTGCTAGCTTCTGTTTGGGTTAGGCCAATTCAGACAATGGCAAGAAATCCAAGGGCAGTGGAAGAGAGAGGGCAGGGTCCTCCTCCTCTGCATACTTTCTGACAGAACTCTGCTACTCTGGTAGTAGCTATGTCTCTTCATAAGCCCATTTCCCGCCGAGTAGCACCTCTTCCAGCCCTCGTGAGGTTCCAGTAACCCTTTCCCTTCAGCCCTTGGAGTGGGAATATTTTCCAGCTATTGTAGCCCCAGGGAGCCTCATTATATCTTGCTTGTTCCTTTCACCTACCTACCCTATGTCCATCATCTCTTCATTTGTATCTGTGTATTCTGTTTTCTCATAAAACAAGATCCAAGTGAAAGATAGGAAAGTTATTATAAGAATAACCTTGTGGCCAGGCACAATGGCTCACACCTGCAACCCTAGCATTTTGAGAGGCCAAAGCAAGAGGATCACTTGAGGCCAGGAATTTGAGACCAGCCTGGGAAACACAGCAAGATGCCATCTCTAAAAAAAAATTTAAAAAATCAGTCATGCATGGTGGCATGCACCTGTTGTTCCAGCTACTTGAGAGGCCGACGCAGGAGGATCACTTGAGCCCAGGAGTTTGAGGCTTCAGTGAGCCATGACGAAACCACTGCACTGCATCCTGGGTGAAAGAGAGAGACCCAGCCTCCAAGAAATTAATTAATGTGAGTAGAAGCCAATTACCTGTAACAAATACCAATACTGAGTCCATGTTGGGAACTGCTGGCAAAAGCCATGCCATATTTGAGCCCTCTGCATTTGCTACCGTTTGAATGGACATTCTGGACTATATAAAGAGTGAATATTTCCCCTCATCTCAACCTTTCACACTGGTGAGCTCAGGGGGCTAGAAAGTGTGAGATTGACTAAGAAGATTTCAAATTCCCCTAGAAACCTTTCATTATCCAATACCTTTTAAAATTCCACTTTGGGTGCCGTGAGGAGAAGATTTCTCTTCCACAACTTTTCTACAAATTGCTGAAAGCTTTAAACCACTTTTATCTACAGTATGTCACAGCAAATGTGGGTCTTTTTTCCTTCTAGTGCCTGATCTGTCAGGAATTGCCAGGCCAAAAAGAAAAAAGACAATCCCTGGTGAGATGAACAAAGTAACAAGGAAAAATGAAATCAGAAGAGATCAGCGGGATCTCATCAATTCAACGCTTACTCAAATTCTAGTAACCTTGAAAGATTCAAGTATAATAAATTCTCATATAAGGATCTGAGTTTGGCCTTCAAATACTACAAAGAGGACAGGTTTAAACATAGGTATCCAAGATTTGAAACTGGTATTTAAGTTTTGGAATCTCAGTTACCAGGTAAACCTGGAAAGTTTACTCTTGCTAGTGTCACAAATTAGGGTCACCTGTACTAAACAGTAAGCTCTAAGAAACTTTATTATTTTTAGTATTATTATTGTTATTATTGAGACAGAGTCTCGCTCTGTCACCCAGGCTGGAGTGCGGCGGCGGTGCAATCTCGGCTCACTGCAACCCCCAACTCTCTGGTTCAAGCGATTCTTCTGCCTCGGCCTCCAGAATAGCTGGGATTACAGGTGCACGCCACCACACCCAGCTAATTTTTGTATGTTTAGTAGAGACGGGGCTTTACCATGTTGACCATGTTGGCCAGGATGGTCTCGATCTCCTGACCTCATGATCCGCCGGCCTCAGCCTCCCAAAGTGCTGGGATTATAGGTGTGAGCCACTGTGCCCAGCCCACACAGCTAATGTTTGTATTTTTAGTAGAGACGGGGTTTTGCCATGTTGGCCAGGCTGGTCTTGAACTCCTGACCTCAAATGATCCGCCCACCTTAGCCTCCCAAAGTGCTGGGATTACAGGTGTGAGCCACCGTGCCCAGCCTAGGAAACTTTTTCTCTTCTTTTTTTCTTATCCTCTCTCCTTCATCCCCAAATTCCACTTTTTTTTCCCCTTACCCCCTTGGTCACCACTTTATATGTTTTATATGTAATATTGATACATGTACTGTAATAATAGATTACACTTATTAGCACTTATTCTATATTTTAAATGCTACATGTATATTAACTCATCAAACCTGGATAGCAATGCAATGAGATTATCACCATTTTGCAAATGGGAAAACAGGCACAAAAATTAAGTAACTCACCTAACACAAGAGGTAAATAGTGGAGCTGGGATTAGGACTTATGAAGTTTGGCTGAAGAATTCATATTCTTATCCCCCCGATACACTGCCCCCAAAATATGTGTTGTTTTCAATGTCCATGTATTTTAACATAAATGTCTCCTGCTATGAATCTCATTGTTTCTTTTTTGCCTAAAGAGAACATTGTTAAGGTTTATCCACATTGCTATGTATATACATCTGGATTGTTGCTAAGTATGTCATATTATACACTTTGGCTTACGCATTCCCCTAGGGATGGACACTGAAATGGGACTGTTCCCTTATCCTCCCTCACAGGACGTGCAGCAGGGTTGTGACTCACTTCTTTGCTGCCCTGCTGCTCAAACTCCTAGGGAAGCATGCAGACGGGCAGGTGCAGAGGTTGTGGGGAGCATTTTTGGGCTCCGACCCCACAGCAGTGTCTAAGGGTGAGTGTTTACAGCTCCTGAAGCCTCAGTGGGTGTCTGTTACAGTGTGCTCTTTCAGCGTTGCCGTCTGCAGAGAGCTTGTGTTAATGAGCTCAATTATACCCTCTGCTTATCGCAAGGACAGAGGGCTTTCAGTATCCTGGGTTCTTGCCCTAGTGTACTGGAAAACTTGGATCACATGTGGGCTTGGAGAATGAGTGTAAGATTTTATTGAGTGGTGGAGATAGCTCTCAGCAAGATCATTAATATCATTTTCAAAAGAACAACCAGCTGGGCGTATGAGTCTTCCAATATTGACCAAAGTAATGTTCTATCAGTCCATGAAGAAATCTGTAAGGAATAGATGGTTTCACTGACTTGGGTGGAGCTCAGAATCAGCACCTTAAAAACACTGCCAGACTTCGAGTTAGTAGAGACCGTTTTTGAGGATTCAGGGGAAAATAAGAATGTTTTCTGGCTCACATTTTATTTTTAACTTTTTAATTTTGGAGACATGGTCTCACTCTGTTGCCCAGGCTAGAGTGCAGTGGTAACATCGTAGCTCACTGCAGTCTCTACCTCTTATGTTCAAGTCATTCTCCTGCCTCCACCTTCCAAGTAGCTGAGAACACAGGCACATGTCACCCTACCCAGCTAAACTTTTTATTATTCTTCATAGAAACAGAGTCTTGTTATGTTGCCCAGGCTGGTCTCAAACTCCTGGGCTCAGGTGATCCTCCCGCCTCAGCCTCCCAAAGTACTAGGATGACAGATGTGAGCCACCATGCTCAGCCTCACTTTTTAAAAAGTATCCCTTTAATTGTTTAGATACTAAGATACTACTTTTGGAAAAGCACCATCTTTAGTGTGAGTCCTAGAAAGAAGGTGCCAACTTTCTGTAAGGAAAACTAAAAGCTTCCTCTCACTTGCAGATGATATAATTTTATACTCATGAGCCAGGAGTAACTTTAACAGGTATCTCATTCATTCTACAAAGAAGGGCTTCAGAGCTGCTATTTGAAAAACAGTAACAACAAACAAACAAACATTAAGTGCACTTAAATGGTGTATAGATACATTCCTACATAGGGACTTACCTTATTCATTTAAAAGAGATCCATTTCTCAACTGATACCATATATGCACAACCAAAAGATATATTGTTGAAAGTTCAAAGTTAGGCATATGGTAGTGACCACTTAAAATATTTCACAATTTAAAATTATTGCAGCTATGTTCTGGGACATAAAAAGATGCCCCAGTATCACTCAATTGAGTGATTCCCTAAACAATTTACAAAGATAACTTAGTATTTAAAAGCCTAGAGGATCTTTCTTAGTCTTCTTCCTGTAGAAAAGGACAGTAGCAGTGCTTCTTAGAGCTTTTCACTGTTGAAATACGGAGTTTTGCAAAACCATCAACACCACACTTCTGCCCTCCAAGTACTACCAGGAAGTATAATCTTGCATTCGATCTACACAATACTCAATAGAAAAATCAGTTGAGACAATTTCTATTTTGCAGGTTAACCTGAAGGATATGCAGTCTGTCTATGCTCCTGTGCAAGACCAGATAACAAATAGTTCTGGTGCTCCTTGTAGTTTCTATCCCAACAATTCAACTCTACAGTCAACTCTGTTGTCATAAAGCAAGCAGCCATGGGCAATACAAATTAGCGTGGCTATGTTGCAGTAAAACTTTACTTGCAAAATAGGTGGCAAGCTGGACATGGCCTGTGAACCTTGGTCTGTGGAATCCTGCCCTAGGTTAATGGTGATGTGGTTTGGATCTGTGTCCCCACCCAAGTCTCATGTTCCATTTTAATCCTCAATGATGGAGGTGGGGTGGTGGGAGGTGGTTGGATCATGGGGGTGGATTTCTTATGAATGATTTAGCACCATCCTTCTGGTACTGTCCTCTTGATAGTGAGTGAGGTCTCATGAGATCTGATCATTTAAAAGTGTGTGGCACCTCCCTCCTCTCTCTCTCTCTCCCACTCCTGCTCCTGCCATGTAAGATGCACCTGCTTCCTCTTTGCCTTCTGCCATTATTATAAGTTTCCTGAGGCTTTTTCAGAAGCCCAGCAGATTCCAGCCTCATGCTTCCTGTATAGCCTGCAGAATCATGAGCCAATTAAACCTCTCTTCTTTATACATTACCCAGTCTCAGGTATTTACAGCAATACAAGAACAGACTAATACCATGGTTCTTAACATTTTGGGGAGCAAGTGGTGGTCACTGCCCCCTTTGAAAGCCTAATGAAAATTATAGTGCTTCTCTTCCAAAAAATTTAAAGCTGGATTAATTTTACATGCAACTTTGTAAGTTGTAAATCCCCCCAAATGAAGAGGCTTTCTCTAGACACTCTAAAATTTATCATTGAATTCTGTCAGAACAACAGAAAGATATGTCCTTGGCTCAGCTTCCCCAATAGAAGCTGTTTCTGGAATATTCTTTGCCATGATGTCATTGGTTTTTATTGAGAACTGTTTAGGAAACATATCTTTGAAACCCATTCACTTGTTTATTCCAATAATGTAGTGGATAAACAGTTCAAAATGGAAACAACTTAAATATTAAACCTAAAACTATAAAATGTATAGAAGAAAACAGAGAAAGCCTTTATCTAGGCAAAGATTTCTTAGATAAGATGTATAAAGCGTGAATAATGAAGGAGAAAAATAGCAAACTGAACTTCACAATAACTGAAAACTTCTATTTTCAAAAATCACTGTTAACATAATGAAAACACAAGATATAATATGGCAGAAAATATCGCAAAACAAATACCTTTTAAAGAAACTTGACTGGGTGTGATGACTCATGCCTGTAATCCTAGGGCTTTGGGAAACCAAGTCAGGATGGCTTGAACTCAGGAGTTCCAGACCAGCCTGGGAAACATAGCAAGACCTTGTCTCTACTAAAAATCAAACAAATTAACTGAGCTTAGTGGTGCATGCCTGTAGTCCCAGTTACTCAGGAGGCCGAGGTGGAAAAATCGCTTGAGCCTGAGTCAAGGCTACAGTGACCCGTGATCGTGTCACTGCACTCCAGCCTGGGCGACAGAGTGAGACCTTGTTTCAAAAAAAAAAAAAAAGAAAAGAAAAGAAAAGAAAAAAGTCTGTGCCCAGAAAATAAAGAATATAAAGAAGTTTCAAACTCAATAATAAGAAAGCAATCAATACAATTTAAAAAGGGTAAGATTTGAGCATACATATTACTAAAGAATTTACTAAAGTAAATGAAGAGAAAGCAAATAAAAACCACAATGAGACACCACTGTAGACTTATTAAAGAGGCTAAAATTTAAAAGAGAACAAAAGAAGCTAAGAATATCTATTGCTAGCAAAGACATAAAGCAACTGGAACTCTCATATATTGCTGGTAGGAATTAAAAATGGTATCACCACTTTGGAAAACATTTTGGCATCTCTGTATAAAGTTAAACATACATTTCCCATTTTATTCAGTAATCCCACACCTAGGTATTTACTTGAGAGAAATGAAAATATATGCCCACACAAATGCCTGTACATGAATATTTATAGCGACTCTATTCATAGTTACTCCAAACTGGAAACAAGTCAAATGTCTACCGACTAGTGAAGGGATAAATGCACAGAGTGTAAGCTACGGTAGGACACTCCTGAACAAAAAAAAGAAATAGACTCGTAATACACACATCCACACTGATGAATCTTGAAAGCATTATACTGAATGAAAAAAAGCCAGGCCAAAAGGTTATGTACTGTTTCATTTTATTTCTGTGGCATTTTGAAAAATGCAAAACTACAAGAAGTGAGATCAGACCAGTAGTTCCTAGGGGCTGGGACTAGGGCTACTGACTCCAAAGGTACATGAGGCCTTCTTTGGAGTGATAGAAATACTCTTATTTTATTTTTGAGATGAAGTCTTGCTCTGTCTCCCAGGCTGGAGTGCAATGGTGCAATGTTGGCTCACTGCAACCTCTGCCTCCCGGGTTCCAGCAATTCTCGTGCCTCAGTCTCCCAAGAGGCTGGGATTACAGGTTTCACCATGCTGGCCAGGCTGGTATTGAACTCCTGACCTCAAGTGATCCGCCCATCTCCGCCTCCCAAAGTGCTGGGATTACAGGTGTGAGCCACCGTGCCGGGACCCGGGGTGATAGAAATATTCTCTGTCTTTAATGTAGTGCTAGTTACATGAGTGTATAAGTTTTATCAAAATTCATAGAACTGGCTGGCTGTGGTGGCTCACACTTGTAATCCCAGCACTTTGGGAGGCGGAGGTGAGAGGATTGCTTGAGTCCAGGAGTTCAAGACCAGCCTAGGCAACATAGCAAGACCACACCTCTACAATTTTTTTTTTTTTTTTTAATTAGCCAGTTACAGTGGCAATCACCTGTAGTCCCAGCTACTTGGGAGGCTAAGGCAGGGGGATTGCTTGAGCCCAGGAGGTTGAGGCTGCAGTGAGCTATGATTGTACCACTACATTCTAGTCTGGGTGACAGAGTAAGCCTCTATCTCAAAAGAAAAAAAAAATCATAGAACTGCACACCTAAAGGATGAATCTTGGAAATTATGTCTCCAAATACTTCATTCAGTCTCCCCTTCATGTAGAGTCAAAGAAGAAATGTTTCAGCACCAGAAATGGTTATACAGCACTTCTCTTGAGTACTGGAGTTGTTTTTATCTTTTGCAGCCTGTGAACCCTGTAACTAATCAGTGTTACCCTTTGCCCGGGCTCTTAGCAAGCCGGGCACTGGGAGTCTGACGTGCATTCTCGGTATTAACCTTCTCCTCAGCATCATCTTACTTTCCTACTTTCATTTGCCTTTTGTCCTGATTTCTTTCTAACAAACTGTTTTACTTAATGTGGTCTAGATACTTGTCAGAGACTATTTTTCTAATCAAGGTACAGTGTACATAACCGAATAAATACATACATAAATAAATCATGATGGTGTCTCCTCCTGACACATATTAATAAACATTCAAGCCATAAAAACATAATTCATTAAGGCTTACTATCATGCAGAATCTACCATGCTTTATTCAATTTGGGATGTTTCTTTTTATGAGGAATAAGGATCTGAACATAGCATTATCAGAAAAAGGTAAACAGGATGGTACTTAGGGAACAGGGGAACAGGGAAGTTTATCCTGGAGAAAAGAAAGAGAAAGACAGTGAAAACACAAAAGCTGTCTTTAAATATTTTATGAGTTGTCAGGTAGAAGGGAAGTAAATTAATTCTGACTTGTCTCATTGAATTAGGTGTGGGGCCAATGGGTGCAGGCTACTGTAGGACCATTTGGAGAAATCCTTTTTTTTTTTTTTGAGACAGGGTCTCACTCTGTCACCCAGGCTGGAGTGCAGTGGTACGATCTTGGCTCACTGCAACCTCTGCCTCCTGGGCTCAAGTGATCCTCCCACCTCAGCCTACCAAGTAGCTGAGATAACAGGCTCATGCCACCACTTCCAGCTAATTTTTTGATTTTTCGTAGAGACAGGGTCTCACCATGTTGCCTCGACTGGTCTCGAACTCTTGGACTCAACTGATCCTGAACTCTTGGACTCAACTGATCCTCCTGCCTTGGCCTCCGAAAGTGCTAGGATTACAGGCATGAGCCACCATGCCCGGCCCAGGAACCCATTCCTAATGGGGCACAGAACAGATGCAATGTACTGTCCGAGAAAAGACAGAGTTTCTAGGCAGTGGTTATCACTATACACAGGTTGGATAGTCACTTGAGAAGGATCTCCTACAAAGATTCATTTAGATAAATGATTGCTTCCTTCCAATCCCAAGACTTAATAGTTACCTAATCCTATGAGAAAACAGTACCCTTCTGATATGAAACTAACTTATTTTGACTAAGCAAACACCCTCATTTTCTTACTTATCAACTTACATTATTATATTAAGTTATATCACAATCCCAGCATATTTGAACAAGTAGCAATGAAAAGGCTATACCAAGAAGACATTCTTATACTCATTTTAGGCTTTGGTCGTTAAGAAATCCAATGCAAAATTGCAACTAGGCTTTTTGGGACTTGTATTGGCAAAATATACCTTTTTTTTTTGTGCAGCCAGCTGCCCTTTTATGCCCTCCAGAAATAGGCAGGCAATACAACATTCTCTGAATGGAAGTTAAAGTGATTTCCCACTTCGTCCTGTCGCTTTAACACTTAGGCAATAAAGCTCATGACATTTTCAATAAGGAGCAGAGAAGGGAAGTGCTCCTTATTCACAAAAGGGCTCAAGTCATCACCATCCCAGCGTTTTCCTGTTTGACAAGGCCCAGTTACTACCAAATGGCAAGACCTACAATTTAAAAACCACTTCGATCAGCACCAGGGATCTGAGGCTGATAGGTTCAGCAAAATTGAGAGCCAATTTCAGGCTGGCTTGAACACCTAGATTCCAAGGCTGTGCGGGTTCACTCGGCATTCCCAGCAGAGGCAAGAAAGCCCCTGAAGGCATCTTAGGCGTGATTATGACACTAGGAACAGTAAAGGAAAGAGCAAAAGCAATACTGCGATATGACTGAGAATTACAGGCACACAGCCACAAAAGAGGGCTGGTAAATAGGGAGTAATGAGTGTGTCTGCTGGAAGGCACGCTACAAAAGAGGCCAAAGAAAGGAGATGAGGCTGGGCGTGGTGGCTCATGCCTGTAATTCCAGCACTTTGGGAGGCCAAGGCGGGCAAATCACCTGACGTCAGGAGTTCAAGACCAGCCTGGCCAACATGGTGAAACCCCGTCTCTACTAAAAATACAAAAAATTAGCTGGGCATGGTGGCAGGTGCCTGTAATCCAGCTACTCAGGAGGCTGAGGCAGGACAATTGCTTGAACCTGGGAGGCAGAGGTTGCAGTGAGCCGAGATTGTGCCACTGCACTCCAGCCTGGGCAACAAGAGCGAAACTCTGCCTCAAAAAACAAACAAACAAACAAAAAAACTCAATATTTACTGAGCCCCTTGTATGTGCTAAGTACGAAACTAAGTATTCTATATGCATTATCTCATTTGATTGTCACATCTGCAAGAAGCAAAGTCATATTATTATTCTCATTATACAGGTAAAGAAATACAGGGCCGTGTATGATGGCTCACACCTGTAATCTCACCATTTTGCGAGGCCAACGCAGGTTTATCACTTGAGCCTGGGACTTTGAGAACAGCCTGGGCAACATGGTAAAACCCCATCTCTACAAAAAAGTAAAAAATTAGCCAAGTATGGTAGCATACACCTCTGGTCCCAGCTACTCAGGAGGCTGAGATGGGAGGATCACCAGAGCCCAGGAGGCTGAGGCTGCATTGAGTTGTGATTGCTCATAGCTCCATTCATAGTCACTCCAAACTGGAACCACTGCACTCCAGCCTGGGCAACAGAGTGAGACCCTGTCTCAAAAAAAAAAAAGAAATACACACTCAGAGTTGACGCTATTTGCCCAAGTTCAACCCAACTAAAAAGAGGTGAATATGGATTTAGACCCACAAATAGACCAGTAAAGGAATACACAATACCCTCCAGACATCTGGACCCTGATACGTTTAAATTTTCATCTCTCTCTGAAACCTTGAGCCTTCTAGGGGTCCACAGGCCCAAAGCTTAATGATGACATTCAATTCATTCTGAACACCCCACAGGATTTTTCAATAGTGGGCGTTTGCATTTTGTTGCATGCTCAGAGAGAAGAAACTTCGTGTATATCAGACTCGAAAATTGTGTGGGCCAAAAGGCTTCTGGTTATGGAATGGTGACCTTTGTGAGAAATGATCCTTTGGAGGTCCGATCCATTTTTTGTTTTAGTTTATATCTGAAAGGAGAATATTTTTACCTTCTCTTTTATGTTCGTCTGCTAAGAGACAGTGCAATACTTTCACACATGCAGGAGGAACAGACCTAAAGTGGGATAATTTGGCCAAAGGTGTATCCTCTTTTCCTTTGTTATTTTGTCGCAAGTGATAAATGATGTCAGACAAAGCTGTCAGATGAGATTTAGACGGTGCGCAGAGAGACAGCAATCAATTTCCAACTTAGGAAATTTACTGGATTTTAATGAGCCACTCTCTGTTGATTACCATGCAGCTTTCGGCTTCGTGCGTGCTTCATTCACACGTGTGCTTGGCAGTGATTGATGGGCCGTTAAGCTCCCCTAATTTGATTCCTGTATAGCAATCAAGGCTGTCTCAGCTGTAACCAGGAGAGGCTGATGTTGAGACCTGCAAGGCGTGTAGGCAGAGTGTGATCTCTTGCGATCTTTTGTTTGTTCCCCATATTTTGCAGCTTGGAACAGTTACCTGATGTTCACTCATGAAAAGAGAGACAGTTCTATCAACATTGAGCCCCAGGAATTGCCAGGCAGGTGAGAGAATTGTCCTCCAAAGCCCTCACACCATCCCCTAACTGGAGGGTGGGTTCTTTGAGGGCAAACGCTGATCTATTCCAGTTGATGGTCTCATAAAAGCAACACAAGTAGGTGCTCTCTATTTTTGAAAAAATAATCCTGCATTACTTGACAGGCACATTCCCTGAAAATTGAATTCTGGTTTTTTTTCCCCCTTTTTTTAAGACATAGTCTCACTCTGTTGCCCAGGCTGGAGTACAGTGGCACGATCTCAGCTCACTGCAACCTCTGCCTCCCAGGTTCAAGCGATTCTCCTGCCTCAGCCTCCCGAGTAGCTGGGATTACATGTGCGCACCATCACGCCCAGCTAATTTTTGTATTTTTAGTAGAGACAGGGTTTTGCCATGTTGGCCAGGCTGGTCTCGAACTCCTGACCTCAGGTGTTCCATCCGTCTCGGCCTCCCAAAGTACTGGGATTAGAGGAGTGAGCCACCTCACCCAGCCTGAATTCTGGTTTGAGTATTCCTTGCTTCTGATGTTTGCACCATAGAAATAATGGCTAAGCCAGAAGATACGTATCTGTGAGCCAATATATGGCTGTCTCACTGCGTGGTGAGAGCAGAAATGCGTCTTCTTCTTGCTTAAGATGAGGCTTTTAAAACCAGAGACGTGTTTATGAACTGTAAACCCTCATTAAGAATTTTAGATTTGGCACATTTAAGATGTATGATAATTTGATGAGGGGAGGGCCTAAGTCTTCATCTCCATTATCACTGAAAATGAGCTCCCTGGGCAAACAAAGGGTAAATAAAATGACAGAGCTATGTTTAAGTGACTTAAGTAAAAAGAAAACTGCCAGAGACTTTGGCATTTTAATTGAGGGCATAAAAGGATGCTCTAATTATCAATGCGTCTCAGAGCTTCCATTTAAAAATACTTTTTAAAAGTAGCAGTTAGTTTCAATTATCTTCGATATACAAAAATGTGGGGATGTGCTGTAATAAAGCCCCATTTCTTGAAACTGTCTAAATAATCAGATATCTCGAAGTAGTCCAGGCTGGCCTTCCCTGCATAGTCTGAATTGATGTAATTCAACCAAATATATACTAAACAAAATGATGATCTTTATTAACTTAGATCATCCTTGCAATAAAGACACAGCTTGGCCGGGCATGGTGGTTCATGCCTGTAATCCCAGTACTTTGGGAGGCCGAGGTAGGTGGATCACTTGAGGTCAGGAGTTCAAGACTAGCCTGGCCAACATGGCAAAACCCCATGTTTACTAAAACTACAAAACTTAGCCAGGTGTGGTGGTGCGTGCCTGTGATCCCAGCTACTCAGGAGACTGAGGCAGGAGAATTGCTTGAACCCAGGAGGGGAAGTTACAGTGAGCTGACATCATGCCACTGCACTCCAGCTTGGGTGACAGAGCAAGACTCCGTCTCAAAAAAAAAAAAAAAAAAAAAAAAAAAAAGAAAAAGAAAAAAAACCCCACACAGCTTATATTGCTATCTAGTCCTTTTTAGAAAAGAATACACAGGCTAGGTGTCTGTTCCACCACCCCTTGAGGTGTTTTCTTCTGCTACGATGCTTACTGACCATTCTGTCCTTGAAGGTTCTGGGCAGAATGCAATAGACTATAGTGATCATCTGTGACCTGGGTGAATTGACAAGCATTAAGTGGGCAGGTATCAGCAAGTTCTAGGGAACAAACCATCCGCAGAGACGTCTGTGACTTGGAAAGTGCAGCCACAGATGTTCTTTTCCCCGGCCCTGCTGTCAGTTGGAACAAACTTTCTGACACTCTGGGAAGGAAGACGGTCACCACCTGGCCCATGGCTCTGCAGCTCCGAGGTTGGACTGGTGCAATTCCGCTCGGATTAGCAATTAGGTTGGAAGCCAGCACAGGCTCCATTTGGGCAACAGTTCTGGGAGCTGAGATGAAGGCCCCTGAGATGTTTTGCTCTCTGTTCTCATTAACCTTCTGTCTGGGGAAAGAAGGTCCTGTCCTTATGCCAGGAACCCACAGCAGGGCAGCACATCAGTCACCAAATCCCACCCAGCCAGCTGGGGCTTTCACCAAATCCAATTAGTCACTGGCTGCGTTTCTTTTCATCAGCAAGAAGGGTGCTGTGCAGGGACAGATACTCTTCTCTGGGCAAACCCGTCCCAGAAAACAAGCTCAGAGACAGGTCCTGCAACAGAGGCACATTTAGGGAGGGATGTGAGCCCCGTGCTAGCCTCTTGTTCCACCAATTTGACATTCACTCCTCTGGTGAGTGGCATCTGTGTCCTCAGTCATAAAAAGCAATAAAGTTTAAATCCAATGGCGGAATCAATATTTGTAGTCTCTATCCCATCCACCACCTCCCTTGCTAATTTTCCTGGCACAATCCATATCCAATGTCTTCCATGTGCTTCATGGAACATACCTGTGCTCTTTCGTTTTTATTTTTATATTTTTTAAAGAAGTGGGTCTTGTTCCATTGCCTGGGCTAGAGTGCAGCGGTGCAATCATAGCTCACTGCAGCCTCCAACTCCTGGGCTCAGGCAATCCTCCTGCCTCAGCCTCCACAGTAGCTGGGACTACAGACATGTACCACCACAACCAGCTAATTTTTCATTTTTATTTTTCTAGAGATAGGATCTTGCTTTGTGACCCAGGCTGGTCTTGATTTCTGGCCTCAAGTGATCCTCTTGCCTCAGCTTCCCAAAGCGCTGGGATGATAGGCGTGAGCCACCACACCCGGCCTCTTTTTTATTTAGTTTTTTAATGAGATCATACCAATAATTATTTTGAACCATGAAGACCCATGCCCCTTAATCCTCCCTCTATGAACCAACTTTCACTCTCTTGCTCTTCCATCCTCTTTTCATGATACCAGTTTCAGTACAAAACACATTAGGTTAGGTTGGTGCCAAAGTATGGCAGCTTTTGCCATTACTTTTGATGGCAAAAACTGCAATTACTTTGGCACCAACCTAATAGTATTACCAGCTATATTAAGGCTTTTAAAATTTGAGATCTCGAGTACACTCTAATTATGCCAGACTCCGGTCTCCACAAGAGACAATTTCCAACCATTCGCACCAGACTGAGAGGATTCTCAAGACAAACATTTATTTCTGGTCACTGGTCTTGGGTCCACCATTGACTTTATGTGAACAACGATTTCGGTCAAGAACCAAAGAACTTCAGAGGATACACTGGTGTAAAACACATGGGGGCAGATCACAAGGCTGGCCATCTGGTCATGGCAATGACTAAAAGGTGACGAATAACATAACATCCCCAAGCAGGGTGGACTGAGAACCAGACAGAAAGGCAAATATGGTAGCTGGATGTGACCTTCCAGGGGCCCTTCCTTTGTGGAGCTAGGTCATGGGGATGGTCTTGGGCCACACATTCCCAGCACTGAGCCTGGCTCCTTCTCCCAGAGATTCTCCCTCCCCAAATGCAGAAATGGGAGCAGCCTGTGTCCTGGAGCATAGATGGCCTCTACAGACTCCTGCATGGAACCCTAGCCTAGGTTCTGTCCAGAGACAGGAGCGCTGGGTGCAGGGAGGGCTGAGATGTTCCCAGAGATGGGAAATGAACTAGGTCCTCCCTTTGATCCTTATCCTATTGAAAACGGATAGGCTGAGTGAGAGGCTGTGTGCAGTGACTCATGCTGCAACTGTGCCCCGAAAGAGTTAAAAGAAACCAAAAGTGAATGGAAATTCTTGAGTTTGCAGGATGGCAGATAGAAAAGGAAACAACTGGCTGAAACTCCCTCTGCTTATGAGATAAAATAACTGAAAGAAATTGATCGGAACCAAGATGGCTGGCTGGAGTTTGCACAGAAGGAGCCTGCTGATGTCACAACCTGAATTTCCCCTGCCTGTTTCAGACTAACTCCCCCTGCAATTTGCACGTGCAATCCGTGAGCTAACATGAAGAGATAACTGCACACGCCCAAGGACTTTCCAGACCACCTCTTTCTTTCCACTAGTCACCTAATCTCAAAATCCACCCCGAACCTTTTCTAATAAAAATACTGCCTTGAAGCCAACCACAAACAGACGAATTTGATCTTGACACTTCTGTCTGCTTATGAGTTGACTTTCCATATAAAGCTTTTCTTTTCTAAAAAACCTGATGTCATAGAATTGATTTCGGTTTTTGACCGAAATCAATTCTAGTGCATTGGGCACCAAGCCCCTTTGGCTTGATAACAATGTCTCTAATCTCAGTGCTTTGGGAGGCCAAGGGAGGAGTCTGAAACCAGCCTCGGCAACATAGCGAGACCCTATCTCTACCAAGAAAAAGAAAAAAAATCAGCTGGCATAGCGGCATGCACCTGTATAGTCCCAGGAACTTGGGAGGCTGAGGTGGGAGGATCACTTAAGCCAAGGAGTTCAAGGCTGCAGTCAGCTTTGATGGCACCACTGCACTCCAGTCTGGGCAACACAGCAAGACACTGTTTCAAAAAAAATTTTTTTTTTTATACTCTAAAGTTTTTATGTTTATTTGGATTTGTATATCATATTCATTGCTGTGACAGTTACAATTAGTTTAATCAATTAGTTTATCAGTTCTTGCCCGAGATATGTACTTTATTATCTTTACAGTACATTTTACTGTTGGGCAAGGCAAATTCCAGTAAATTTTACCGTTGGGCAAGGCAAATTCCTTTGATTATTCTTTTTTTTTTTTTTATTGTACTTTAAGTTTTAGGGTACATGTGCACAATGTGCAGGTTAGTTACATATGTATACATGTGCCATGCTGGTGTGCTGCACCCATTAACTCGTCATTTAGCATTAGGTATATCTCCTAATGCTATCCCTCCCCACTCCCCCCACCCCACAACAGTCCCCAGAGTGTGATGTTCCCCTTCCTGTGTCCATGTGTTCTCATTGTTCAATTCCCATCTATGAGTGAGAACATGCAGTGTTTGGTTTTTTGTCCTTGCGATAGTTTACTGAGAATGATGATTTCCAATTTCATCCATGTCCCTACAAAGGACATGAACTCATCATTTTTTATGGCTGCATAGTATTCCATGGTGTATATGTGCCACATTTTCTTAATCCAGTCTATCATTGTTGGACATTTGGGTTGGTTCCAAGTCTTTGCTATTGTGAATAGTGCCGCAATAAACATACGTGTGCATGTGTCTTTATAGCAGCATGATTTATAGTCCTTTCGGTATATACCCAGTAATGGGATGGCTGGGTCAAATGGTATTTCTAGTTCTAGATCCCTGAGGAATCACCACACTGACTTCCACAATGGTTGAACTAGTTTACAGTCCCACCAACAGTGTAAAAGTGTTCCTATTTCTCCACATCCTCTCCAGCACCTGTTGTTTCCTGACTTTTTAATGATTGCTCAAAATTTTTAAATAAATAAATATAAATGAAAACGTGAGCTTGATGAGAGTTTAGACCAGACAGTGTTACACCTGCTTCCTCTCATCAGATTTTACAATCAGAGGGGCTAGTGCCTGGCACTCAGCCAGATAGGTCTGTCTCATGGGCTATGGACACCTGCTGGGAGTTTACCTGAGACACATATGTCTCCACAATGCTTACAAAAAGCAATGCAGAGAGCCAGGTGTGGTGGCTCATGCCTGTAATCCCAGCACTTTGAAAGATCGAGGCCAGTGGATCACCTGAGGTCAGGAGTTCAAGACCAGCCTGGCCAACATGGTGAAACCCCATCTCTACTAAAAATATAAAAATTAACTGTGCGTGGTGGTGGACGCCTGTAATCCCAGCTAGTCGGGAGGCTGAGGAAGGAGAATTGCTTGAACCTGGGAAGCGGAGGTTGCAGTCAGCTGAGATTGTGCCACTGCACTCCAGCCTGGGAGACAGAGTGAGACTCTGTCTTAAAAAAAAAAAAAAAAAAAAAAAAAGCAATGCAAAGTAAACCAAAATCATTCCTCTTCATGCCCACCAGCTCCTGAAGCAAAAGAAGAGACTAACATACATCTTAGCAGCTGCCAAAGATATGCGTCCAAGCAAAGTGTAGGCTCAAGATATGCAATTCCTTTCTTACGTCTGGAAGCTTCCCCACCATAAGAGTCTTGGTGGGAATTTGAGCCACTTCTGAGAATAAACCCTCAAACAAGTCAGCTTCTATGCCTAAGGATCGTCCAACCAGATGCATGCAATCAGGATGCTGAATCTTGAGCCAGTATTGCAAAAACTCAGGGACTCTAGAGAATTCTTTATGGTGCTGACAGAAGAACAGTAGCAGCCTTAGCACTGAGGGCAGAGGCAGCACCAGCTGTGGCTCCAGGTGTTGTCACAAGACCTACTGCTTACAGGCCTTTGTCTGGTCCTACTGTCTCCCATTGTGCATAGAGAGAGACCAAACTTCCCTGAGTTGACTGCAGTTTATTCCCAGAGTCATAGGCAACACTAGAGATCCATCCTCCATCTCTGGTGACTATTATGCTTTCACTATATCCCATCACTGTAATACATTTATGCTCATAATGGAACTGCAGAAGAGACTTATTGAGCAACTATTTGTTGGGAGACAATTCTCTGTGGATCTCTTACATTTCTGCATGTCTTATAAGCACAGGCACCAAATACTTTTGTTCAGTACTGTCTTTTCAAGGATGTTTGCAGAGAGAACAGCCTTTGAAGATACAGTGTCTCCCTCCAGAGAAAGTGCAAATTTAATTACTGCCCAGTATGGTAGAGATGATGGTCCCTCCAGGACTGAGGTCAGGCAAGCCTATTGCCCCTTAGCTAAGGGGTCCTCCCCTATAATTTTATGCAGATGACACTGTGTCCTCTGAGCATCACTCTATGGTAGTGGTCCCCAACCTTTTTGGCACCAGAGACTGGTTTCATGGAAGACGATTTTTTCCAAGGACTGGGGAGAGGGGATGGTTTTGGGGATGATTCAAGCACATTACATATATTATGCAGTTTACTTCTATTATTATGTTGTAATATATAATGAAACAATTATACATCTCATCATAATATAAAATCAGTGGGAGCCCTGGGCTTGTTTTCCTGTAGCTAGTCTCATCTGGGGGTGATGGGAGACAGTGACAGATCATCAGGCATTAGATTTTCATAAGGAGCGTGCAACTAGATCCCTCGCATGTGCAGTTCACAATAGGGTTTATGCTTCCTTGAGAATCTAATGCTGCCGCTGATCTGACAGGAGGCGGAGCTCAGGCAGGAATGAGAGTGATAGGGAGTGGCTGTAAATATAGATGACTCTTCACTGGCTCACCCGCCTCTCACCTCTTGCTGTGCAGCCTGCTTCCTAACAGGTCATGGACCATTACTGCTCCACGGCCCGGGGGTTGGGGACCCCTGCTCTATGGAAACTGGGGCTCAGGGGACCAACTAAAAATAATGATACTCTGCCTACTGCTATGGCTTGAGGAATACAATTCTTTGTATAATTTAGGCATCTCATGTCTTCTGCTAGCATCCAGAAAACCATGGCAGGTCACTGGTTAGTGTGCAAGTAGTATAAAATCTCAGACACATCAGGATTCTTCTTATTCCTCTTCTTCTTCTTTTTTTTTTTTTTTTTTTTTGAGACAGAGTCTCACTCTATTGCCCAGGCTGGAGTGCAGTGGTATGATCTCTGCTCACTGCAACCTTTACCTCCCAGGTTCAAGGGATTCTTCTGCCCCAGCCTCTCACGTAGCTAGGATTACAGGTGTGGGCCACCACATCCAGTTAGTTTTTGTATTTTTAGGAGACAGGGTTTTACCATGTTGGCCAGGCTGGTCTCAAACTCCTGACCTCAGGTGATTCTCTTGTCTCAGACTCCCAAAGTGCTGGGATTACAGGCATGAGCCACCGTGCCCGGCCTCTTCTTTTTCTTTTTTTTTGAGACACAGTCTCACTCTCTTGCCCAGGCTGGAGCACAGTGGTACGATCTCTGCTCACTGCAACCTTAACCTCCCAGGTTCAAGTGATTCTTCTGCTTCGGCCTCTCGCATAGCTGGGATTACAGGTGTGCACCACCACGTCCAGTTAATTTTTATATTTTTACTAGTGACAGGGTTTTACCATGTTGGCCAGGCTGGTCTCAAACTCCTGACCTCAGGTGATTCTCCTGTCTCGGACTCTCACAAGTGCTGGGATTACAGGTGTGAGCCACCGCGCCCAGCCGACACATCAGAATTCTTGACACCACTTCACAACGGCATAGTATTCCTCATATGGATATAGAAATGAAATACTTTAAATGGTTCTTATCCTCAAGTAACTCAGGATCTAGCAGCAGTGCACCAGTCCAGTGGGTGATAGAAGGGCCTGCTTTCAGCACCACTTCCAGGCCCTCTGCAACAAAAATAAGGGAAAGGAAAGACACTGTCCATCTAAAGAACAAAGTAATCATTTCTATAGGCCAAAAACGGAACCCAAATGTAATGCAGAAAATTGCCCTGAAACTGAAGGCCTGCTGACTTCGGGTACAGAAACAGACAGAGGTAGCGGGGTGCTCCTCCCCTCTGTGGAAAGAGGTCTAAAATTGCCCCCTACAAAATGAGACACCTGGGCTCAGCTCACTCCTTGAAAGCAGGTGCCGAGAGCAGGCTCCTCGACTCAGGAAAAGAGGCCACAGGGTTCTTTCCAACCCTGGGGCTCACATGGAGCTGATCTTAAGAAGCCCACAGGAAGCAGAAAAACCACACACCAGGATGCCGGCCACACCGCCCCTGGCTCCCTGGCTAAGACTACAGGAGTCTACAGTGGGAACGTGGACGCCGGGAATCATTCACCGCGGTGCTATGATATATATTAGTTTTTGTCCATGGTTCCTGGTTCATAACTCCCTTAGCCCTCGTTAGTCTTTTGTTACAATATTTAGTGTGTTAGATCTTAGGAACAAGTCTCAGGAGACAGAATCTCTCTGATTTTCCCCTGCTCCCCTTTCATCTGCCCAAAGACAGGACTCTAATCTTCCCCTGCCTTTCTGATTGTGGGTCTTAAGACCCTTTCCAGAGAGGGTCTTCCCCTATACCCTGGGGGACAAAATGCTGACATCATGAGGCGTCCATAAAAACCCAAGAGGGGCTGGGTGCGGTGGTTCACACCTGCAATCCCAGCACTTTGGGAGGCTGAGGCGGGAGGATCACCTGAGGTCAAGAGCTCGAGACCAGCCTGGTGAAACACCGCCTCTACTAAAAATACAAAAATTAGCCAGGCACACCTATAGTCCCAGCTACTCAGGAGGATGAGGCACAAGAATCACTTGAACCTGGGAGGCAGAGGAGGTTGCAGTGAGCAGAGATCACACCACTGCACTACAGCTTGAGTGACAGAGCGAGACCCTGTCTCAAAAAAAAAAAAAAAAAACAAAAAACAAGAGGACAGGGTTCAGTTTGGGGAGCTTCCGGATAGCTGAACACGTGGAAGTTCCTGGAGGGTGGAACTACCTACCTCTCTCTAGGTAGATAGTGTCAGAATGGAATTGAAGGACTCCCGGCTTGTGTCTGCTGCTTGGTGTGGGAGGAAAAACCCTGTGCATCTGGTCACAGAAGTCTTCTTCTGTGTTGACAGTTGTGGTGGTGGTGGTATGAGAGTTGAAGAAAAACACATTTGAAGAGTTTTTCTGAAACACTCACTCTTTTCCTGCAATGGGAAACACTGTAGGCTCCCAGCTCATCCCAGCCAGGCACACTGCCTGGCTTCCCTCGCCTTGCCTTTGGTGTTTTCTCACTTTTTAGTTGACTTCTAGCTTTCTCTCTTAGGTGAGCTATTCAGTATGTCATTATCGACTGGCTATTTTGGTTCTTCTTTGTGAAGGAGGTGAGTACCAGATGCCTCTGGTCAGCCAATGTGAAGCCCCTCTGTCTCCCTGCCTCTGTGATATGATCAGGGTCACCCAAAAAATCAAGAAAAAATGAAGGTGGCGGTGGCCACAGAGATGCTGAATAATTAATTTTGAACTTCGTTAAAACGTTTTAAAAGATATTAAAATGCAAGGGTCGGCCAGGCACAGTGGCTCGCACCTGTAATCCCAGCAATTTGGGAGGCAGAGGCGGATGGTTCACCTGAGTTCAGGAGTTCCAGACCAGCCTGGCCAACATGGCGAAACCCCATCTCTACTAAAAATACAAAATTAGCCGGGCATGGTGGCATGTGCCTGTAATCCCAGCTACTCCAGAGGCTGAGGCAGGAGAATCACTTGAACTGGGGAGGCAGAGGTTGCAGTGAGTCAAGATCATGCCATTGTCCTCCAGCCTGGACCACAGGAGTGAAACTCTGTCTCAAAACAAAACAAAACAAAAAACAAACGCAAGGGTAACCTCTAAATTAACAGAAATGCAATTTATAGCTTCCAAACCAATGAAGTGAAATAGGAGTTAAGAAGAAATGATTTGGGCAGATAGTGAGGGTAAGGAAGTCCTCAGTAAAGTCTTCCTTTCAATGGAAAGCAGCCCCCAAATCATCTCCTTTTCTAACAAACAGCAGCCTATAAAATTGAGCTGCAGACATAGAAAGGCAGGCCAGAAGCTTGCATGGGTGAATGCCGGCAGTTGTACCAGTAGGAAAGGGGCTACCTGGGACTAAGCATGTCCAACATGGCGGCTCCATCTTCCCTTCTCTTTGCCAACCACGTGTGCAAGTAAGGAGCAGACAAACTGATGCCGGCCAAGTGAAAGCCCATTTGCATAATAAGATTAGGGTGGGGCAGCCAGCTTCCCCTCACACTATGTAAATGCCACACCTGGTCCAACCAATCTGTGGGCCCTATGTAAATCAGGCACCACCTCCTCAAGCCTGTCTATAAAATCCAGTGCAGTCTGCTGCCGGCTGGGAGTCCCACTCAGGCACCCCTCTCTCTGGAGAAGAGCAAGCTATTCTCCTTTCTCTTTCTTTTGCCTATGAAACCTTCACTCTTAAACTCACTTCTTGTGTGTGTCCGTGTCCTTGATTTCCTCGGCATGAAGCACGAACCTCAGGTATTTACCTCGGACAATGATGCCAATTCAGAAGGAAACAAAATGAGAAGAGGGTTAACCTACTCAACAGGTAAAGAATGCAACCTATCCAATGATACAGAAAACACAAAATAAGGATAGTACAAATGAGTCCAACAGTGTCTCTAATCACATACACACACCCACATACGTGCACACACATACACGCAGAGGAAGTGGATTAAACTTATCTCTTTAAAGACAAAGACTATCTGATTGGATGCTTTTTTTTTCTTTTTTTGAGACGGAATTTCACGAGTGCTGCCCAGGCGGGATTGCAATGGTGTGATCTTGGCTCACTGCGGCCTCTGCCTCCTGGGTCCAAGCAATTCTCCTGCCTCAGCCTCCTGAGTAGCTGGGATTACAGGTGCCTGCCACCATGCCTGGCTAATTTTTGTATTTTTAGTAGAGATGGGGTTTCGCCATGTTGGCCACGTTGGTCTCAAACTCCTGACCTCAGGTGATCCGCCCACCTCGGCCTCCCAAAGTGCTGGGATTACAGGCATGAGCCACCACACCCGGCTGATTGGATGCTTTTAAATCCAGCTATATGCTACTTACAAAGACACACCCAAGTAAAAACACACAGAAATGTTGAAAATAAATAGAATCGAACTATATTAAAGAGGAGACATTAATAAATTATGATCAAAAAAACAGAATAGATGATAACCACACCAAAAGATAACAGTTTGTAAAGACTAATAACACAGATGGACCTCTAGCTAATCTAAAAAAAATATAAACTCTTAAGTGTAAATAATTAATCATAAAGAATACTCTCTCGCAAAGGAGGAAAGAAAAGATGATGGCTTTCTAGCTAGTGAGGTTAATTCAGGTGAAACAGCACAGATCAACCAAAAAAACACTCTTTCTCTTTGCATAGTGGAGGGTGGAAGAGAGAGAGGGAGAGGGGAACAGGCAGAAGTGTGAAATGATTGGGAGCCTTTGACCATTTAAATGAGAAGGCCAAGAAAGTAGTAGGAATCCAGCCAAGTAGAGTTAACTGCTTGATCAAGGTCGTAAGGTGTGTAAGCCCCTTCTGGTTGCTTTAGAATCAGAATCTACTCATCTCATGAAATAAACGGTAATTTGAAGAGAGATGCAGTGGATCATCCTTCAAAGCCACAATAACCAAAATGGCAAGAATGATGTTATCCAGGGGAAGAATTTGAGTGATGTATGGAAGGGTTAACTTGCCCCCACACACTGGAGAGAACACTTGGACCATGCTGACCGGTTCCAGCCTCCAGTGACTCATGAACGTGTGGAGGTGCTTATTTTCTTCCTCTTCAATCCTGCCCCACCATGTGAACATCACTGGAGGGGTATGGGAGACCCATGGCAGGAGCTGGTACCCTTCTGGAGAGATATGGGAGACCCATGGCAGGAGTTGGGTCTTGCCACCCAAGGCCATCCCAGACCGGCTGCAGGGTAAATGCACCTGACAGCAATAACTTTAGCATACCCTTAGAGTAACCCTGTATGGCAAACACACCTGAATGACTCCGGCTAAGCTTATGTAGGAAATGAACCATGGAGTTGCAGATTCATGCAATTAAGTATCCACACATGGTTGGCTGTTTTCCTCATTCATTACTGCCCAGATTCTTCTACTTGGCAAAGATGGAAGTTCTTTCTCTCTCCTGGGGACGTGGCAAGTTGGCTTGAGTTTGGAGCCGTCCAGGCAGACTGCAGCTTGAGTTATTATTTCTCTGCTTGCTACTGCCCAGGAGCACTGAGTTACTTCAAGTAAGAGTACAACAATGAATCAAAACAAAGAAGAAAAAGACACACCGCCAAATTGAAAAACTTGGCAAAGACGATGAACAGGCAAGCTACAAAAGAGAGAACCCAACTGGCCAATAAAGACGGGGAAATGTTCAGCCTCTCTGAGGTTAAAAGCAGAGCAAATCAAAACGACTATGAAATATCATTTCACACTCTGCGTATTGGCAAAGATTAAGTTACAAAGGATGCAGGTAAGTGGGAGCTTTTGTAAGGTATTGGTGAGATTGTGCATTGAAACAAAGCTCTTTAGGAAGCAACGCAGCAAGCTGGGCGCAGTAGTTCATGCCTGTAATCCCAGTACTTTGGGAAGCCGAGGTGGCAGGATTGCATGAGCCCAGGAGTTGAAGACCAGCCTGGACAACCTAGCAAGACCCCATCTCTACTTTAAAAACAAAGAGCAACTTACCAATTCTTAATGGAACTAAAGATACGTATTCCCAATAACACAGTCCTAAAGAAACTCATGCTATACAGGTAGTTTTCTTTCTTTCTTTTTCTTGTTTTTTTTTTTGAGATGGAGTATTGCTCTGTTGCCCAGGCTGGAGTGCAGTGGCTCAGTATCGGCTCACTGTAACCCCTGCCTCCCAGGTTCAAGCGATTCTCCTGCCTCAGCCTCCCAAGTAGCTGGGATTACAGGTGTGCACTGCTATGCCCTGCTAATTTTTGTATTTTTGGTAGAGACGGGATTTCTCTATGTTGGCCGGCTGGTCTCGAACTCCTGATCTCAGATGATCTGCCCACCTTGTTCTCCCAAAGTGCTGGGATTACAGGTGTGAGCCACTGTACCCGGCCAGTAGTTAAGATTTCAATAGCAGCATGACTTGTAATAATAAAAATTTGGAAGCAATCTAAATGATACATGGTATGAGACTGGATGTATTGATGATGGTATAATGAAATATTCTGCAGCATTTAAAATAATTTATATTGACACGCATCAACATGGATAAATCTTTCTTTTTTTTTTTTTTTTTGAGACAGAGTCTTGCTCTGCACCTAGGCCGGAGTGCAGTGGCACTATCTCAGCTCACTGCAACCTCCTCCTCCCTGGTTCAAGCGATTCTCCTGCCTCAGCCTCCCGAGCAGCTGGGACTACAGGCATGTGCCACCACGCCCAACTAATTTTTGTATTTTTAGTAGAGATGGAGTTTCACCATGTTGGTCATGCCGGTCTCGAACTCCTGATCTCAGGTGATCCACCTGCCTTGGCCTCCCAAAGTGTGAGGATTACAGGTGTGAGCCACTGCGCCTGGCCAGATAAATCTTAAAAAGCATCTTGATGCTTAAAAATATAAACCCAGCTCATTGCAGTCTTACACCATTTAGATAAAATTATACAAGATATTCTCAACATGCACAGTGTGGGTGAACAGAAACTGGCTGAGCAGAATAAAGGTCTTGATCTTCAGCTGCAGACATCACCTTTCATTGATGCCTTTTATGTAAAGCACATTACTGTTTACACTACATACCTACATAGTAAAAACAGAAAAATGAGGTTAGAAAAGATAAAAGCCAATGTGGCCCAATGGGAAAAAGAGAAGAACTTAAAACCGGGAAGAAAGCTAAGAGGACACGGATTGACAATATTTCACCTCTTTAGAAATTCTGAAGCAAATGCTGCATAGTTTAACATTTGTTCAGTACAGGTGACTTGTTACATAACACGATGTTTCTTATATTTGCTCTGTACTTTGTTGTAGGAGTAAAATATTTAATTCTTTTGTGGGGCCAGGCACGATGGCTCATGCCTGTAATCCCAGCACTTTGGGAGACTGAGGCGGGCAGATCACTTGAGACCAGGGGTTTGAGAGCAGCCTGGCCAACATAACAAAAACCAGTCTCTATTAAAATTACAAAAATTAGCCGGGCCGTAGTACATGCCTGTAATCCCAGTTACTCAGGAGGTGGAGGCAGGAGAATCACTTGAATCTGGGAGGCAGAGGTTGCAGCGAGCCGAGATCCCTCTACTGTACTCCAGCCTGGGTGACAGAGTGAAGCTTCATGTCAAAACAAAACAAAACAAAAAAAAAACAAAGTCTCCTCCACACACAAGTCACAGGCCTGCCAGAGTTTTCACCTAGGGACAGTGACATTCCTCTGATGGGATACATTTTAAAGGGGCAAAAGAAGGACAAAAATAAACGTTGTGCTTTGATTATGTCACGAGTTGTGCTTATTCAGCGTCTGTGAACACGAGGAACCACTGGCTTCAGGACAGGGGCCCGTGTGCTATTGCGTAAGTCCATGCGGGGGCTGTGAGGACACAGGAGCAGGGCCCCCGGTGGGGGCCGGGCAGTCTGCTTCCCCAGCGAGCCCTGACTACTAAGCAGCCTATGAATGCATGATGGGGGCATTAGCTTCAGGGAGGAGAGCAGAAAGGGAGAGGCCCATGGGCACAGGGAAGAGCCACTGGGCAAGTGTGGAGGTGGGAGGACATGTTTTGGGACCACGAGTAATTTGGGAGGTTTTCAGAGTAGGCTTGTGAAAGTGTTACGCAACCCCCATGAGAGGGGACTGGGCTTAGGAGGCAGATCATGAAGGGTTTCGGAATTTGGACTGTCCTGAGGGAGAAGTGGAGTCTTTGAAAGATTTTGAGCAGAGGCGTGACCTTGAAGGATCATCCAGTTCAGTCTCTTGCCTGCAGGCAGATACATGTCTACATCTTTCCGGAAAGCAGGCTCGTCTCTTTTTTATTGTCTCTAAAGACAGGCTCTAGAGTCTCCATCCTTTATCTTTTTTAGTGTTGGGCACGTATAGCTGGGAGTGGAGAAGGTGACTGCACAGGGCAGGACAGATGGGGAAGGGAATGAGACCTCACTCCTGGAATCCAGCGGGTCCAGGGACACAGACTGGAGAGCAGTGGGGGAAGGGAGGCACACAGCAGGGCACAGAGTGCCCAGGTGTGACAACAGGCATCAGCGAACAGTCTGCAGTAAGAGACAATGTCTGATGACAACGACAAGGATGGCCATCTTCGTCATCATCATCATCATCACCATCATCATTGTCATCACAGCAGACACTGATATAGTACTTGTCATGTGTCAGGAAGTGTTTAATGCTTTACACAGTTCTATCAACCCTAGGAGGTGCGTAAATCATATCCCCACTTTAAAGATGAAGGAAATGAAGCAAAAATAAGGAGAAGAAGTTGACTGTGCTTCCACAGCTTGTAAGGGGCAGATCTGGCACTCAGAAGCAGCCAGTTGGCTCCAGCATCCACGAGCCTAACCACAACACCATATTGTATCTCCAAAGGTGTGTGCGCGCATCCTGCCAGGCACAGAAACTGCGGCAGAGGCGGCTCTCAGGAAGGCACAGCCGGTGCCCCAAGCCCACAGTCATGTGTAATAGACTTAGAGAGCATACTTGTTGGTTTCTTTCTACATCCTTTCTCCAACACATGGCTGAATTAGTGGAAATTCCTCCCAGATACAGGCCTGTGGTCATCTTTTACCTTCAGGTCACGGTTGGCACTGACTATATTTTTAATTTATTTCTGTGTGTATTCTTCCGGGAAATTAGGGGAAGTCTCCACATATGAGTCGCTAAAAGCAGGGCCCCTAGCTATGAGAATGAGATCCAGGCACAGACACTGACCTGGGCCATCAATCAGAGCTGGTTCACAGGAAGTCTGATGCTTGCTGTTTCCATGTAGAGCATTGGGAATAGGAGGGACGGGACTGGACACACAGTGAGTGACAGTGTGTCCAGCATCTCAGATGTGGTCTCTCATTTCATCCTCACAATGACCTTGTCATGCAGACATTCCTATGAGAGCTAAGGAAGCAGGCTCAGAGGAGCACAGTAACAGGTTCACAGTCACGCAGCAAACAAGAGGCACAGCTGGGAGTAAGATTATTTGCCTCAAAGCCCTGTGCTTTTTTCTATTACTCCTCACTGGGAATTTTGCAAGTATCAGCCAATTGCATGCTGGCCCAGAGTCAAACCAGATTTCCTTGCTAATTTCCCAGAAGAATACACAAAGAAATAAAAAAGATAGTGCCAACTGTGAACTATAGATAAGAGATGACTGTCTGGGCACGGTGGCTCATACCTCTATTCCCAACACTTTGGGAGGCTGAGGCGGGTGGATCACCTAAGGTCATGAGTTCGAGAGGAGCCTGGCCAACATGGTGAAACCCTGTCTCTACTAAAAACACAAAAATTAGCTGGGCGTGGTGGCATGTGCCTGTAGTCCCAGCTACTCGGGAGGCTGAGGCAGGAGAACTGCCTGAAGCCAGGAGGCTGAGGTTTGCAGTGAGCAGAGGTTACATCACTGTACTCCAGCCTGGGCAACGGAGTGAGATTCCATCTATCAAAAAAAAAAAAAAAAAAAAAGATGATCACAAGGCCAGTATCTGGGAGGAATTTCCACTAATTCAGCTACGTGTCTAATTCAGCTGTGTGTCTGAGTAACGATGCAGAAAGAAACCAGCAAGCACATTCTCTGAGCCACAAGAAGCCAAACAGCCCCAAAGAAATTGGGAAACCAGGATAGATAACCTTTGCACTTTGCGACAAATCCCAGGATACTGGGAAAATATGGATCCAGGGTGACGGGGTGGAGGGGAGTTAGCATAATACTTTTGAAAAGGAAATGAAGGAAAATAAACATTATCCTGATTAGAGGAGAAAAAGAACTCCAAAAATCACTGTTAGCAAACAAAGATGGTGCTTTAACACAGTTTAGTGTCTTAAAAAAACAATCCAGGCACACTATGGAACAGAAGCAGGAGGAGAAGAAATTGAAAAGGGGATGAAGCTGAAAGGGATTCAAGAAAGACAGAAGAGGATGTTAGGAAAATAAAAAACCAAGAGCAAAATGAAAATTACGTTGTAGGTTGTGTAGGCTTTGAAACCAGGGTGACTCCATCTTGAATAGGGGCTGGATAAAATGAGGCTGAGACCTACTGGGCTGCATTCCCAGGAGGTTAAGTCATTCTAAGTCACAGGATGAGATTGGAGTTTGGCACAAAATACAGGTCACAAAGATGTTGCTGATAAAACAGGATGTCGTGAAGAAGCTGGCCAAAACCCACTAAAACCAAAATGGTGATGAAAGTGACCCCTGGTCGTCCTCACTGCTCATGATATGCTAATTATAATAGATAAGCATGCTAAACGACACTCCCACCAGCACCACGACAGTTTACAAATGCCATGGCAATGTCACATGGCCTAAAAAGGGGTGGAACCCTCAGTTCCAGGAATTGCCCACCCCTTTCCTGGAAAACTCATGAATAATCCATCCCTCGTTTAGCATATCATCAAGAAATAACTATAAGAATACTCAGTCGAGCAGCCCATGCCACTGCTCTGCCTGTGGTGTAGCCATTCTTTTATTCATTTACTTTTTTTTCCTTTCTGTCACCCAGGCTGGAGTCCAGTGATGTAATCTCGGCTCACTATAACCTCTGCCTCCCAGGTTCAAGCAATCCTCCTGCCTCAGCCTCCTCAGTAACTGTGATTACAGGCATGCACCACCATGCCCGGTTAAGTTTTGTATTTTTAGTAGAGATGGGGTTTCACCATGTTGCCCAGGCTGGTCTCAAACTCCTGACCTCAAGTGATCCACCAGTCTTGGCCTCCCAAAGTGATGGGATTATAGGCGTGAGCCACCACGCCCAGCCTATTCCTTTACTTTCTTAATAACGTTATTTTACTTTGTTAATAAACTTGCTCTTAACTTTACTCTAAGGACTCGCACCAAATTCTTTCTTGTGCGAGGTCCAAGAACCGTCTCTTTGGGGTCTGGATTGGGACCCGTTTCTGGTTAACAGTTTCATACAGCACAACATACACTCCAGAAATCAAGGAGTACTAATGCAGAGGACCAACATTAGAATCTCTCTAAATCAGGAGTACTAACGCAGAGGACCAACATTAGAATCTCTCTGAATTCAGATGCTCAGGAGTACTAACGCAGAGGACCCACATTAGAATCCCTCTGAATTCAGATGGAAAAGGTATGAAACAGTGAGCGGGGGTCGACAAATACGAAGGAAGAGAACAGAAGTAAGAATTCGATGTGTTGCACAGGAGAAAACCACAAGGCTGAATAAGAACAAAATGAGAGCATAAGCAAGAATTAAAAAAGAAAATAATAGGCCAGGCAAGGTGGCTCACACCTGTAATCCCAGCAATTTGGGAGGCCAAGGTGGGCAGATCATCTGCAGTCAGGAGTTTGAGACCAGCTTGGCCAACATGGTGAAACCCCGTCTCTACTAAAAATACAAAAATTAGCCAGGTGTGGTGGTGGGTGCCTGTAATCCCAGCTACTCGGGAGGCTGTGACAGGAGAATCACTTGAACCCAGGAGACAGAGGTTTCAATGAGCTAAGATCATGCTACTGCACTGCAGTCTGGGCAACAGAGTGAGATTCCGTCTCAAAAAAAAAAAAAAAAAAAAAAGAGAATAGCAGAAAACTGCACTGGATGGAAGGCCTGTGTCTACATTTTAGAAGTGCTCTCTGAGATCCAGGCAAAGTAATAAAGATGAACCATTGTGACCAATCTATAACATGATTTTAAACAAATAAGAAAAAAAAATCATAAGCACCAGGCAGGTTGTACAAAACAGATTCTCTATAAGGAATATAATCAAGCCAAGTTCAAACTTATTTTCTACAAAGAACAAGAAAACAAGGGGCAGATACTTAAAAGTAGTTCCAGTGAGGCATTCTGCCTACAGTTTTACTTAGAGGAAGGTTGTGGCTGGTGCCATTTGTGGTATGGCCAGAAGCCACTCACTTCCCCTCTTCCTTTCTTAAAAAACAAAACAAAACAAAAAACTGATTTGATTTGATAATAATGAGTTGCAAAAATAAGTAATTTGAAATCTAAGCTGTTGGAACTTTAAAATACTTTGACCCTTAAGGGCATGTGATTATGGGAACTGAGTCACATAAACAGGCAGCTGTAACCTAGGCAGCTATAACCTTTGTTTGTATGATTATAGATTATTCTTCTTCCTTACCTGTTAATACATTGTTTTAGAAATTGTAAATGATGAAAGCACATCAGGGAAGACCCCTTCTCTGTTCACTGTTTATCTTCATTATAGATTAACTTCCCACTTACCTTCCTAACACAAAGACATTATGACTATCACATTGTCTAAGATGGAATGTTAAATACACTCATTTAAATTGGAAAGGAAATGAAAACAAGCTGCATAGAAAAGAAAATAAACTGTAACTAACTAAATTGCTGTAGCTCATAAACTAGCCTTGTATAAGAAAATGTTATAATTCTACTAAATTCCTTTGTTTACTGCCTATATAAGCAAGACTTTCACATTTTTTTTACTATTATTTTTCTTAGAGAAAGAGCCTCATTGTTGCCCAGGCTGGGGTACAGCGGTGCAATCATGGCTCACTGCAGCCTCAAACTCCTTGGCTTGAGCCATCCTCCCACCTCAGCCTCCTGAGTAGCTGGGACTACAGGTGCACATCACCACGCCCAGCTAAGTTTTAAATTTTTCTTGTAGAGATGGGGTCTCCCTATGTTGCCCAGGTTTGTCTCAAACTCCTGGCTTCAAGCAATCCTCCAGCCTTGACCTTCCAAAGCAATGGGATTATATGTGTAAGCCATCGCACCCAGCAAAGACCTTTACTTTTTAACTTGAGAGCACTGACCCCATTTCTCTGGAGTTTGTGTTTCCTGAATGGCTATTCTTAGCTTTGGGCTGCAGTAAACTCTATACTTAATCATATTTTCTAAATCTCGTTACTTAAGGTTGACAGACTCCAGCCCCAAGGGTGGATCATAGAAGATCTAGGCCAATCACGATCACGGGCCTCTTTTCCTATTTTCTCAGCTTCTCTTGCTGTTAAGAGTAGGCATACCATTCTGATCTTGCTGATGAAACTTACAGGGAAAAGGTGCTAGGAGATTTCTGAGAAAGTTCCCTTCGCTCATAAGAAAGAGAACCATTGGAGAAAAAAGGCTTTTTTTGCTACCACCCCCACCCCATTCCAAATGCAGTTCTGGTGTCTGAGGCTGTAGCAGCCCTTTTGTAGCCAGAAGGCCACATGGATGAGGACGTACTTCCTACAGGCTGAGGATGTAAAGTGGAAGACAGAGGTGCAGAGGCCCAGGAAGACATATCACCAGCCTCTGTTGCCACCTTGACTGCCCATTTTTGTTAGGTCCGTGTCTTTAGTATTTAAGTCATTGTCAGGTTCTCTTTTAGATATAAGTAAGTGCTCACTTATATCTCTTAGTGGATGGTGTGTGCCTGTAGTCCTAGCTACTTGGGAGGCTGAGGTGGGAGAATCACTCAAGCCAAGGAGTTTGAGGCTGCAGTGAGCTACGATTGCACCGCTGCACCCCAGCCTGGGCAACAATGAGGCTTTTTTATTTATTTATTTTTTTTGACATGGAGTCTCACTCTGTCACCCAGGCTGGAGTGCAGTGGTGCGATCTCGACTCACTGCAACCTCTGCCTCCCGGGTTCAAGCGATTCTCCTGCCTCAGCCTCCTGAGTAGCTGGGATTACAGGTGTGTGTCAACACACCCAGCTAATTTTTGTATTTTTAGTAGAGATGGGGTTTCACCATGTTGGGCAGGCTGGTCTCGAACTTCTGGGCTCAAGTAATCCACCTGCCTTCGCCTCCCAAAGTGCTGGGATTATAGGCGTGAGCCACTGTGCCCAGCCTGAGGATATAAATATTAACAGGAAAAGCACACCACATAAAAATTCCATCATCATCATTTTATCACTTGAGACATGATACGCTAAACAAAATTAAACAACCTTCTCAAATGAAGGCCTTAATTAAACTAATGTACATTATGAACCTGCAAGAGATGAACTGATATGAAGCATTTTTACTACAAAAAATGTTGAATTATAAGACTGAAATTTAAATGTTGTGACCCAAACTCTATATTCAGTCCTATTTTAATTTTATTCATAAAGTTAATAGAATAATATTTTCAGATCTGCAAAGGCCTGGAAAAATATGTCTTTTGAGTAATACCCAAACCCTACTATGAAAATTTTTAAGAAATGTTTAAATTTTTAAAAATGTTATGAGAGATTAATTATAATTAACAATTCAGATATAAGGAATTTAAAGTACAAAGGAATGACAACGTAAATAAAAACTGTTTACAGATAGTAAAATTGGGCCAGGCACGGTGGCTCATGCCTGTAATCCCAGCACTTTGGGAGACTGAGGCAGGCGGATCACCTGAGGTCCAGAGTTCAAGGCCAGCCTGGCCAACATGGCAAAACTCCGTCTCTACTAAAAATACAAAAATTAGCCAGGCATGGTGGTGGGCACCTGTAATCCCAGCTACTTGGGAGGCTGAGGCAGGAGAATTGTTTGAACCTGGGAGGCAGAGGTTGCCGTGAGCCGAGATCGTGCCACTGCCCTCCAGCCTGGGCGACAGAGCAAGACTTCATCTCAAAAAAAAAAAAAAAAAAAAAATAGAGATAGTAAAATTGAAGTGGTGTTGTTCGTCTGGAGTAATACATGAGATTCGTTGCCTCATGCTAAGGAAATTAAGGATACCAACACACCAGAGGGAGGTTAAGAGCAGAAGTTCAATAGGCAAAAGAAAGAGGAGAGCCCTCTGTGCAGAGAGGGGTCCTGGAGAAAGATGGGTTGCCAGTTCTGTGCTGAAATGCAGAAGGTTTCATAGAGGAGCTTAAGGAGGCGGTGTCTGATTTACATACGGGACGAAAGATTGGTTGGACCAGGTGTGCCATCTGCATAGCTCACGAAGAACCTGACTGCCCCTTCCTAATTTTTTTTTTTTTTTTTTTTTTTTCAGAGGGAGTCTCGCTCTGTTGCCCAGGATGGAGTGCAGTGGTGCGATCTCGGCTCACTGCAAGCTCCGCCTCCCGGTTTCACGCCATTCTCCTGCCTCAGCCTCCCGAGTAGCTGGAACTACAGGCGCCCGCCACCACACCCGGCTAATTTTTTATATTTTTAGTAGAGATGGGGTTTCACCGTGTTAGCCAGGATGGTCTCGATTTCCTGACCTCGTGATCCGTCTGCCTCGGCCTCCCAAAGTGCTGGGATTACAGGCGTGAGCCACCGCGCCCCGCCGCCCCTTCCTGATTTTTTATTATGCACATGGGTTCTCTACCTGGCCGGCGCCATGTTGCCTGGTCCTTACTGTACACGTGATGAAGAGAGAAGGGAAGATGGAGCCTCCGTGCTGAACACACCTGGCTTCCAGGTAGCCCTCTCCTTTATTAGCACAGCTGCCGTCATTCACCCGTGCAAGCTTTAGCCTGCTTATTTATGTTTGCAGCTAGATTTTTTTAGGCTGCTCTTTGTTAGAAAAGAAATTATTTGGGGGCTGCTTTTTGTTAAAAGGGAAGCCTTGCTGAGAATTCCTTTAGCCTCACTATCTGCCTAAGTAATTTCTTTCTAGCTCCTGTATCAAAATTAACTGTTGTAAATATGATACAAAACTAAACACAAGGCCGGGTGCAACGGCTCATGCCTGTAATCCCAGCACTTTGAGAGGCCAACGTGGGTGAATCACCCAAGCTCAGGAGTTCGAGACCAGCCTGGCCAACATGGTGAAACCCCGTTTCTACTAAAAATACAAAAATTAGCCGGGTGTGGTGGTGCACACCTGTAATTCCAGCAACTCAGGAGAATCACTTGAACTTAGGAGGCAGAGGTTGCAGTGAGCTGAGATCGCGTTACTACACTCCAGCCTGGGTGACAAGAGCAAAACTCCGTCTCAAAAAAACGAAAACAAAAACAAAAACAAAAAACTAAACACAAAGACCAAAATATGATGGAAAAAGAATATTTAATGGTTAAAACCCAGCTACTCAAAAGGCTGAGGCAGGAGAATCGCTTGAATCCAGGAGGTGGAGGTTGCAGTGAGCCAAGATTGCGCCACTGCACTCCAGCCTAGGCGACAGAGTGAGACTCCGTCTCAAAAACAAAAACAAAAAAAACCTGTTAAATGATAATGGGACTTCTGGTCCAGAGAAGATGGAAGATGGTGTGGACTCATTTCTCTCTGCTAAATGCAACAATAAACCGGAAATAATGTAAGAGGTAATCAAAGGACAGCTCCCAACGGTGCTAAGAAGGAGGTGAACTAGGCAAACTAGGAAGAAGGAATCTGAGGACCTGGCTCTGGAGGAACTAGACAGAAGCAGGATGCCTTATATCCCCCCACCCAACAAAAGAAGGCAATCAAGAGCTGATGTTTCCTGTCCCCCACATAGCAACAGAAGGGAGCCCAAGTAGGCTCATTTTTCTCCAAGATTGAACTGAAGTCCCTCAGACAGCCCCAGACAAACCCCACATGACAGGCAAGGAGAATCTATTGGAACACCACTAACAGTAAAAAGCTAAGGGAGGTGATTTCCTTCCCTGGCAGGCCTGAAATCTCCCTCTCTCACCCAAATATAACACGGCAGCCCCAGCAAGGTGGATCTCCACCAAAACAAACAGCCTGATCCTTGTGGTTGAATCCACTATACTGTACTTGTGGTTGAATCCACTATACTGTTGTCCAGAGATTGGAGGCAACAGTATAGTAGATTCAACCACAAGTGCCTGGCCTGGGGAATGCTCTGTTCCCCACAGCAGAGGAGAATCTCATCACAAAAAGCACGTGGCTTAGGAAGCCTCCTTGTTCCTGCCTGAGAATCTCCTCCCACAAAGAGACACACCTGCCATCTTGGCCTAAGAAAATCTTTTATGCCCTGTCAAGCAGCACCAGGAGGAACCAGTGGGACCCCAGCAGCCCTGTATAAACCAGGCTGGCTAATATAGCACCATAAAGGCTCTGCAAACAAGTTCTCATTGCAACCATAGTCCGCAAAAGTATACCAGAATCTAAACCTAAATGAGGTGACTAAACCTAAACATGACTAAACCTAAACAAGGTAACTGCCTACTAAAAGAAAAGATTTAAATAGAATCCAGAGTCCACTAAGCTACTAGATGAAATATCTGCGATAATAATAGAAAATCACTCACCACATCAAGAACCAAGAAACTCACAACTTGAATGAGAAAAGACACTTAACTGACATCAATACCAAGATGAGTCAGACATTGAAATCATCCACAAAGGATTTTAAAGAAACCATCATGCCCCAGTGAGTGTTGTTCCCCTCCCTGTGTCCACATGTTCTCATTGTTCAGCTCCCACTTATAAGTGAGAACATGTGGTGTTTGGTTTTCTGTACCTGAGTTAGTTAGCCGAGGATGATGGCTTCCAGCTCCAGCTATGTCCCTGCAAAGGACATGATCTCATTGTGTTTTATGGCTGCATAGTACTCCATGGTGTATTATGTACCACTTTCTTTATCCAGTCTGTCAGCGGCGCAAGGGGGAGGGAGAGCATGAGGATAAACAGCTAATGCATGCGGGGCTTACTACCCTAGATGATGGGTTGATGTAGCCACCATGGCACATGTTTACCGATGTAACAAACCTGCACTGTCCTGCACATGTATCCTAAAATAAAATAAAATTAAATTAAAAAAAGAAGTCACCATGATGTTTCAACAATCAACTAAAAAGTCTACTGAAACAAATAAAACGTAAGAAAATCTCAACAAGTAAATAAGAGTTATAAAAAAGAACCAGCTGGGCTTGGTGGTGCAAGTAAATAGGAGTTATAAAAAAGAACCAGCTGGGCTTGCTGGCTCACATCTATAATCCCAGCACCTTGGGGAGGCCAAGGCGGGAGGATTGCTTGAGGCCAGGAGTTCAAGACCAGCCTGGAAAACACAGTGAGACTTTATTTCTACAAAAACAAATTTAAATTAGCTGGTTGTGGTGGCATGCACTGATAGTCCCAGCTACTCACGCGAGTGACTGAGGCAGGAGGATGGCTTGAGCCCAGGATTTGGGGGTTGCAGTGAACTATGATTGCACCACTGCTCTCCAGCCTGGGCTACAGAGCAAGATCCTGTCTCTAAAAAAAAAAGAAGAAAGAAAGAATCAAATGGAACCAAATGGAAATTACAAAACTGAAAAAAATCAAAATGTACTGGATAGGAGGGTAGAGGACAGATGACAGATGTCAAAATCAGTGATTGTGAGGACAGATCAATAAAATTCACTCATTATGAACACCAGAAAGAAAATAGATGAAATGATATTAACAGATCCTCAAGGGCAATTAAAAAATTCAACGCTCATCAGAGTCCTAGAAGGAGAGGAGACACAAAATGGTGCTAAAGAGTATTCAAAGAAGGAATAGCCAAAAATTTCCAAATTTGGTGAAAAACACAAACCAAAGATGCAACAAGCTGATCAAACCTCATACAGAAAAAATCCAAATAAGCCTATGCAAAAACATGTTACAATTGAACTTCTGATAACTAAAAACTCAGAAAAATTCTAGAAAGCATCCAGAAAGAAATGATGCATTACTTATAGGCAAAAAATAATTCAAATGACAACAATGTCCTCGTCTGAAATTATGGAGGCCAGAAGTAAGTGGCACAACATTCTTCAAGTTCTGAAAAATAAAAAGAATTTTTATTTATGAATTTAATTTTATTATTTATTTAGTTTTCAGATGGAGTTTCGCTCTTGTCCCCCTGGCTGGAGTGCAATGGCATGATCTCAGCTCACTGCAAACTCTGCCTCCAAGGTTCAAGTGACTCTTGTGCCTCAGCCTCCCAAGTAGCTGGAATTACAGGTGCATGCCACTGTGCTTGGCTTAGTTTTGTATTTTTAGTAAAGATGGGGTTTCACCATCTTGGCCAGGCTGGTCTGAAACTCCTGACCTCCCCAGGTGCCTCCACCTGCCTCGGCCTCCCAAAGTGCTGGGATTATAGTCATGAGCCACGGTGCCCGGCCCATCTATGAATTTTACATCTGGCAAAATTATTCTCTAGAAATGAGGGGAAATAAAAACATTCTTGGATAAAGAAAAACCAAAAAATTTACCATGATCAGATTTACCCTTAAAAACTGCCCTAAAAGAAGTTCTTCAAACAGAAAAGAAATGGGAAGAGAATCAAGCTTGGAGCATCGAGGAGGAGGAAGAAATAAGAGGAACAGTAGCAATCTGGGTACATACAATAGACTATCCTTTTCCTTCTAAGTTGTGTAAATTATATTTAATGATTGAGACACAAATTATAACAACCTCTTGTACCCAAGACAATGATATTTAAGAGCAGGGAAGGTAATGGTTCTAAAAGGAAATGCGGTTTTCATGTTCCACTTGAAGAGGCAAAATGTCGATACCAGTAAAGTGTGATGTCACAGAGCAACCACCACAAAAACTACACAAAGAGATATACTTTTTTTGGGGGGGGGACAGTCTTGCTCTGTTCCCCAGGCTGGAGTGCAGTGGCATGATCTTGGCTCACTGCAACCTCCACCTCCCCAGTTCAAGCAATTATCATGTCTCAGCCTCCCAAGTAGCATACACCAACATGCCCAGCTAATTTTTGTATTTTTAGTAGAGATGAGGTTTCACCATGTTGCCCAGACTGGTCTTGAACTCCTGGACTCAAGCAATTACCTGCCTCAGACTCCCAAAGTGCTGGGATTACAGGTGTGAGCCACCGCACCCAGTCAAAGAGATATACTTTAAAATGCAATGAAAAAATCAAGATGGAATCCTAAAAGCTATTCAAGTACCCTACATGAAAAGAAAAACAGAGGAACAAGAATCCGAGGAACCAAACAGAAAAAAATTAATAAAATGGTAGACTTACATAGATAATTAACTTAAATGTAAATGGTCTAAGTACACCAATAAAAAAACAGACTGGCAAAGTGGACAGAGACACAATCCAATTTTATGCTGTTTACAAGAAACTGACTTCAAATTCAACAACATAGGCAGAATGGAAAATTATATAACCTGAAAATATTAATTTTAAGAAGCAGCAGTGGCTACATCAATACCAATAAAGTCAACTTCAGAGCAAAGAAAATTACTATTTAATAGAAGCAAAGAGAGACATTATATAATAGTCAAAGGATCAATCCACCAGGATGATATGCAATCTTAAATATGGACACATCATAAAGCTTTACAATACATGAAGCAAAAACAGAGTTAACAGGAAAAACGGACAAATCCACAATTATAGTTGGAAACCTGAACAGCCTCCTCTCAGCAAAGGACAGAACTACTAGGGAGAACAATCAGTATGTATACAGAGAACTACATAGCAGAATCAACCAGCAGGATCTAACTGATATACACAGAACACTCCATCCAACAGCAGCATATGCATTTTTTTTTTTTTTTTTGAGTTGGAATCTCACTCTGTCACCCAGGCTGGAGTGTAGTGGCGCAATCTTGGCTCACTGCAACCTCTGCATTCTGGGTTCAAGTGACTCTCCTGCCTCAGCCTCCCAAGTAGCTGGGATTACAGGCATGCACCACCACACCTTGCTAATTTTTCTATTTTTAGTAGAGACAGGTTTTGCCATGTTGGCCAGGCTGGTCTCAAACTTCTGACCTCAAATGATCCACCAGCCTCAGCCTCCCAAAGTGCTGAGATTACAGGCATGAGACACCGTGCCCAGCCATATGCATTTTTTTAAAATGACTATGGAACATTCACCAAGACAGATAATATAAAGGCTATAAAACAAACCACAAAGATATAAATAACTGAAATCACACAGAATATGTTATCTGGCCATAATGAAATCAAACTAGAAACTAGCAACAGAAAGACACCAGGAAAACCTCTAAATACCTGGAAAATTAACAACATGCTGCTAAACTCAAGGTTCAAAGAAGTCTCAAAGTAAATAAAAATACAGAGAGAACTGAAAGAAAGTGAGCGTGGAATGTCAGTCAGTAATTGAAGTTCCTATCTCAAGAAACTAAAAAAAGAACAATGCAAAATGAAAAACTACAAAGCAGGCAGAAAGAAGCAAATAGTAAGCTAAGAGCAGAAAACAATGAAATTGGATATAGAAAAATAAGAGAAAAATGAATGAAACAAAAGCATATTTAAAAAAAAAAGAATAAAATTGACACACCTCTAGCAAGAGTGACAGAAAACAGCCAGAGAAAACACAAATCACCAATATCAGAAATGAAACAGGGAAAATTATTATATGTCCTGCAACCATTAAAAAGAGAATAGGGGAATACTATGAATAACTTTACATTCAAGAACTTAGAAGAACTGGACCAATTCCTGGAAAACCACAAAACCCTAAAACAGATGAAATAGATAATTTGAATGATGCTACAACCATTAAAGAAATTGATTACATAATTTAAAAGCTTTTGAAAAAAAGAAAAAATCTCCAAGCCTAAATAGTTTCACTGGAAAATTCTACCACTTAAATATGAATGAAAAACCATTTTATACCATCTCTCCCATAAACAGTTTTACACAACTCCCCACAAAATAAAAGAAATAGGAACACTTACTAATTCATTTTACAAGGCCTCATACCAAACCAGACAGCACAAAACAAACAAACAAAAATTGCAGACCATATCTCTCACGAACTTAGATGTAAGAATCCTAACAAAACACTAGCAAACTGAATCCAGTAATGTATAAAAAGAATCACACACCATGACTGTTACAGTAGGTAGGCAGACATCAGCAGGGCACGAGAGGGTTCCCCTCTCGACCAGAAATGTCAGACGACCATCAGGTCACGGGCAGGTAGTTGTTAAGTTGTCTCTCTAAAATAGTAATTGGTCATAGCCAGCACCAGGGAAAGGCAGTCTCCCAATAGGTAAAAAACCTGAAGCAGGTGATCAACTTCTCAATAAGATCTCAGGAGTTGGGCGAATGGACTCACGTATATATGCACTAAGTAACAGTAACTGGTTGTAGCCAGCATCAGGGAAAGGCAGTCTCTAAACAGAAAAACCTGAAACTGGTGATGAGCTTCTCAATAAGATCTCAGGAGTTGGGTGAATGGGCTCGCGTATGTGCACTAAGTGGCAAAGTGGCAGAGTTTAACAGGTACATGACCTTCTAGGAACATCCAACTCAAGAGAGCATGAGTGCAACTCCAGTACACACACTGTATACACATGTGGCCTCTCCTAGGTGCTGGCAGGCCACTGTGCATGTGGACAGCCCACCCCAAGGGGAGAATAAGGGGAGAAGGGACACAAGACCCAGGAAGTATGCCAACATATAAAACCCTAAGTCAAAGGTCAAACCATGCACTTGATAGCTCACACTGCCCACTTGGCCTTCTTCCAAGTGTACTTTACTTCCTTTTGTTCCTGTTCTAAAGCTGTTTAATAAACTTTCACTCCTGCCTTAAAATTTGCCTCAGTCTCTCACTCTGCTTTATGCCCCTTGGTTGAATTCTTTCTTCTGAGAAGACAAGAATTGTGGTTGCTGCAGACCCATACAGATTGGCCACTGGTAACATGACAAAGTCACATTCATGTCAGGTAAGCATGTCTGGTTCAACAGCCAAAAATCAATCAATTTAGTCATGTTTAACATTTTAAAAGTCAATCAACATAATCCACCATATCAACAAACTAAAGAAGAATATCATATAACCATATCAAGTGAAACAGAAAAAACATCTGACAAAATACAACACCCATTTGTGATAAAAATTTTCAGAAATTAAAGAAGAGAAGAATTAACTGAACTTGGTAAAGAACAACTACAAAAATTCTACAGCTAATGTGAAGGACTGAAAAAACTGAATGCTTTCTCTATAAGATTGGGAATGAGCCAAGAATATTTACTCCCACCACTGCTAGTCAACATTATACAGATGCTCCTTGAGTTATGATGGGATTTGATACTGAAAAACCACTGTAAATTGCAAATATGGTTAAGTGGAAAATGCATTTAATACACCTAATATACTGAACATCCTAGTTTAGCCTAACCTACCTTAAACATGCTCAGAACATTTATGTTAGCACACAGTTGGACAAAAATCATCTAACACAAGGCCTATTTTATAATAAAATGTTGACCATCTCATGTAATTTATTAAATACTATACTGAAAGTAAAAAAACAAAGTAGATATATGGGTAATTGAAGTACAGTTTCTAGTGAATATATATCACTTTTGCATCATCATAAAGTTGAAAAATTATAAGTTGAACCACCATAAGTCAGGGAATGTTTGTACCAGAAGTGCTATACAGCTCAGTAAGATAAGAAAAGTAAAATAAAAGGTATACAGATTGGAAAAGAAGGAATTAAATTGTCTTTATTTGAAGATGACATCAACTTTGATATAGAAAATCCCAAGAAATCTACAAAGGAATCCCTCCTAGGACAACTAAGTGAGATCAGCAAGGTTACAAGACACTATTATATTCAGGCTTTAAAAAGAAAGAAATCCTGTCATCTGTGACAATATGGATTAACTTGGAGGACATTATGCTAAATGAAAAATAAACCAGGCAAGCACTCCATGATCTCACTTATATGTAGAATCTAAAAAAGCTGAAATCACAGAAACAGAGAATAAAATTATGGTTATCAGGGACTGAGGAGTTGTGAGGTGGGGAGATATTGATGAAAAGATACACAATTTCAGTTATGCAGTAGGAGAAAGTTCAGGAGATCTATTATCTAATATAGTGGCTATAGCTAACAGTCTACTGTATACTTGAAATTCCTAAGAGATTAGATTTTAAATGATCTCAGTATGTGAAGTAATTGATATGTTAATTAGCTTGATTTAGCCATTCCACAATGTAAACAGATATCAAAACATCATGTACACCATAAATCTATACAATTTTTATTTGCCTATTTGAAAAATTAATAAAATTTAAAAAGATTAACACAAAAAATCACACTTCTATTCACTAACAATAAACATGTTACATTCACTCCAAAGAAGATGAAACACTTAGGTATACCCTTGTCAAGACAAGTATAGGATCTTTATTCTTAAAATTACAAAATGTGGGTGAAAGAAATCAGTGACTTAATGAAAGGAGAGACATATTGCTTTCATGGACTAGAACAGGTGTCCCCAGTTCCCGGGCCATGGACCAGTACCAGATAGCAAGAGGTGAGTGGTGGTTAGGAACTGGACTGCACAGCAGAGGGTGAACGGCAGGCCAGCGAGAGAAGCTTCATCTGTGTTTACAGCTGCTTCCCATCGCTCGCATTACCCCCTGAGCTCCACCTCCTGTCAGATCAGCAGTAGCATTAGATTCTCACAGGAGTGTGAATGCTTTTGTGAACTGCACATGTGAGGGATCTAGGTTGTACGCTCCTTAGGAGAATCTAATGCCTGATGATCTGTCACTGTCTCCCATCACCCTTAGATGGGACTGTCTAGTTGCAGGAAAACAAGCTCAGGGTTCCCACTGATTCCACATTATGGTGAGTTGTGTAATTACTTCATTATACATTACAATGTAATAATAATAGAAATAAAGTGCATAATCAATGTGATGTGCTTGAATGATCCCGAAACCATCCCCTACCTTGGTCCATGGAAAAATTGTCTTCCACGAAACCAGTCTCTGGTGCCAGAAAGGTTGATGCTATTCCTAGACCACTGGACTGGAAGACAACATAATAAAGATGCCAATTCTCCCAAGTTGACTTATAGGTTTAAGGCAATTCTTATCAATATCCTGGTGAATTTTAGTAGGCACAGACAAGCTTATTCTGTAATTTACGTGGAAATACACAGATCTTAGAAGAGCTAAAACAATCTTGACAGGAAAGAATAAAGTACAAGAAATCACTTAACTGATATTAAATCTTACTATATAGTTACAGTAATCAAAATAGTGGAGAATTGGCAGCAGGACAGACACATGGATCAATGAAACAGAACAGAGAACCCAGAAATAGACCCACAAAAATATGCCCAATTGATTTTTGGCAAAGTCATCAAAGTAATCCAATGGAGAAAGGACAGCCCTTTCAACAAATGATGCTGGAATAAGTGGATATTTATAGGTAAGAAAATGAATCTTGACCTGAAGGTGTGAACCCTATCCAAAAATTAACTAAATTCTGGATCATGGACTTAAATGTAAAACATAAAACTATAAAACTTTTAGAAGAAAAAAATAGGAGAAAATCTTCAGTATCTAGGGCTAGGCAGAGTTCTTAGACTTGACACCAAAATCACAGTCCATAGTGGGAAAAATCGAAAAGCTAGACCACATCAAAATTAAAAGCTTTTGTTCTTCCAAAGGTTATAAGAAGAGAATGAAAAGATGAACTACACATTTGCAGAAGACATTTGCAAACAACATATCTGACCAAGGAGTAGTATACAAAATATATAAAGAATTCTCAAAACTCAAGAGCAAAATAAAACGAAACAAAACAAAACAAAAAAAGCAAAAACTAACCAATTTGCAAACAACGTATCTGACCAAGGAGTAGTATACAAAATATATAAAGACTTCTGAAAACTCAAGAGCAAAACAAAACAAAACAAAACAAAAAACAAAAACAACTAACCAATTAGAATATGGGCAAAAGACATCAACAGATATTTCACAGAAGAGGACATACAGGTGGTAAATGATCACTGTTAAAGATTAGCCATCAGAGAAGTGCAAAATCACAGTTGAGAGATCACTCCACACCTACCACAATGGCTAAAATATAAAATAGTGACATACCAAAGCTGGTGAGAATCGGAAAAACTGAATCACTCATACATTGCTGGTGAGAATGTAAAATGTTACCATCACTGTGGAAAAAAAACAGCAGTTTCTTATAAAACAAAACATGCAGTTATGATACTATCCTGCAAGTGCATTTGAGCTCTTTTATCCTGGAGAAATGAAAACATGTTTACACAAAAACCTGCATACAAATGGTTGCAGCAGCTTTATTCATAAAAGCCAAAAACTTGAGAGAGCCTAGGTGTCCATCAACACGTGAGTGGGTTAAATAAGTTTCATACCATGAAATAGTTCATCCTGTAAAATACTACTCAGCAGTAAAAAGAAGCAAACTTTTCTTCTTTTTCTTTTTTTTTTGAGACAGGGTCTCGCCCTTTCACCCAGGCTGGAGTTCAGTGGCGTGATCACAGCACACTACAGCCTGGAACTCCCAGGCTGAAGCCACCCTCCCACCTCAGCTTCCCAGGTAGCTGGGACTACAGGCACACGTCACCATGCCCAGCTAACTTATGCATTTTTTTTTATAGAGATGGGGTTTCCGCCATGTTGCCCAGGCTGGTCTCAAACTCCTGGGCTCAAGCAATCCTCCCACCTCAGCCTCCCAAGTGCTGGGCTTATGGGCATGAGCCACCCATGCCTGGCCCAGAGCAAATTATTGATACAACCATTTGAATGAATCTCAAGCATATTATGATGGAAGAAAAACGCCCACTCCAAAATTACACAGTATATGACTCCATTTACATACAATTTTTGCAATGGCAAAATTTTAGACTTTTTAGAAAACCAAGACCTAGTTTTGGTTGACAGAGTTTTCTCTGTCAACCCCTGGCAGAGGGGTGGGGGTGGGGATGTGGAGATGCTGGCATTAAAGGGCAACAGGGGTGATGGAATTGTTCAATAGCTGGATTGTGGTGGTAGACACAGAAACCTACACACGTGATAAAACTGTATAGAAGTCAACACACTTTCACATGTGAGTACAGGCAAAACTGGGGAACTCCGAAGACTATTAGTAGTTTGTATGAATATCAAAATCTCAGTTATGATATTGTATTATGGTTTTGGAAAATGTTACCATTAGGAGAAAGTTGGGTGGAGGGTACATGGGATCTTTCTGAATGATTTCCTACAACTGCATGTGAGTCTACAGCCATTTCAATAACTTAAAAAAATCCAGCTTGCATAGTGCCAGATTAATTTAACAGACATTGGGAAGTAAATGGGGAAAGTAAATATAAGCCAAATTTTCTTCCAGGAAAAGTAAGAAGTTAGTTTTTCCTTTGAATTTAATATTCAGACAAATATAATTTTAAATACATATTTCATGAAGGTAAAGAAAATCAGTAAAAGGCTTCTAACAAGAAGAGCTATTGTTCTATTTAATTTAGGAGATAAAATATACAAAACAATCAATAGAGCAAAAGATGGAAAATAAAATAGCTTGAAAGCAAAAAGAATAATATGGGGCCACTGAACTGTGAACAAGCAACAGTTGTTAACAGGACTGCCAATGGATTAAACCACTCTATTAAAAGACAGATTCTCTCAGACCGGCTTATAAAAATAATTCTGACACCATGATTTTTATAAAGAGAGGGACATCTAAAAAAGCAGATTTTTTTAAAGAAAAAGGATGAATGAGGTTATACCCAGTCAAAACAAATAAAGAGAAAATGAGATGAGGTTAATATTAATATTAGAAAAGGAGGATTCAAGACAAAAATAATGGATGGACCACAAAGGCTATTTATAGGTGTAAATGGTAATTGCAGATGCATAATGGAAATGCCATATATTAATTTAATGAATAGCTGCAATTCCAATATAAAGCTCATGTCTGTTCCTTACACACCATCTCGGCTCCTCCGACCCTAGTCCGAGCCATCCACATGCCTCCCAGACTCCTCAAATAACTTCATAACTGGGTCCCCATTTCCATTCTAGCCCCTACACTCCTTCACACAGCAACCAATGATGTACTTTGCATACAAATTAAATCAATCCACTTAAGTTCTTAAAACACTCCAATGAGAACTGCTTGTACATGAAATCATATCCAAACTCCACACCTTGATGAGATGAGAGACAGTTCTTCCTCATGTGTCAATTCACCCTTTCCTAATGGCAACCAAACCCCCAATTTTTAAAATTCTTGGACCACGACTGTTCGGAATAAAGATGGCATTTCCCAGCTTCCCTTGCTGCTACGTATGGCCACGTGACTGACTTCCACCAGCCACGTGACTAACATCTGGCTGGGGAGCATAAGTAGAAGTGATGTTTGCAACTTCTTAAAGGACTTGTGTCCAGGTGAAGTGGCTCGCGCTTGCAATCCCAGCACTTTGGTAGGCCAAAGTGGGCAGATCACCTGAGGTCAGGAGTTCAAGGCTAGCCTGGCAAACATGGAGAAACCCTGTCTCTACTAAACATACAAAAATTAGCTGGGTATGGTGGTAGGCACCTGTAGTCCCAGCTACTTGGGAGGCTGAAGCAGGAGAATCACTTGAACGCAGGAGGCAGAGATTACAATGAGCCTAGATCGCACCACTGCACTCTAGCCTGGGCAAGAGAGCGAGACTCTGTCTCAAAACACAAAACAAAACGAACAAAACAACTTAATATTATCTGAAATTTCCTTATTCATTATCCATTTATTTAATGCCTATCTTTCTCCTACCCCTTACACTAAAATGTAAATTCCATGAGTGCGAGAGCCTTGTTTATTGATCACCACAACATCTGTGCTCTATCCAAGAGACTTTTTAAAAACTATTTTATTAAAAAACAATAGAGATGGGGTTTTGCTATGTTACCCAGGCTAGTCTTGAGCTCCTGGCCTCAAGCGATCCTACTGCCTGGGCCTCCCAAAGTGCTGGGATTATACCCATGAGTCACTGGGCCCAACCTCAAAAGACTTTCAATAAGCCTCAGTTGAATGAATGAATGAATGAATCAAATAATGGCTGGCAATATCAAATACACACAGACACACACAAAGAGAAAGTGTCAGAAACAGAATTGAGACAAATGTTAACACTATCAGTCTAAGCCAGTGAGTAGATAAAAAATAAATGAGGACATTCATGATTTTAATGTAATTTTTAGTGGAAAGGGGTCATGGATCAATAGCTCTATTTCTTATAAATTGTGCAAGCAGTCTATTCAATTACCATATTACGTTTGCAGAAATCAAACACATATTGAGACACAATAAATGGATACAATAAGTAGTATGAAGATATTATATATCTGACATTCTATGATTATTATGCAAAAAATTGAGAAATCGATAACAAGTATTTAAACAAGGTATTCAGTAATATTCTCCCAAATAACTACTGAGTGAATGAAAATATTATCTACAATTATAGACCATATAGTAAGTGATCACAATACATATAAAAATCTCCAGAATGGTGACAAAGCTATACGAAGAAGAAAATTTATATCTAAATTATTTCATTAATAAAAAAGAGAAAACTAAATAAAATAATTTACACAAATTATTATTATAAATGATAACAAATGATCAGAACAAGAAGAAAGCAAGAGAAAGGAAATGAAGAGAAAAGCTGAAAATACTAGAATGAAAACAGAGAAAAGGATTATTCATTAAATATAAGCATAGATTTTCCCCAAAATCACTAAAATAGACAATCATCTGGCATATCAAATTAATTAAAAATGAGAAAAACAAAAATTATAATTAAGAGAAGCTAAACAATGGTATGAGAACACTTTCAATTTTTTTTTTTTTTTTTTTTTTTTTTTGAGACAGAGTTTCATGCTTTTGCCCAGGCTGGGGTGAGGCAGTATCATCTTGGCTCACTGCAACCTCCACCTCCCGGGTTCAGTGATTCTCCTGCCTCAGCCTTCTATGTAGCTGGGATTACAGGTGCCCGCCACCATGCCCATCTAATTTTTGTATTTTTAGTGGAGACGGGGTTTCGCCATGTTGGCCAGGCTGGTCTCAAACAACTGATCTCAGGTGATCCACCCACCTCCGCCTCCCAACGTGCCAGGATTACAGGCGTGAGCCACTGTGCCCGGCCTCAAATAAATTTGTAAACAATGTTATATGTACGTAAATGCTAATAAACTAAGTAATTTTGAGGAATTCGTAACCTGAAGATAATATAAGTTTTCAAAATAGACTGAAGAACAATTAACTTCTAATGTTTATCAAATAATCACCTCAAAAAAATGAAAACAAAACAAAAAAGCAGTTTATGAACTAGCAAGCCTAAAGTCAAAGTTATAAATCAATTCCATACTGTATAGAATTTATTATAGATCACAGAAAATAATAGAAAGCAAACAAATTAATTTCATCATGCTAGGTTAACTATGTTTCAAGAAATAACAATGACACTTGTAATTTTGTATAAACTATAGGTCACTTTTATTTATAAATATGAATGAAAAAATAAAAATTAATGGCAAATCAAATTCAAAACTTACACTACAAATTCAAATTGCATTAAGAAAATGGGCTACCATGACAACTAACATTAACCCTAAGAATACAAAAATGATTTAATAATAGGAAATTTATTAATTATTACATCATGTCTAAACAAGAATAATCACATGATCCTATTATTAGAGATTAAAAGGCCATTTGAGGAAAAGCTATCATATATTCATGATTTTAAAAATGTTGGTAAGTTAGATATGGTTTGGCTGTATCCCCACCCAAATCTCATCTTGAATTGAAGCTCCCATCATTCCCACGTGTTGTGGGAGGGACCATCCCTGGGGGAGATCATTGAATCATAGGGGTGGTTTCCCCCATACTGTTCTCATGATAGTGAACAAGTCTCACAAGATCTGATGGTTTTATAACGGGTTTCCCTTTCATTTGGCTCCCATTCTCTCATCTGCCGCCCTGTAAGACATGCCTTTCACCTTCTACCATGAGTGTGAGGCCTCCCCAGCCACGTGGAACTGCAAGTCCATTAAACTTCTTTTACTTTATAAATTACCCAGTCTCGGGTATGTCTTTATCAGCAGCGTGAAAACAGACTAATACAGTAATAAGAGGTTAATTTCCTAAAATCAACTATCACCCTTACGGTTTATTAGTAATAAATAGGTTTCAGTCAATACAAATGGGATAAAATATACACTGCCAAAAAGAAGGTAACAAAATTGCTGCAATTTGTAGACGAAGTCATTGCAGGGATAAAGAGCCTAAGAAAATCGCTGGAAAAATCCATGACTGCTGTTTGTGTTTTCCCAAAATTCATACACTGAAATCCTAACCCCCATTGTGATGGTATTAGGAAGCAGGCCCTTAGAGAGGTGATTAGATCATGAAAGTACAGATTCATAAAAAGGATTAATCCCCTTATCCCAAGGGATGAAGGGATAAAAGGACCCAAGGAAATCAGTTGATATTCTGCAATCTGGGAGAGGGCCTTCACCAGAACCTTCTAGAACTGTAAGCAATGCATTTCTGTTGTTTATAAGCTACCTGGTCTGTAGTATTCAGTTACTGCAGCCTAAACCACCTAGACTCTTGCTAATGAGAGAATTCAGTAAGGCAGCCAGATGAAGCCCAAAATTCCAAAGCCATTTTCCACCATACTGGCAGAAAGGGGTTAGAAACATTTAATGAAAAATTAAAATCAGGTGCGGTGGCTCACATCTGTAATCTCAGCACTTTGGGACGCTGAGGTGGGCGAATCATCTGCGTTCAGGAGTTCAAGACCAGCCTGACCAATATGGTAAAACTCCATGTCTACTAAAAATACAAAAATTAGCCAGCATATGGTGGCGCGTGTCTGTAATCCCAGCTACTCAGGAAGCTGAGGTGGAAAAATCGCTTGAACCTGGGAGGCAGAGGCTGCAGTGAGCCAAGATCGCGTCACTGCGCTCCAGCCACAGAGGAGACTCTGTCTCAAAAAAAATAAATAAATAAAATAAAAATAAAAATAAAAAAGAAAAGAAAAGAGAAGAAAAAGAAAAGAAAAGGAAAATTAGCCAGGTGTGGTGTCTAATGCCTGTAATCCCAGCACTTTAGGAGGCTGAGGTGGGCAGATCATGGGGTCAAGAAATCAAGACCATCCTGGCCAACACAGTGAAACCCTGTCTCTTCTAAAAATACAAAAATTAGCTGGGCGTGGTGGCATGCACCTGTAGTCCCAGCTACTTGGGAGGCTGAGGCAGGAGAATTGCTTGAACCTGGGAGGCAGAGGTTGTAGTGAGCCGAGATGGCGCCACTGCACTCCAGCCTGGTGACAGAGTGAGATTCCGTCAAGAAAGAAAGAAAGAAGGAAAGAAAGGAAAGAAAGGAAAGAAAGGAAAGAAAAGAAAAGAAAGAAAGAAAGAAAGAAAAAGAAAGAAAGAAAGAAAAGAAAGAAAAGAAAGAAAGAAAGAAAGAAAAAGAAAGAAAGAAAGAAAAGGTAAATTAAAATCCTATTCACCATGGCAAATATAGGAAAAAACATAAAAAACAAAAAAACAGACAGCAGTACCTTGACAAGACAGTGTCGGGCCTGCTCCCCAGTGTCTGGCTGGGAGGGAGTCAGGAGTGTAGGGATCAGGGCCCACTGATCAGAGTCAGGTGGCTGTAGCCACCTCCCTGGTCTCTTGGCTGCACCCTTGAACCTCAGAACTCTATCCTGTGGGTCAAGAGCATTGGAGCCGTGGTCAGAGGCTCCTCCAGGACACCATCCCTGAAGCACAGGAAGACCCTTGTTCCCTCTCCTGAACCTGCCTTTGGTTACTTCTTGTTTGGGGTTTGAAGCGATTTACCTGACTGACCCCAAGAGGTCCCCATCAGCTTCCATGCCTGTCTGGCTCCTTTCTCTGCTTCCTCTGAAATTTAACAAGTTCAGGGCCAAGATTCTACCTCTGATAGCATCCATCCTAATCATCTTTCCTTTCTCTCCTGTTTGCTTCATTGAGAGAGAGTCTCACTCTGACACCCAGGCTAGAGTGCAGTGGCACGATCCTAGGTCACTGCAGCCTCGAACTCCTGAGCTCAAGTGATCCTCCCACCTCAGCCTCCCAAGTAGCTGGGACCACAGGTATGCACCACAAGACCCAGCTAATTTTTAGTTTTTTTTGGAGAGACGGGGTCTCTGTGTGTTGCCCTAGCTGGTCTTGAACTCTTGAACTCAAGCAGTTCTCAGCCTCTCAAAGTGCTGGGATTACAGGCATGAGCCACCATACTCAGCCTATTTAGATAACTTTCAATGAAAATTCTGCACCTTACTGGGCATCTACAGTTCACATCATACGCTATGCGTTAAACACTTGAGGATAAGTAGATTGAATTAAAAAAATACATTTAAATAAAATTTGCGAAGGTTCTATGGAACAGAGATATGGAACCACTGGTGCCAGGACTTTCCTGATAATGTGACCAGTGATTTTTCTCCTCTCCCCACCTACAGCCGCTAGTCAGCTCATCTCAGTTACAGGCTGAAGTACCAGCCATGAGGTTATTTTGAAGGGTTTTTAAAAATTACTTTTAATCGGCCAGGTGCGGTGGCTCATACCTATAATCCCAGCACTTTGGGAGGCTGAGGCAGGTGGATCACGAGGTCAAGAGATCGAGACCATCCTGGCCAACATGGTGAAATCCCATTTCTACTAAAAATATAAAAATTAGCTGGGTGTGGTGGTAGGCACCTGTAGTCCCAGCTACTCAGCAGGCTGAGGCAGGAGAATCACTTGACCCAGGAGGCAGAGTCTGCAGTGAGCTGAGATCAAGCCACTGCACTCCAGCCTGGCAACAGAGCGAGACTCTGTCTCAAAAAACAAAACAGAACTAAAATTACATTCAATCAATTTATTTTTTTGTGATCATAAAATCATTTCAGACTTCTTCCCAAAATATGAGTTTTCAGCATATTAACTGGACATAAGGCTGGTATGTGGAGAGCAGCATCTGTGACAGTCCTGCCTTGGGCCTCCTGCAGCCTCTGCAGCAGAGGGTCATACAGCGGCTTTCGGTGACAGCTGCCACTCAGTGGTCTCCAGTGAGTTCTTTTCCTCCTGGCAGCTGGCAGCTGCATTAATTTTGATTTTAGGCTTTATTGATTGATTGATTGATTGATTTTGAGACAGAGTCCCGCTCCATCACCCAGGCTGGAGTGCAAGGGCGTGATCTCAGCTCACTGTAACCTCCGCCTCCTGGGTTCAGGTGATTCTCCTGTCTCAGCCTCCTGAGTTGCTGGGATTACAGGTGCATGCCACCACGCCTGGCTAATTTTTTTGTATTTTTAGTAGAGACGCGGTTTCACCATATTGGTCAGGCTGGTCTCTAACTCCTGACCTCAGGTGATCCACCTGCCTCGGCCTCCCAAAGTACTGGGATTACAGGCGTGAGCCACCATGCCCAGTGGGCTTTTATACTCTCATATCAACTTTGTGCTCTGTTTACCATAACCATGGGCATGTGAACTAGAAATGCTTTAAATTCCTATCACTTCTCCCCTTTTTGTTTTTGCCACTGAAAACAATTGTTGGATAACGTAATTTTGCTAATTTGAGATTTTTTTTTTTTTTTTTTTTGAGACAGGATCTGGCTATCACCCAGGCTGGAGTGCAGTGACGCGATCATGGCTCACTGCAGCCTCAACCTCCTGGGCACAAGTGATCCTCCTGCCTCAACCTCCCCAGTAGTTGGGACCACAGGTGCATGTCACCACACCCAGCTAATTTTTTGATTTTTGGTAGAGACCGAGTCTCACCATGTCGCCTAGGCTCCTGTCAAACTCCTGGGCTCAAGTGATCCTCCTGCCTCAGCCTCCCAAAGTGTTGGAATTACAGACATGAGCTACCACGCCCAGACTAATTTGAGACTTTGTTAACTTTACTGAATAATAACAGAATAGACCATATAGCCTAATACAAACAAGTATAAAGAAAAAATTACATTCATTTTTGTGCCATTCAAAATAAGTACAGTCAGAATTTTTTCCATTTTTTTCTCTGACTATAAATGGATGCATAATAGATGAATATAAATGGGCATATAATAGATGTAGGATGGTAATGTAATTATACTGTAAATTCCATCTCTATCTTGGCTTTTCCATTTAGTATAAAGTGAAAATATTATTTCTAATAATTATATAATATTTATCTTTATAATTGCATTTTCCTACATCTCTCACTGATTTTATATGATAGATTACTAAATGTAGAATTACTAAATGTAGAATTATTTTAAATCACAGGGTTTGAACATATTTTAAATTATAGGGCTTTAAAAATTATGGCTAAGTATCACCAAATAGTTTTCTGAAAAGTTGTACAATTTACAGATTTACATTTCTACAAAGAAATTGTAAATATATTTCTTTCTATTCACATTTCTATCAGTGTTATATGAGTTGGCCCTTTTTTTTTTTTAGATGGAGTTTCACTCTGTCGCCCAGGCTGGAGTGCAGTGGCTTGGTCTCGGCTCACTGCAGCCTCCGCCCCCCGGGCTCCAGTGATTCCCCTGCCTCAGCCTCCCAGGTAGCTGGGACTACAGATGTGTGCCACCACGCCCAGCTAATTTTTGTATTTTTAGTAGAGACAGGGTTTCACCATGTTGGCCAGGCTGGTCTCAAACTCCTGACTTCAGGTGATCCACCCACCTCAGCTTCCCAAAGTGCTGGGATTACAGGCGTAACCTACTGCACCCAGCCGAGTTTGCCTATTTTATCTTGCTCTTGACAACTTTGAGTATTACATGATTTATTTTCCATTCTGAGAAGACAACGGTTAACCAATCCGTATTTTAATTAACATTTCTAAGATTTCCGGTGAGGTCGAGCTGTTTTAATGTTTATTTCCAATGTCTATCAGTTGTCTATTGCTCTTTATCCCATTTATTGTCAAGAGGTTTCACATAGCTTTACAAATGTTCTGTACATGTGCTTTATTCTATAAATTGCCATATTTTTGCCAGTTTGCTAGCTTTTTTGTTTGTTTGCTTTTTGAGACAGGGTCTCGCTCTGTTGTCTAGGCTGGAGTGCAGTGGCATGATCATAGCTCCCTGCAGCCTCGACCTCCCAGGCTAAATTGATCCTCCCACCTCAGCCTCCCTAGTACCTGGGACTACAGGCATGTACCACCATGTCTGGCTAATTTTTGTATTTGTTTGTAGAGTCAGGATCTTGCTTTGTTACCCAGGCTGGTCTCAAACTCCTGGGCTGAAGCGATCCTCCGCCTCAGCCTCCCAAAGTGCTGGGATTACAGGCGTGAGACACTGCGTCCAGCCTTTGTTAGCTTTTTAAATATTCTTATAATTTAATAGTATAAATTAGTAGTATTATTTGATTGTTCCATTGCCTCCAGTGCTTAGAAAATTATTTCCTACTTAGAAATTAGCTACATATTGATAGGTAATTTCTCCACCTTTTCAAAACAGTTTAAAACAATAGTGTTAAATAGACTAAAGATCAATTACACTTATGAATAAGGATAACTAAAAGAAAAACCCAAATTACCAAGCCCAGAAGGAAGCCAGGATCAGAACCAGATCAGTAAACCTAACTCGCTGCCTTGTCCCAAATGTCAAGCTCATTAAAATTCTGTAATTAAGTGGCTCTCAAACTCAAGCCAGTGTCGACGTCACCCAGAGGGCTAATGGGAACAGACTGCTGGGCCACAGGCCTGGAGTTTCAGATTCAATAGGTCAGTATTGAATATTCGATTCAATAGGTGGGGCCCAGGAGTTTGCATTTCTTTTTCTTTTTCTTTTTTGAGACAGGGTCTCACTCTGTCGCCCAGGCTGGAGTGAAGTGGTGCAATCACGGCTCACTGCAGCCTCAACTGCCTGGATTCCGGCGATGTCCTCACCTCGGCCTCCAGAATAACTGAGACTACAAGCATGTGCCACCACGCCAGGCTAATTTTTTAAATTATTATTTCTAGGGATGGGGTTTTGCTATGTTGCCCATACTGGTCTTGAACCCCTGTGCTCAAGAGAACTTCCCATCTCTGCCTCCTAAAGTGCTGGGATTATAGGTGTGAGTCACTTGCCGGGCCAGAATTCCCATTTCTAACAAGTTCCAGGTATTACTAATGCTGCTGGTCCAGGAACCACACTTTGAGAACCACTGTTGACAGGAATGCTTCCCATATTCCATTTTTCCACACTTGGTAAGATCCCTGTAGGGATTGAAGGTTTGCTGTCAGTCTAGCAGACCTTGATATAGACGTCACTGCTGAAAACTATTAAGGTTCCATTAGATGATTAAGAATGGAAGACAGGCCAGGCACGGTGGCTCACACCTGTAATCCCAGCACTTTGGGAGGCTGAGGCCGGCAGATCACCTGAGGTCAGGAGTTCCAGACCAGCCTGGCCAACATGGTGAAACCCCGTCTCTAATAAAAACACAAAAATTAGCTGGGCATGGTGGTGGGCGTCTGTAATCCCAGCTACTTGGGAGGCCGAGGCAGGAGAATTGCTTGAACCCGGGAGGTGGAGGTGGCAGTGAGCTGAGATTGCGCCCCTGCACTCCAGCCTGGGCAACAGAGTGAGACTCCGTCTCAAAAAAAAAAAAAAAATGTCACTGTCAATGGTTGACTATATTTCCTTCCAGTCTTTTTATGCATAACAGATTTGCGGTCACATTGTACTGTAGCTTTTTGTATGTAATATTTCCTTCACATGTCACAACCATAAAATGCAAATGCTCTCAACTGTCCATGGGTCAAGAATTTTATTTATTTTATTATTATTATTTTTTTTTGAGACAGAATCTCCCTCTGTTGCCCAGGCAAGAGTGCAGTGGCATGATTATAGCTCACTGCAGCCTCAACCTCCTGGGCTCAGGCAATCCTCCTGCCTCAGCCTCCCAAGTAGATAGAACTACAGGTATGTACCACCATGCCTGGCTAATTTTTAAATTTTTGTAAAGAAAGCATGTCACTCATTGCCTAGGCTGCTCTTAAACTCCTGCTTTGGCCTCCTAAAGTGCTGGGATTATAGGTATGAGCCACTGTGCCAGGCCTAAAGTCAATAATTTTAAAACCAAACCACCTGCCCATCTCTGCCATCACCCTGGGACCAGCTTATAAAATGTCCCAGACAAAAGCCTGGGCCTGGGCTGGGAAGAACCAGGTTTTGCATCAGGACCTGAGACAGAGATCAAGATTCCTAGACCAGGCCGGGCACGGTGGCTCATGCCTGTAATCCCAACACTTTGGGAGGCCGAGGTGAGTGGATCACTTGAGGCCAGGAGCTCAAGATCAGCCTGGCCAAAGTGGCAAAACCCCGTGTTTACTAAAAATAAATAAAAAATAAAAAATAAAAAGCTGGGTATGGTGGCACACACCAGTAGTCCCAGCTACTTGGGTGGCTGAAGAATGAGAATCACTTGAACCTGGGAGGTGGAGGCTGCAGTGAGCCAAGATGATGCAACTGCACTCCTGCCTGGGCAACAGAGACAGACTCTGTCTCAAAAATTAAAAAAAAAAAGAGTCCAGGACCAAAGCAGAAATGGAAAGCCACAGGAGACACAAGACGACAGCAAGAACTGGGATGGAGAGACAAAAGGTAAAGCCTTTCCGGAAAGGTTTCTGGGGAGTAGATGTAGGTATTTTACTGCACCTGCTGCATATTCTCCCACCAGATGAGTGAGGATTGGACAGCAGCAGACCTATGATTGACAACCAGGGAGAGGCAAAGCAAGTCAGCGTGGCAAACAGACTTTGATCCCAACCAAATTGGGGAACGAGTGCCCTATGCACTTTCAAGCTACGGTAATTTACAATGTCTTGCACATTGCACACAGCAGTGGGATAAACAAGCTATTCTAAAGACCAGCTTGCAGAATGGCTCCCTGGACTTCATGTGTGCTCGGGAGTATTGCCCAAAAGTCCTGAGCATGCAAAAAAACCAGGGAGCTATTACAGGCTTCTTGTCTCCCAACCTTTAGCCCCGGACTCATTCCAACACGACCAGCACCATCCAATGAGCAGATCTATTTGCTCACAAACTATGAGTATTTCATTTCTTAAAACAGAAAGTCTAAATTAGTGAAGTCTTCATGAATAAGGTTTGATTGTGAATAAGATAAAAATGTGAGCAAAGGAACCCAGTTCTACATGAGATGTTTTCGGCATCACTCTGGCCGAGGTATTCTTGAACCTCACGGTGGCAAAAGTAAGACACAGAAACAGCTCAGCTCTCCTCACCAAGTGCGGGACTCATTTCTCTGTTTCTTCAGAGGGAAAAGAGGTTAAGAGAAGTGTTGGCTGGCCCCTGGGACCGGCAGACCTGTTTAATCTCCCACGATCCTTTCATGTATGCTCACTATAGCTTGCTGTCTGCAAACTCACGGCAGAACACTGTTGCACAGGGCTTGAGGTCAAGGAGGAGAAAATGAAAAAGGCTGCAGGGGTGAATTCAGGCAAACACCATGATAAAATAGCAGGGCTCTTTCCTCTGCCACTTGGGGACATCTACTGTATCATAAGCCTCTTATTCTTCAATACAAGTAGGCACATGATGTGTGGTGTAAACAAATGGTGGAAAAGCAGGGACCCTGAGGACCGTGCTTGACTTCTTGGCAGTTGCAATTAACCTGCAGCATTGAGCAGGAAGGCTACCCCCCAGTCCCGAGTCTCAGCCCTGCTCAGTCCCTTCCTTCCCTCTTCTCCTCTCTGCCATTCCCATATACCATATCCTAAGGCTGACTCCAAACAGTTTCACATTTCCTCAGCAAATATATCACTGCAGTAACAGCAAACACACAGAAGCTTGATGAACGAAGACTAAGAACACAATCACAGCTTTACAAGTTATGCATAGGAAAGCGGTTCTGAACTGGCTGCCAAGAGTCTCACACCCAGAGGGCTGAGCGTATGCCGGGAGGACTGGAGACCCTGGGGCGTGACTCTCAGACCATCCTCCCCAGAAAGGAAGCCGCATTTGTAGCCAACTATATTCCCCCTTCACTGATAACCAATTTCCTGCAAAGAGCCAGGGGCTCATAACTTTTGCGACTAGTGACAACCAATAAATAGCTGTTTTTGCTGAATCCCATTTGATTTTATTCTACCCTTGGCAGTATAGGCTAGAACACCAGTAAGGAGAGCACTGGAAAAAAATTATTTTATTTATTTGTTTATTTATTTTTGAGATAGGGTCTTGTTCTGTCACCCAGGCTGGAGTGCAGTGGCTCAATCTCAGCTCACTGCAACCTCCACCTCCCAGGAACAGATGATTCTCATGCTTCAGCCTCCTGAGTAGCTAGGATTACAGGAGATTACCACCATATCCAGCTAATTTTTTTTTTTTTGTATTTTTTTTCAGTAGAGATGAGGTTTCACCATGTTGGCCAGGCTGGTCTCAAACTCCCGGCCTCAAGTGATCCACCCATCTCGGCCTCCCTAAGTGCTGGGATTACAGGCATAAGCCACCCTGTCTGGCCTGGAAAAAGGATTTTATTAGGAAAAGGCACCTAGTGTTTGATAGGATTGCTTCTCAGTGATACAGAGAATAGCTTTGGTTATAGGTTTCCTCTAAGGTAGGAAGAAACCTAAGCCTGGGGAGAACGGAAGGCTTGGGGCAACAATGTCAGATCAGAAGTTGAAGTCCAATGACAGAATCTTTACCCTTTATGGAAGCTAGCCTCCAAAGCGATCCACAATGGCTCCTGCCTCCTGGCATTCACCGGGAGGCTGTTCTCTCTCACACTTAATAGGGATGACCTGTGTAACCAAGAGAATATTGTAGAAATGATGGTGTCCAACTTGATAGCTAGGGAATAAAAGATATCACTGCTCTTGCCTAGCACTGTCCTGGATCACTGGCTTTGAGGGAAACTGGCTGCCATGTCAGGAGTACACTCAAGCAGCATTGTGGCAAGGTCTGTGCAGTAGGGACCTGAGGGCTCCCGTCAACCACCAGCGTCACCTTGCCAGCCAGGTGAGTGAGCCACCAGGAAGCACATCTTCCAGTCCAGTCAAGCCCAAGGCGGGTCACAGCTCCAGCCAGCATCTTGGCTTCAACTGGATTAGAGACCCTGAGCTAGAACCACCCAGCTTAGCCAGCTTTCAAATTCCCAACCCACAGAAACTAAGTGAGATAGAAAATATTTAGTGTTGTTTTCTGGCCCTAGATTTTGGTGTAATGTATTATGCAGCCAAAGATCACAGATATAGACCCTTCTAGAAGTAGTCTCAGATCTGTTTCCACGGAAAACTGACTTTGTCACTGATGGGAAGCCTTGCTAGAGTCTCTTAAGTAGGATGGTCTTCTTTCAAGGATATCAGTACCTCCTAAGATCAATATCTTCTGCCTGGATATCTGGAGGTGAAAAGCTACTTTTCTTATTTTTTATTTTTATTTTATTTTTTGAGACAGGGTCTCACTCTTGTCACCCAGGATGGAGTGCAGTGGCACAATCACAGCTCACTGCAGCCTCAAACTCCTGGCCTCAAGCAATCCTCCTGCCTCAGCTCCAGAGTAGCTAGGACTACAGGTGCACACCACCATGCCCAGCTAATTTTTCCATTTGCTTTACAGACAAGGTCTCACTGTGTTGGGAAAGCAACCTTTCTGCTTTTTTTTTATATTATCTTCAATCACTTCAAGGAAGGAAACACACACATGTATATATATGTGCACACACACACATGCACACACTCAGCTTTCTTCTAAACCTGAAAAACCACTCAAGCACTGGGAACCTGAACTCTTTTCCAGAAACAAGCCAATGCTGTAGAAGTTTTAAGTACCATTTTTTCACGCTGTCTCTGAAGGGGCAGGCAGTCGCAGAGGGAAGAAGGGGAGGCTGATTACTGAGAATTGATGGATGTTTTTGTTCTTGCTTGCTAGTCGTAAAATTCTGAGCTGGGTGAGCACTAGCAGGAGACGAAAGCCACAGCCACGAAGTCTGTGCCTTCCAGCACTGATTTAAATATTTCAAGATGGAATTTTCCCTCCTTTCTCCAGCCTATCTTTTCACCCTGAGTGTGGAAGAAAATCTTAAGTAAGACAAAAACATGGAGACTTTGTGAGCATTATAGCATGTCTGAATTAAGCTACAGGCAGTCCACATACTGTAAGAGAAATATTTCCTTGCAGTGTACATGCTTTACTGTGATGAACCTGGAAGACTGAGGAAGCAGGAGTGTAGATTAAGTAGCCATAGCTCCTTCTCACCCAGATGAGGGCCAGAAAGAAGAATGCTTAGAGCTTACAAGGCCTTGGAACATTCTCCTAGGCTGGAGTGGGCCCTAAGGATGGAGGTAAAGAGTAGGAAGCATTCAGGGGCTCAGGTGCCATGGCTCACTCCTGTAAACTCAGCACTTTAGGAGGCCAAGGCAGGAAGATTGCTTGAGGCTAGGAGTTTGAGACCAGCCTGGGCAACATAGCAAGACGCCATCTCTACCAAAAAACACACAAAAAAATAGCAGGGTATGGTGGCTTGCACCTGTGGTCCCAGCCACTTGGAAGGCTGAAGTGGGAGGATTACTTGAGTCCAGGAGTTCAAGGCTGCAGTGAGCTACGGTTGCATCACTACACTCCAGGCTGGGTGATGGAAAATACACAAAAAACAAACAAGCAAAAAGGCATTCAGGAGAATAGACGGAGAAAGAGAGAAAGAAGAAGGAGAAACACCCAGGGGAGAAGCAACTCGCCAAGGCCCATCAGAATGGACCTCCATGGGTCAAAAGATGGCCAGATGGGAAACAATATTCCTTCATCTTCTGAACTCTGGGGTCATTTCTTATTTCCACCAGGGGACTCTACCTATCGGTCCTTACAAGTGTCAAGTCATAACTGAAGGTTCCATGAGCACTGCAATATTCTCCTTGCATGGTGAGTAGGGTCCTGGAGATCTTCCGGATCCTAACATCAGTTCAGGGAGATGGCGTTTTCCTATCAGCAGTGGGGGGTTCACGAGTCCCTGTCTCACTCTCCCCTGACCCTGGATGTCCTCTGGGACCAGGTCCCATCTCTCTGCTCATCCTCATATATGCACCTTCCCACGGTGAGCTCATCCTTGCCTATAATTTTACCCACCAGCTCTCATGAATCTCAATCCGCTGTTGCAGCCCCAACTGATTTCAGCTGTGCATAGACTTCCTCCCTTTACTTGGCTGCTTGACCCTCACCTTCCACTCAGCATGTCCAACTGAGGATTCAACCCCGCAAGACTTCTCTGTTGCTCCATGATCTGACCCCTGCCAATAACAGAAAGTTGGGAACTCTGGCGTCAGCCTCACCTCTTCTCTTTATTCAGGCCCTAAATCCATTCTGCCAGTGGGTCTTGAGGTCTTGCCCTTCAAATGGTACCTTAGTCATGGTCAATGACTTCCCCATGTCAACCCCTTTTCAAACTCTCATCATGGCAGACCTGAAATGCCCTCTTTTCTTTCTTTGCATTTAATTCCAGCCATATTTCAAGGTTCAAAGCAAGTGTCACATTCCCTAAATTCTTGTCTGACCCTTCAAGACTGTATTTTCCTCCTTTCTTGCCCTTCCATTCATCTATTGAAACAAATAGTTATTGAGGGCTTGCTGTGTACAGCATGCACAGAGTGAGCTACAACTCTGAAGCCCTGTGCTTCAAGAAGTTACAGTCTAGTGACCATCATACTAATTAATCACTTGTTTGCTTTCCCTCTCTTAATTGTGTTTCCCTAGCCAAATTATTATTTTTGTTTGTTTGTTTGAGACAGGGTCTTGCTCTGTTGCCCACGCTAGAGTGCAGTGGTGTGATCATAGCTCATTGCAGCTTTGAACTCCTGGGCTCAAGCAATCTTCCTGCCTCAGCCTCAAGAGTAGCTGGGACTACAGGCATGCGCCATCACATTTGGCTAATTTTAAAAATTTTTTGCAGAGACGGGATCTCGCTATGTTATCCAGGCTGGTCTTGAACTCCTGGCCTCAAGCGATCCTCCTGTCTTGGCCTCCCAAAGCGTTGGAACTACAGGCATGAGCCACCAAATTTGGCTTCCCCAGCCAACTTCTGAAATAGCTAGGCCTGAGTCTTAAATGCCTTTTGTAAAACCCACAAACACTGATAGATTATAGCGTACATAAGTTCTCACTAAATACTTGTTGGTTCTATGCAAGATGGGTACCTGAATAAGACTAGAAAGACACACCAACTGCAACCCTTATCTAGGTTAGAGAAATCTCTTGGTGAAAGGAAAAAACAGTATTGAGAAATTAAAAAAAAGAAAAATCATGCTGTGTCTGAATGGCGTTTTACATGTCTAACCGGTAATTTAATTTAATTTGACAGACAACTTATGTGATTCAAATTTTTTAAAATAATGATTGATAACCCACTCCCTAAATTTTATAATCATAAAATAATTGTCACATTTTAAGAGTAGAGAACTAATATAAAAATGATTTCATTATACTTTAATAATTACAATGTTAGATGTTTGGAATTTCCTAAGAGATTTTACAAGATAGAAACAGGATCTAATTGAGAAGCACTGAATACACATTCTTAGACAAAACCATTCTCTCTCATTAAGTGCAAGGATATTGACGGGATCCAAATGTACCAGGCAACCATGCCATTCTCTCAGCAAAGATATCCCGGAACTGGAGTCAAAGGCAGAACCGGTTCAGATAATATCAGTGTGCCCCCCTGAAGTGTTCCCAGGAAAAAGACTTTTGTGAATGTGCAGTAGAATATCATTTTTCCCAAATGCAAAAAAAAAATTGCTATGAGAAAAAAATGGGGAGATATTTCACTCCTCCAAACCCTAAAAAAGTAGTAGTTTTGATTCTTTGTTCGGGAACATATGTCGCTCAGCCCAGAGGAGATCTTCACGTGCCAAACAGAAGCTCAAGAATTCAGTCAAAAGTTAGTCTCAGACACATTTACTGTCAAACATAGTCTGAAAAAAAAAATTCTTACTCACCTGCCAGAATATGCTGTCTATCGTGTTTCCAAGAAAACCATCGCGACCTTCTGAAGACACCAGTTTGGGGCCAAGAATGGTCATGAATTCATCAAAATCCACCTGGCCATCCCCTGCAAGGAGAAGATGTAAATATGAGTTGCAAACAAGCTGAACTTGACCTACCGTACCGGATGCAATAAACACCTCTATGCTTTTCTTCTTGGCATGACCTCAATCAGTGAAGAAGAGCTGGTAACATTACTGAAAACTGTTCAATGTTCTTCAATGACTGAAGGTACCACAAGAAACTGCCAATTATTAGTACATCCAGCACCACATATTCCTAAACATCTGACAGTATTTCTAGCTAAATGTCCAACCATCACTTCCCACTTAACATGGCTATACCTCACCCCTGCTTCTCCTTTTACTCCAAATTGCCCAGTTGTACATGATGGAAGTGGCAGCTTCACCCCATCTCTTCCACCATCCTTGTCACCCACATATACATGTAGTCATCAAGCCTTCTTGATTTCACCTCTTAAGTATCTGTGGTTGCTGTATCTTCCTCATTACTCAATGGCTAGTTCTCTTTTCAACGATGAAGGTGAGAAAATCCTTCTAAGAATTAATGTTCCTACCTACAATTCTGTTATGAGTAGCACGGCTTTTACACTCTCACCTTCACAGTCTCTTCTATGCAGTTCTGAGTTTAATTCCCCAAGACCAAATCTGACCATGCTTTCTGTATTTGAACAGCACTTTTTTTTTTGTTTTTGAGATGGTGTCTTGCTCTGTTGCCCAGGCTGGAGTGCAATGGCATGATCTCGGCTCACTGCAACCTCCACTTCCTGGGTTCAAGTGATTCTCCTGCCTCAGCCTCCAGAGTAGCTGGGATTACAGGAGCAAGCCACCAAGCCCGGCTAATTTTTGTATTTTTAGTAGAGACGGGGTTTCACCATGTTGCCCAGGCTGGCCTCAAACTCCTGACCTCAAGTGATCTGCCTGCCTCGGCCTCCCAAAGTGCTGGGATTACAGGCGTGAGCCACCACATCCGGCCTGAACAGCACCTTTGACTGAAAATAGGGATACCACCTCAGCATAGCGTTCAAGCCTCACTATTTCTTTTGCATCAATTTGTCCCCAACCTTTGCATAAAATACAAGCTCCTTCACACTTCTGCGTGCATGTATATGCCTATCCCTCTGTCCGGGATGCCTTCCCTCACTTGTCTATCTAGTGAATTCTGTTTCTTTAAGATGGAGCTGAAATGCCATGTTCTCTTTTTGTTTTGTTCCTGATCTCATTAGGCAGAACTGGTTGAACTTTTTTTCTCTCTCTCTTACTAACTCCATGTGTACCTACTGTAGAATTTAAAACCATGTATCCCAGCCAGGCGCGGTGGCTCATGCCTGTAATCCCAGCACTTTGGAAGGCCGAGGTGGGTGGATCACCTGAGGTTAGGAGTTCGAGACCAGCCTGACCAACATGGTGAAACCCTGTCTCTACTAAAAGTACAAAATTAGCTGGGTGTGATGGTCCATGCCTGTAATCCCAGCTACTTGGGAGGCTGAGGCAGGAGAATCACTTGAATCTGGGAGGTGGAGGCTGCAGTGAGCCAAGATCGCACCACTGCACTCCACCCTGGGCAATAAGAGCAAGACTCCATCTCAAAAAAAAAAATAATAAAACAATAAAATAAAATAAAACTTTATATCCCAGTCACTGATTTGCATGCCTATCTCACAAGCAAAAGATTGTGAGTTCTGCAAGGTCAAGGACTTGGTCTGAAACATCTTTGTATATTGAACACCAAAGCAGGTGTTCAGTATGTACTTGTACAATGAATGAATGATGTCTCTTGCTCTTTCTTTCTTTGTTCAATTCAGCATCTGTTGGATCTTTCATGCTAGAGCTGACAGTAACCAGAAGGTGGACTTGAGCCAACTCAACAGACAAAAGCAAACCTTCAAGGCATTGTTGGGTCCTCCAGGAGTCATCAGTGTAGCATTCTACACCCTCTGAACTGCTCAAAAGGGCAACTCCATCAAGAGTTCACCACATCCCTATCTTGGCTGCAGCCAGCGCAGACAGCCAGGTGTCTGCACACAAGAGTTTGTCCAAATGCCCACACATAAATCAATGCCCTCTCAGAGTGCATTCACCTTCAAAGAATATTCATTCAAAACCTATTTCACAATGCCAAGCAGATGTGAGCATCAAGATGCCAATAATTCAGAACAGATTGTCCAGGAACAGATCCCAGCAGAGGTAAAACTTCCTAAAGGATTAGGGAGGCATGGCAAGTCAATGAGAAAGGGAGGATTTAACCACCAAATGACGAGGGGCAGTCAGTGGCCTCTGGAGAAGAAATCAATTTATCTCATCATTCAACAAGATAAATCTAAAATTTCACTCTTGCTGGTAATCATAAGAAAGCTAATTCAAGCAACGAGTTACCATCTTGCCTTCAAAATTATCAAATACTTCCAAAAGCACACTAGTCGATGCTGCCAGAAATACAGAGAGATCGCCTCTATAATGCATTCCTGGTGTACTTGTCGCAGATACAGACAGGAAGTACCAATCAAGATCCTGTAAAGTGCTGTTTCCTTTGGATCTAACAACGCACTTAACAAAATAGAGGGGGGCTGGGTGATGTGGCTCACACCTGTAATCCCAGCACTTTGGGAGGCCAAGGCGGGTGGATCACAAGGTCAGGAGTTCGAGACCAGCCTGGCCAACATGGTGAAACCCTGTCTCTACTAAAAATACAAAAATTAGCCGGGCCTGCTGGCAGGTGCCTGTAATCCCAGCTCTTCGGGAGGCTGAGGCAGGTGAATCGCTGAACCCAGGAGGCAGAGGTTGCAGTGAGCCGAGGTAAGACCATTGCACTCCAGCCTGGGCGACAGAGCGAGACTCTGTCTGGGGAATAAAAAAAAAAATAGAGAGGGGGTCTTGCTATGTTGCCCAGGCTGGTCTTGATCTCCTGGGCTCAAGTGATCCTCCTTCCTCAGCCTCCCAAAGTCCTGAGATTACAAGCATGACCTTAATAACTTCATTTTTAAAGAAAAAACAAAACAACATTTATCTTGAATACAGAACAAGATATTTGCCTACAGATAGATACTCAACCGGTATTTGTGAAAGTGAAAAGTAGAAAGCTAGAGGGAAAGGAGAATGGCCCAGTCTACCTAGAATTTGACACCTCTGAAAGCTAACTCCATGTGGCTCCATGTCTCGGAGAGACATGCTTATTACACATGTGCAGTAACTCTCTGCTCACCCCAAATCACCTCCACTGGTCACAAGTGGGGCTAGATGACCAAACAGTCTCGAACTAAACTATGCATTCTCAAGAGAGACAGTATCACTCACAATGGGGTGAAAATGGATTCTTAGGGAACAAGATAACATTAGCCAATGTTAGATATTACAATGGCTTGCGGCTCTTCTAGGGCTACAGTACATAATACACAGTGTATCTGTACAAAATTTCAAGGGGGTGGGACAACTAGAAAAATGCGTATCTGAAAAGGCTCTTGGGGGGTGCTTATTTAAAAAAAGAAGAGGAAGGTTAAGAAGCACTGGACTAGCAGATGCCCCAAGTACTGTGGTTCTTTTTCCTAGGTACTCCCTCTGGAATGTTGGTCTATCAGCAGTGGGCATCATCTCACTATCTGCACCCACAGTGAGGTCTAACTGTTCATTAGAGGCTTAGAAGCTCAAGGACATGGATCTATTTCTGCAAAGACGTCATGAGGGCCGGGTGCGGTGGCTCGTGCCTATAATCCTAGCACTTTGGGAGGCTGAGGAGGGTGGATCACTTAAGGCCAAGAGTTTGAGACCAGCTTGAGCAACATGGTGAAACCCCATCTCTATTAAAAATACACAAATTAGCCGGGTGTGGTGGTGGGCACCTGTAGTCTCAGCTACGTGGGACGCAGAGGCAGGAAAATCACTTGAGCCTGGGAGGCAGAGGTTGCAGTGGGCCAAGATGGCACCGCTGCACTCCAGCCTGGGTTGACAGAGTGAGACCCTGTCTCAAAACAAACAAACAAACAAAAACACACAAAAAATAAACAAACAAAAAAACACAGGAGACCTGATCTAAGATACGCCCACCAGGCTGGGCCACTTAAGCTGCTGACCGTGATATAATGGGCACCATTCTCTCCCACTTGGGAACCTCATAGTTTACAGGATGTGGCAAAAACCCATGCTTGCCAGCACCAGGAGAACGAGGCCGTCTTTGAACAGTGCACCTTCAAGGTAGCAAGAAGAACAGACCACCCACCTCTCTGAAACCTCGCCTCAGGGTGCAGGGAGCACAGCAGTTTGGAACTGGTGCATTTCACAGGTCCACATGGAGCTCTGGGCCAAATCATCACAGTACCAGGCAGTGCTCACAGATGGTGCACTTGGCTGGGAACTACAGACCACAAGCTGACAAGCAGAAACGATGCTTCTGAAACACATCTTGGTCCTGGCAAAGGGAGCAGCTCATTTGCTATTCCAAATTGTTGGCCAGAGAAGAAGCGATGGGGAAGGGCACTCAGGATCCTATGGGCAGGGCCAACTATGGCATGGAGTACACGTGACTTGGCAGAAGAGGTCCAGATCATGGAAATATTTGCCTCTAGTCATTTAGGAGAGGACATTTGGAATCCCAGATTGCCCAATATATGTTTTTCGCTTGTGATACTGTGATTTATAATAAGAAATGTATATTGGGCTAGGCGCAGTGGCTCATGCCTGTAATCCCAACACTTTGGGAGGCTGAGATGGGTGGGTCACTTGAGGTCAGGAGTTTGAGACCAGCCTGGCCAACATGGTGAAATCCCATGTCTACCAAAAATACAAAAATTAGCTGGGTGTGGTGGTGCACACCTGTAATCCCAGCTACTTGGTAGGCTGGTAGGCTGAGGCAGGAGAATCGCTTAAGTCTGGGAGATGGAGGTTGCAGTGAGCTGAGATCATGCCACTGGCCTCTAGCCTGGGTGAAAGAGCAAGACTCCGTCTCAAATATATATATACAGATAGACAGACAGACAGAGATATAGAAATCTTTGTCTCTGTTTCCTAGTACACAGCTCATAAAACACTGATAATTCCCTAAGTAATAGGGGTGCAAAGAGCATCTTTTGTTCTAATATTTGGTCTTTTTTCTTCTTCTTTTTTTTTAGAGACAGAGTCTCACTCTGTTGCCCAGGCTGGAGTGCAGTGGTGCGATCTCGGCTCACTGCAAGCTCCGCCTCCTGAGTTCACACCATTCTCCTGCCTCAGCCTCCTGAGTAGCTGGGACTACAGGTGCCCGCCACCATGCCCAGCTAATTTTTTGTATTTTTGGTAGAGACAGCGTTTCACTGTATTAGCCAGGATGGTCTCGATCTTCTGATCTCGTGATCTGCCCGCCTCGGCCTCCCAAAGTGCTGGGATTACACTGCACCTGGCCAATATTTGGTCTTTGACCCCAGTTCCTGGCCAGAACTCCTAAATCCTTTGGAATTTCCTGGGTGATAGGAATGTCTTTGGTTCTAATGAAGCACTTCTTGGTGGGCTTCCAGTGGAAGATGATCACCAGAAACACCAAACCATGATTAGAACCTTGGAAATTTCAGCGCCATCTCCCCAACCTCCAGAGAGGAAAGACGAGCTGAGGATTGGGTTCATAATCAATCATGCGTACATGATGAAACCTGCATAAAAATCCCTAATGTATGGGGTTCAGAGAGTTTTCAGGTTGGTGAACACATGGAGATGCTGGGAGGATGGAGCTCTCAGAGAAGGCGTGGAAGCTGCATGTACCACTCCCGTTACCTTACATCTCTCTGGCTTTCCCTGAGTTGTATTCTTTTCTAATAAACGGGTAATAATTAGTAAAGTGCTTTCCTGAGTTCTGTGAACTGCTCTAGTAAATGAATGAACCCAAGGAGGGAACCTCTGATTTGTGGTCAGACGCACAGGTGGCCACGTGGACTTTGAAATGGTGTCCTAAGCGGGAGCAATCTTGTGGGACTGAGCCCTTCACCTGAGGGACCTGATGCAAATGGCAATTGTCTCAACAGGTGCTCCTCAAATAATGCTAACTCCAGGTAGATAGTAACAGATAGTAAAAGAATTCAATTTAATTGTAGGACATACAGTCCAGTGTTTGCAGATAATTGGGGAATTGCTTGGTGAGGGAGAAAAACCCACACTTTGGTATATTTGGTCTTGAGCGTGAGAGTATTGGGAAAACAGTCTTCTCTTCTCATACACTCTCTTTTGTCACTCAATGAGCAAAGGGGGATGTCTCCAGGCCCATGGTTGGAGGAATAATCAGGGTAGGTCCCCATATCTCTAGCTGTCTCCTGATACTTCTCAGCTCTGGTTCCTAAGTATGTAACACAGCACATTTTCTGCAGACCTTCAGTAAATGAAGACTCTTCCCTCTAATCTACAATTCTATACCAACCCTACTGGTAACATAAAGGTTCTATTCAGATTTAGACTATGGAAATGACCTCTTTACCAGATTTTAATTTAACAGACAAACAGGGCTGGGAATACCCCACAAAAGTTATCAGCATTGTACCCAGAAGTCTGATCCCTATGCCCCCACACCCTCAATCTTAGGGGAACGGAGACAAATAGAATCTCAGAGGTAGGTTTTACACTAAGTCCCTAAAAACCATTCCCAAGCTGCCAGGCTGAAGCAAGGTCCAGGAAACCTGATAATCATAATAATATCTAACATTTACTGGACACACACAATGCGGTGGACATGGTTTTTAAAAATACCCACATATGATTGATTTTTTTTTCTCTTAGAGACAGGGTCTTGCTGTTACCTAGGCTGGAGTACAGTGGTGCTATCATAGCTCACTGCAGCCCCAAACTCCTGGGCTCATGCGATCCTCCTACCTCAGCTTCTGGAGTACCTGGAACTACAGGAGCATGCCATCACACTTGGCCAATCTTTTAAAATTTTTTCAGAGACAAGGTCTTGCTATGTTGCCCAGGCTGGCCTCAAGCAATCTACCTCCCACAGCCTCCCAAAGTGCTGGGACGTATACTAATTCATTCACGTCTTCCTGCTGCCCATTTGACAAATGAGAAAACTGAGGCTCGAAGAGGTTCAGTAGCTTGCAGAGGCTTTCACAGGGAGTAGAGCCGAGATTGCAGCCCCAGCAGTCTGCCTGTGCTTTTTGTGACCTTTCAAAAGGTCACTCACTGACATGGTCTGTCTGGATCACTGTCTCCTGATCCCGGCTTTTCTTACCAAGGGAGTGCTATGGCAACCAGGTACACAGAGTCAAACTGAAATCTAAATGGCTCCCTGTGGTCTAGCTCTTGCATCTCAGGTCAGCCACCAGAGGCCATTCTTCATCATTTCAGAGAGTGATAATAAATAATAGGAACTACTTATTTAACACTTGCTATGTGCCAGGCCCTGAGCTCAGGGCTTTACATGTATCCCCTATTGAATTCCATGCCAACACTATAAACAGGTTCTCCTTCCACATTTTATCAATGAGAAAACTTAGAAAAAAAAGAGGTTAAAAATAACTATATCAAGGCCATGCAGCTACCATGAGGCAAAGTGGGGGGCTCAGCTCAGAATCTTAATTGTTTTGTTTTCTGTTTTTCTAGAGACAGGATCTCACTCTGTCACCCAGAAGTGCAGTGGTGCAATCATAGCTCACTGCAGCTTTGAACTCCTGGGTTCGAGTGATCCTCCCACCTCAGCCTCACAAGTAGCTAGGACCACAGTTACGTGCCACCACACCTGGCTGATTTTTTTTTTCTTTTCTTTTTTTTTTTTTTTTTTTGAGACAGAGACTCGCTCTGTCATCCAGGCTGAAGCGCAATGGCATGATCTTGGCTGATCACAACCTCCGCCTTCCGGGTTCAAGCGATTCTCCTGCCTCAGCCTCCCGAGTAGCTGTGATTACAGGCACCCGCCACCATGCCCGGCTCATTTTTGTATTTTTAGTAGAGGCAGGGTTTTGCCATGTTGGCCAGGCTGGTCTCAAACTCCTGACTTCAGGTGATCTGTCTACCTTCCTTGGCCTCCCAAAGTGCTGGGATTACAGGCATGAGCCACCACACCTGGCTCCTGGCTTTTTTTTTTTTTTTTTTTTGAGACAGAGTCTCACTCTGTCACCCAGGCTGGAGTGCAGTGGCGCGATCTCAACCCACTGCAAGCTCCGCCTCCTGGGTTCACGCCATTCTCCTGCCTCAGCCTCCTAAGTAGCTGGGACTACAGGCGCCCACCATTGTGCCTGGCTAATTTTTTGTGTTTTTAGCAGAGATGGGGTTTCACCATGGTCTCGATCTCCTGACCTCATGATCTGCCCACCTCGGCCTCCCAAAGTGCTGGGATTACAGGCATGAGCCACTGCGCCCGGCCGCTCCTGGCTAATTTTTAAATTTTTTGTAGAGACAGGGTCTCACTATGTTGCCCAGGCTAGTCTTGAACGTCTGGCCTCAAGTGATCCTTCCACCTCAGCCTCCCAAAGCACTGGGATTACAAGCGTGATCCACTGCACCCGACCAGAACCCTGGTATTAACCCCCATATTGTACTGCCTTCCCTTGATATCAGAGACTCCAGCTCTTGGTCCTGGCATAGGATCACAGGATCTCAAGCTCTTTTCAAAGCTTGAGAGTTATAGTGTGTTTTCCTATCTGGGCGTTTAGGAAGAAAGTTAGTGGGAAATTGGGAGAGATGGCTATCAGGAGCTTTAATGCAAATGGCAATTGTCAAAACAGATGCTCCTCAAATCGCCTCTTTGTCTGCAGTCAGGATCTTAGTAATTCTCTATGGGTGCTCCATTCCCAGGGAGGGGATACAGGTCGTTCACATAGAACCCTGCACATGTCTGAAGCCTCTTCCACCAGAAAAGAACTGGTCTGATGAACAAAACCTGTTCAGGCCCTGCAGGGTCCCATCAAAATGCCATTAAGGAATCATATGCCCCCAAAAGACAATGGTGACTCTCTTCCCAGATCTGCAACCTTTCGTGGAATGCAGGAGGTCCTAAAAGCAAAAGCTTTGATTAAATTCTTTTATGACTCTTGAATGAGCAAGTAGCTGCAGAAAGAAAGAATGTAATTCACTCCGACCAGGCCTCATTTTCCCTTCTCTAGCTTCCAAATATCATGATCCACTTAGCAAGAAGGACAGAAAGCTAACCTGCCAAGGACTGCGTCTCGTGGTTTCCCACTGCTATGTGAGTCAAAGTAATGAACTTGAACTAGGGCAGGAAGCTGCAGGAGTGCCAGGACTGTACAACATTCATTAAGACCAACCAGCCGAAATTCTCATAAGGAGGTAAAATAATCCTAAAAAAAATCACTGCAAAATAAAAGGGAGGAGAGGAATATACAGGAAAAGTGGGTGGGTTTCAAAGGGTAACAAGGAGACAGGAAAAAATGTCTATCTGAGACTCCATTCAAATTAGTTGACGAAATCGCCAAAGCATAAGGCGCAGCTTAGCTTCCAGGGGCTTGCAATCCATTACCCAAGGCAGAATGAAGGGAGTGCTGTAATTGACCTAAAAGCATTGTGCTAAGGCAGGACAAAGTCAGGAACGCAGGGTCCAGACAGGTCATTCTCCATGATTTTGCAGTGAACCTTTAAAAGAGGGAAGGATTCTAACGAATTGCAAAGGAAGATAAGCTGAGTGGCCTGAGCAATGGTGAGGATGCTAGGAAGGAGGGAAGGTGACCTACCACCCTTCATGCTGGATAGAGGATCCCCATAGGAAGAGAGTAGGACAAGCTGGGCCCAGGTCAACGCAGGCTGAGGGGCTCATCTTCGATGCAGAGTCAGTAGAACCTGCCCAGGCTTGGGTATGAGAGCACCAGACCTTTGCTCACCAAAGATCAATGTGGGGACAGTATGAAGGTTGGACTGGATGGGGTAGAGCTGACTGGGGAAGAGGTCTTAGTTAAGACAACAGAGAAGGCAGCCAGTGTGGAGGATGGGGATTGGAGAAGACTGGATACAAGAAAAGAGCATTTCAGATGGAACTGATGAGACATGGCAACTGACTGGAAGGCCAGAAGGGTAGGAGGCAAGAGTGATGCTGAGGTGTCTAGTTTGCGACACCAAATGGACCATGAAACTAATTAGGAACAACAGGCAGGGCGCGGTGGCTCATGCCTGTATTCCCAGCACTTTGGGAGGCCGAGGTGGGTGGATCACGAGGTCAGGAGATCGAGACCATCCTGGCTAACACGGTGGAACCCCGTTTCTACTAAAAATACAAAAAAATTAGCCAGGCGTGGTGGCGGGCACCTGTAGTCCCAGCTACTGGGGAGGCTGAGGCAGGAGAATGGTGTGAACCCAAGAGGCAGAGCTTGCAGTGAGCTGAGATCACGCCACTGCACTCCAGCCTGGGCGACAGAGTGAGACTCTGTCTCAAAAAAAAAGAAAAAGAAACTAGGAAGAACAAAGAAGTCAGGAGGAGGACGTACTAGGGAAATGCTGGTTTCGAGGTGCAGGCAGGATGGTGTCAGGGAGTGCCTAACAGCTAAAAAATGTGGATTTAAAAGTCTCCAGGATGTGCCTGGGAACGGTGGCTCAAGCCTGTAATCTCAATGTTTAGGGAGGCCGATCAGACAGATCACTTGTGGCTAGGAGTTCGAGACCAGCCTGGCCAAGACGGCAAACCCCATCTCTACTAAAACACACAAATTAGCCAGGCATGGTGGTTCATGGCTGTAATTCCAGCTACTCAGGACGCTGAGGCATGAGAATCACTTGAACCTGGGAGGCGGAGATTGTGGTGAGCTGTGATCATGCCACTGCACTTCAGCCTGGGCGACAGAATGACAGAGTGAGACTCTGTCTTAAAAATAAAAAAAAAAAAGTCTCCAGGATCTATGGTAAGATCCCTAAGATCTTCAAGACAGCTTCTCAAGTTGAAGAAGCAAGGTATAGAACTGTATTTTAGTATGCTACAATTTGGTTAAAAAAATGGGGAGGTCAAGGAGAATATACAGTCTGATTTCTCTGCATTAAGTATTTATATAAAAATATCCAGACATGTACCCACTCCCCAAAAACTAATAATAGCAATTTATTCATTGGCACGTCTGGCAGGTGGGGCACAGGAATAGCAGAGCATGTTCTCATGACAGCTCCCTTTTTTTTCTTTTAGTAAAATATACATAATATAAAATTTACCATCACAACCATTTTTAGGTGTGTAGGCTAGTATCAAATGCATTCATAATGTTGTGTAACCATTACCACCACTATCCATCCTCTGAATTCTTTCCTTCTTGCAAAACTGAAACCCCCACCCATGAAACCATAGTTCTTCATTCCCCCTACCCTCCAGCCCCTGACGGCCACCATTCTACTTTCTTTCTCAGATTTTGACTACTCCAAGTATCTCATGCAAGTAGAATCATGTCCTTTTTGTGTCTGGCTTATTTCATGCATAAAGTCCTCAAGGTTCATCCATGTTGTAGCATAGGCCAACACTTCCTTCCTTTTTTAGACTAATAAGGAGGAACTTACTTCTGTCATTTTCCTATTTGTTTCCACATGCCTTAAAGCTTTTGGTCCCTCATTTCCTGCATTGCTGTCTTCTTTTGTGTGTAGTTGATCTTTTTGTAGTGAAATATTTAAATTCCTTTTTCATTTCCTTTTTGTGTATATTTTATATCTATTTCCTTTGTAGTTACCATGGGGATTACATTTAATATACTAAAGTTATACACTCTAATTTGGATTTATACCAGCTTAACTGCAATAACATACAAAAATACTACTCCTTTACATTTCCATTCCCACTCCTTTCAATTGTTGATGTCACAAAATTACCTCTTTATACATTACATGGCCAAAACCACAAACTAGTAATTTTTGAAAATGCATTAATGTCTTAAATTATGTAGAAAACAAAATGTAGAGTTACAAACCAATGTTACAATAATATTAGCTTTTATAATTGCCCACATAATTGCACCTTTATTGTGATCTTTATTGCTTCATACAGCTTCAAGTTACTGTCTAGTGTCCGTAAATTTCAGCCTGAAGGACTCCCCTTAGCATCTGTTGCAGGGCAAATCTAGTCATAACAAACTCCCTCAGATTTTGTTTATCTAAGAATGTCTTAATTTCTCCCTCACCTTTGAAGGACAGTTTTGCTGGATATTGGATTCTTGATTGACAGGTATTTTTTTCTTTTATCATTTTGAATATATCAGCCCACTGTCTTCTGGCATCCAGAGTTTCTGGTAAGAAACATGCTGACAGTCTTATTGATGATCTCATATGTGATGAGACACCTCTCTCGTACGGCTACTAAGATTCTCTCTTTGTCTTTGTCTTTTGAAAGTTGATAATGTGTCTTGCTGTGGGTCTCTTTGAGTTCATCTTACCTGGACATTGTCAATCTCCTTGAATGTTTATATTAGTATTTTTCATCAAATTTAGGAAGTTTTCAACCATTCTTTCTTCAAATATTCCCTCTACTCCCTCCTCTATCTTCTCTTCCTCCAGGACTCCCATAATAGGTCAATTGGTCCACTTGATGTTGTCCCACAGATTCCTTAGGTTTTGTTCACGTTCCTTCAATCTGTTTTCTTTCATTTCCCCAGTCTTGGTAATTTCCTTTGTCCTATCTTCAAGTTTACTGATTCTTCCTTCTGCCTGTTTGAACCCCTCTAGTGAATTTTTCATTTCCATCATTATACTTTTCGGCTTTAGAATTTCTCTGTTTCATTTTAGGTTTTCTATCTCTTTACTGATATTTCAACTTACTTCAAAATTATTTTCTTGACTTTCTCAATGTCTTTCTTTATTCTTTGTGTATTAGATCTGCTATCAGGTCTTTTTCAGGAACAGCTTGTTTTTTTTTTTTTCCTTTGAATGGGCCATTCTTTCCTGTTTCTTTAATGCTTTGTGATTTTTTTTGCTGAAAACTGGATATGTTAATGTAATAAGTGGTATCTCTGGAAATCAGATTCTCCCCTCTCCCAAGGATTTATTTTTTGTTATTATTTTTGTCACTTTTTGTTTTCATTTACTTGCATTGTTTTAGTTTTTGTTTACTGTTTTGGTTGTTGCCCAGGCTGGAGTGCAGTGGTGTGATCACAGCTCACTGTAAACTCAAACTCCTGGCCTCAAGCCATCCTCCCAAAGTGCTAGGAGCTAGGACTATAGGTGTGAGCCACCCTGCCTAGCCTTAAATATCTTTTCATAATTTTTTTTTTTTTTTGAGATGCAGTCTCGTGCTGTCACCCAGGCTGGCGTGCAATGGCGCAATCTCGGCTCACTGCAAGTCCCACCCTCCTGGGTTCATGCCATTATCCTGCCTCAGCCTCCTGAGTAGCTGGGACCACAGGTGCCTGCTACCACCCCAGCTAATTTTTTTGTATTTTTAGTAGAGATGGGGTTTCACTGTGTTAGCCAGGATGGTCTCGATCTCCTGACCTCGTGATCCACCCGCCTCGGCCTCCCAAAGTGCTGGGATTACAGGTGTGAGCCACCGTGCCCAGCCTCTTTTCATAATTTTTGATATTTAAACCGTATCATTTATTACCTGTTTAAAAAATAAATAAAATGTAAAGACTAAACAATGAATTCAGTTGTTTGTATCCAGCCAGATGAACTCATCAAGGTCCAGAGGAAGGAAACACTGCAATCATCAGTGACCAGAACACAGATCCCTGATATTTGGAGGACAGGATGTTTTTATTTAACCTAGTGCTTGGAAACTGTGTGCAAGCTACTCCGGGAATGCATACACAGCTTCCTGAAACACCAGTACAGGGTTGTGGGTGGGGAATGGGGAGCTGCCTTTACCACCCAAGGCTGAATATCTTGTCTCTATGCCAATGATCAATCTGACTAAACTGAATGTCTTCTCAGGTCTTTTCTGTGCCTGTACAGTTCCCTGGGCCTGTGTAGTCACTTTCTAGTGCTCCTTGTAGAGGCAATTGCTTTTGAATGTCCTACTCCTTAATGTCTGGCTCCCCACAGGGAGAAAATAAAAGTGGAGAAGTTGGGGAAGGCGAGATGGAGGGACACGACACGGGACTTTAAAATCCCCTGAAAGCAACTTCAACCAGAGGGGAAGGGGCTTGCAATAGGGGGCCAAGTGCACCACCAATGGCTTCCAGCCTCTCTGTCTCCACCTCTGTAGTGAGAACCACTGATCAGTGATCAGAAAACAGGTCCCTGATATTTGGAGAACAGGATGTTTTTATTTAACCGAGTCTCGCAAATTGTGTGCAAGCTATTCCTGGAATGCATACACAGCTTCCTGGAACACAAGTACAGTGTTGTAGGTGGGGAATGGGGAGCTGCCTTTACCCCACCCCCAAAGCTTCTCCTGGAAGTTTCAAGCCTCCATGGACTCCAGAATTCCCATTCCATCAGCATGGCAAAAACTGCAATTACTTTTGCTCCAACCTAGTATCTATTTTTTTTTTCTTTTTTGAGATAGGGCCTTGTTCTGTCACCCAGGCTGGAGTGCAGTGGTGTGATCGCAGCTCACTGTAACTTTGAACTCCTGACCTCAAGCCACCCTCCCACCTCAGCCTCCTAGAGTGCTAGTGTCAGAGGTGTTTGAACCAGAACAACTCCATCTTGAATAGGAGCTGGGTAGAATAGGCTGAACCCTCTGTGCTGCATTTCCAGATGGTTAGGCGTTCTAAGTCACAGGATGAAATAGGAGGTTGGCACAAGATACAGGTCATAAAGATCTTTAAAACAGATTGCAGTAAAGAAACCAGCCAAAGCCCACCAAAACCAAGATGGCAACGAGAGTGACCTCTGGTCCTCCTCACTGCTAGATTCCCACCAGCGCCATGACAGTTTACAAATGCCATGACAACATCAAGAAGTTACCCTATGTGGTCTAAAAAGGGGAGGCATAAATAATCCACCCCTGGTTTAGCATATCATCAAGAAATAACCATAAAAATGGGCAACCAGCAGCCCTCATGGCTGCTCTGCCTATGGCGTAGCCGTTCTTTTATTCCTTTACTTTCCTAAGAAACTTGCTTTCACTTTACTCTATGGACTCACCCCACAATCTTTCTTGCGTGAGATCAAAGAACCATCTCTTGGGGTCTGGATCAGGACCCCTTTCCTGTAACACTAGGAGCTAGAAGTACACTAGGAGCTAGAAGTACAGGCGTGAGTCACCCTGCCTAGCCTTAAATATCTTTTCACAATTTTTGATATTTGAACCATATGACTTTTTACCTGTTCAAAAAGTAAATAAAATTTAAAAATTAAACAGTGAATTCAGTTATTTGTATCTAGCCAGATGAACTCATCAAGAGCAAAGGAAGGAAAAGAGCAAGGCAGAAAAGAGAAGAGGACTAAGCAAAGGGCTTGAGGAGCAGCTATGCAGGTGGCGTGTTGGATGGGCTAGACTCCATAGGATGCAAGCAAGAACACTTTGCTCTTTATCACAACTCCCTGTTCAAGCTTCCCTATCTCATATCTTTACCTGGAGAGAGCACTGGGCTGGTCCCATTGCTTTGTTATAGACTCCTAAGGAATCAAAAGTCATCCAGTAACTTTTAGATAATAAAAGATCCCGTGCAGGCTACTAATCACATAACTACAGACTTCCCTCCTTTGAAAGAAAACACCTTCCCTCTTTTGACTTGGGCTTGACCCAGGCTAGTAAACCTAGAGTGGGGAAGAGGAACAGATCAGGGTCTCCCCCACCACCACCACTCTTATTGAGTCCACCTCCTTCCCCACTGTGCAGCTGTGGTTTCTAGCCATACCATAGTTGGATAGGCTTAGGAGGAGGAGTAAGGGAAAAGGGGGCCCAGGCCTCTCCCTCTTTTGGCTACTGAAAATGTCCTCTGGGCTTCTGAAGGTCTCTCCCTCCTCTGGGGCAACATTAGCACTCTAGGAGGTCCTCAAGACACCCCCAAGCAGGCTCCTCCATTGCCCCATGTGTCACTGAGATGGCAGCTCTTCCAAAGGCAGCCCTCTCCTGCTCTGCTTGGTTACTAAACTCAACAGCAGCTCCAGCCCCAGCCCAGGCCTTTAAACTTTTTGCAGGTGGCTGAAACATAAGCTGCCTGTATGCTTTATACTGCAGCAATCACAAGTCAATCTCTACAAATGGCCCTTAGGAAACACCTTTAGCTCAAATTGAATGAGAAAACACCCCTCCCCCACCCTGAGAATGTTAGGAAAAAATTCAACTATTTCCCAAAGAAATTCTTTTGCCTAATCCTTTAATGTCAACCTCTTAAAAAGTGTTATGAGGCTGGGCATGGGTGGTTCATGCTTGTAATCTCAGCACTTTTGGAGGCTGAGGCAGGAGGATCCCTTGATCCCAGGAGTTTGAGACCTGCCTGGGGAACATAGTGAGAGCTCATCCCTACAAAAATTACAATAAAAAAAAAATAGCCAGCCGTGATGGTGTGTGCTTTTAGTCCCAGCTACTCAGAAGGCTGAGACAGGAAGATCGCTTGATCCTGGGAAGTCGTGGCTGTAGTGAGCTATGATCATGCCACTGCACCCCAGTTTGGGCAAAAGAGCAACACCCTGTCTCAAAAAATAAATTAATTAAATACAGTTGAATTAAATTTAAAAAGTGTTATGGACTGAATTGGGTCCCATCAAAGTTGATAGGTTAATTCCCAATATGGTTGTATTTGGAGACAAGGCCTTTAAAGAAGAAATTAAGGTTAAATTGTCTCATAACTATGGAGCCCTAATCCATATGCACACATGCACAGAGAAAATGTCCAAGTGAGGGCACTGAGAAAACGTGGCCATGTGCAAACCAAGGAGAGAGGCCTCAGTAGAAACCAACCCAACCAGCATCTTGAGGTTGGGCTTCCAGCCTTCAGAACTGCAAAAAGTGGCCATGTGCAAGACAAGAAGAGAGGCTTCAGTAGAAACCAACCCAACCATCATCTTGAGGTTGGGCTTTCAGCCTTCAAAACTACAAAAAAAATAAACAAATTTCTGCTGATGAAGCCACCAGGTCTGTAGTATCTTGGTGTAGCAGCCCAAGCACACTGATACATAGAGAAGAACAATGGGATAATGGCAGCAGAGCTGATGCCATCTTAGCTTGGGGGTGGTCTAGCATGTACTTCTAGGAGGAAAACTTGGCATCTACTGTATTATTCTTCAGCTTTACGGCCTAAAATTGAGGCAAAAGAGTGCCCTTTTTATATCCTATTATATTCTACGTAAGAGGTAGGAGACAAAGGACAATGGGAACAAAATAGTCTGAGAACAGAACCAAGAGGGAGGCATGTGCCTGAGAGATCAAGGGACACCTCCAATCAAGGGCAGGTGGTTAGTCTCTAGTAATGTTCAATGCCACAGAGGGCCAAGTAGGATGAAGACTGAGAAAGGGACACTGTGGGGCTGATTACTGGAGTGAGGGGATGGGGGTGTGATATATTTTGGCTGTGTCCCCACCCAAATTTTTCTTTTTTTTTTTTTTTGAGACAGCATCTGGCTCTGTTGCCCAGGCTAGAATGCAGTGGTACGATCTCGGTTCACTGCAACCTCTGCCTCCTGGATTCAAGTAATTCTCCTGCCTCAGCCTCCCAGCCACCATGCTTGGCTAATTTTTGTATTTTTAGTAGAGACAGGGTTTCATCATGTTGGCCAGGCTGGTCTTGAACTCCTGACCTCAGGTGATCTGCCCACCTCAGCCTCCCAAAGTGTCAGGATTACAGGTGTGAGCCACCACACCTGGCACAAATCTCATCTTGAATTGTAGCTCCCGTAATTCCCACATGTCATGGGAGGCACCCAGTGGGAGGTAATTGGATCATGGGGGTGGGTCTTTCTTGTGCTGTTCTCAAGACACTGAATAAGTCTCATGAGATCTGATGATCCGATAAAGGGGAGTTCCCCTGCACATGGCCTCTCCTTCTTTGCCTGCCATCATGTAAGACGTGGCTTTGCTCCTCCTTGCCTTCTGCCATGATTGTGAGGCCTCCCCAGCCATGTGGAACTATGAGTCCATTAAAGCTATTTCTTTTATAAATTATCTAGTCTCAGGTATGTCTTTATTAGCAGCATGAGAACACACTAATACAGAGTAGCAAGGTGGCAAAAACCATGTTCTTTTCCTGACAGTAGCACCAGAATTTTTATAAAAGGGACTTAGGAGTAGCAACTGGGTTTGAGGGGGACTGCAGGCTTTCAGATGGGTTATGCATTGGAGGTATCTCATGTTAGGTGGGTGGGCCATGTGTTGGAGGGACCCCCAAGACCCATTACCATGTTCAATAGTTTGGTACAAGTCCTCCCAAGACTGAGCATACAGTTGTATGCGTAGCTGTAACTTATTATGGAGAAAGAATACAACACACAATCTTCTAAAGGATCCAGAGTGTGGGGCAAAATCTAGAGAAAACCAGGCTCAAGATTTCAGAATCATCTCCCAGTGGCATCCACAGGACATGCTTCACTCTCCTAACAATGAGTAGCGGCAATAGATGTGAAATGCTGCTCACCAGAAAAGTTCATTGGAGAATGAATGTCCAAGGTTTTCGTTGGGGGCTGGTCATGCAGGCACTCTCTGCCGGGCATGTACTCAAATTCAAGACTCTCAAACAGGGGCAGGAGCGTGGATCACACGTATAATCCCAGCACTTTGGGAGGCTGAGGCTGCAGGATTGCTTGAGGCCAGCAGGTTGAGGCTGCAGTGAACTCTGATTGTGTCACTGCACTCCAGCCTGGGCAACAGAGTGAGACTTTACCTCTTAAAAATAAATAAATAAGACTCCCAAAAGGAAAATGGGTGCTTAGCATAAGCCATATTGTTTGAACAAACAGTTTGGCTATGATGAACCACTCTTAAAAGTTTTAGGAATGGTGGGACCCCTCCAAAACTCCAATTTTCCAGAAACCAGCTAAGGGCCAACCTTGCAAGTGTGCCATCCTAAGGATATCTTGCTAGGCCAACACTTCTGCACACACCCCCACTCTCATTCTCAGTTCCTGAGTCATTCAGCCAAGGCCACAAAAATTTATAGAAATAAACATTTCGACCTAGAGCAGGAATAGATGCATGGCTTCTCGTGGTTCAGAGGCCCTAATATAGATCTTGCAGCTGCTGGTGACACAAGGTAGGGTCCTTCCAGATCTGGGATGTTTAACTCTGTGCAGTGCAAGGGTGCTGCTGTTATTCTGAAAGAACTAGCACAGTCTTGTCATTCTCTTGCTTCTGTTCATGGAATTTTACATTCAGCAGGCTCTCCTGGTTCTTGAACTACCTTATTCTCACACAGCTGGTCAAAGTAAAACAAAGGTCTGGACAACCCAGAGAGGTTCATTGCCTTCAGCAGTCCAGAACCCCCAGGAAGCCCATTTCCCAGGGAAGTAGAACAAGAAGCACAAAGTTTTTATATGTATTACATAATGCAGAACAATAAAAATAGAAAAAAAATGCTTTTATGCACATTTTACGTTAGAATGAAAAATATCAGTTAACCACAGCAGAGTCGGAAAATCAAGCCAGGCATGGTGGCTCATGCCTATAATCCCAATAAGTTGGGAGGCTGAGCCGGGAGGATCACTTAAGGCCAGGAGTTTGAAACCAGCTTGGACAACATAGCCAGACCTCATCTTTACAAAAAATAAAAAAAACTTAGCCAGGCGTGATGTCACTATGCTTTGGTCCCAGCCACTCTGGAGGTCGAGGCAGAAGGATCGCTTGAGCCCAGGAGTTTCAGGCTGCAGTTGTCCAGTCTAGAGAACAGAGTGAGACCCTGTCTCTTAAATAAAAAAGAGGTAAAGGGCTTGTTGTATTAGTTCGTTTTCATGCTGCTGATAAAGACATACCTGAGACTGGGCAATTTACAAAAGAAAGAAGTTTAACTGGACTTACAGTTCCACATGGCTGGGGAGGCCTCACAATCATGGCAGAAGGCAAAGGAGGAGCAAGTTACACGGATGGCAGCAGGCAAAGAGAGAGAGCTTGTGCAGATGAACACCTCTTTTTAAAACCATCAGATCTTGTGAGACTTATTCACCGTCACAAGAATAGCACAGGAAAGTCCCCCCACCCCCACCATGATTCAATCATCTCCCACCGGGTCCCTTCCACAACACACGGGAATTCAAGATGAGATTTGGGTGGGGACACAACCAAACCATATCAGAGTGAATATGAGAGTTGGGGTAGGCTGATGGCACTTCCTAGTGCTGCTATTGTCCCCTCTCTCTCTTCTCCTCCAAAGAGCAGAACAGCAGGAGCAAATCAGACTGGGTTGGCTCCCAGGATGTGCTGAAAGTTTGTGCTCAGAGCTGAAGCCCATTTCTGGTCACGCTTCTCATCTATGTGGTAGGTTCATCCAGAGCCGGCCTTCTCAGAGTAGGCCAAGCCACCTCACCCGTCTTCTTTTCTGCATGGGGAGATGGCGGGGTAAGCAAGGCAGATATAAAGGGGGACTTTATTTCCCATTCCAACTTCTCCTATACACACACCTCCCTCAGGGATCCATATGGAAGAGAAATTATCCAGGCAAGACAGAAACAGGCCTCTCAACTGCATCAAATCTCACCTTCTATCTACTCCGACGATTGCAGGGTATTTTTTAACCTTCAGGGAATAATTTCCGCTTAAAACTTTTTTTTTTTTTTTTTTTTTGGCAGAGTCTTGCTCTGTCACCCAGGCTAGAATGCAGTGGAACAATCACAGCTCATTGCAGGCTCAAACTCCTCGGTTCAAGCGAAACTCCTGCTTCAGGTTCCTGAGTAGCCAGGATTACAGGTGTGCGCCACCATGCCTGGCTAATTATTTATTTATTTAATTATTCGAAGAGATGGGGTCTTGCTATGTTTCCCAGGTCGATCTCCACCTCCTGGCCTCAAGCAATCCTCCCACCTCAGCCTCCCAAAGCAATGGGATTAGAGGCGTGAGCCACTGTACCCAGCCACAGCCCAAAACTTCTCATCTGAAATATGTTAGTTGTTTTGAGACTATGGATGCAATGACTGCAGAATAATCTTGACTTCAGGATTAAGAGGCACAGAGACACCAATTTCTGATGTGTTTTAGCTCAACTTCTCATGGAAGTCTCCATGAAACTAGAAAAAGACACAAAGTCACAGTGGTCCTAGAAGCTGAAGATAGTCATCCATTTGAACGAATCTGGGGAAACGTACACTCACCATGGCTCCAGTGAAGCAGATGGAGAAATAAAGCTGGTGGTCTCTGCAGGCACTACTAGAAAGCACCTGCCGGGAAGGGTAGGAAGAGTCGTGAACAGCATGTGCTGCCTGCTCCAAGCTGGGAGACCCAGGTCTGCAAAATCCAGGCACCCAGACAACCAGCTCCTGACTATGTGTGCTTGGATTACTAGGAAGTCTGGCATCTTGTCCCCCTTCCCTTTTATCCATTTCCTCTCCCTTCCTAGTGCCTCTGTTTTGATCTTGAGTTGCAGGAACAACCCCAGCATATTACATGGGGAGAAGTTTCAGCACCTGCAAGTAATGCAATGAGTGGGAGCCACAGGCGGCTCCCTCCACAGGCTCCAGTTTTCTTACTTTTTTTTTTTTTTGGAGACAGGGTCTCTTTCTGTTGCCCAGGCTGGAGTGCAGTGACACAATCATAGTTGATTGCAGCTTCCAATTCCAAGGCTAAGGCAATTCTCCTGCCTCAGCCTCCTAAGTAGCTGGGACTACAGGCACACAACACCATGCCTGATTCATTTTTTAATTTTTTCGTAGAGAGACTGGGCACGGTGGCTCACGCCTGTAATCCCAACACGTTGGGAGGCAGAGGTGGGTGGATCACTTGAGGTCAGGAGTTTGAGACCAGCCTGGCCAACATTGTGAAACCCCGTCTCTACTAAAAATACAAAAATTAGCTGGGTGTGGTGGCAGGTGCCTGTAATCCTAGCTACTCGGGAGGCTGAGGCAGAAGAATCACTTGAACCCGGGAGGCAGAGGTTGCAGTGAGCTGAGATCGCGCCATTGCACTCCAGCCTGGGCAACAGCAAGACTCCCTCTCAAAAAAAAAAAAAAAAACGATTGAAAACTAAGGCCAGGTGCAGTAGCTCACCCCTATAATCCCAGCACTTTGGGGAGGCTGAGGCAGGAGAATTGCTTGAGCCCAGGAGTTTGAGACCAGCCTGGGAAACCTAGCAAAACCCAGTCTCTATAAGAAATACAAAAATTAGCTGGGCATGGTGGCACGTGCCGATAGTCACAGGTACTCAGAAAGCTGAGGTGGGAGCCTCAGGCTCCAGTTTCCTTCTTTTTTTGGAGACAAGGTCTCTTTCTGTTGCCCAGGCCGGAGTGCAGTGGCACAATCATAGCTCACTGCAGCTGCAGCTTCCAATTCCGAGGCTAAGGCAATTCTTCTGCCTCAACCTCCTGAGTAGCTGAGACTACAGGCACACACCACCATGCCTGATTCATTTTTTAATTTTTTTGTAGAAAGGCTGGGTGTGGTGGCTAATGCCTGTAATCCCAACACTTTGGGAGGCGGAGGCGAGTGGATTACCTGAGGTCAAGAGTTTGAGACCAGCCTGGCCAACATGGTGAAACCCCGTCTCTACTAAAAATACAAAAATTAGCTGGATGTTGGCAGATGCCTGTAATCCCAGCTACTCAGGAGGCTGAGGCAGAAGAATCACTTGAACCCGGGAGGCAGAGGTTGCAGTGAGTGCAGATCGCGCCATTGTACTCCAGCCTGGGCAACAGAGCAAGACTCCCTCTCAAAAAAAAAAAAAAAAAAAGGGGATTGAAAACTAAGGCCAGGTGCAGTATCTCACCCCTATAATCCCAGCACTCTGGGAGGCTGAGAATTGCATGAGCCCAGGAGTTTAAGACCAGCCTGGGCAACCTAGCAAAACCCTATCTCTACAAGAAATACAAAAATCTAGCAAAACCCTGTCTCTACAAGAAATACAAAAATTAGCTGGGCACGGTGGCACGTGCCTATAGTCACAGGTACTCAGAAAGCTGAGGTGGGAGAATCACCTGAGCCCAGGGAAGTCAAGGCTGCAGTGAGCCAAGATTGTGCCGCTACACTCTAGCCTGGACAACAGAGTGAAACTCTGTCTCAAAAAAATAAATGAATAAAAATGAAAACTAGCGGGGAAACGTAAGGTTTAATCCAGCAGAGAGGGGAAGCATTGCCCTTTAATGTACAAAAACAAAATTAACTCCTCCAAATTATTCACTATCAGAGACAGAAGAAAGGTTAAGAAACACCTGCTTTGTGTTAGATATGGCCAACGAAAGCCTTCCACAAAGAAGAGTTTGTCCACAAATAGACATACGAAGATGAAAAGACAAGAGGCTGAGACAGGAATGGAAGGAGGCTGAGAGTCGTGGTTACCTGTAATTTCAGCACTTTGGGAGATCAAGGTGAGAGGCTGGGAGTTTGAGACCAGCCTGGACAACATAGCAAGACCCCATCTCTACAAAACAAATAAAAAATTAGCTGGGTTTGGTGGTGAGTGCCTGTAGTCCCAGCTACTTGGGAGGCTGAGGCAAGAGGATTGCTTGAGCCCAGGACTTAGAGGCTGCACTGAGCTATGATCACACCACTGCACTACAGTCAGAGTAACAGAGCAAAACCTTGTCTCAATAAGATAAAATAAAAAAGAAAATAGAGCCTGGCTTCAGTGAGGAGAACAAGCAAGAACAATGACAATGCACCAGCAAAGTCAAAGCCTACCTAGGACGCGTTGGCAGGGAACTGCAACTTCTAACTCATCGCAATAAATATTTACCCAAACCCATGACGTGGCAGCCATCGTGCTCGACCTTGGGGATACTGCAGTGAACAGGGGGCACGTGGGCACTGCCCTCTAGGAAATTAGAGTTCAGCTGGGAGCTGAGACAACCAAGGACTCACAAGGGTGTGTGTGTTAAAAACGGGAAAGTGCTGCAGAAGGAAAATGCAGGGAAATTGGATATTGTCTGGGACAGTGGTCTCCATGATGTGAGCAAAGTAAGAGATGCTCATAAGCATCTAACGCAGTGTGGGCACAGATATTGGAGGCTTCATTCATTCATATGGCTTCTTCTTCTTCTTCTTTTTTTTTTTTTTTTTTTTTTTTTTTGAGCCAGAGTCTTGCTCAGTCGCCCAGGCTGGAGTGCAGTGGCATGATCTTGCCTCACTGCAACCTCCGCCTCCCAGGTTCAAGCGATTCCCCTGCCTCAACCTCCCAAGTAGCTAGGAGTACAGGTGTGTGCCACCGCACCTGGCTAATTTTTGTATTTTAGTAGAGACCGGGTTTCACCCTGTTGGCCAGGCGGGACTTGAACTCTTGAGCTCAAGTGATCCACCCGCCTCGGCCTCCCAAAATGCTGGGATTACAGGCGTGAGCCACCACGCCCAGCCCATATCTCTTCTTAATCATCCTTTTCAATTTGTTTTTTGGGTATGCGTTATAAGGGCCGCCAGGTATGAGTAGAGCAGTGCCTGCATGTGACATGATAAAGAGATAACAGGGAAGGGGTAGGACACAGGACCTGGGAAGGGCAGAAAGAGAAGCTATTGTGTAATGGAAAAGTTGAAATCTGCATGATATGAACTTTTTACATATACACTTAGACTTTGTACACTCCTCTGTTATGTTACTTAAAATAGCATATTAGTATATTAATTTTATAGAGGTAAATACAAGTGCTTTCTGAAAAACATAATTTCCTTTTCCTCCCCTCCCTCCCTCCCTTCCCTCCTTCCTTCCTTGTCTGCCTCCCCTTTTTCTTCCCTCCCTTCTTTCCTTTTTCCCCCTCCTTTCCTTCCTTTCTTCTCTGCCTCCCTCCTTCCTTTCCTCCCTTCCTTCCTTCTCTGCCTTTTTTCCTCCCTTCCTCCCTTCCTTCCTCCTTCCTTTTTTCCTTCCTTCCTTCTCTTTCTTTCGACAGGGTCTCGCTGTGTTGCCCAGGCTGGAATGCAGTGCTGTGCCATGATTACAGCTCTCTGCAGCCCCCTCAACCTTCTGGGCCCAAGCAATCTTCCCACTTCAGCCTCCCAAGTAGCTAGAACTACAGGTGCACACCACCATGCCCAGCTACTTTTATTTATTTTTTTTGTAGAGACGGGGTCTTGCTATGTTGCTCAGGCTGCTCTAGAACTTCCAGCTTCAAGCAATCCTCCCACCGTGGCCTCCCAAAGTGCTGGGATTATCGGTGACAGCCACCACACCTCGCCAGAAAATATGATATCATATTATCTGGGGGGGGCGGGGAAAGAACAATTCCAGAAGCATAATAAACAGCAACAGCCACAGCACAGATAATCACATCAATAACCTTACAGCCCCAACCTAGTCTAGACAGGGAAAATAAAAAAGAAGTAAAATGATGAGAGAGAAAGATAATATATGAAACACAGAAACTGGAGACTTGAACTTTACAAGAGAGAAAGACACAAGGATCCGAGAATACTAGAAGGTATAGTAATGAGACATTTTTTTTGAGCTAAGAAAGGGAAGACTTTCATGCGCTATCAATCAATAGCAGATCAAATAAGCAAATATTAATAACATCACTCACTGTGATCTACAGGGCAGGCACATTGTTAAGCTATTTTACTTCTTATGATAGCAATAAAAGGTAGGATTTATTTATTTATTTAGAGATGAAATTTCACTCTTGTTGCCCAGTCTGGAGCGCAGCGGCACCATCTTGACTCACTGCAACCCCTGCCTCCCAGGTTCAAGCGATTCTCCTGCCTCAGCCTCCCGAGTAGCTGGGATTACAGGCATGCCCCACCACGCCCGGCTATTTTTTGTATTTTTAGTAGAGATGGGGTTTCATCATGTTGGTCAGGCTGGTCTCGAACTCCTGACCTCAGGTGATCCACCTGCCTCAGTCTCCCAAAGTGCTGGGATTACAGGCGTGAGCACCAGCGCCAAGCCTATTTTTTTTTTTTTTTTTTTGAGATGCAGTCTCACTCTGTCACCCAGGATAGAGTGCAGTGGTGCAATCTCGGCTCACTGCAACATCTGCCTCCCAAGTTCGAGTGATTCTCCTGCCTCAGCCTCCCGAGTAGCTGAGACTAGGGGCTCGCGCTACCACTCCTGGCTATACTTTTTTTTTTTTGTATGTTTAGTGGAGACGGGGTTTCACCATGTTAGTCAGGCTGGTCTTGAACTCCTGACCACAAATGATCCTCCTGCCTTGGCCTCCCAAAGTGCTGGGATTTCAGGCGTGAGCCCCCTCGCCCGGCCGAAGGTAGGTATTAATTGATGTCCCTGTTTTAATAAGGCATAAGGGAGGTTCAGATATTAGGTGACCTCTGTAAGATTACGCCACTAATTGTAATAAAATTCAGTTTTGTACCCTGATTTACGTTCACTCTAAAACATTCTTTTCTTTCCGTTATGCCACGTTGTCTTTGAAGATGAAAATTTCAGCAGTACAACTGCAATTACTAGATTATTAGCCATACACACAGAAAATAACAGATAATATACAGAATGCTGTAGGAAAAAAAGACTGTACCTCTTAAAACATTCATGAAACATTTATAAAAACAGGATTATATGGTAGATCACAAGAAATCAACTAATTTTTCAAAGCTGAAATAAGCAGACCTCATTCTCCTACTCAAACCCAAAGAAACTAGGATTTAATATTAATAGTAAACATTGAAGCAGAGCCCTAGATCACTTTGAAATGGAAAACACTCTTCTGATCAATTAAGAATACAAATGCAAGATAATATCTTTTAAAGAAAATGACAGTGAGAAAATTACATAACACAAATATGTAGGTATTCATCAAAGTTGTTCTCAGACGTAATTCATAGCATTAAAATAATTTCATTATTTTGGGCTGGGTTTGGTGGCTCATGCCTGTAATCCCAGCACTTTGAGAGGCCAAGATGGGAGGTTCATTTGAGGTCAGGAGTATGAGACCAGCCAGGCCAAAATGGTGAAACCTCATTTCTACTACAAAAGTACAAAAATTAGCCAAGCATGGTGTAATCCCAGCTATTTGGGAGGCTGAGACAGGAGAATCACGTGAACCCAGGAGGTGGAGGTTGCAGCGAGCCAAAGTTGTGCCACTACTGCATTCCAGCCTGGGTGACAGAGCGAGACTCCACCACAATAAATAAATAAATAAATATTTTGTTATTTGGAAAGAAAAAAATAAAACATTTTTTAAAACTTTAGAAAAGTTAAACTTAAAGGTAATAGGGGTAATGATATAATTAGGGTGATGGTAGAATTAGTTAATTGGGAAATTCACAAATAGATATGATATGCATTGTATCAAAAAAGAGAATTATTTGAGAAAACTACAAAATATACGAATGATTGACGAATCTAATCCAGAAAGAAAATATAATTACAACTGAGAAAAGCTATGCAGCCACAAATATAGAAGAGACAAAAATTATGAAATACTGTACTTTGTATAACCAAAAGCTAATCTATTTCAAATTTTTTGTGAAACTATTGACTTTATTAAAAAAGATTCATTATTATAGATTTAAGAAAATGCAGAAAAACAATGAAATCAGATTTCTAAAACTGATAATCTATTTTTAAAAAATACCTGAAAAGCTTCTCAAATTAGGAAAAATTATTTCTGAGTTTTTTCCTGTTGTTGAGAAATAGACACTCCTCATGTTATATTAACTGTTCCAGGATGAAGAAAAAGTGGAAAAGCTAATATAACTCTCATACAAAAATACACAAAAGAAAACCAACCAACACATCTCACATGCAAAAACTCTAAAGCTGGAATTGGAAAATCTAATTTAAAATATGCTCCAAACATAGCTGACCACGGCCAAGTACAGATCATTCCAGAACTTGAGTACAATTTAATACTAGAAAAATCAATCCATATATGAAATCAAATCAATAGACACAATAAAAAGTGTGGTGATCTCTATGGAAGCTGCAAACAGTGCTGGGGAAAATATAAGATTCCTTCAGGACTTTTCAGAACAAGGACAAGAATAATCCTTTCTCGACAAAGTAAGAGTGATCTATCTCAAGGCAGAAGCAAATTCTCCTACACCAGAGGAATTTCCATTAAAATAAGCAATGCCCAAGGACGCTCGTTATCATTTTTATTCAATGTTGTTCTCCGTGTTCTGGCCAATATTATGACTTGAGATACAAGTGAGAAAGATGACTAAAGGAACTCATGAGAGAAGATGATCACTATTCAGGGAATGGTATGATTGTCTATCTAGAAAAAAAGAAATGACTCCATTGTAATGCTGGGAATTTACTAACAGTGGCTGGGTCCTGGACAAACATTTAAAAAATCAATCGTTTCCTTGTGTGGCAGCAATAACCATTTAGAAAATGGAGCAAATGCGGAGTTAAGGGGCTGTGAGTCTACAACAGCAAGAACTCCTGATCTGCTGACCCGGCAAGTCGCCTCTGGAGTGGACACCGGCCAGGGAAGGCAGGTCTCTGGAGGGAAGGTAGAGAGAAGATACAGAGGATCTGCGCCTTCCCCAGGAAGCTCCCCAAGAAAGACCACACCTGTTTACGCCAGCAGGCTCTGGGGGGATTCAGGCTTAGGGGTGATGGTCTTGACCTCACTGACTACTGACCACCCGAAGAAAATCTGCTCTATAGCCCGTGTCTCCTGCTCCTGGGTGGGATGTCCCCTAAAGAGAGGGAGCTTCCTCCTTGACCTCAGGAAGGAGGCACACTTGTTTCCGGTCAGGCGAACATGAAAACCACCGGGCTTCCCCTAACCTGTTGGTGTGCCTTTGCCCTGACCTGGCAGAAAAGGCGGATGGAAATCTATAGCCAGGCAGAGAAATGACAACTCACTTCAGTCTCAGAAATGACAATTCATCCTGTCTCAGTGACCAGAGACAGGGTGACTCAATGAGACTTTGAAGCACTTGGTTCCCACTGACTACAACTAAAGAAAGAAGACATAGGTAAGAACTTAAGAGGGTGGCCAGGTGTGGTGGCTCACGCCTGTAATGCCAGCACTTTGGGAGGCCAAGGCCAGGTGCGGTGGCTCACGCCTGTAATCCAAGCACTTTGGGAGGCCAAGGAGGGAGGATCACCTGAGAACAGGAGTTCAAGACCAGCCTGGCCAATATGGTGAAACCCAGTCTCTATTAAAAATACAAAAATTGGCCAGACGTGGTGGTGGGTGCCTGTAATCCCAGCTACTCGGGAGGCTGAGGCAGGAGAATTGCTTGAGCCCGGGAGGTGGAGTCTGCAGTGAGCCAAGATCTCACCACTGCACTCCAGCCTGGGTGACAGAGCGAGACTCTGTCTCAAAAAACAAACAAAGGAATATGTGCTCCCAAAGAGCGGAATCAGAGTACACCAAAGACTCCCAGAAAGTAAAAAGCATGATTTTCAAATATGCAGATTCATAGACGCTCTGAAATTACCGGCTGGTAGGTGTTAGGAACTGAGACAGCAGCCTGGAACCACTGCACAGAACAACAACTCAGAGTATATACCCAGTAATGGGAGTGCTGGGTTGAATGGCAGTTCTGTTTTTAGCTCTTTAAGGAATCGCCACACTGCCTTTCACAAGGGCTGAACTGATTTACACTCCCACCAACAGTATATGAGTGTTCCCTTTACTCCCCAACCTTACCAGCATGTGTCATTTTTTTTTTTAGATCTATGTAGCAACTTTGGTTTTCTTTCGCAACCTTTATCAAAGTTTATTTATTTTTTTGATTTTATTTTTCCATAAGTTATTGGGGTACAGGTGGTATTTGATTACATGAGTAAGCTAAGCTTTTTAGAGATTTGTGAGATCCTGGTGTACCCATCACCCAAGCAGTATACACTGCACCATATTTGTTGTCTTTTATCCCTCGCCCCCCTCCCACCCTTCCCCCCAGGTCCCCAAAGTCCATCGTATCATTCTTAAGCCATTGTGTCCTCACAGCTTAGCTCTTACATATCGGTGAGAACATACGATGTTTAGTTTTCCATTCCTGAGTTACTTCACTTAGAATAATAGTCTCTAATCTCATCCAGGTCATTGCAAATGCTGTTAATTCATTCCTTTTTTTGACTGAGTAGTATTCCATCATATATATAGATATATACCACAATTTCTTTATCTACTCATTGATTGATGGGCATTTGGGTTGGTGCCATGATTTTGCTATTGCGAATTGTGCTGCTATAAACATGCGTGTGCAAGTATCTCTTTTGTATAATGACTTCTTTTCCTCTGGGTAGAGATATCCAGTAGTGGGATTGCTGGATCAAATGGTAGTTCTACTTTTAGTTCTTTAAGGAATCTCCACACTGTTTTCCATAGTGGCTGTACTAGTTTACATTCCCAACAGCAGTGTAGTTATTTTTGACTTTTTCATAGTAGCCATTCTCACTGGTGTGAGATGGTATCTCATTGTGGTTTTGATTTACATTTTTCTAATGGTCAGTGATACTGAGCTTCTTCTATATGCTCGTTGGCTGCATGTATGTACATATATATATATATCATGGAATACTATGCAGCCATAAAAAAGAATGAGATCATGTCTTTTGCAGGAACATGAATGGAGCTGGAAGCTATTATCCTTAGCAAACTAATGCAGGAATAGAAAACCAAATACTGCATGTTCTTACTTATAAGTGGGAGCTAAATGATGAGAACACATGGACGCAAAGAAGGGAACAACAGATACTGGGGCCTACTTGAAGGTAAAGGAGGGACAGTACCCCAAATAACTATTGGGTACTAGGCTTAGTACATGGGTGACAAAATAATCTGTATGACAAACCCCTGTGATAGGAGTTTCCCTATTATAACAAACAGCACATGTGCTCCGGAACCTAAAATAAAAATCAAACAAAACAAAACAAAACACACAGAGCTAGAGATTGGGAGGTAAAAGCTGAGAGACCTGGAGACTAAGATCCCTGAGGTCTAACCTGATGAGGACAGGAATTCCAAAGAAAGAACAAAAGAACAGATGGAAGAGAAATGCTGTTCATGATCGCTGACATCCACAGAGCATTTTTTATCTGCCAGGCATCATAGTACATGAGTTAACTCATTTAATCCTCACACCACACTAACGAGGCAGATATTATCACTATTTCATGTCCTAAATCAGGAAGCGGAAATCAGAAGAGCTTACGCTTAATTTGCACGGGCCAGGCCTGGGGCTGGGTGGGGCAGGTGAGGTGGGGGTTCTGAATTCCGCAGTCTAACTGCAGAGTCCATCATTTTAACCAAGCTGGTAAAGATTAACAGAGGCTGATAAAACATAATAGAAAAAGTAACCCCAATGCAAATAAAGACATAAATAGCCAGGAAATTAAAACTTAGAAAAGTTAAACATAAATATAGTAATGGGGTAATGATAGAATTAGGGGAAAGGCATAATTAGTTAACTGGGAAGTACACAAATAGATATGGTAATCACCGTTGCAAAAAAAGAGGATTCTTTGAGAAAACTATAAAACATATGAATAATTAACAAATCTAACCCAGAAAGATTCAAATAAAATTGCAACGGAGAAAAACTATGTAGCAACAAATACAGAGGAGATAAAAATTATGAAATACTGTACTTTATATAACTGAAAGCAAATACATTTTAAAACTTTTGTGAAATGAGTAATTTTATTGAAAAATTACCAGTTTATGACATTTAGCACCAAGCTCAGCGGCTCACATCTGTAATGCTAACGCTCTGGTGAGCCGAGGCAGGAGGATTGCTTGAGGCTAGAAGTTTGAAACCAGCCTAGGCAACATAGCAAGGCCTCATTTCCACAAATAACAAAAAAATAAAAAAAATTAGCCAGTCTTGCTGGCACACACCCATAGTCCCAACTACTCAGGAGGCTGAGGCAAGAGGATTGCTTGAGCTCAGCAGCTGAGGCTGCAGTGAGCTATGATTGCACCACTGTAATCCAGCCTGGGCAACAGAGCAAGACCCTGTCTCAATTTAAAAAAAACATGACATTTAGTACCCTTATGAAGAAACCTATACAACTTTAGTGATATATTTTTAAAGCCTTTAAAAGAAAACATAAAAGAATACCATGCTTCCTGGTAGAAGGATTATTCTAACAATTTTTATTCTTCCTAAATTAATGGATATGTTTAATGCAATTTCAGGATAAATCCCTATGGAATTTTTTTGAAAATGTCCCAATGAATTGGTCATTTGGAAGAATGAGCAGGAAAGAAAACCTCTAAAAGTAATTAAGGACAGTGGTGCTATATCTAGTAATAAAATCTATTATAAAACTACAATAAAAAAGTACTGATGAAGGCTAAGTAGGAGATAAACAAAACAGGCCAATTCAGAAATAAGCCCGAGTAAATAAAGATAATAAACAGAAATAATCAAACGGAACAAAGGAGGCTTAGTTAACAAATGGTGCTGAAAAGACAGGTTAAGAATTTGAAAGGAAAAATCGATTTTATTCATCACTTGGCATTTTACTCTAGAACATAAACTAGAGGATAAAAAATTAGAGAAATATATAGGTAAAATGAAGAAAATCCTATCTAAGCTTAAAATCAATAAAGGAATAACAAAAAAATAAAGATTCACAGACTTGCTAACATACTCTGCATGTTAAAAACATCAGGGACTAAATTAAACATTTAGCAATAATCTAGGAAAATTCTATGCAATGAATATGGCAAAAGAATAGCATTCTCCAAATACGAAGAAATTCATTAAAAGATGAATACTAAAAGATAAAAACAGATAATCCACAAAAGACAAATATTAAACATGTAGAAAATGTTCAACTTCAATAATATGAAAATAAATGCAAATTAAAGCAATAGTGAGCTAGCATTTTCCACATCCCCAGTATGCAATGTTATTTCGTTTTTGTTGTTGTTGTTGTTTTGTTTGTTTTAAAAACAAGGTCTCACTCTGTCGCTTAGGCCAGAGTGCAGTGGCGTGATCACAGATCATTACAGCCTCAAATTCCTAGCCTCAAATTCCTGGCCTCAAGCGCCCCTCCTGCCTCAGCCTCCCCAGTAGCTGGGATTTCAAGCACATGCCACCAAGCCCAGCTGTTTTTAAAAAATTTTTGTAGAGATGGGGTCTCACTATGTTGCCCAGACTGGTCTTGAACCCCTGGCCTGAAGTAATCCTCCCACTTTGGCCTCCCAAAATGCTGGTATTACAAGCTTGAGCTGTGGAGCCTGGCCAGATTTTATTTTTAAGTGAAAAGACTGAGAGTGCAGTTTGCTGAGTCTTCTCACTAATACTGATGGTAACAGACATGGGTATGGACTTTCTGGATACTAATTTGGCAATGGTATTTAGATAAAAAGTTCCTTTTTAATGTTCTTTTTTTTTTTTTTTTTTTGATTCAATAATTCCTTTTCTGGAATCTGTCCCAATCAGGTGTTCAGAAATTTGGACAAAGATTTCTGCATCATGCTGTTTATCACAACATTATTTGTAACAGTGAAAAATGGAAAAGAATAAGGAATATAAATAGGAAATGAAAAATCAACCCACCGCCCAGAAATAACATACATGTATTTTCTCTTCATTTTCTTCTAAGCAAATAAACAAAATAATTAAAATTATGTTTTCCAGTCCTTTTTACTTGATATTGTATTGTGAAGATTACACATATTATTAAAACTCTTTACAATAATGAGTGTAAAAGGCTTATTGGGGGGAAAAAAAACCTCTTCATAATAAAATTAGTTGTATGACATCTTACAGAAAGCCATAGATTTCTCTGTTGATCCCCTATTTTGGTGTGGTCTTATCGTTTCTGTATTGGCATGAAATATGTTTGTAATAGAACAGGAAGTTGTTTCTCTTTTTCATGCCTTCAAGCATCTACATGAAAGCGTTCTTGAGGGGTAGTGGTTCTGGCAAGCAAATACTGCAGCTGAATGCTGATAATTTCCTCTATGGAACACGTAGCACAGTTTTCTAAGTTGTGCAGAAGTTAAGATGTCACTTGGCACCAACCCATATTATCCAGAATGTTATACAACCACCATCCGGATCATTTCATGCAAAATTAGAATTGTATAGAAAATTGCTCTTCTGGGGCCCCACCACTATACCACATATTAAATAATCACGCCATGTTAAACACCTATATGTGCTACCAAGTCTTATCCAGATGTGACCCTGGATGATCGTAAGTGCAATTGTTTCACCTCCAGAAATTAACTCGCTTGAGTAAAAAGTGGGAGTAAATATTTCTTAGTGTCTGCTGGGGGAAACTGCAACAAGCTGGAATCTTTTTTTTTTTTTTTTTTTTGAGACGGAGTCTCGCACTGTTGCCCAGGCTGGAGTGCAGTGGCGCCATCTCGGCTCACTGCAACCTCCACCTCCTGGGTTCAAGAGATTCTCCTGCCTCACCCTCCCAAGTAGCTGGGATTACAGGTGCCCACCACCGCACTCAGCTATTTTTTGTATTTTTAGTAGAGATGGGGTTTCACCATGTTGGTCAGGCTGATCTCGAACTCCTGACCTCAGATGATCTGCCCACCTTGGCCTCCCAAAGTGTTGGGTTTACAGGCATAAGCGACCACGCCGGGCCAACAAGCTGGAATCTTTAGGGAACACCCAAGAGTGTCTGTCCACACCCTGTGCAGAGGGCCACGGGGGCAGGACTTTGGAAGATGGTAAGCTCTGAACTGAAATAGTGGAGAAGAATAACTTCACAAAGCTCTCTGTGAAAAATATGCCTTTGCCCCATATAGATCATAGACACTGGGGATGCTGAGTTGCAATAGGACAGTGCAAAAGGACAGTGACGTGCAAATGAAGCCATGATATTCTGCATTAAAAAAACAAAAGTCGAAAATGAAGAACGCTGTCTGGCTTTAAAACCCAGCTGTCAAGAGGGGAAAGTGTAATCATTTTGACATGTTTCCATTTTGTTGAAGATTCAAGGTTTTAAACTTGGACTTAAACCTAAATGTTATGCTTCCTGGATTGTGAATATCCAATTTCATTTATATTTTTAAACTAAAACTTTAGAAATGGATTAAGCAGTTGAAAACTTCTGGGATTCACAAGAGATGTACAGAATATATTCCTTTTAAATGGTCACTTTCAAAAACCTTTATCAAGGAAAATTAACAAACCACTCTTAGGAATGTCATTCCATCTATGGTCTTCAAAATCTTTCTCCATCTTTCCAAGATCTAGACCTCCTAAAAGTAGGTCAGAGGGATTACTTTTTCCGCCACTTACCTGGTGTTCATTAGCAATGGTATGATAGGGATGGTATATAAAAGGAATGCTCAAATGACAACAGTAGGGATGAAGATTTCTTCAATAACCCATGTCAAGAAAATATGGGCAGATTGAAGCAAACCCTGACAATCCCTCATACTTAGGAACTCCCAACCCTCATTCTTGCCTTGGCAAAAGTTTTCTGAAAAAAAGCCAATAAGTCAATACTTCAGGCTAAATTTAAAGGAAATTATTTGGAAATTACCTTGTTCTGAAATCTTGTTAGAAGCACAATATTTCCAAAAAGAAATTGAACTATAATAGGTTTCAGAGCTTAGCTTTCAAGGTTGCAAATGACTGTCAATTGTGAACTCAGGGTACCCACAGCAAAAGACCCATGACAGCTGATATCCCTATTTTTGGTGAGTCCTTACAGCATTCACTCAGTATTTTATAATCCCAGTCCTCCTGTAATTTCCCATAACTTAGTTATAGTGACCTCATTTATGATAAAACATTCAATTAAATTAACCACTTAGGTTGAAAAAAAACTGAAAAAATTTCTGAGAGTTTCTGATGATGGGTGGAGGAAGCAACACTCTACCCTGCTTCTTTCCACTGCTGGCAGCTGTGGAACATGCAGAGAACGCAGGGAACAGCTATTTGGGGATTCTGAGAAGTAAGTCGTAGTAGCAGGTGATTTGGAGAAGAAGACCTGAATTTAAAGTACCACCAAACCAGCAAAGAGTTTGCTACAGTTTTTCCTCGAGTACCCCCAGCTAGATGCAATGCTAAAGACCCCTGGCAGTGGGCATTGGTGTGGACGGCGAGAGCTCCAGGAAGCCTCTAGTTCTGGCTTGAGGGGTAGGAAAAGGGTCTCTAACATTCAGAGAGAGTGGGGGAAATACTTCCTGCCTTTTCATTTCACCATTCCTTCATGTCTCAACCCATGGTAACCTGTAGGTGCTTACATGCTCTGAAGGAGAACCTTTCCTTCTGATCAGTGGAACCATTGTCTTGAGTAGGAACAAATGTCTGATGTTCTCTTGTAGCTTGGATCAGGAAGCTGATACAGCCAAGGAAAGTATGCATAAGAGTAGGACAGATAAAGCCTCAGCTTCCGGACATAGGAATGAAAAGTAGGGTCCTAAAGAAATGGTAGTACCAAGGAGGTCTTGGAGAGTGAAGAGGTTGGCAAAGCTACCCCGTCATTTTGTGTATGAAATCCTGGGCTCACCTGTAAGTTGTTCATGCCTGTCTAACCCTGAACAGCGTGCCCTAGACTCTGAAAACTAGAAAACATGTGAGATGGTTTGGATATTTGTCCCCTTCAAATCTCATGTTGGAATGTGAGCCCCAGTGTTGAACTTGGGGCCTGTGGGAGATGTTGGATCATGCTGATAGATCCTTCATAAATGGCTTGGTGCCCTCCCCACCATGATGCATGGTAGTGAGTTCACGCAAGATCTGGCTGTTTAGAAGAGTCTGGGATCTCTTCCGTCTCTCATGCTTTGTGACACACCAGCTCTCCTTCCCTTCTGCCATGACTGAAAGCTTCCTGAGGCCTCACCAGAAGCTGAGCAGATGTGGGTGTCATGCTTCTTGTATAGCCTACAGAAATGTGAGCCAAATAAACCTGTTTTCTTTATAAATTACTCAGTTTCAGGTATTTCTCCACAGCAAGGCAAACTCCTCTATAGCAACAACTAACTCAATGAGACAAAGTACTACACAGCTCCCAGAATGGCCAACGGGTGGAGCACGAGCAGAACAGATCTGAATAGTGTTGCAAAGCCTTGGAAAACTGAACAGACCACAATCCAAAGAAAGCTGGTCAGAATTTTCAGCCTACACCCAACCAACTCAATCTGCCTGCTCAAACAAAAATATCAACATTCTCTGGATGATTTAAAGAAGAGCCAGGGTCTCATAACATAATATTCAAAATGTCCAGACTATAATACAAAATTAATCAGCATATGAAGAAGCAGGAAAATTTGACCTGTATAAGAAAACACAATCACCAGACGCTACTGACACAGTTGTTGGAATTATCTGAAAAAGATGTTAATGAAACCATTAACACTGTGTTCTTATTTATATCATTTATTTCTTTGTTGAGAGGTTTTTATCTTTTTCTGTCTTTCCACTCCTCTCATTTGCAAATCCTCTTGAGAGGAATGGGAAAATAGAAAGTCTAGACAAAGAAATAAATGATATAAACAAGACTACAATGAAAATTTCAGAACCCAAAAAAAAAAAAAAAACCAAAACAGTAACGGCAAAGAAGCTCTATAGAGGGCCTCAATGTAGAAATGGAGGTGATAGAAGAGCTAGGGAATTTGAAGATAGATCAATAAAAAGTGTAAGTCTTTCTCCTCTTCTGCTATGATTAATGTTCCTACTATCAGAGTCATAAAAAGAGATGAGAAAGGCTGCGGAGAAGAAAAAATATTTAAAGAAATAATAGCCAAAAACTTTCTAAATTTCTCAATAGAAATAAACCGACCTGGGTGACAGAGCGAGACTCTGCCTCAAAAAAAAAAAAAAAGAAATAAACCAACAGATTCACCAAGCCCCTAAAGCCCCAAATGGGATAAATCTAAATAATACATCCTCAAACATATCATAATCAAATTGCTGAAGAATAAAGACAAAGAGAAACATCTTGCAATCAGACAGAAAGAAATGACGCATTACCAACAGAAAGCAATGATTCCAATGACTATAGATTTCTCATCATAAAACACTGAGACCAGAAGGAAGTGGAACAACATTGTTAAAGAGCCAACAGATAAAAACTGTCAACCCAGAATTCTACATCCAGTGGAAACATCCTTCAGGAATGCAGTCAAAATGAAGACATTTTCCAATGAAGAAAAGTAAAGAAATTCATTGTCAGCACAACTGCTCTAAAAAAAATTTTAAAGGATGTTCTCCAGAAAGAAATAAAATGATACCAGGGCTGGGCACAGTGGCTCATGCCTGTGATCCCAGCACTTTGGCCAAGGTGGGTGGATCACTTGAGGTCAGGAGTTTGAGACCAGCCTGGCCAATATGGTGAAACCTCATCTCTAATAAAAAATACAAAAATTAGCTGGGTGTGGTGGTGTATGCCTGTAGTCCCAGCTACTTGGGAGGCGGAGGCAGGAGAATCTCTTGAACCAGGGAAGCGGAGGTTGCAGTGAGCCAAGATCATGCCACTGCACTCAAGCCTGGGTGACAGAGTGAGATTCTACCTCAAAAAAAAAGAAAAAAGAAAAAGAAATAAAATGATACCAGAAGGGAACTTAGAACATAAGAAATGGCAAATATATGGGTAAATATAAGATTATTATTACCCTGTTTTGTTCTTTAAAAATGTTCTATGGTTGAAAACAAAAATTATAACACTGTCTCGTGTGGTTTTCAATGTAGGTTGATACAACATCTAAACCTTTAACAAGAATGACAAAGGAAATGGATTGATTCTTCAGATAATACAAAACTCACCAACGAAGAAAGACACATCCTAAATAGTCCTATTAAAGAAATTGCATTCACAGTTTAAAACTTTCCAAAAAAGAAATCTTGAGGCCCAGATGGCTTCCTTGGCAAATTCTACCAAAACATTTAAAGAATTTTTTTCTTTATGGATAAATAATTCCAATTCTACACAATCCCTTCCAGAAAATAAAAGAGGAAGGAACACATCTCAGTTTATTTGATAAGGCTAACATTGTCCTAATACCAAAACCAAAGACATTACAAGAAAAAAAAAAACAAAAAACACCTAGAGTCCAATATCTCTCATGAACTTAGACACAAAGACATAACATAAGGTTTTCTTTGGTGTCAAAACCTGATCAAAAAAAGGATCAAGCTGTTCTTGAGCTGTATCTTGAATGTGTTGACCTGTACACGTATATGAATTTACAAGTGTTAAAATTCACAGAACGGTACACCCCCAAATGTCAATTGTATGTTAATTCAAAATTTAAATTTTAAATATAAAAATGTTTTAGGGCCATAACTCTCAGATTGCATTAAGAAGCCAGTTTCAACATCTGCAAAGCCATACAATAATCTTTCAAAATGGTATGACATGCAATGCCATAAGTCTCTTGAGAAAGTTTTCCTCTCTCTTAAAAGGGGACAGCCCTGGCTTTGCATATTTTCCTGTGAAGATGCAATATGTAGCAGCCATCCTGTATCCACAGGGAGAAGCCAAGAGAACTGCAGAGTTGCTGAGCTAGATAGAGGCCTGGCATCTTGAGTGGCTGCATTCACCAGCCAAGAGCTCATCTTATCTCCAGACTTGCCATGAGAGCCAACAAAACCAAATCATTCCATGTACTGGCAGCTGAAAAAAAGCATAACTTGGATAGTATACCTGAATATATATTTGAATTACTTTATACAGGCTGAGTATCCCTAATCCTAAAATCTGAAATCAGAAATGCTAAACAATCTGAAACATTTTGAGTGACAACCTGACATGGAAAGGAAATGCTCACTGGGGCATTTCAAATTTTGGATTTTGGGATTGTGGATGCCCAATCAGTAAGTATAATACAAATATTCTCAAATCCACACCCCTCCCCCGCAAAATAAAATCCCAAATCCAAACACTTCTGGTCCCAGGAATTTCAGATAAGGAATACTCAACCTGCATAGCTTTTATGGATGAATTGGACATATGCCTTCCTGTAATAGCAAATTTAAAAACTTCTTTTTCTGGCCAGGCACGGTGGCTCATGCCTGTAATCCCAGCACTCTGGGAGGCCAAGGCAGGTGGATCACCTGAGGTTAGGAGTTTGAGACCAGCCTGACCAACACGGTGAAACCCCGTCTCTACTAAAAATACAAAAATTAGCCAAGCATGGTGGTGTGCTCCTGTAATCCCATCTACTCAGGAGGCTGAGGCAGGAGAATCACTTGAACCCAGGAGGCAGAGGTTGCAGTGAGCCGAGATCATGCCACTGCACTCCAGCCTGGGCGACAGAGTGAGACTCCATCTCAAAAAAAAAAAAATTAATTAATTAATTAAAAATAAGTAAAAATAAAAATGAAAACTTGTTTTTCTCTATGAAGATTCTACGACCCCTCAAGGTGCAACTGAACTTTTTGAGGAGAAAATTACTCAAAATCAATTAAGGTGATGCAAAACTAATCACTTTTGGCAGGTACTCTTTGTTAGCCAGATGGACAATTCTAAACAGCTCTATTAGATTGGGTAACTGATCCAGTTAGGTGGGGAAGGGTTTTGTAGCCAGCAAATCCTGACAAGCTATCCTGATATAACCCCAGTAAAAATCATATTATTTTGCAACAACTATTATTTTAACATAGACAGGGATGGTTGTTAAATCCTGACATAGAATCTTCTAACTCAAGGTCATCTCTTCCATGATCCATGATGCAAGACTCCTAGCCTTCCAGATTTCTGATTTTGGATTTTTTGATTAGGGATGCACAACCAGTAAGTATAATACATATATTCCAAAATCCATCCCCCCTCAAAAATCCAAAATACTTCTGGTCCCAGGCATTTCAGATAAGGGACACTCAACCTGCATAGCTTTTATGGATGTATTGGTGCTTGCTCAGGCATTTAAGCTGATCCTAGGCTGATCTTTTAAAAAAAAAAAACCTGAGTTCTGTTATTATGTGGCTCTAGGACCACTTCTGTGCAGAAACATAGCTGCAGTGCACTTGGGCACAAACAGACATCAGGCTATTTGTAAAACATATTAATATTTTGAAATAGTAATATATATGTAAAATATATTTATATGTTAATATTAATATATGTAAAATATATTTATGTTAACATTAATATATGTAAAATGTATTTATATGTTAACATTAATATATGTAAAATGTATTTATATGTTAATATTAATATATGTAAAATGTATTTATATGTTAATATTAATATATGTAAAATGTATTTATATGTTAATATTAATATATGTAAAATGTATTTATATGTTAAAATATTAATATTAAAATATTAATATTTTAATGACCTTTGTCACCTAGACATTTGAAATCTAACAAAACATGGGCTACCTTTAAATCAACAACGCATCATGGCCAGCAATCTCAACTATTAGTTGTACTGTTTGTTCATATTACAGCCCAATCTGTTGACTGCTGGAAGTTTTAGTAGCCACATAACTCTACTTTCCATCAAACTCTTGCCTTCAGAGCAGTGGCTTCCCCCCTCCCCGCCCCCGCCCCCGCCCGAGCTGGTCCTTGTTATAGTCTTGAGAGCCACCCCAGAAACAGATTCACTCTTCTTTTGCATGACAACCCTTCAAATATCAAGTGGCAACCTAAACTGTTTAAAGACAACTACCGTATCTTCACCTATTCTTCTCTATAAAGCAAGCATTCCCAATCCCATCTCAGATTCATTACAGAACGTATTCTGGAGTCCCACTGAGATCCCGGTTCTTGCCTCCAAATGTCCTCTGTGGGATCTCAAGGTGAGGAAAGCAGGACCGAACCCCACGCTTCATCTGTGTGGAAGTCAGGAGTTCAAGACCAGCCTGGCCAATGTGGTGAAACCCCATCTCCACTAAAAATACAAAAAATTAGCCAGGCGTGGAGGCGGGTGCCTGTAATCCCAGCTACTCAGGAGGCTGAGGCAGGAGAATCACTTGAACCTGGGAGGCAGAGGTTGCAGTGAGCCAAGATCACACCATTGCATTCCAGCCTGGGCAACAAGAGCGAAACTCCATCTCAAAAAAAAAAAAAAGAAGAAGAAAAGAAACAGCAAGGATAGAAGGATAATTACTTATCTTGATATGATGCAATATACCTCTAACAGTGCAGCCTCCAAGTAAACTTCGCATTATTGATAGTCCCATCATTCTGTGGATCCACATCCAAGCTCAAGTCCATCACCTGCACCTGTGCTGGAAACTGGTCCTGCTCTTGTCACACTTTTCTCCTCTTGTTTTTGTATAGTTGATTGTTTGGATGCAAATGCAGGACCTTACCATTGTTTCTGCTAAATCTCATTGTGTTGGATTCGGCCTAACTGTCTCAGCCTGTCAAGACCTTTTTGGATCTTAATTCCATCAGGCACTGGCTTCAGGGAAGCACTGCTAAAATTTTTCAACACAATAAAGTGGGGGACAGAGCCCTGGGGCATGTTACCTGGGAAGTCTTCCTTTGGGCCTAATTATTCACCCAGTCCTAATTCTACCTAATTGCAGTAGCATCCAGCTCATATTTTTCTATCTTAACCACACACATACTAAATTCGTCAATGTAAACTTGTCAAATGCTTTGGTGAAATCCAGATTCACTCTGTCTAAGGCACTCATTTTCCTTTTTTTCAGTACTTTTTTTTTCGATAAAAGTGAATGTTTCCAGGAACCAACTGTCCCTTTCTGCTTACTGCTTTACAACCAAATGCAACCGTACCTGCTTCGATCTGCCTTTGTAGACAGCTACTGTATGTATGACTCTTTTTTAAGAGACAGGGTCTCTTTCTGTCGATCAGGCTGGAGTACAGTGGCGCCATCACAGCTCACTGCAGCCTTGAACTCCTGGGTTCAAGTGATCCTCCTGCCTCAGCCTCTGAGTAGCTGAGACTGCAGGCATACACCACCAGGCCCAGCTATTTTATTTTATTTTTTTGAGACAGAGTCTCATTCTGTTGCCCAAGCTGGAACACAGTGGCACGACCTTGGCTCACTGCAACCTCTGCCTCCTGGGCTCAAGATATTCTCTCGCCTCAGCCTCCCCAGCAGCTGGGATTACAGGCACGTGCCACCATGCCCAGCTAATTTTTTTGTGTGTGTGTGTTTTAGTAGAGATGGGGTTTTACCATGTTGCCCAGGGTGGTTTTGAACTCCTGAGCTCAGGCAATCCACCCACCTCGGCCTCCCAAAGTGCTGGGATTACAGGCAAGAGCCACCACGCCCGGCTGGAACTATAATTCTTAAGTACTTACTCCCCAAGTAGGATGGGTCTGAAATCAAAGGAGAGGCTTCTTCCATGTTTTGGTCAAGTGATGCAGAGATGGGAAAATAGAGGCAGAAATTTAGGTAGAGCCTGACATCTACAGAGCCAAAATAGGTTTCTCCATACCTTTTCTTAGACACAAGGTCTCTCTCTGTCACCCAGGCTGGAGGGCAGTGGTGTGATCATGGCTCACTGCAGCCTCTACCTTCCAGGCTCAAGCTATCCTCCTGCATCAGCCTCCAGAGCAACTGGGACTACAGATGCTATATTACCATGCCCAGCCAATTTTTTCTATTATTATTTTTAATACAGACGAGGTTTTGCTATGTTGCCCAGGCTGGTCTCAAACTCCTGGCCTCAAATGATCCTCCTGCCTCAGCCTCCAGAAGTGTTGGAATTACAGGCATAAGCCACCACTCTCAGCCACTCCATAATTTTTCTATGACTCTCTCAAGCCTCCAGAGCACTCTGGAAAGCAGTATCTTATAAAGAAAAATAAAAAAAAATCAGCTATCTCTCAATAAAAAGTTATAGGGGAATCTGTCAATAAGTTACAACCAATCGCTATGCTAAGGAAGAGTCCAGTGAGCTGACTGCTGATCCACTGAATGGCGTGCCTCTGTCATGTACCTGGGCAGCGGCACTTGGTGTGCTTGGGCCCCAGGTCCAGCAAGGGCTGACCTCAGACCACCTTCTGCTGTCCTCTTCATCTGCATTTGGTGGCAGATACAGACCAGGAAGGAGTCAGGCAAGGAAAGTCAGCTGATTCTACACGGCCTTGCAACTTTGCAGAATGTTTTAATTTCTCAAAGTTATTCCCTCTGTATCTGCTTCCGTGTGCTTTGTATCTTAGTCATTATTTACAAGTCTGGCTTGGCTACCAGATAATGAGGTAAACTAAACTAATTCAGCAATCTCATTATCACCAACCAATTTGTGCCCACGTGTTCATGCATAAATATCATCCTCAATTAAAGCTTAAATAATCAATCTTGGCTAAAACGAACAACGATGGGGCAGGGTGAGGGGAGAGCAATTTCCCTACTTTTTAAACGCAAGCACCTCTACCAGCAAAAGATTTTAAAATATACATGACATTCATTTATTCGCAAATTATATACATACACTATTTACTCATCAAATATTAACAGAGATCTATTCTTAATTTTAGATGAGAAATAGATTCGAGAAGGTTCTAATATTTTCTTTTTATACCCCAATGGATTTTTCCCACAACCCTTTAACTACACGCACACCACTTCGAATCCCAGTGGTATCAACCATGATGAAGTTAAACAAATCCTGGATTGTAATCATGGCTTATTGACCTAAACCAAGTCATTTCTCCTCTTTGGGCCTCTTTTTTTGGGCCTCCTGTTTTGTTTGTTTGTTTGAGACGGAGTCTTACTCTGTTACCCAAGCTGGAGTGCAGTGGCGAGATCTCAGCTCACTGCAACCTCCACTTCATGGGTTCAAGCAATTCTTCTGTCTCAGCCTCTCAAGTAGCTAGGATAACAGATGGCCACCACCATGCCCAGCTAAATTTTTTGTTTATTATTTTTAGTAGACATGGGGTTTCACCACGTTAGCCAGGCTGGTCTCGAACTCCTGGCCTCCAGTGATCTGCCTGCCTTGGCCTCCCAAAGTGCTGGGAATACAGGCATGAGCCACTGCACTGGGCCTGGGCCTCATTTTGCATATTTTTTTTGTTGGATTAATAATACTTAGCTACCTGACACAAGATGATTAAAGAAAAAATCTCCCAGATGGTTAAACCATCACATAGATATAAAATAACGCTATTTTTATTATTGTGATTATCTTATTGATTGAGGACGGCGGAAAAACTGGAGGAAAGAGGTACACTGAAAACACCTGGAAGTAGATACGGACTGATTCTAAGTTGCAGGAGAGTTCAGAACTGCTTTTGAGTACAGTGAAAATTGCTTTCCCATCAAGAACAATTTGGATGGTCATCCAGAGGAGCAGACGCCAGTGCACACAGGGAGGGTAAGTGACACTGCGGAGTGGCTGGAGACGTCCGTGCGGAATCACAGACTTCAGGAGAACCACTGCAACTGTCAGAACTCTGACCTCAGGATGAGATATCACAGCCAGGTAATGGGTCCCCGCTGCTCCGGCAGACACCTGTCAGGGACCAACCTAATGGGACATTGGCCTTGGTGGATGGGTGTAATGAGGTGACATCTTGCATTAGTTTCCTGAGGCAGTTGTAGCCAAGTATCACCCACCTGGTGGCTTAAAAAAAACCAAAACATGACCTAAATGAATGATCTCACAGTTCTGGAGGCCAGAAGTCTGAAATTAGTATCACTGGGGCCAAATCTAAAGCACTCCCTCTGGAGGCTCTAGGGAGCATAAATTCTTTGCCTCTTCCAGCTTGTGGTGTCTCCAGCATCCTTTGGTTTGTGGCTACACCACTCCAATCTCTGCTCCATCTTCACAAGGCCTTCTTTTCTCTGTGTGTCAAATCTCCCTGTGCCTCCCTTGCAGAGGGATACAGGATGGCAATTAGAACCCACCCTGATTATCCAGGATAATCTCCCCCCAAATCCTTAACTTACAAATGATTGCAAAGACCTCTTTTCCAAATAAGGTAACATTTACAAGTTCAAAGAGGGAGAGCTTGATATCTTTGGGAGGCCATTTTTCAGCCTACCATACCCCTCCCCAATCTCCCTCTATCTTGAGATACTAGGATTCTATGGTTTATGCATAAGCAACAGTATTTGGTACAAATAAAGTAAAGTGTTACATAAGTGGCATAATGAGTGCAAAAGCAGTCAGAAAAGGGAAGGAGAGCCCAACTATGACCTCTTGGGGATGTCCTGAGGTCCTCACCAGGAGTGTCCCTTCCCAAGAACAACATCTGTCCCCAAACCCTATGGGGCACAGAAGAGAGAGAGTCCCAGAGCCTGACAGTCTCCAGGCAACTCCCTCTAGCCTTGATCCATCCTGTTCTCTATTCTACCTAATATTTTCTAATTGCTTTAGGAAAAATCCTTGTCACTGCGAAGAAAACAGCCTCTCTGTCAAAACTAGTTTGGTCAGTCAACCATAACAACACATATGAAAAGGGAGGGCAGAGGACGGTGAAATGCCTTTGGGAATGCAGAATCATTATGGCATTCTCATCTTTCTCTCTCCCAAAATGTAAAAACTTGCACTAGAAGAAAAGGTGCACTAGGTCCTCACTTTTACATTGCTTCCTCAGGAGCACAAGGCAGAATATATGAGGTATGTCCTGAGTCAGAGAATTTGTCCAACTGCTGCAGGTCCATGAGGCTCTGCCTGGCCCAGCATTCTGTTGTTTACGGAAACCTCAGAGACTCAGCTAGGTTCTCCTTCTTGATGGCAACCTCAAATATTAAATATATTCCACCTGCTCTTCATAATTATTGGTGATTCATGAATCTGCTTGGGTTCTTTTGGAATTTATTTATTTCTCCCACTTCGTTCTTCTTCAAGGGATATGAAGAGTTCCCTGAGTTTATTGTGGCTCTATGAATTAGGATTTAATTTTGTATCCAAAACTTCTCATTCAAGGCAAAAGGGACCACAAGGTATCAATTTCCAAATCTGATATATGATTCTGGGCGAATGCTCTGTAGTTACAACATTATAGATTTTAATCTTGTCCCCCTGTTAGACTTTGCCACTTCAGTCTGAAGGGACCAAACTTTGCAGTTTTTATAAGGTCTCCTCCCCTGTCTATAATTCAATTTCTTAAGTCCTATTGAACATTTGGTTCATGAGGCCTGCTGTGAAATAAAACAGAAGAGCTTCCAATGCAAAGGCTTAATTGAGTTCACCCAGAAAGTCAAAACAAAACTGGATAGAAAGATGGCAAAGCAGAGAGCACTAGGAATCTGTCTCCCTACCTGGACAACAATCACGCTGGCAGAATTGTCCTGTGTGACTATTTTGAAACTCCAGGCTATTGAAGGCTTGCAACTTCCTGGGGAAGGCTTGGTTGGTAAATTGCAGTTAATTTGCATCAATTTCAGCTCTTAGCACAGTAGCTGCTACCCATCCCCTCCTCCCAATCCCATGGCAGGGAGATGTGCACATGTTCCTGGAGCAGCTTGCATGCAGCCAGCAGGAATCAGGTTGGGCAAAAAAGCACCCTGTCCTCCAAATATAGGGGTTCTGTGCTCTGACCAGAGAGGTGCAGACAAAGAGGCAGGGGCCACTGTTGCTACACCTCCGCCCATTGTATAAGCTCCACCCCACCCCCAACCCTGCCTTGCAGCTGAAATAATTTCCAGAGGATTTAGAGTCAGCACTATTTTCCCCCCTTTCATTTTTCTCTTTCCGTCTTTTGGAAGTCAGACATCAAAGACTAAGATATTTAAAAGCAATCACACATACAGGAGAAATAAGAAAAAAATAATCATGCATATCCATGAAAAGGTGCAGGCTCAGAAAAGACCTGAGAAGACCTTACATTTATACCTCAAACTCATCATTGGCCCAAAGACAGCCTATGACAATTAAAAAACAAATAAACAAAAAAATAACAAATGCTGGAGAATGGGGAGAATTGAATTTCCAGAGGTACTACATTATTAGCTTCAAATGTTCAGTTTTCTAACAAAAAGTCACAAGACATACAAAGAAACAGGAAAGTATGGTCCATTCAAAGAAAAAAATAATAAATCAACAAAGATTGTCTTTCAAAAAGACCTACTGGTGGAATTAATAGACAAATACTTTAAAACAACTGTCTTAAACATGCTCAAAGAAGGAAGACATAGAGAAAGTAAAGAAAACAATGTTATAAAGAAGATGGGTGATTTGAGCAGGCAGAAGGAAAAAAAGATCAGTGAACTTGAAGCTAGCTTAAAGGAAATTATCACTTCTTCAGAGCAGAAGGAAAAAAAGACTGAAGAAAAGCAAACAGAACATAAAGTATGTGTGGGACACCATCAAGTGGACCAACATACACATTATGGAAACCTGAGAAAGAGAAAAGGGTAGGGGAATATCTGAAGATATAGTGGCTGGAAACTCCCCCAATCTGATGAAAGATATTAATATCAACATCCAAGAAGCTCAATGAACTTCATCTAAGATGAACTCAAAGAGACCCACATCAAGACATACTATAGTCAAACTTTCAAAAGACAAAGGGAAAATCTTGAAAGTGGTGAGAGAGAAGCGTATTTCCACACAAATTCCCCAATATGAGTATGAGCAGATTTCTCACCAAAAACTTTAGAGGCCAGATGACAGTGGGCTGATATAGCCAATGTGCTAAAAGAAAAAAAGCCTGCCAACCAAGAATCCAATATCCAGCAAAACCGTCCTTCAAAAGTGAGGGAGAAATTAAGACATTCCTAAACAAAAGCTGAGGCAGTTTGTTATCACTAGACTTGCCTTGCAACAGATACTAAAGGGAGTCCTTCAGGGTGAAATTTAAGGACACTAGACAGTAACTTGAAGCTATATGAAGAAATAAAGATCACAAAAAAATGGTGCAATTATGTGGGCAATTATAAAATCTAGTATTATTGTAACATTGGTTTGTAACTCTACATTTTGTTTTCTACACAATTTAAGAGGTTAATAATTTTTTAAAAGAAATTATCAATTTATAGTTTAGCCCATATAATGTATAAAGAGGTAATTTTGTGACATCAACAAGTAAAAGAAGTGGGGATGAAGTTATAAAGCAGCTTTTTTTATATGCTATTGGAGTTAAGCTGGTATAAATCCAAATTAGAATGTATAACTTTAGTATGTTAAATGTAATCCCCATGGTAACTACAAAGAAAATAGACATAAAATATATACAAAAGGGAAATGAGAAATTAATTTAAATATTTCACTACAAAAAGATTACTACACACAAAAGAAGACAGCAATTCAGGAAATGATGGACAAAAAGCTTTAAGACATATGGGAAACAAATAGGTGAATGACGGAAGTAATTACCTATTTACCAGTCAATCTAAAAAAGGAAGGAAATTCTGACATGTGCTACAGTATGGGAGAAACTTGAGGAGTTTATGATAAGTGAAATAAGCCAGTCATAAAAAGACAAATATTGCATGATTCCACTTATATGAGATACTTACAGAGTAGTCAAATGCATAGAGACAGAAAGCGTCTATGGTTGACAGGAACTGGGGGGAAGGGAGAATGGGGTTATTGCTTAATGAGTACAGTTTCAATTTTCCAAGAAGAAAAACGTTATGAAGATGGACAGTAGTGATGCTTATTAAACAATATTTACTTGCTTATTTCCACTGAACTATATACTTCGAAATGGTTACAATGGTAAAATTTATATTATGTTTATTTTACACAATAAACAAATGGAAAACAAAAACAGTTGTAGTGCCTCCAGTAAGATCTGCTTTCCTTCTGCTTTTCTGTGGCTTCAAAAACCTACAATTTCAGACTACAGGTGTGGTTATTAAACACTAGCCTGGAGAAAAAGGGGAGGGGAATAATAAAAGTGTTTATCTGTGTGGAATTAGGGCTGCATTTAGCTCTTTCTTTCTTTCTCTCTCTCTTTTTCCTTCCTGTCCTTTCTCCCCTCCCTTCCCCTCTCCTCTCCTTTCCTTTCCTTTCCTTCCTTTTCGGGACAGGATCTCATTCTGTCACCCAGGCTGGAGTGCAGTGGCACAAACATGGCTCACTGCAGTTTCAACTTTCTGGACTCAAGTGATCCTGTCACCTCAACCTCCTGAGTAGCTGGGACTACCTGTGTATGCCACCATGCCTGGCTAATTTTTTAATTATTTTCTAGAAATGAGGTCTTGCCATGTTGTCCAGGTCAGTCTTGAATTCCCCAGCTCAAGCAATTCCCCTGCCTTGGCCTCACAAAGTGCTGGGATTACAGGGAAAAGCCACCATGCCTGGCCTGGTCCCTCTTTCAATAAATATTTGATCAGCACCTACTAGGTGCAAGGAGTCGGTTAAGAACTGGGGAGAATCAAGTGTCAGGTCCCTGCCCTGAAGAAACTAACCATCGCATAGCGGGTTAAAACATGAACAAAACTACTGTATTAGTCTTTCTAGATGAGACAGTCAAAACCAGCCTTCGGTTGATTAATTGAGAAAGCGAACCAGTGAGGACATATAAAAGATCATGTTGTGGGTTCAGAGAAGAAAAATATCATATCGGACCCACGAACGAAAATGTTTCCAGAGAGAAGATGCAGTCTGATATAGGTCTCAGAGGAAACACTGTGCCCTAGTCATAGGGGCAGGACCTCTCAGGGCCACCTCAATGATTCTTTGTGACCAGTTCCCCTCTGCCAATAACAGATGAGCAAATATACCTTTTTTTTTTGAGACAGAGTCTCGCTCTGTCAGCTAGGCTAGAGTACAGTGGTGCAATCTTGGCTCACTGCAACCTCTGCCTCCCAGGTTCAAGCGATTCTCCTGCCTCCGCCTCCTGAGTAGCTGGGATTACAGGCACCCACCAACACTCCAGACTAATTTTTGTATTTTTAGTAGAGACAGGGTTTTGCCATGTTGGCCAGGCTGGTCTCGAACTCCTGACCTCAGATGATCCGCCCACCTTGGCCTCCCAAAGTGTTGGGATTACAGACTTGAGCCACTGCACCTGGCCCCAAATCTACCCCTTTTACAGGAAACCTGGCATCAGATTCAGTGCCCTGACAACCTACTTTCCAAGCCCACAAACATTCACTTACTCCACTAATCAATAAATACTCATGAGATGTCTACCACGTGGTAGGACATTTAAGCTGGGAGCCTGGTGAACCAAACATAAATTGGAGTAGATCACACTTCGAACAAGTTAATAGTCTCATGAGATAAGATCTATAAATAAACAGAAGTCAAAAACTTATTAATTAAATGGTATGAAAATGAGAATGGAAGCATTACTTCCAGCCACATTGGAGACCCAGGAGAGCTGATGGTGTCATTCCAGTCCAAAAGTCTCAGGAGCGTTGAGGCCCAAGAAAAGCCAAGATTTCAGCTTGAGTCCAAAGTCAAGAGAAGACTGAGGTCCCAGCTCAAGCAGTCAGGCAGGAGGAGCTCTCTCTAAGTCAGGGGACGGTCAGCGCTTTGTTCAATTCAGATCTTCAACTGGTAAGATGAGGCCCACCCACTAGTGGGAAGATAATCTGCTTTACACAATCTACCTATTTAACTGTTAATCTCATCCTAAAGCACCCTCACAGCAACATCTAGAATAATGTTTGACCAAATATCTGGGAACCGTGTGGCCCAGTCAAGTTGACACATAAGATTAACCGCCTCAAGCAGGAATAAAGACAATCAGGCTGAAAGTTAAAATGCATAGGCTGGAACATCTCACCTTTTAGTTCAGCTGAAACAAAGTCTCTATCTTTAGAGAATTTTGGAGCTTACCTAGTTTACTGTAGTTTTCTGTCTACCGGTTGAGCCTGTGCCTTACTCTACAGCCTACCCTGAAGGGTGACGGCCAGAGAAAGTTCTCAGTAAACACTTGGTGGGAAATTAGCACTCCTCCTCCAGCCTGTGTTGACCAGCTTTGTCCCTGTCTTGGCCTGGGTGACGAGGCTCAAGCCCAACCCTGGCCCTGCTCAGCTCCATCCCTGCACCAATGTATTCAGATTCCCTGTAACACTGGTGGCTTCTCACTGTCAAGTTTGCTCCTTTTGTCTGATAGTTGCATCTGGCCCCCTGCCCTATCTTCAAAGCCCTCAGGCCATGGGAGGTTAGGTTTCAACAAATAGAGACATCTGGGTGTCAGGGGAAGCTGAACAGCAGAGAGAACAAACGCGCTGGGGAGGAAGGGTAAAAGTTCTCAAGGATCTGAGAGCAGATGTCTCTCTGGGGCACAGGGCATATGCACTTATGGGCATGGGGGAGAGGGGGTGCCAGGAGGAGAGGAAGGATAAAGCCCAGGACAGATGAGGCCAATTCATTTATTCCATAAATACTTCTTGAGCACTTATGAAATGCCAAGCTCTGTCCCAGGCTAACAGAGAAGCAAGCTCAGTGAAAATCTTCAGGGGTGCAAAGCTCACAGTGGCCGAGGACCTCATTTCAAAATGTGAAACTGCAACAGCCAAAAAGAGCTAATGCATGCTGGACTTAATACCTAGATGATGGGTTGATAGGTGCAGCAAACCACCATGGCACACGTTTACCTAGGTAACAAACCTGTACATCCTGCACATGTATCCCGGAACTTAAAAAATTAAAAATTTTTAAAAAAGAAAAAAAAGCAGGCCAGGTGCTGTGGCTCACTCCTGTAATCCCAGCACTTTGGGAGGCCGAGGCGAGCAGATCACTTGAGGTCGGGAGTTCGAGACCAGCCTGACCAACATGGAGAAACCCCGTCTCTACTAAAAATACAAAATTAGCCAGGTGTGGTGGCACATGCCTGTAATCCCAGCTACTTGGGAGGCTGAGGCAGGAGAATCGCTTGAACCCAAGAGGCGGAGATTGCAGTGAGCCGAGATCGCACCATTGCACTCTGGCCTGGGGAACAAGAGTGAAACTCCGTCTAGAAAAAGAAAAAGCAAAAAAAAAAAAAAGCAAAGACATGCCCCCCTGCTGTCTGTCCAGTTGACACCCACTTCTCCAGAATGAAAACAGTAGTGGGCAGCCACTCCTCAGAGGCTATCTCCTATCCTTTGGAAAATTCTCATTTGCAAATCTAAAACCAATTCCAGGTTGGGTGAAGGGAACTTTGAGAAGGTTACTGGATTGGGCCAGGATACTAGACCAGCAGGGAACAGAAACAAGTTGAAAACACATCTTTCTAAGTGTCTCCAGTATCCTTTCTCTCTCTTTTATTTATTTATTTTTATTTATTTATTTTTTGAGACAGAGTCTTGCTCTGTTACCCTGTCTGGAGTGCAGTGGTACCTCTTTCTCTGCCTCTTGGCTACAGCAAAACCAAGAATCAAAACCAAGGGAGAAGTATTTCTTTGATACATAAATTTCTTTCCTTTGGATAAATACCCAGTAGTAGTGGCATTGTTGGGTGGTATGGTAGTTCTGACCGTTACACCTTCTATGCATGTAACAAAATATCACCAGGACTCCATACATATTTGCAAATATTATGTATCCATAAAAAAATAAAATTGGAATTCACAGTTCTAAAATCAAACAGGAGGACACTAGCTGGAATATTTATTTTATTTTATTTCATTTATTTTGAGATGGAGTCTCACTCTGTCGCCCAGGCTGGAGTGCAGTGGCATAATCTTGGCTCACTGGAACCTCTGCCTCCTGGGTTCAAGCGATTCTCCTGCCTCAGCCTCCTAAGTAGCTGGGATTACAGGCACACACCATCACGCCCAGCTAATTTTTGTATTTTTAGTAGAGACAGGGTTTCTCCATGTTGGCCAGGCTGGTCTCGAACTTCTGACCTCAAGTGATCTGCCCACCTCGGCCTCCCAAAGTGCTAGGATTACAGGCGTGAGCCACCATGCCCAGATCTTTTCTCTGTTTTTTATTCTCTTCCTTTTCCCAACCCCCGTCTCTCTTCAAAGGAGTCTTGTTTTCCCTGGACAAAATCTATAGGGATGTGTGTATATGTGTTTGCAAACCAGGATCTCACACAGATAGGTGTGTGTCCAAGGGGACAAATGACACTGGTGAAATAAGACCACACCCATTGTATCTGCATTTGATCATCGTGCTCCCAGGGACAAGAGAGGCAGTCAGCAAACCAAAGCCATCACTTTGCAGACTATTTTCCAGCAAGATGCTTTCCTTCCTTTCTATGCCAGGTACCTGATAATTGTCACTTACAGACTGTTGGAAACATCGAGGCTCCTCCTGCCCCCTGAAATTCTCCTCACCTGTCAAACGCTGAGAGAGGAGCATAAGGCTCCTAGACGGTTTCCAAAATGAAGTTGTGCTGGGCCCACAGGTCTATGTCTGGAAGGTACAGTTGCCATAGCAATCCCGGCTAATGACTAGGTATGTAAATGAAGGAAGAATCTATTCATCATTTGCCAGTTGTTCTAAGTGTTTGCCCTTTTGGAAGCTTAGAGGAACGAGGAGTGGTGTGTTAGAAAAGCATATGTTTGGTAAAATTTTTGAATAAATGTTTGCTTTCAGAGCTCCCCGTGAGAAATGATTATTTTGGGTGGTATCCTCACAGAGTGGTTTACTCTGCAGCTACCCCAAGAAGGGAACGAGGATTAACCAAAAACACATAGGACGATCCCACCTGTACTCTGGGTCCCTCTGGGAAAACTGCAGCCATCACTTCTACCACAAGCAGTGGGTTTTTGGTCCTCTTGGGTAGTTGGGAGTCTTAAGTAAGGCCTCAGAGACTCACAAGCTGTCCCTGGCAGCAGATGAGCAAGTATCTGACTTCTCCCCTGATTCCTAATTAAAATGCCCATGAAAACCCATAAACAGACAAAAACTGGCAACAGTAACTGATACTGGAGACAACCAAACACTGAAGCCCAGATTCCCAGACTGTCGAGCAACTCTACTGCCCAGGAGAGGAACCGAGAAGGGCCCCTCCGCCTTCTGAGTAAGAACACCGTCAGGGAGGGCCGGGCGCAGTGGCTTGTGCCTGTAATCTCTGCACTTTGGGAGGCCACCAAGGCGGGCAGACCACCTGAGGTCAGGAGATGAAGACCAGCCTGGCCAACATGGTGAAAGCCCGCCTCTACTAAAAATACAAAAATTAGCTGGGCATGGTGGCAGGTGCCTGTAATCCCAGCTACTTGGGAGGCTGAGGCTGGAGAATCGCTTGAACCTGGGAGATGGAGGTTGCCGAGATCACGCCACTGAACCCCAGCCTGGGTGATAGAGTGAGATTCCATCTCAAAAAACAAAACAAACAAACAAACAAAAAACTGCCAGGGAGATGAAGATGAGAAAGGAAGCCGCCCGTCTGTACTGGAAGTCAGTCCTGTTGAACACTTGCTTTACTCGGCTGCTGCAGTTTCGTATTTTGAAATGAGGTCCTCAGCCATTGTGAGCTTTGCATCCTTGAAGAATTCACTGAGCTTGGTTCTCTATTAGCCTAGACAGAGCCTGACATTTCATAAGGACCTCATTTCAAAATGCGAAACTGCAGCAGCCGAGTAAAGCAAGTGTTCAACAGGACTGACTTCTAGTACAGACGGGCAGGTTCCTTTCTCATCTCCATCTCCCTGGCAGTTTTTTGTTTGTTTTGTTTTTTGAGACGGAGTCTCACTCTGTCACCCAGGCTGGAGTTCAATGGCGTGATCTCGGTAACCTTATGAAACGCCAGCTCTGTTCTAGGCTAATAGAGAACCAAGCTCGGTGAGTTCAAGGATGCAAAGCTCACAATGGCTGAGGACCGTCAAGGATGCAAAGCCAAGTAAAGCAAAGACATCATTGTTCAGATCATGCTGGAAGACCTCGGGCAATCGACTTAATTTGTCTGTGCTTCCGTGTTCTCACCTGGAAAATGAGAACAATAAAAGAACCTACTTCCTAGGATTACTGTGTGGATAACATCGAGTTAAGATAGGTAAGACGAGTATATTCCCACTAGAATATAAACTCTGTATAAAACCAAGCTGTTAATTTGACCAGGTCTTCCTGACCTGCTTGCTTTCGGCCACTTGCTTTTTGTTATTTTTGTTACTTTTCCTTTTGCCATGTAGCTCATGGCCATGCAGCTATTAAGTTGGTACGAGAGTAACTGGTGTTTGCCATTTTGAAAGTAATGGCAAAAAACCGCAATTACTCTCGCACCAACCTAATACATGCTGAAACTTAATGAAGGTTAAGTGAAGACTGGCTACTGTATAGGTCATTCCTACATTTCTAGATCACCATGGTCACAGTCGCTTCTGTTGTTTTTTAGGAACTTGGGCCAGCTCCTGACCAGTTCAGACTCACTGAGACCACTGGCCCTTCAACTAGGCCTGTGCAAATGCCCAAGAGGTTGCCTTTTTCCTTTCTTTTTTTTTTTGAGACGAGGCCTCACTCCGTTGCCCAGGCTGGAGTGCTGTGGCGCGAGCTCGGCTCACTGCAGCCTCCACCTCCCGGGTTCAAATGATTCTCCTGCCTCAGCCTCCCGAGTAGCTGGGATTACAGGCATCTGCCATGACGCCCAGCTAATTTTTGTATTTTTAGTAGAGATGGGGTTTCGCCATGTTGGCCAGGCTGGTCTAGAACTCCTAACCTCAGGTGTTCTGCTCGCCTCGGCCTCCCAAAGTGCTGGGATTACAGGCGTAAGCCACTGCACCCGGCCCAAGAGGTTGCCTTTTGACATCAGTGGGTGAAAAACCCCACCCTCAGATCATACTAATGCCACATTTACTATAAACATGTCCTATGAAATGCCATGAACCCAACTACACCTGTGCAGAATGTTACTTCATTTTTTTCCCCACCACTAATCACCTTTCCCTATGCCTTAAACCACCCCACTTGCCTAACTCACAAATAATCCTTTAGCCTTATCTTTGGGGAAGTGGATTTGAGAGCTGTTCTCCTGCCTCCTCACTCCGTGCCCTTGCAAATAAATCTTTTCTCTTTTGCAAAACCCGTGTCACAGGGATTGATTTACTGCGTGCAGGCGGAACAGACCCGGACTTGGCAGGTAAGACACAGAGGCAGGGATTTTGTTTGTTTCATTTGTGGATCTATACCAAGTGCCTGGAATGGCACATAGAGGGTGTTCAACTAATGTCTGTGGAATGAACAAGCTGGTTGTTAATTGTGAATGTGGGGTGTAGAGGGTGGAAGCAGGATAAGAGAGTCCCTAGTGTACCGTGCCCTGGGGTATTTGACAGAAAAGGAAAGCTGTCAGCACAAGAACGAGGAATTGCCTGCTGAACAAGGCATGCTAGGAGGGGTGGGTTTCCACACAGACTCCAGGCAGGAAGGCACCACGCACCCTGTATGCTCTGATAGGTCAGAGAACTGGGCAGAGGTACCTGGAACAGGAAAGACGCCCGCTAAAATCAGCAAACCACTCTCTTACTAGCCCAGGGGGAAGCTGATGGCTGTTCTCAGCAGGTTTGCGATCGTGTTAGTGTGCGCATTACAGAGAAAGGATACTGGAGATACTTAGGTGCGTTTTCAACTTGTCCCTGTTTGTTGCTGGTCTAGTATCCTGGCCCAATCCAGTGACCTTCTCAATGCCCCCTTCGCCTAATCGGGAATTGGTTTCAGATTTGTAAATGAGAACTTTCCGAGGGACAGCTGAGGACAATGCACCTACCCTCACTTTTGACAACTGATCAGGTCAGGCCTGGACATTTGTTCCTCACTTAAGGACTGATGTCCAGCAGTGAGAGGGTCCTATCCGTGGGGTGTGTGAAGGATTTTGCTATGGAGAAAACCATCTTCAGAAACAGCATACTCTTGACACAAACTGTACCATAGAAATCAAAAGAAACATAGTAGAAAGGGTCTAGGTTATGTTAGCAGAAACTTCTAGAAAACATGAACTGTGAAAGACAAGCCTAAAGAAACTAGGGGAAATTCAATTATGGTTAGAATTGCAGAAAGTCACAAGACCCTATCTCCCTCACCCCAACGAGAACAGTTGGCATAAGACACAAAATCATAGTGTTTTTTTGTTTTTTGTGGTTTTTTTGGTGTGTGTGTTTTTTTTCTTTGAGACAGAATCTTGCTCTGTTGCCCAAATGCAATCATAGCTCACTACAGCCTCCAACTCCTGGGATCAAGCAATCCTCCCTCCTTAACCTCCCAAGTAGCTGGGACTACAGGTGTGCACCACCATGCCCAGCTAGTTTTTTTATCTTTTTGTAGAGACGAGGTCTCACCAGGTTGCCCAGGCTGGTCTCAAATTCCTAGGCTCAGGTGATCCTCCTGCTTCAGCCTCCTAAAGTGCTGGGATTACAGGTGTGAGCCCTGCTAAGAAACCTACTGAGAACAGCCGTCAGCTCCTCCCTGGACTAGCCAGAACTCATCCAGATGGCTTCCTAATTGGAGTGGGCATCTCTCCTACCCCAGATACCTCTGCTGAGCCTGCTTTATCTTTCTAATCCATCAAAGAGCTAAGAAATAAAGAAATCTAAAAGAGATAAATTCTGCAAAGTGATGAGTCCTTCCTAGGAGAGAAGAGGCTCCCAGAGGTTTTCATTCATGGTAGTCATGGACTTCAGGAGGAGGCTGCCTAACCTGGAACAAACTTTTTTTTTCTTTTGAGACAGAGTCTTGCTCTCTTGCCCAGGCTGGAGTGCAGTGGTGCAATCTCGGCTCACTGCAACCTCTGCCTCCTGGGTTCAGGCGATTCTCCAGCCTCAGCCTCCCGAATAGCTGGGATTACAGGCATGTGCTACCAGGCTGGCTAATTTTTGGATTTTTAGTAGAGACAGGGTTTCACCACGTTGGCCAGGCTTGTCTCGAACTCCTGACCTCAAGTGATCTGCCCACCTCACCCTCCCAAAGTGCTGGGATTACAGGTGTGAGCCACCTCGCCCCGCCGGAACAAACTTTTAACAGCTGCTATGACAGATTCACATTCCAAAAAGCCCCAGCTGAAAAGCACGCTGTACGCACCTCTACTTTAGTCCTTAGACCTTAACTGGGTGCAGGCAGTTAGTACAGTGAAGGTTGGATAGGGCAGGAGAGCTGAGGGAAACCCCTCTGAGACCCTCCCTCCATGGCTGAGGTCCCTCCTGCACCTGCTCTTTGAGGACTAGAAACAGAATGGAAGGAGACCTCCTGAAAACCCAGAAAACCATGGTGGAACTGGACAGAAAAAGACAGTGAGCAAAAAGTCAGCATGGTTCAGAAAGCTTGGCAGCTCCACTATAAAGCATAAAGACATCTGCAGAGTCTTCTCATTGCTCGCATCACAAGCTCTGCAAAACAGAAAGTCCTGATGCTACCCTCGAAATCTTTGAAGTTGCTGTGAACCAACTTCAACTAAAGCTGTAACAGAACTCCTATCCAACTCAACTACAGATTACATTGGGTGAAAGCCTGACTCTAGTGCCTGGCAGGAGGGTCCTGCCATTCTTTGGTGTGTAAATTTTGTTTATTTTAGACTTGCAGGGTTTTTTTTTTACATGCAGTATCTGGCATTCAATCAGGAATTATGAGAAGATGCAAGAAAGCAGGCCAGGTGTGGTGGCTCATGCCTGTAATCCCAGCACTTTGGGAGGCTGAGGAGGGCAGATCACCTGAAGTCAGGAGTTCAAGACCAGCCTGGCCAACATGCCGAAACCTTGTCTCTACTAAAAATACAAAAATTAGCCAGGTGTGGTGGCGGGCGCCTGTAATCCCAGCTACTCGGGAGACTGAGGTGGGAGAATCGCTTGAGCCTGGGAGGCAGAGGTTGCAGTGAGCCGAGATCGCGCCACTGCACTCCAGCCTGAGAAACAGAGACTCTGTCTCAAAAGAAGATGCAAGAAAGTGTGACTGATATGCAAGAGAAAATTTCACAGAAGCAGACTTAAAAGATGGTCCAGATGTTGTAATGATCAGAATTTAAAATAAGTATGATAAATGTGCCAAAGGAGCTCATGGTGAAATAGAAAATGTGAACAAATTGCGGGTTTGAGCAGAGATATGGAAATTATTTAAAAAGAAATAGTGAGACTCCCATCTCTACAAATATTGCATTTAAAAATCAGCCAGGTGAGGTGGCATGTGCCTGTAATCCTAGTGCTTTGTAAGGCCGAGACAGGAGGATCACTTGAGCCCAGGAGCTTGAGACCACATCGAGCTACGATCATGCCACTGAACTTCAGCCTGGGTGGCTGAGGAAGACCTCATCTCTAAAAATATAAAATAAAATAAAAATAAATGAAAATGCAAGGAATAAAAAATACATATAGGCAAGGCACAGTGGCTCATGCCTGTAATCCCAGCACTTTGAGAGGCCGAGTTGGGCAGATCACGAGGTCAGGAGATCGAGACCATCCTGGCCAACATGGTGAAACCCCATCCCTACTAAAAATACAAAAAGTTAGCCGGGCGTGGTGCCTGTAGTCCCAGCTACTCAGGAGGCTGAGGCAGAAGAACTGCTTGAATCTGGGAGGCGGAGGTTGCAGTGAGCCAAGATCACGCCATTGCACTTCAGCCTGGGTGACAGAGCAAGACTCCGTCTCAAAAACAAAACAAAACAAAACAAAAAAACAAAACAGATTACACTTAGAATAACTAAAACTTTGTACAGGGCAAACCAAACCTCAACTTCTACCACACTCCACATATGAAAACTAATTTCTCATGGCTCACAGACCTAAAAGTAAAAGCTAAAACCATAAATCTTCCAGAAGAAAATGTAGTAAAATATTTTTCTCTTGGAATGCAGGGGGCTGATCTTGGCACACTGCAACCTCCGTCTCCCGGGTTCAAGCGATTCTCCTGCCTCAGCCTCCCAAGTAGCTGGGATTACAGGCACCCACCACCACGCCCAGCTCATTTTCTTTGTATTTTTAGTAGAGATAGGGTTTCACCATGTTGGCCAGGCTGGTCTCAAACTTCTGACCTCAAGTGATCCACCCGTCTCGGCCTCCCAATGTGCTGGGATTACAATATTTTTATAACGCTGACGCAGGCAGAGATTTTTTTCGACAGGAACCAAAGAGTACTGAACATGAAAGAAAAAAGTGATAAGCTGGATTTAATCAAAGTTTCAAATGTCTGCTCATCAAAAGATACTACTGTAGTTCCCCCTCACCTGTGGTTTCACTTTCCGCAGCTTCAGTTACCCTTGGTTAACTGGTCAACTGTGGTTGGAAAATATTAAATGGAAAATTCCAGATATAAACAATTCATAAGTCTTCAATTGCACACTGTTCTGAGTAGCATGATAAAATCTCATGCCATCCCACTCCAACTTGCCAGAGACGTGAATCACTCCTTTGTCCAGCATATCCAAGCTGTCTATACTACCTGCCCGTTAGTCACTGCTGCCATCTACTTTTGACATTGTCATGGCTCCACAATGACCAGGATCACCTGAAGCACATGATCCTCTTTCAGACTTAGGGTCAGAAGGTCAATAGCAGCCAAACGCTATGTCATTATGCCCACACCATTCACCTCCATCTCATCACACAGGCATGTTACCATCTGACATTACCACAAGAAGAACATGGTAGCTCAAGCCTGTCATCCCAGCATTTTGGGAGGCTGAGGTGCGAGGATTGCTTGAGACCAGGAGTTTGAGACCAGCCTGGGCAACACCGCAAGACCCCACCTCTACAAATTTTTAAAAAATATTTTAAAAGGGGGAGTACTGTATAATAAGATATGTTGACAGAAAGGGAAATCACATTCACGTACTTTTTTTTAGAGTATATTGTTAAGATTTTATCATTAGTTATGGTAATCTCTTACTGCACCTAATTTATAAATTGAACTTTAACTATGTATAGGAAAAAGCATAGTATATACAGGGTTTGGTACTATGCACAGTTCAAGGCATCTACTGAAGGTCATGGGGCATATGCCCCTTTGGATAAGGAGGGGTTATATATTAAGAAATGAAATGTAAGCCACAGAGTGTGAAAAAATTATTTGCCAAGGGACTACTTATGGTAATAGAAATGTTTTATACTTTATATTGGAGTATGCATTTTACTGCTGTTTATAATTGTCAAAATTCATCAAACTGAACTCAAGAGCTTTACATTTTATAGTATTTGAATTATGTCTCACTTAAAAGGTAAAAAATCAGGTGGTACAGGCTGAGATGAAAAGGAGGCTGAAGAAAACAAAGAAAAAATACAACAAACTAGAGTAACTCCTAGCAGAGTTAAAATCCACAATGTAAATCTTCCCTCCAAAAACTGACCTAATACCACTATTAATCAAGACAGTGATATAATTCTCTGGATAAAAATAGAAGTATAAGGAAAATCATCTGAAAGGTTAAGAAAAAAGAGATAAAGCAAAAATATATAAAGTTAGAAATCTCAAAGATGATATATTTACAGAATTAAAGGGCATTAAAACACAAAAGAATGGCAAGTATACATTTATGTTAATGCATATGAAATCCAAAAGAAATTAGTGATTTCTGAAATGAATAGATAATTGGATCCACCAAAGAAAATGATCACTTGTGTACATTAATGAACATGACATAAACTAAATAGTTAAAGAACTGCTCTAAACTGTTTTAAGTTTTACGTGATTTCACAGAAATATGTGTTCAAATACTCAAAAATGGTTATTATGTAATCTTTTCCAGTGCAAAAAAGATGGAAAAGTCCCAAATATCCTATACATTTCGCCTAACTCTGGTATTAAAAACCTGAAAATGGAAAGAAAATGAAATGGATCAATTATTATAATTATTAATATTATTATTTATTTTTTGAGAGGAGTCTCGCTCTGTTGCCCAGGCTGGAGTACAATGGCACGATCTTGGCTCACTGCAATCTCTGCCTCCGGAGTTCAAGCGATTCTCCCACCTCTGCCTCCCAAGTAGCTGGGACTACCGGCCTCCGCCACCATGTCTGGCTATGTTGTATTTTTTGGTAGAGATGAGGTTTCAGCACACTGGTCAGGCTGGTCTCAAACTCCTGACCTCAAGTAATCCGCCTGCCTCAGCTTCCCAAAGTGCTGGGATTACAGGCGTGAGCCACTGCGCCCGGCCCAATTATTTTTATGGATATATTTGCAAAACCTAAATTAAAAAACAAAACAATAGTGAAACTTAACAGGATATATAAAGAGAAGGTCAGCTAAAGAGAAGTAATCCATAAACAGTAGCAGTTTTTCGATTATTGTAAATTCAATTAAATAAGGGTCAAATAATAAAAGTCAAATAATAAAAAGACCTGATTTCATCATGAAGTCAAATAATAAAAACTACAGGATTATCTCAATAGATGTCAAAAAGTTACTCAAAGTTGTTATTGATTTAAAAAGATAAAAAGGGTAAACCACAAGTAAGATATTACCCTAACCATAATAAATAATGTCCATCTCAGACAACAATTGATGTAATTTTCAAGTTTAAACTCAGAACTCTGGGGACCAGTACCATTAAAGTCAGAAACAAAAGCGCGTCTAAAATAACAATTATTATTATTGTTTTGATCTAAAAGTTCCACCCACTGAAATAAGGCAGAAATGAAAAATAAGAAGTACCTCTCACAGCACAGATCCAGAACCTCAGGGAGCATTTTGTTACTACAAGAAATGCCTTTGGGAGGCCGAGGCGGGTGGATCACAAGGTCAGGAGTTTGAGACCAGCCTGGCTAACAGGGTGAAACCCTGTCTCTACTAAAAGTACAAAAATTAGCTGGGCATGCTGGTGTGCTCCTGTAATCCCAGCTACTTGGGAGGCTGAGGTTGAGGTGAGGCAGCCACCACCAATCAATCATCTGACTCAGCAACTGCCCAGCTCTGAAACAGATCCACCAAAGAGTGTTAGAAAAGTATCTAGTTTATGTCCTCAACAACACTGAAAAGATGTCACATCAGCCAGATTAGAAAAGGGACAAGAGATAATTCCACAGAGAGGAGAAACCATTGTTACAAAAATGAAATCCAGTGATCAGTAGACTAGTCACTGGAAAACCTCCAAGTAGTGAAGCAGAAAATATATGTATGAGAATATAAAAGGCCGAGGAAAAACATAGAGAAAGGACGGCTATGAGGGGTATTGGAAGGCCATAGCCCAGGATCTAAGCTGTGGATAAGGCTAGTAAGAGAGATTGAAACATACAGAGCAAAAGCAGAAAACAAAAAAGGGTTGAACAAATGTTTTCCAGAAAGAAAACTTGGTCTAAAAATTGGGAGTATAGGCTGGACTTGATGGTGCACACCTGTAATCCCAGCACTTTGGAAGCCAGAGACAGGAGGATCGCTTGAAACCAGGAGTTTGGAAACAGCCTGGAAAACACAGTGAGACCCTGCCTCTACAAAAAAAATTGAAAAAATTTGCCACGTGTGGTTGCACCTGTCTGTAGTCCCAGCTACTCTGGAGGCTGAGGCAGGAAGATCACTTGAGCCCAGGAGTTTGAGGTTACAGTGAGCTTTGACTGTACCACTGCACTCCAGCCTGGGACACAGAGTCAGACCTTGTCTCCAAAAATAAACAAGTAAATAAAGAAAAACTGAGAGTGTGAATCATATTCCAAGGAACCACAACAACAACACAACACCAGGCACCACCACTACTAGAACACAGAGATGAATACGAACTTGTGACATTTTCAAACTTCCTGGATAATGATTACATCCTAAGCCAAATTAGATTATTCACAAGGAAGGAAAAGCAGGTTATCACAAACTTAACAATATTAAACTCTAACAATAATGAAGGAGCACTCATAGACCTTTAAAAGAAAAGGGTTATGGGCTGGGTGTGGTGGCTCATGCCTGTAATCCCAGCACTTAGAGAGGCCCAGGCAGGCCGATCACCTGAGGTCAGGAGTTGGAGACTAGCCTGGCCAACATGTTGAAACCCCATCTCTACTAAGAATACAAAAATTAGCCAGGCGTGGTGACGCGTGCCGGTAATCCCAGCTACTCGGGAGGCTGAGGCACAAGAATCACTTGAACCCAGGAGGTGGAGTTTGCAGTGAGCCAAGATCACACCACTGCACTCCAGCCTGGGAGACAGAGTGAGACTTCATCAAGAAAAAAAAAAAAAAAGAAAGAAAGAAGAAAGAAGAAGGAAGGAAGGGAAGGAAGGAAGAGAAGTAAGAGAAGGAAGGGGAGGAAGGAAGGAAGGAGGTTATAGCCCAAGAATTTTATATCTAACCCAGTTGTTTATGTGTGTGAAGATATTCTCAGATTTGTATGAATATGTGTGAAAGATATTCTCAGATTTAATACTAAGAGGATTAACACTTGAAGTAAACTTCCTAAAAAAAAAACAAAACAATGAAATTTGGGAAAGTTTATGCCAGAACAAATATATATTAATTAAAAATAAGAAACAGAAAACAAGTGAAGTATGGCTGGGAGTAAGCACTAAAGACAGTTAGATATACAGACAAGATCAATGTTTCTAATATTATTATAAAGCTGATATTTTTTAAATTGAAAACAAAAGTTGTAAAAAATGGGAGGAAAATATTTATAACCACCTTACATTAAAATTAACAAAGAACAGAAAAATTAAAAATTACAGCATCATCACATATATTGGGTAAAAGTTTCACGCCTAACAAAATCACAGAAAAAGGTAGGGCATCGTGTACCGTATTCCTGGAAGTAGAAGAAACTGAGTAATTGTGAACGGCCCCACAGTGACCACTGCACATAACGATAAATGTTATGCAAACACAAGCAAAAAGGTTATGTGGCAAAAATCAACAGGACTCAAAAGCATAACTCAAAAGCATTTAAAGAACATTTGCACAGATAAAAGGTGAAATCCACTATGAGGGCAGAGCATTGAAAATTAAAATAAAAACTGTTGGACGTAAATCCAGGAAGTAACATAACATCAGTATGTCGCAATAATTTATCTTGGACAAAATAACCAAAAATAGGGCTACAGGGCACATGGGTAATGTGAAGATAACTTCTATGCACATACAAAAAGCCTTGTAGCATAGAGCCAATACCTTCATAAAAGTTCATCTTATTCTTGGTTACAGAGAAAAATCTTAGCAAATATCAGGTTATACTGACTTTGCATAATGCAATGAAAATAGAAAATTGGCTCATGCCTGTAATCCCAGCACTTTGGGAGGCCAAGGTGGGCAGATCGCTTGAGGTCAGGAGTTCAAGACTAGCCCGGCCAACATGGTGAAACCCCATGTCTACTAAAAAAAGTACAAAAATTAGCCAGACGTGGTGGCGCATGCCTGTAGTCCCAGCTACTTGCGAGGCTGAGGCAGGAGAATTGCTTGAACCTGGGAGGCGGAGGTTGCAGTGAGCTGAGATCGCGCCACTGCACTCCAGCCTGGGTGACAGAGCTCCATCCAAAAAAGAAAGAAGAAAAGTAAAATGTAAACTAGAAACTTAAAAATCCCAGTGACTCAGAAATTAAATTGTAAGATAGTTTTCTATAAAATTTATGAAGTAGCAGAGGGAATTTTAAAAATACAATAAAATATTATAATGAAAACATCAAAACCATCTATCAAAATTTGAGAGGTATTACTGAGACTTTTCTCAGTGTCCAATTTCCCATCCTAGTTGCCTTAATTATTAAATAATAAAGAATTTAAATAAGTAATCTATTGAAGTCGCTAGAAATGGTAACAAATACGCAACAAAAACCCACAAAAACATCAGTTCCCTTATCTGCACCTTCGTGTTTACAACAGCATTATTCACAATAGCTGAGATATGGAATCTATCCAAGTGTCCATCAATGGATGAATGGATTTAAAAAAATGTGGCACATTTACACAGTGGAATACTAGCCATAAAAGGAAGGAAATCCTTTTACTTGCAACAACATGGGTTGAACTGGAGGACACTACGTTAAGTGAAATAAGCCAAGTGCAGAAAGACAAATATCGCATGTTCTCACTGATCTATGATAGCTTAAAAGAAATATTGAACTCATGGAGAAAGAGAGTAGAACGATGGTTATAGGGGCTGGGATGGGTAGTGGGTGTGGGGGATAAGAAGAGATAGCTAATGGGTATAAGAATACAGTTATTTAGAAGGAATGAGACCTAGTGTTCAGGAGCACAATAGGGTGATTATTATTAACAGTAATTTATTGGCTGGGCGTGGTGGCTCATGCCTGTAATCCCAGCATTTTGGGAGGCAGAGGGTGGGCGGATCACCTGAGGTCTGGAATTTGAGACCAGACTGGCCAACATGGTGAGACTCTGTTTCTACTAAAAATACAAAAATTAGCCTGGCCTGGTGGTACACACCTGTAATCCTAGCTACTTGGGAGGCTGAGGTAGGAAAATCGCTGGAACTGGTAGGCAGAGGTAGCAGTGAGCCAAGATCTCGCCATTGCACTCCAGTCTGGGCAACAGAGTGAGACTCCGTCTCAAACAGACAAACAAACAAACACCCCAGTAATTTATTGTATATTTCAAAATAACTAAAAGAGTGCAATGCTATGTTCCTAACACAAAGAAATCATGAGCGCTTTAGGCAATGGATACCTGAATTACCCTGACTTGATCATTACACGTCGTATGCTTGTATCAAAATATCACATGTACCCCATAAATATGTATAACTAATATACACCCATAATACATAAAAATTAAAAACTAGAAAAATTAATTCCCTATAATTAAGGGAAGTGAGGAATGAAAATAGAATGGTAAAATATTCCCTTATTGCTGGTCTGTATAGGTAGGGTCGCAAACACTAAAGCCTATAGAGACCAAGCCAGTCCATCAGTAGGCAGGCATAAAACACTAATGAATAGTGGAGACTGTGGCAGATGCCCTACCCAGAGGGGATGGCCACTCAACTCCACCAAATTATCGCAATGAAGGAATGCAGGTCTAGTCTTGCCAAAATCTTCAATATTTTAACAGGAGAAATGTATATTTTTAATGTGAGATTTTCTGCTTTATAAAATGGTGTATGGCCAAATATAACATGGCTATGAGCTGTATTTGGCTGGTAGGCTGCAAGTATGCAACTTCTGATTTAGACTATTGACTTCAGCTTGAACCAATTTCAATAATTTACATTTTTCCAGAAAAATCTCCATTTCATGTAGATATTCAAGTGCATTAATATGAAACTGTATCAAATATTCTTTTTAAAAATCTCCCATATTTACTTTTCATATCTAGTTTATTTTAGTGGTAATGCTTTCCTTCTTAATTAAATATGCTATCTTTGTGAATTTGTTGCTTTTCTTTTCCAAAGAGTCAGTGCTTGGATCTGTTCATGAGATTGAAAGGTTTTTGGTTTTTAATTTTTAAATTTCCAAGTGGGTGGGATTCTTATTCAAACTTTTGTTATTAATTTCTGGTTTATTGTATTGTAGTCAAAGAATGTGCCTATATTACTTGTTCTTTGCGATTTAATTAGGTTGTCTTTGTAGCCTAATACATAGTCATGTTTTATTTAATGTTCCAGAATCACTTAAAAAGTAAACTATTCTCTTTTTAAGGGTACAAAATTTATATCAGACACACACACACACACACACACACACAAATATACACACATTCCATGTCATTCAAATTCTGTTATTGTGTTTTATCCAGTTGATCAAATGGAAAGGAATGTGTAAAGTCTCCCATAATAATTGTGTTTCGTCCTTCTTCATGGTACTTCTAAGAACTTGCCCTGCAATAAAACTTTTGCAATGAATATTGTATTCTAGTTAAAAAAAAAAAAAAAAAAAAAGAAGCCTAAAATTCTAAAGTTATCATTAGTGTTGTTCACCAAGTATTTCTACTTCGTTCCCTTCTGGGCATATAGTTGGGTTGTACTCCTCAACACCCTTTGATAATAATCATGGCCATGTGACTTGCTTTAGCCAGTGAAATGTGAATAGAAGTGACAAAACCCTTAAGAATCACTGTGTGATTCCCCGGGTCTCTTTCCCCTGCCTTAGCTAACATGGAAGGAGAGATGGGCTGGAGTCTCTTTCTGCCACAACTCTTGAGTGAGGATGTCACAGAGAAAAGACCCAACCAACTCACAGTGACACACAGTCTGAGTGACAGCTTTAATTTTGTGGTTTTAAGCCACTGCTATTTGGGGGTATATTTATTGCTGCAGCATAACTTAGCCTGTCCTTACTGAAACAGCTCTGAAAACAAAGTAGGCAGCCTGCAAAGGGGAAAAAAATGGGTCCAATCAATATATTTAAAAAATTCTTCCTCTCACATACTAGTTAAAGCAAAATGAATTGCCACTTTTCACCATCATGTTACTCATGATTTTTAAAAATTATAATACTTAATATTGGTCAAAATGTTCTAAGACAGGCATTCTCATACATTCCTTTTGGTAAACACTGCCTAAGAAAATGTTACTTAGCATGAAGAATTTTTAGCAATTTCCTGTATTTCACATAGTAATCTCACTTCTAGGAATCCAGCACGGTTTCTGCATTGAAGATGGCACCGTACATTCGTACCAGGGAGAAAACAAACTTCCAAAGTGGGATTCTGAGATTGGTTTGCTTGCCTCTAACCTTAAATGAAGTGCTGACCTCCTTGCCCACCGAAAAGGGGATACTAGTATCTACTGCATGCATTAGCATTATGATTAATTAACTGTCATCTGCGGTTTCTTGGGATACAATAATTATTTAAAGTAAGGCTTTGGAAGACCTAAGTGGCTCCAAGGTTTGACCTTTATGGTAACGATGATGACTACCAGGACTGCCAGCTGGGATGGCTGCTTCTGAACACCCTTGAAAGAACAAACAAGCTCAGACCTTTAGACTCTCAGCTCAAGTCACAGAGAACTAAAATGCTTCTATGGTGGTCCTAAAATAATCACTTATTTCTTATAACCCTTCAGGGAAGATGCCAAATTTAACTGTGTGCTCTGTAGAATTATAAGTTGAAATCACAGACTCATCAAATCTCTTATGTGAAATTTCAGGTCCTGATGGAAAAGGAGTGGGACCTGAGATTCAGAACAGGAATTTTTAGGTGGATTTAGAAAAACTGATTCCCCATTAACTCGTCATTTACATTAGGTATATCTCCTAATGCAGCACACCAACATGGCACATGTATACATATGTAACAAACCTGCACGTTGTGCACATGTACCCTAGAACTTAAAGTATAATAAAAATACATATTAAAAATAAATAAATAAGCAGGAAAAAAAAGAAAACTGATTCCCAAAGTCTCCCTTACATCCTCTCTTACAGCTCAGACAAGATCAACTCGAAGACCTGTAATAAACACAGCTAAGGCAGTTGCCTTGATAGGGGATGCCTATTTCTTCAAGGTCTACCCTTACCTGGTTTCCTTGTCTGTAAGCCCCTGGCTAGAATCAGATCGGCATACCCCAAGAGGAAACATTCTAGGTCTGATGTGAACAGAGAGTTGCAAGATGTTACTCATTTATATCAGCTTACATCTGGGAAATAGGTGTTACAATGGACTCTAGGTTGTTAAATCAAATAAGATAGACTGTAATATTGTATGAGGCTGCTCTTATTGAAATAGGTGCAAATACCAGTATTTTTTTTTTTTTTTTTAACTCTTGTTGCCCAGGCGGGAGTGCAATGGCGCGATCTTGGCTCACTGCAACCTCTGCCTCCCTGGTTCAAGTGATTCTCCTGCCTCAGCCTCCCGAGTAGCTGGGATTACAGGTGCAAACCACCACGCTCAGCTAATTTTGTATTTTAAGTAGAGATGCAGTTTCTCCATGTTGGTCAGTCTGCTCTCGAACTCCTGACCTCACGTGATCTGCCCGCCTCAGCCTCCCAAAGTGCTGGGATTACAGTTGTGAGCCACCATGCCTGGCCCAGAATTTTTTTAAATACATTGGCTTAAATAGCTAGAAGTGACTCAAACAGTCTAGTTAGTCGTTGGCTGAAACTTGAATTCAACATAGTCAATGTTAATAAGATGGAGATGGCGTACCTTCCTGGGCATGCTGTAGAAGACAGACTTGCTTAGGGAGATAGGAATGTTGGAGAGAAACTGTCATGATCATCCACTACCATCCATGTCCCAAGCAAGTCTAAAGAATTCTCTGTTCACTAAAACAATGAGAAACCCAAATACTGTCTTCAATTTACATCCTCTGCTCTCATACAAGGATATTTTGGGGAGTGGCTAGGGTCTTTTGCCCAACCAAAGGTAACCTCATGAAACTCCATGTTTCCAGAGACTATTTTGGAAAGCAACTGGAAGCCAGAACATTCACATATAAGTTTGAAATACCAAGGTATTTATGATTCAGGGGAGTGTGTGTGTGTGCGTGTGTGTGCGTGTGTGTGTGTGTTCAGAGTTTCAATGTCCTGTTGTCACCCTCAGTGACCTATATCCACTAAAATTACAAAAAGAATACTATATCTAAAGCTATCTGCTTAAGATCTTAGAGTCATATGGCTCTTACTAGTGGCATGACCTGTGCAAGTTTCTAGAAACCTCGGTACTTCATTTTTCTCATCCACAAAATGAGAATCATAATAGTTAGCACCTATGGCTTTTGTGAGGACTAAGTAAGTTAATAAATAAAGTGCTTAGAACAGTCTTTGGCCCATGATGAAAACTCTGCATGCATTAGCTAGTATTATTGTTATCCAGGGTTACTATTGGGGTCCTGGTGAGCATTACATAAGTGTTATTTATCATTAATTACCCAGTTAAAACTTGCCACAGTAAGATCAAAAGCACACAAGCCATAATTCACTAACACAGAGTGAAATACAAAAGAGTTTAATGCTAATTATGCTTATTCACAAATGCAAGCATCTGCAGAGACATTTTTCTTTAGTTGTTCTTCACCAACACTAGTGGCTTTGTGAATTATATCGTTTGTAAACTTACAAATCTCCAGGCACTGAGTTCCCTGCAGGAGACTAGGGAGGGGCTTCACTCCCTAGAGAGACTCTCAAAGAAGGAAACATAATTGCGTTTGCTTTCCATTTGTCAAAGTGTGCCTCAGACTAGGGTATCTCCAACTTCAATGTGTATATGAAACATCTGGGAATCTTGGTAAAAGGAAAATTCTGGGCCAAGCCTGGTAGCTCACGCCAGTAACCCAAGCACTTTGGGAGGCCAAGGTGGGAGACTACTTGAGGCCAGGAGTTCTACACCAGCCTGGGCAACATAGCAAAACTTCATTGCTACAAATAATAAAAAATAAAAATTAGCCAGGCATGGTGACAACGCATGCCTGTAGTCCCAGCAACTCGGGAGGCTGAGGCAGGAGGATGGCTTGAGCCCAGGCGGCAAGGCTGCAGTGAGCTATGATGACACCACTGCATTCCAGCCTGGGCAACAGAGCTAGACCTTGTCTCTGATAGATAGATAGATAGATAGATAGATAGATAGATAGATAGATAGATAGAAGGAAAATTCTGATTCAGCAAGTCAGGGGTAGGGCCTGAGTTGGAGCATCTTAAACATGCTTCCAAGTGATGCTGACTCTGCCTGTCCCTGGACCACACATGGAGGAGAGAGGACACCAGGTCTCTGCACATGCAAGCACTTTGAGGGCCACCTGCATTCAGTCATCTTAGGGGTGACTGAACCCCTAAGGACAGACTTTACTTCCTTCATCAGGTTCTCAAAGGAAAAACTCCTCGTCACCTTGCATTTATCTTACACTCAGACCTTCTTGCTCCTGCAAATATCCACAAGCTCAATGACTTCTCTGTAGCCAAAGAGTTTTCTTTTAACCAAGGTCCCCCCAGCCCAATTGTGTCAATGGACAGATTGCTGCACAATAACCTGATGTGATTGTTAAAGGATCAGGCTCATGGCTGGGCATGATGGCTCACACCTGTAATCCCAGCCCTTTGGGAGACCAAGGAGGGCCCTTGAGCTGCCGAGAACGCTTCCTGGTTCAATTATTTCAGGAAAACATTTGCAAAGCTAGCTGGATTCACTCCAGATGACCTAGTCGTGTGGTTGTGGAGAAATAGGAAGCTTTACACTGTTGGTGGGACTGTAAACTAGTTCAACCATTGTGGAAGACAGTGTGGCGATTCCTCAAGGATCTAGAACCAGAAATACCATTTGACCCAGTAATCCCATTACTGGGTATATACCCAAAGGATTATAAATCATGCTGCTATAAAGACACATGCATACATATGTTTATTGTGGCACTATTCACAATAGTAAAGACCTGGAACCAACCCAAATGCCCATCAATGATAGACTGGATTAAGAAAATGTGGCACACATACACCATGAAATACTATGCAGCCATAAAAAAGGATGAATTCATGTCCTTCGCAGGGACATGGATGAAGGTGGAAACCATCATTCTTGGCAAACTGTCACAAGGACAGAAAATCAAACACCACATGTTCTATGAGTGATCAAACATCACTCATAGGTGGGAACTGAACTATGAGAACAGCTGGACACAGAAAATCAAACACCACATGTTCTATGAGTGATCAAACATCACTCATAGGTGGGAACTGAACTATGAGAACAGCTGGACACAGGAAGGGGAATATCACACACCGGGGCCTGTCGTGGGGTGGGGGGAGAGGGAAGGGACAGCATTAGGAGATATACCTAATGTAAACGACGAGTTAATAGGTGCAGCAACATGGCACATGTACACATATGTAACAAACCTGCAAACCTGCACGTTGTGCACATATACCCTAGAACTTAAAGCGTAAAACAAAAACAAAACAAAACAAAAACACTGAAAATGCAGAAATCAGTCAAATACATCCCTTAGGTCTTGAGGATACCAAGCCTTTATTCCCCAGTGAATGATGCAGGAAGCTCTGAGATCACCCAAACAGCTGCTGTGGGGACCACAGAGCTAAGGGGAACACATAGGGTGTAGCACAGCCCACAGTGACTTCAAGAAGCCATTCTTCTCAACCTGCTTCTCTAATTCAGCTTTGGCTGGGTGTGGTGGCTCAAGCCTGTAATCCCAGCACTTTGGGAAGCGGAGGTGGGAGAATCACTTGAAGCCAGAAGTTCAAGACAGCCTGGGCAACAAAGTGAGACCCCCCCATGTCTACCAAAAAAAAAAAAAAAAAAAATTAAACAGAATACAGCTTTGGAGACAATTTTTTGAGTGACTATTTTTTTTTCTTTTGTATATATTTTTTTGAGACAAGAGTCTTGCTAGGACACCCAGACTGGAGTGCAATGGCACAATCTCGGCTCACCGCAACCTCTGACTCCCAGGTTCAAGCAATTCTCCTGCCTCAACCTGCTGAGCAGCTGGGATTACAGGTGCCCACCACCATGCCCAGCTAATTTTTGTATTTTTAGTAGAGATGGGGTTTTGCCATATTGGCCAGGCTGGTCTCAAACTCCTGACCTCAAGTGATCCACCCGCCTCGGCCTCACAAAGTGCTGGGATTACAGGTGTGAGCCACCACGCCCGGCCTTTGAGTGACTATTTTGTCAACCAATCCAAGGATGATACAGAACTAATATGATGCACAGGAGGGAAGTCAATTCCTGACACGCAAAGGACACCTTGGGAATTGGGCTTAAAGGTCTCAAGGAGCCCGGTGGAAAAGAGCTGCAGGCTTCCAGAATCAGGGCTGATGGAGAGATCCTGGCCCCCACAAAAAGGCATCCAGGAAAGGTGAATCTTGGTCCCCAACTGGTGCTTGGTAAAAGTCACCTTAGCTGCAGAGGCTGATAAAAGAGAAATGGAAGAGTGACCACAAGGGAACAAAGAACTGAGTTAAAGTTCCAAGAAATAACTTTTGCAGTGATGAGCCAAAACCCCAGGCACTGGGCAGAAGTTTGGGCTTTTTGTTTATTTAACTCTGAATAGTTCAGGCTGTGCCCAGTGGCTCACGTCTGTAATCCCACCACTTTGCCAGGCTAAGGCGGGAGGATCCCTTGAGGCCAGGAACTTGAGTCCAACCTGGGCAACAGAGTGAGACTTCGTCTCTGCAAAGACTAATAAAAAAACTTAGCTGGGTGGGGTTGCACACACCTGTAGTCCCAGCCATTTGGGAGGCTGAGGTGGGAGGATAGCTTGACACCAGGAGTTTGAGGCTGCACTGAGCAATGATTGCATACTACTGCACTCCAGCTTGGGTAACAGAGTAAGACTCTGTCTCTATAAAAAATAAAATAAAATAACTCTGAGCAGTTCAGCCCATTTGGCACACACATGTGCATGCAGGCACAGGCGCACGCACACACACACACACATATACACACACATAGCCAGTCCCACCACTGAGGGCAAACTGGCTCCAGGCCAGGTGAGCAATCCCAGACCCTCCTGCCTGCCTTCCATTCTGTCCCCTGGAAATGTCTGGCTGGATCCGTGTCCAGGAAATCCAGGCGAGATCCCTAATCCAGGGAGATGACTGTTCCATGTGCAGCCGGCAAGGCACCCCCCTCCCAAGGAGCCACCTAATGAAAACCTCATGTGTCAACTTGAGTTGCACAGACAAACCCAGGCGAATTCCAGCCGGGCCTCGTGCCGAAGGTATGACCTCACTGTCGGGCAAAGCGGCAGGGACCCCAGAGAAAGAAGATTGGTGTGTGGGCCAGACCTGCTTCTAATCACAGCCAGATGGGACGGATGGAGGCACCACTGCCATCCTGCCCGCCCGATACCAGGGTGTATGGACCAGGAGGCATGGTCATCCTACAGCAAAGAATCCTAAGCTTTGCCCCAAACACTCCTTTTTTTTTTTTCTTTCTTTTTTTTTTTTTTTTTTGGTATCATCCACATACTAGTTTGGTGCGATTACTTTTGCATCAACCTAATAAAAATCGCTGCCATTCCACATGTTCCACACCAAAGAGAAACTTAATTAGGTAGGCTCGAATCTCTGGAGGATTCCCAGTTACAGAAGAGAGGAAGGAAAGATATAATTAGAACCTTTTTTTTTTTTTTTCTTAACAGAACAGCTCAAAAGGCCCCACTAAGAGAAGAACAATTAAATGCAGTCATTCCATCCATAACCAGAACCTGGTACCTGAGAAGTCTCACTCATTGGCAAAGTGAAATTTGCAAAATACCTTCAAGACACGCACTTCAACCTCAGACTGGGCATTTTTCATTTAGCTCTTTTCACACTTAGGGAACTGTATAAATTTTTGTGGCGGCAATACCTGTAGCCTACACTGCTGCGTTATTTTCATGGATTTTGTACTAAATCTTTTGTAGGCAACAAAACAAAACTTGAAGGAAGCTGAGCTTCAAAAATAAATAAATGTGCTTTCACCTGATGGGTCACCGTGAAATAGCTGATGACTTGGGTTTTCGTTAAAGGAACAAATAGAAATTCGCTGCAAGATTTGCTCAGAAGTTCTGCTTTCAGCGTTGGTAGCTGAGTATGATGAGTTGCAAATAAATTGGTGAAACCTGTAGTCTCTTAAACCGCATACCAGATGCCTGAGCCCTGATGAGCTCTTTGAACAATATCGTCACATAAAGCCCCAAGGGACTCCAAGCTCTCATGAAATCAGGGAGGATTTGCAATAATCTAAAAATTTCCCTACAAGCTGGGGTCCAATGAGAGAATATACAAACAAGCATGAACTTGGGGCTGAAGACGCTTAAATCTTTTTTTAATTTTTGTTTGTTTGTTTGTTTGTTTTTTAGAGATAAGGGTCTAGCTCTGTTACCCGGGCTGGAGTGCAGTGGTGCAATCATAGCTTACTGCAGTCTTGAACTCCTAAGCTCCAGCAATCCTCGTGCATCAGCCTCAACAATCCTCCTGCCTCAGCCTCCCAAGTAGCTGGGATTACAGACATGTACCACTATGCCCAGCTAATTTTTTCTGTTTTTGCAGAGATGGGTTCTCACTGGCCTTAAGCAGTCACCCTACCTTGGCCTCCCAAAGTGCTGGGATTACAAAATGTGGGCCACGGTACCCAGAAAGATCCTTAAATCTTATAGGAATAACTCTCCCACAATTATAAGAATAACTTCTGGGCCGGGCGCAGTGGCTCATGCCTGTAATCCCAGCACTTTGGGAGGCCGAGACAGGCAGAACACGAGGTCAGGAGATCAAGACCATCCTGGCTAACACGGTGAAACCCCATCTCTACTGAAAATACAAAGAAAACTAGCCGAGCATGGTGGCGGGTGCCTGTAGTCCCAGCTACTTGGGAGGCTGAGGCAGGAGAATGGCGTGAACCTGGGAGGCGGAGCTTGCAGTGAGCCAAGATCGCGCCACTGCACTCCAGCCTGGGCGACAGAGCGAGACTCTGTCTCAAAAAAAAAAAAAAAAAAAAAGAATAACTTCTGGACATAACTAGGAATAACACTTTACAAGAAAAATGAGCCCAGCCTATGTGTAAAGAAGTTGCTAATTGCTAATTCCATTCACATTTAGTCCATTTGACAAGGATTTTTGTTTGTTTTGTTTGGTTGTTTTTTGAGATGGAATCTTGCTTTGTCACCCAGGCTGGAGTGCAGTGGCGCGATCTCAGCTCACTGCAACCTCTGCCTCCTGGGTTCAAGTGATTCTCATCCCTTAGCCTCCTGAGTAGCTGAGATTACAGGCACATGGTACCATGCCTGGCTAATTGTTTTGTATTTTTAGTAGAGACGGGATTTCACTGTGTTGGTGAGGCTGGTCTCAAACTCCTGACCTCAGATGATCCGCCCACCTCGGCCTCCAATAACAGGTGCGATTGACTAGGTTTTATTACAAGAGTTGTGCGAGCAGAATCAAAGACCCAAAGCCTTCTTAGTTCCAGAAACAGAGGTATAGATTAAGACTTTTCTTATTTCAAGGAGGAAACTTTTTTTCCTGCAAATGTATCTCTGAAATAATGATGGAAGTCACTGGAAGTGAGATCTTGCTGTAAAAGGTGTGCTTTGCTCCAGCTTTTCAGAAATATCTCTAAAATATAAAGCAAGGTCAAATCAGGCCTACAAAGACACGGTGAGTCACCATCAATCAGAATTGGCAGAACAAGCCGAGAACCGCTCATACAACTGAATACCCTGGATAAAACATCTCTATCCTGAACCAGAAAATAAATGTCTACAGCTGCACTTGGCGGTTGGCCCTAGGGTCCATTCACCATATGGTCACCCTTATTATCATCCTCCCAACAAGTCCGGCAAGATAACAGGCTAGAACCACGCTCTTGCAACTGGCCTGCAGGCCAAGCAAACATCTCCTTATCATAACCTTGGTCTGTTCTTCCAAAGAGACTTCCTGCCCATCTCCTCTGTCCTTGCTTCTTGGTGTGTATCTAATGCTCAACCTGGGCATGCCAAAAGCCCAGTCCTCTGGTGCCCGATGCCTAGAATTAAGCTGCTTTTCAGAGGGGAAGGGTGTGTGTTAACAAAACAAAACAAAGAGGCCTCCTTCCTGGACCTTTATCTAAGGGAGGATCTAGCTGGTTTGGGATAAAACCTAGGGTTTTAGAGTAGGAAAGAAACTTAAAGATTATCAAATGCAGTCATTTTTCAAAGCTTATTTTATTTTATTTTATTTTTAAGATGGAGTTTCGCTCTTTGTCACCCAGGCTGGAGTACAATGGCACGATCTCGGCTCACCGCAACCTCCACCTCCTGTGCCTGGTCCATTTTTCAAAGCTTTTTAAACATTACGAGGGCTGGGTGCATGGCTCATGCCTGTAATCCCAGCACTTTGGGAGGATGAGGCAGGCGGATCACTTGAGCTCAGGAGTTCGAGACCAGCCTGGCCAACATGGTGAAACCCCATCTCTACTAAAAAATACAAAAATTAGCTGGGCGTGGTGGCGCACGTCTGTAACCCCAGCTACTCAGGAGGCTGAGGCAGGAGAATCGCTTCAATCTGGGAGATGGAGGTTGCAGTGAGCCAAGATCATGCCACTGCACTCCAGCCTGGGCGTAAGACAGAGTGAGACTCTGTCGCAAATTTAAAAAACACTACGAGGTTGTATTTTTTCCAGTGAGGTTGTATGCAGAAACTCAGTAAGTAGAAAACAGACATAAAACAAGCTGTTATGTCCATACAGTGGAATAGGAATATGGCCATCAAAGGAAATGAAGTCATGATAAATGCTACAACACAGGTAAACCTTGGAAACACTATAGTAAGTGCAAGAAGTTACTTACAAAGGAAGGCAAATTATATGATTCCATTAATAGAAAATGTCCAGCAGAAGCAACTATAGAGACAGAAAATAGAGAAGTGCTTGTGTAGGGCTTGGGGAAATATGGGGATTGAGAGGTAATGGCTAAGAGGTACAAGGTTTTGTCTGGGTGTGGTGGCTCACATCTGTAATTCCAGCACTTTGGGAGGCCGAGGCAGGCAGATCACAAGGTCAAGAGATGGAGACCATCCTGGCCACCATGGTGAAACCCTGTCTCTACTAAAAATATGAAAATTAGCTGGGCGTGGTGGTGGGCGCCTGTAGTCCCAGCTACTCGGGAGGCTGAGGCAGGAGAATTGCTTAAACCCGGGAAGCGGAGGTTGCAGTGAGCAGAGATTGTGCCACTGCACTCCAGCCTGGTGACAGAGCGAGGCTCCATCAAAAAAAAAAAAAAAAGGAGGTGCAAGGTTTCTTTCTGGAGCAATGAAAATGTTCTAAAATCGACTGTGGTATGCGTTGCACAAATCTCCGAATCTAGCCTGGCCTGGCTGACCTGGCAGAACCCCTACATACTCCTCTCCTGGATAAGCCCACCAATCACCTGGATATTGAGACCACTGACATCCTGGCAGATGCCATCAATGAGTTTGAGGATGGTATGAAGCTAGTCAACTATGACTCTGGACTCATTCAGCAAGTGAGGTCCTGGCCAGGTGTGAGGTACAGCAGAGAGTGTCTACGTGGTTGGGTGGAGCAGTCATGGCATATGAAGGGGTGTAGTACTTGCTTACTGAATTAAGACAAGAGGCTCAGGGTGAAGACACAGGTGGCGAGGACCAGATCTTACGGCTCTACTTATGGGGCTACTTTGAAAGTCTTAAATGAAACACTTCATTTCTTCAGTAGCTACTTGGAGATGTTAACCAACTTGGGATTGTTAAGCCAAATGGGGCAGAGAGTTGGGTAGAAAACAGGGTGCTTTTGCTACTGGTCCCAAGATTCTTCAATCCAAAAACAGGCTTCTACTAAGAAGGGCGTGGACTAGACAGGGGACTGCCACAGTCACTGGAGAGTAAGCTGAAGGTCATTTCTCTGAAGCTTTGAAGAAGATGGAAGTTGGGGGGAAAAAAAAGGAGGCTGAGAGTGAAGCCTCTGAACAGATCTGGACAATGGGAATGTCCAGACAGAAGGAAGTGACAATGGGAATGACACAGTAGCTCCAGCTTAGAAGGCTCCAAAGCCTGCGGGTTATGGTGTCCTTGGGATAGACCATCCCAAAGAACTCAGAGATAGTGAGGCAGTGTGCAGGATACGGGATTGCGGGGTCGGGCAGGAAGATAATGCCATTTTCTTCCTTAGGATCCCCTTCCATCAGTCTGCTGGGCAAGAATGGGGACAGTGACTGGCCCAGGATTAAGTCCAGGATTTGTTTTCCAGGTTGCCTAGGAAATGTGTGTCTGTGGGAAGCGGAGAATCACTGAATGGCCTGGAGACACCCTGGCCAACAGGGAACACCTCAAGTCCAAGCTAGTAGATGAGAATCCCCAGCTCACTAGAAGGATGTACAACACATGAGCCCTCTGGTCTCGGGATAGGACCTCCGTCTGGAGATCAACAGCTGCTACCCGTTGACCAGTCTCTCAGACAACGTAGAACAGTGGTTGCCTAGGGCTTGCGGGGACAGGGGGATTGGGAGGCGAAGGCTAAGAGATGTGGGATTCCTTTTTGGAGTGATGAAGGTGTTCTTTTATTTTCCTTCAACTTTTATTTTAAGTTCTGGGGTCCATGTGCAGGATGTGCAGGTTTGTTAGATAGGTAAACGTGTGCCATGGTGGTGTGCTGCACAGATCAACCCATCACCTTGGTATTAAGCCCAGCACCCATTAGCTATTCTTCCCGATACTCTCCCTCCCCACCACCAACAGGCCCCAGTGTGTTGTTCCCCACTATGTGTTTATGTGTTCTCATCATTTAACTCCCACCTACAAGTGAGAAAAAGCACAGGTATCTTGGAACCTAAAATAATATACAATTTAGGCCGGGCGCGCTGGTTCACACCTGTAATCCCAGCACTTTGGGAGGCCGAGGTGGGCAGATCACGAGATCAGGAGATCGAGACCATCCTGGCCAACATGGTGAAACTCCGTCTCTACTAAAAACACAAAAATTAGTCAGTTGTGGTGGTGCATGCCTGTAGTCCCAGCTACTCTGAAAGGCTGAGGCAGGAGAATCACTTGAACTCGGGAGGCAGAGGTTGCAGTGAGTCGAGATCACGTCACTGTACTCCAGCCTGGGCGACAGAGACAGACTCCATCTCTAAAATAAATAAATAAATAAAATACAATAAAAAATTAAATTAAATTAAATTAAAATAAGATAAAAATGTTGAAATAGATCCGTCATGAAAAAAAAAAAAAAGGTGAGAACATGTGGTGCTTGGCGTTCTGTTCCTGCATTAGTTTGCTGAGGATAATGGCTTCCAACTAAAACCCATTGTGGCACTGGTTTTACAAATCTGTGACTCTCGTCTGGCTACACTGGGGCTACACCCCGGCACTGCTGCAGCACTGCTCCCCTAGCCCCTCCCCTCCCCCTGCACCTGCCTTAGCTGCACTCTTAACTACAGCGGGACAGTTACCTGTTTCACGTCCTCCTTCCAGTTACATTTGTCCATGTCTGGACTTGACTGGCTGTTCCCTGCAGCCTCTTGCTGGTGAACTTTTCCTGAGTGTGATGCAGCCAGAGACACTGAGGGTTAGCCCAGGAGCCCAAGGCCAGGCTCTAGCCCATGCAGGAGCTTAGGATTCTTGTTTGAGAGGTTTTGGTGATGTTGGAGGAACATTCCCTAACTCACTGCCCCCATTCCTTTTTGCTTCTAGTTTGGAGCTCTGGACCAAGACCCTGGTCTTGGTCAATTTTTAAATAATTTCTTAACAATGTAACTTGTAGATCTGTGTGACATCTACAAAGCATCCAATAAAGAAAGAGGAAACAAACAAACAAAGAAAACCCTGTGCATCCACTAAGCACCACTGAACTGTGCACTTTAAATGTGTGAATTTTAGAGTATGTGAATTCTATCTCAATAAAGCTGTTATTTAGAAGAAGAGGAGGAGGAAGAGGGCAGGGAGAAGAGGAAGAGGAAGAAGAAGAAGTAGGAGGAGGTGGAGGGGGGACGGAGTGAGGGAGGGAGGAGGAGGGAGGAGGAGGGGGGAGGGAGAGGGGGATAGGGATGGGGATGAGGGAGGGGGGAGAGGCGGATGAGGGAGGGGGGAGAGGGGGATGGGGAGGGGGGAGGGGACGAGAAGGGGAAAAACAAGATGCTGTAACTGTTCCACCAGCCAGGCCTCTTTCCTCACCCCATCCTACAGTGGCCCTGAAACCATCTCTACAGGCCCCTAGAACTCTATGGAAAGTTACTGAAAAAGCCTGTTCTAGTCCAAGTTTCTGCTTCTCAAATGTAAACCAAGTCTCTGGATTTAAAAGCGCAAGGCCCTGCATAAACCGAAGGTCTCACTGATGAGACCGGGGCATGTCTCAGGGGAGAAGCTGCTCGTCCGGGTCTTACCGTCCATGTCCAAGCGCTGCATGATGATGGCCAGCTCCACCTCGCTTGGCATGTACCCCAAAGAGCGCATGGCCATGCCCAGCTCCTGCTTGGAGATGAAGCCGTTCCCATCCCGGTCCAGAACCCGAAAGGCCTCTCGGATTTCTACAATGGAAAAGCAAAGAAAGTCCAGTGGTCACATGGCTGGCTTTATTGCACTGCAGTTATTGGTGATTGCCTACTGAGAACTCCTAACTGCTTTAAAAACAGTGATTTGTTAAAACTCTTTAATCAGATAAAAGGGAGGACAGAAGAAGAACATAAGAAAAGAAACGAAGAAAAGAAAAAGGAAAGAGAAAAAAGGAAATGGAAGGGAGGAGAGGAGAAGGGAAAATGAGAAAGGAAGAGAAAGGAAGAGAAAGAAAAGGAAAGGGAGAAAGGGAGACAGAAAAAGAAGGTGGAAGGGAGAGTGGAAGAGAGGAATGAAGGGAGGAAAAAAGAGAAAGAAGAAAGGAAGGGAGGGAGGGGGAAAAAGGGAAGGAGGGAGGGAGAAAGGAAGGAAGAAAGCAAGGGAGGGAAGGAGGAAGGAAGGGAGAGAGGGAGGAAGGGAGGGAGGGAGGAGGGAAGGAAGAAGGAAGGAAGGAAGGAAAAAAGGAAAGAAGAAAGAAAAAGGAAGGAAGGAGGGAAGAAAGGAACGCAGGCAGACAAAAGAAGGAAAAAAAGAAAAAGAAAGAAAGGGAGAAAGGGAGAAAGAGACAAAGAAAGAAAGGAAAGAAAGAAAGAGAGAGAGAAAGAAAGAAAGGAAGGAAGGAAGGAAAGGAAGGAAGGAAGGAAGGAAGGAGGGAGGGAGGAGGCAGCTCGACCTGAGCATCCTCCAACTCTGTAGGAGGCACACAATTAGATGGTGGTCCCAGCAGAGAATCATGTTAACCAAGGACACTTTCTGAGCAAAGATGAGGATTTGGTTTCAGCTGTGAGGAGAAAGCTGCCTCTTAACTGCAGTCTTCAGGAGGAAAAGAGAATGCAGTTCCCCTCTGCAGGCATATTTCAGATCCCTGCTGCTGCAGGAGCTGTGCAGAAAGCTCTTCCAGCCTCATAGGAGGAGAAGAGTTAAGTATCCGGCTGTTTTTGTCTCATTCTCCTAATTTACAGGTGTTTTGTAGATATAAACAACCTCAGATCAATAAAAGCATCATGAAAACTCAAAAGATGCCTTTAATCACTTTGCCCCTGGGCTAGCAGAGAACTTGACTCTGCTATCAGTAAGGGCTGTTTCACTTGGCAGGCAATCTCCCCTCCTCTTCCCCTAAACCAGAGTTGCTCTAAATTCCACCCAGAGTCCCCTTCTCCAGAGCCACTGCAGCTGTCAGTCCTGGATTGGATGTACAACACAAGGAACTGGAAGTCACAGTGTGAAGATGAAAGGTTCGTTAATTGTTTCTGAGCACACCAGACCTAGAGCAGCTTTGACTTTTCATCAATAAACCCAGTGCAAGCCCAGATATGTCAGCTGCCATTATTCACCATGCCACGCAACTAGTATTGACTTTCTATCACGTGAGAAGCACAGTATTAATAAATACGGAAAAATAAAAATGATCCACCAGGCATTGGGGTTCTCCCACTCAGCTCGACTCCACTCAGGATGGTAAGATGCATGCAGAAACTTTCTATCACTCTTCAAACGCATACAAGCCCCTCGGCTCTGACTCATTTACTTACTACCTCACTGAATATCTGACCATGCCCTGGCATGATCATTACCACAAACTTGGTGATTTAAGACAATAGAAATCTATTCTCTCACAGTCTGGAAGCCAAAATTCCAAAATCAGCATCATTAGATCACAATCATGATGTCAGCAGAGCTGTGCTCCCCGTGAAGGCTCTAAGGGAAAATCCATTTATCTCTTCCAGCTGCCGGAGGCTGCCAGCATTCCTTGGCTTGCAGCCCCATCACTCCAATCTCCACCTTCTCCTCTTCTGTCTGTAAATCTCCCTTTGCCCTGCTCTTATAAGGACACTTGTGTTTGCATTAGGGACCACTCAGATAATCCAAGATAATCTCCCCATCTCAAGATTCTTAACTTCATCACATCTTCAAAGACTTTTCTGTAAGGTAACATTTATAAATCTCAGAGATTAGGATTTGATATCTTTGGGGGCTGCTTTTCAGATTGCTACACTATTGCATCCAGTGTTTTTGCCTAAAACATCTTCCCTTCTTCTTTTCCCTGCCCAAAATTATATCAAGGTCAAGTGTGGATGCTAAAGTGACTCCATCTTGGATGCTAATCTGCCATGTTGACTTCTGACAAACTCTAATTCTGGGAATGCCTCCCAGATTTCTATGTTATCTACTGTTCCTTGTGTAAGACCTTGTTCTTACCATACATCCTGCCCTTAGGCAGACTCCTGCCTTTCCCTACAATTGTCTATACATTCCTTCCCTATGGTATATAAGTCCTGGGTCTGGTAGGTAATGGCCAGGGGGATCCACCATCTTGTCTCGCCACCCCGCAAGACACAGACATAGCCCAAGTCCCTATTAAATGTTTCTTTCTGAGAAGCTAGATATATCAGCCTCTTTTTTCAGCCTTTCAGCTTCCTTGGACTTTGGGAGTAAGTTTGCATGGACTTGCCCATTGCAAAACACCAAACCAGGGGTCATGAATTCTGCAAAACTGTCTTTGCTCACCATAGCCAAGTTATCTCCCTTTCTGCTGACTGTTCACAGCAGGTCATTCATTCCTTTCTTGTGACATCCGGTGTACTCCATCTAGAAATACTATGATTGGCTTCTTTTCTGAGCGGTAAGCACCTCCTACCCTTCTTTCATCTTAGTGTGTTCCCCGCCCACACTGTAGGAGGCGCTAGACAGATAAGCTGTTCAAGGGATGATGAGCCTGAATGGATAAGGATCATATATTAGTAGTAAATTCATTATCAATACTAATCCAGCATGCTGAATTCTTTCTGGGACGAATTGTGGGCTCCAGCAGAGAGAAGACCAGCCTGTGCACCCGGACCCTAGGCTCCCAGCCAGGCGTATTAGCTAATTAGGTCCGCGGCCAAACCCTGGAGGCCTCAGTTTGTTCATGAGTAAAATGAGCTGTGCTGGCTGCAAGGATCCCTCAGGTCCTCCAGCCCTTCTTTCTGTGGATCCGTGGACATCGTTAAAGTGTTTAAGTGAAGAACAGGAAGCCTGTGTTCTCTTACACACCCTATTAATCTGCTGTTCAACACCTCCTCCCCTTTCTTTCCATCAATGGTATAGAAACAAATTTTAGTCCAACCCAAATTCTGAATCAAGGCGTTTGTCTCCATTTCAAGCTTTTCCCATCAATGAAATATGCCCAAGGTTACCTAAAACAGCCGTATGTTTTCCTACCAAGTCCCAACTGGCCTGGAAGGAGCTTGGAGCCACTACTCAGCTTGAGGTCATGGCGCACTGTGCTCAAGGACACTGGGATGGAGGACATGGCCTCATGTGGCCTGAGCTCAGATCCCCAATTGCCAAGGATGGGAGGACACAGAGGCCAGGCCTCCCGACGTGAGAGTCAGCCCATGAGGCAGCCAGCGCCAAGCGCCAGCTCTGCCCTGCAAGCTGGTGCAGCCTTCTCCCTCAGCCTCAATTTCCCCATCTGAAAAAATGGGTTAGGTGTGATGTCCTTCCAGCCTCTGTAGCAGGGTTTTACATTGGGACCAGGACATACGATGCAACAGTAGGAAATGTCAGAGGATGACAAGGTCTGCAGCTGCAGTCACTAGATAGCCAGTTGTAAGCTAAGTTTTGCTCTTAGTTCTCCGGAAGGCTCCTTCCCAAGGCATCATCTCCACTTCCCATTCCTTCTGACTCATTCCTGAACTCTCTGGGTTACTGATATGGCTGGACAGGGTAGGTCCCTTCCATTGACAGGCCTTTGTTCCTGTGGTCTTCCTGTATGCCCTAGACCTTACGGGTAAGCATCGACCTACATCCTTATACTGGACGACACCCCAGCGGGCCCTAGCTGGGGGTGTTTGAGAACATGGCCTGGAAATGAGGACCTTGACAGCTGAGCCTTTGGACCTCCAAGTTGCTCCACCTTTGGGGCTACTGGATTTAGCAAGTCAGACCATAGACGGAGGTCACTCCAGAAGTCTCTCCAACTCTTCTTTCCACAGTGTCCTCTGCCACCATGCTGGCTTAGCTCTGAGTTCCTCATCTTCCCCTTAGACTCTGTGACAGCCTCTTATCTCTTGTCACTCCAGCAGTAGCCTCCTCTAAAGGGACCTGCTCCTTCGAAGCCTTGAATGCCTGTGGCTTACTCTGTAGTCTATAGCAAGGCTGGCCTCCTCCAACCAAGCCCAGGACAGGGCAGGCCACACATCAGCTCAGGGTTCTATTTTTGGTGGCATGCAGGTAAGCAGGACAAAGCTGTCCTTCTTTATTCTCTATTTGCATAGGGAGCTCCTGGCTCCCACGTAGAGAATTCGTGTGTGTGTCTGTGTGAGTGTGTGTGTCTGTCTGTCTGTAGAAGCAGACAAACCTCACTAACTTCTTTTTTTCAAAATAGCAGAAAGAGAAAAAAAAATACAAAACTAGAAATCCATAATAGGCACCTCTGGAGATTTAATGTTTCTAGGGTAAGGAAAGCCCAGGCGAACTAGAGGCTTATTAGAAGGAAATGGGTCTTGCAGTCTGGGAGAGACATGTGATGTGTGCCTCATTTTATTTTTAATAGCAGAACAGGGTGTGAAAAATATGCCTGTAAAACCCACGGAGACACTGGAACAGGCAGGATCCCTCTGGCTCTAGGAGGACGGCTCCCAGCATTGAGTGGGCTTTGGCCACTCTCCCATCCTTGGGAACTGGGGACCACAGATCAAGTTTTCAAGAACAGCCAGTAATGTTGTGTGCTTTTCACTGAAACGTACTCCTTCTTTGGCCCAAAGTCTCTGGTGCATCAGGGCTATGTGAGCACGCCGTATCTTTGGTCTTTAATTAAACTTTACTCCTCCATCTCAGGCAACACGTGCACGTTAGACACTAGTATGCCAATTTTAACCACCTCCAAGATGTCTTTGTGGGCCACAGAAATGTTCTCTGCAATGGTGATAGGAACCTGTCCAACTGTCATTGTGTGGTGTATGAAAGGACACGTGGCAACACGCATCGTCTGAGACGACTCCAGTCTCCGCAAGCATATGGAGTCGCCCAGAATCAAAGTCGGCGTTCCCACAGGGATCTGAGCCCCTCCTCCCTAAAGGGAAGCAGAGAGTCTTGAGCCAAGCAAGGACTTGGAAAGAAATAATCCTGTTATTCAGCCCAAGAGATTTACTTCTCACTATGCTGGTAACTTTTTTTTTTTTTTTCCTGAGATAGTCTTGCTCTGTTGCCCAGGCTGAAGTGCAGTGGTGCCATGATAGCTCACCACAGCCTTGAGCTCCTGGGCTCAAGGGATCCTCCTGCCTTGGCCTCTTGAGTACACACCACCATGCTCGACTAATTTTTTATTTTTCATTTTTTGTAGAAACAGGGTCTCACTGTGTTGCCCAGGCTGGTCTCAAACACCCAGCCTCAAGCAATCCTTCTGCCTCAGCCTCCCAAACTGCAGGCATGAACTGGTAACTCTTTTCTCTTTTTGTTGGAGATGGGGTCTCACTCTGTCACCCAGGCTGGAGTGCAGTGATGTGAGCTCAGCTCACTGCAACCTCCACCTCCCTGGTTCAAGCGATTTTCCTGCCTCAGCCTCATGAGTAGCTGGGATTACAGGCGCCCACCACCACAACGGCTAATTTTTTGTATTTTCAATAGAGACGGTGTTTCACTATGTCGGCCAGGCTGGTCTTGAACTCCTGACCTCAGGTGATCCACCAGCCTCAGCCTCCCAAAGTGCTGGGATAACAGGCATGCGCCACCGTGCCAGGCTCTCTTTTTTCTTAAAAAAAAAAAAGTCTGCATTGGGACCTAGTGCCCTCTGAGAATCAGGCCTCAGCTCCGTGACGCTTCCTAACGACACAGCCAATTCCAGGCAAGAACAATGGCAAAAGCACAGCTGTCGCAGGGAGAAGACTCATTTCTCAGGCATCAGATAAAGTCCAGACACCAGCCAGCATCGATATTAGTTGGCTGATGAGAATCAGGTGAAATTTACAGTACTAATTTGCCACCTCAAATTGGTAATGAAGAACAACAATTTTTCCTATCTCAGTTGTGTACGATGCAAAATCTGCTTATTCTTCACAGAAATATATCTTCAGGAAGAATGTGGGTCTTCATTGTCATAAAGTGATGGCTTTATTAACAAAGAAGATGCATGGTGAGGCTACATGGCATTGAGACATTGCAAAACTGGAGAAAGATGCGGTTCAGCAAGACTAGGCAAGGCAGTTATTTAAAAGCAATGGAAATGCACCGGAAAATGTAAGATACAAACCTAAAGTTATTTATGCAAAGGAAGAAATTGGGCAGGGACTGAGCCTATGACAAAGAGATTTAGAAAGGTTTTTACCTTCTCTAAGAAAGGCAAAAAATGAATATTTACCGATGATTAATAAGCCATTCATTCTGCAAAGAGTTGCTGTTTACTTATATTTCAGGGGCTGTGCTAGGATAGATAAGTAGCAAAAGAAACTTTCCAGGCTGCAAGACATCTGTATTACAGTTGAAGAGACAGAGAGGTGACCAGATGTTCATAAGCAAGAATGACAAGTGCTATAATACAAGTCTACACAAAATCCCATGGAGGTCGAGATGTTGAAGGGACAACTCTGAGGAAGGGCTGTTGGGGTTACGCCTGAATCTTTTAAATCTCAAGTCTATCAAGAGAAGGGTAAACAGGCAGGGGTGGGAAAATGTGGCAAGACACGGGCATGTCTACAATTCTGGCTGCCTGGTGGGGGGAGAAACGAGAAACACTGACAGATGAGAGTGGAGAATTGCACTAGGGTGATGCTATAGTTTGGATGTTTTTTCCCCAAAATCTCATGTTGAAATTTGATCTCCAGTGTTGGAGGTGGAGCCCAATGGGAGGCCTATGAGCCATGGGGGCAGATCCTTCATGAACAGATCAATACTCTCTCTGGGAGGAGGGGGAGGGGTTGCGTGAGTCCTCAATTAGTTCCTGAAAGAGTTGGTTAAAAAAAAGAACCTGGCACCTCCCCCTCTCTTTTGCTTCCTCTCTTACCATGGGATCTTTGCACACACTGGCTCCCCTTTGCCTTTCTCCACAGGTGGAAGCATCCTGAGGTCCTCACCAGCAGCCAAGCAATTGCTGATGTCATGCTTCTTATACAGTCTGCAAACCATGAGCCAAATATATATTTTCTATATAAATTATCTAGCTTCAGGTTTTCCTTTATAGCAACGCAAAACAGACTACGACAGGCAATATTGCAATGGGCCTTCAGAGACATCTGGGCTCTACCCCGCAGGCCAGGGGTTGGCAAAGGATGGCCTGTAGCCAAGCCTAGCTCACCACCTTCTTTCACAAATAAAGTTTTATTGGAACACAACCATGCACATTTGTTTCTATATGTCTCCACTGGTTGTCTATTTTCTCCTGTTTTTGTGCTACACCAGCAGAATGGAATAATTGTGACAGGACTGTGTGGCCCACAAAGACTAAAATATTTATACTCTGGACTTTTCTTTTTAAAGTGTGTGACCCTTTCATGTAGGCCATAGGGAGCTCCCAGTGGTTTTAAAATATATTTTTTTAAGGGTGAGATTTTTAGACCAAGAGCTCAGGCATCAGGGTGGCTACGGCTGGAGTGACAAGAGATAAGAGGCTGTCACAGAGTCTAAGGGGAAGATGAGAAACTCAGAGCTAAGCCAGCATGGTGGCAGAGGACACTGCAGAAAGAAGGGTTTGAGAGACTTTTCAGAGATAGAGTGGATGGTGCTCAAGGAGAGCTCAGATGTCAGAGTCTGGAAGAGGGATGATTTGAAAGACAGTGCTGGAGGGCCGGGCACAGTGGCTCACGCCTGTAATCCCAGCATTTTGAGAGGCTGAGGTGGGTGGATCACTTGAGGTCAGGAGTTTGAGTCCAGCTTGGCCAACATGGTAAAACCCAAGAAAGAAGTAAAAGTAAAAGTAAAAGTAAAATAAAAGTAAAAGTAAAAGGGAAGGGAAGGGGAGGGGAGGGGAGGGGAGGGGAGGGGAGGGAAGGGAAGGGAAGGGAAGGGAACACTGTAGTTTTACGTGATGGCATTAACAACAAACAATTCAGGAGGGACTGCAGGCTGTCTTGGAGGGAAGTGAGGTTTGGCCACACTGAGGACAGGTGTCTGAGTGATACCCTGGTGATTGCTTCTAGCGAACAGCTGCAAATACTTGGCAAGAGTTTGGAGACAGGTGATGCTGAAAATATGACAAGAATGGAAAATGGGGGTAGAATGATGATCGCTGCATAGAAAATGCTGGTTTAATCCCAGGGAGGGCTTTAGTGTGAATGAGTTAAGTTCTAATTTAATTATAACCTATCAGTCTGCAAATAACGACCAACTGACTTCAGAAATTAGGAAACATAGAGGTGAAAGGGACAGAGCTATGAAGGCGGAGGGAAGTGTGCTAGAAAAAAGAGGCTGGGACAAGGCATGGCGGCTCATGCCTGTAATCCTCACACTTCGGGAGGCCGAGGTGGGCAGATCACCTGAGGTCAGGAGTTCGAGACCAGCCTAGCCAACATGGCAAAACCCCATCTCTACTAAAAATACAAAAATTTGCTGGGCGTAGTGGCACATGCCTGTAATTTCAGCTACTCGGGAGGCTGAGACAGGAGAATCACTTGAACCTGGGAGGCAGGGGTTGCAGTGAGCCAAGATCACACCATTGCACTCCAGCCTGGGCAACAAGAGAAAAAGGAGGCTGGGCATGCAACAGGTGCTCAGAAGTGTTTCCATTTTTAGTAATGTGGGACATTATGGACATTACATTATATATGGACATTATACTATACATATAGTATAATATAAATATATAGTATAATGTCCATGCCCCACATTATTATATACTGTATAGTATATATTATACACCATATACAATTATATATATTAATAATGTATAGTATATAATATATACTATATATAATATATACTAACGTATAGTATATAATATATACTATATATAATATATACTAACGTATAGTATATAATATATACTATATATATACTAACGTATACTATATAATATATACTATATATAATATATACTAACGTATACTATATAATATATACTATATATAATATATACTAACGTATACTATATAATATATACTATATATAATATACAGTGTATAATAATAACATGGGCCAAAGAAACAAGCCACTTAGATGGAGGGGTGGATACAGTGCTGCTTTGTATAACTCACTTTTTTTTAGCACCATCATCTCCACCTGGATTTTTTTTTTTTTTTACTTTTTCATGGAAAGATCTATTTTAATTTATTTTTTAATATTTTTAATTAAGGTCAAAAATATAATTTACCATCTTTGCCACTGTTAAGTGTTCAGTTAAGTAATGATAAATACATTATACATATACATTCTTTTTTTTTTTTTTTTTTTGAGACAGAGTGACTGTCGCCCAGGCTGGAACACAGTGGTGCGATCTCGACTCACTGCAACCTCCATCTCCTGGGTTCAAGCAATTCTCATGCCTCAGTCTCCTAAGTAGCTGGGATCACAGGTGTGCACCACCACACCTGGCTAATTTTTGTATTTTTAGTAGAGCCGGGTTTCGCCATGTTGGCCAGGCTGGTCTCAAACTCCTGGCCTTGTGATCTGCCCGCCTCAGCCTCCCAAAGTGCTAGGATTACAGGCGTGAGTCACCGCGCCCGGCCATATACATTCTTTTTTATTTCCATCCCCCACCTTCTCTCCCCTCCTTCCTTACCTCTGGTAACCAGCAACCTACTCTCTATTTTCATGAGATCCTCTTTTTTCAGCTCCCATATATGAATGAGAACATGCAATATTTTTCTTTCTGTGCTTTACTTATTTCACTTAACATAATGACCTCCAGTTCCATCCATGGTGCTGCAAATGACAGGATCTCATTCTTTTTTATGGCTGAATAACAGTCCATTGTGTATATGGACTACATCCTAGTTTTTATTTTTTCTGGGCCCACTTTTAAAAAGGAATTGTGACTCCTTAGGTGATTTGCTATTTGAGGTGTGACTGCATCTATTTCAATAAATACTCATTGAACGTACCTCTACTCCAGGATCAGACTTGAGAAGAAGGTTCAAGTGAGACATGGCAGAGGCATGCCTGAGCCGAACCCAGTCCTGAAGGCACTTCCTGCTTTTGTTTGTTGAAATGGAATCTTATTTCACAAAGCATTTTAGGCAGTTTCAAGGACTTAAATGAGACTAGCCTGGACAATATAGCAAGACCCTGTCCCTGTTTTTTTAAAAAAAGGCTTAAAATTTACCTAAGGGAAAAACATGCACAGGAGCTGGAGGAGAGAAAGATGAACTAGAAATCTCTGAGGAAGTATACAGGGAGGAGGTGAGATTTAGAGGCTGAGAGAGGCTGAGGCTTGGAGGAAGCATGGCAGAGAGGCCCTTCAAAGAGGGCACAACAGGGTAAGGAAGCAGGAGGGGGCTGAGCTGGGGCTCTGGGCTTCTCCTGGGTGGTGCCATGCAAAAGGACACAGCTAGCACTAGCGGCCAGCCATACCTCCAAGTTAGCTGCAAGTATTAATCTGGAACTAGTCACTGCATCTGTGCTGTAAGATGAGAATCCAGTGTTCAACAGGACTCCTGTAAATTGGTAAATTCCCCAGCCCAGATTCACCTTGGCCAGCTACCACCCAGCTGTTGACTAAAAGAGCCAAACTCTGTAAAATATTTAAAGACATTTATTCTGAGCCAATATGAATGACCATGGCTTGAGTATAGTCTCAAGAGGTCCTGAGAAAGTGCCCAAGGTGGTAAAGTTATAGTTTAATTTTATACATTTTAGGGAGATAGGAATTATAAGCAAAGACATAAATTAATACATGGAAGGCGAACATTAATTCAACCAGATATCTTCAAGTGGGGGTGCTTACAGGTCATAGGGGAATTAAAAGATTTTCTGAGGCTGAGTGCAGTGGCTCATGCCTGTAATCCCAGCACTTTGGGAGGCCAAGACAGGAGGATCATTTGAAACCAGGAATTCGAGACTAACCTGGGCAACATAGTGAGACCCCATCTCTACAAAAAATTAAAAACCAAATTAACCAGGTGTATTGGTGCACACCTGTAGTCCCAGCTACTAAGGAGGCTGAGATGGGAGGACTGCTTGAACCCAAGAGTCTGAAGCTAAAGTGAGCTATGATCATACCACACTTAAGAAGTCAGAAGAAAGGAATGCTTGAGTTAAAATAAGGGGACTGTTGAAGCCAAGGTTTTTGTTATGTAGATGAAGTCTCATAGATGGCAGCCCTCAGAGAGCATGTGATGCTATACCGGTCAGGCTGGATTTGGTATTTTATTACCTTAAGACACTGTTTGGTCAGTCTTACGATCTGCATTTTAATCTTAATGCTGGTCAGTTATGCCTAAACTCTGAAAGGGAAGGGATATAACAAGGTGTGTCTGACCTCCCTTCCCATCATGGCCAGAATTCAGTTTTTCAGGGTGCTTGGGGGTCCCCTTGGCCTAAATTGGGGTCTGTTCAGTTGGGTGGGGGCCTAGGATTTTATTTTTGGTTTACATTGCTTAAGAATGAGTCACTGTTGGCCAGACACAGTGGCTCCCACCTGTAATCTCAGCACTTTGGGAGACCAAGCTGGGCAGATCACTTGAGGTCAGGAGTTTGAGACCAGCCTGGCCAACATGGCAAAACTCCATCTTTACTAAAAATACAAAAATTAGCCGGGCCTGGTGGTGGGTGCCTGTACTCCCAGATACTCAGGAGGCTAAGGCAGGAGAATTGCTTGAACCCAGGAGGTGGAGGTTGCAGTGAGCCGAGATTGCGCCACTGTACTCCAGCCTGGGTGACAGTGCGAGACACCATCTCAAAAAAAAAAAAAAAAAAAAATGAATCACTGTTGACCCTGGGAACAGACAGCAGGCAGCTCTGGGGAAAAAGGTGCACAGGCCCAGTGCTCAGGGCTGGTGGGCCATTGATAGGATGAACCTACTGTGCATCTCAGATGTCCCTGCATGCCACACTCCTGGCCTTTCTCGTTACCTCATGGCCAAAACCACATGTTTTAATTAAAACATGAATCTGACTCCTTCCCTAGCTATCATTCTGAAAGAAGGGCATTTTTGTAACTTATTAAGTGGTGAAATTATACCAACAAAGACTATCTCAGGTTATGAAAAATAATAATTTCTTTCATGGCCAAAATCACATCTTTAATGGAAAAATTAAGTCAACTCCTTCCCTAGCTATCATTCTGAAAGCAGAGCATTTTGGTAACTTTATGAGGTGGTGAAATTCTACTACTCAGGTCATGAAAAGTAATTTCTTTCTTAAGCTAGAATGGCACAAGATAGTCAGAAAGTTAGAGGCATTTCTAAGGGTTTAAGAACTAGAGCATAAAGTTAATCTGTCCCCAAACGTTACACCTGGACAGATTAAGCTGAATCGATTTTAGCATGCCAGGTAGGTTAAAGCTAATGGAAAATTCCTCAACAGTGAAAGAACAAAGCAAATTAGAACAGAAACAAACAAGGAAAGCCTAGCCCGGCCAGAGATAACTGAATGCTCCAGGCAGGGCCAAAAGGAAAATGAGTGGATGAGATTTAAATATGTATGAGAGTGATAATCACTGGAGGGTCTCCATACAAAATGACAAATGACAAAATTCTCAGGGCTGACCCCTCTGGGAAGATGTCGAGTCAAGTCAGAAGGAAGGGATCTCGCATTGCTGGAACACATCAGTTCCATTTGTCTGGAATGGTACTAGACTCCACTGCTAGGTCATCAACAGCTGCAAGTCCAGAGGATCAACAAGGCAACTGCTCCTCCAGAAAAGCATGAAAAACTGTTCAGAATGGGTTTTAAAAATCAGAAGACAGATTTCAAGCAGTATCTATGTTCTGATCTTATTTTAGTAAAATAAAAATGATATATATTTTGGAAGACTGCAAGAATAGACATCAAAATATTAACAGTGAACTTTCTGTGTGTTGAGATTACAGCTGATGTTTATTTTCCTTGCTCATGGGTATTTTCAAAGTCTCTATTGTAAACTTGCCATATTAGTCCATTTTCACGCTGCTGATAAAGACATACCCAAGACTGAGCAATTTACAAAAGAAAGAGGTTTAATGGACTTACAGTTCCACATGGCTGGGGAGGCCTCACAATCATGGTAGAAGGTGAAAGGCATGTCTTACATGGTGGCAGAAAAGAGAAGAGAGAGGACTTATGCAAGGCAACTCTCCATTTAAAAACTGTCAGATCTCATGAGGCATATTAACTATCATGAGAACAGCACAGGAAAGAGCTGACCCCATATGATTCATTAACCTCCCACCAGGTCCCTCCCATAACACATCGGAATTCAAGATGAGATTTGAGTGAGGACTAAACCAAACCATATCACTTGCATTATATGTTAAAAGAAAGAAAAAAAACAAAAAACAGAGCTAACCCTACAGAGGATATTGTATTAGTCTGTTTTTACACTGCTGAGTAAAAAACACTCCCGAGACTGGGTAATTTATAAAGAAAAAGAGGTTTAATGGACTCACAGATCCACATGGCTGGGGAGGCCTTACAGTCATGGCGGGAGGTGAAAGGCATGTCTTCTATGGTGGCGGCAGGCAAGAGAGAACTTGTGTAGGGAAACTCCCCTTTATAAAGCCATCAAATCTTGTGAGACTTGTTCACCACCACGAGAAGAGCATGGGAAAGACCCATTCCTATGATTCAATTACTTCTCACCAGGTCCCTCCCACGACACGTGGGAATTGTGGGAGCTAAAATTCAAGATGAGATTTGGGTGAGGACACAGCCAAATCATATGAGATATGCTACATTTTCCAGATTACATGTAGTTTTTTAAAAGTAATTTCAACTTTTACTTTAGATTCAGGGGGTACATGTACAGGTTCGTTCCATGGGTATATTGTGTGATGCTGAGGCTTGAGGCAAGAATGACGCTGTCACCCAGGTAGTGAGCATAGTGTCTAATGGGTAATTTTCCAGCCCTTGCCCCCCTAGTAGTCCCCAGTGTCTATTGTTCCCATCTTTATGTCCAACACATATTTTTCAGTGAAAAATGTTCCCAAAATGTATATAGAAAAAAAAATTATCTATATTTCACTGGTCAGCAATAACCATTACTAACATATTAGCACATTTCATTCCATACTTTTTAATATGCAAATGTTCTCAATTCAACTAGGATCATGCTCTCTATATAGCTTTATATCATTTTTTTTCACTTAACACACTCAATTTTCAATCTTCCATATTGGTAGCTAGTCTGCAAAACAGCATTTTTGATGGTTGATTAGTATTCCATCCTATGGCCATAGCAAAATTGATTTCACCAAACTCCTGTTGTGTGATATTTAGATAATTCCCAATTTTACATAATGTTGCAATGGAAATCTTTGTACACAAATTGTCATGTATTTTCATGGCCATTTCCTTAAGATGACTTCCTAGGAATGGAATCACTGGGTCCAAGGGCAGGAACACTTTTCAGGCACTTAATACACATTGCCAAGTTGCCCTCAAAAAGGCAGTATCAATTACACCACCCTCTGCTTCCCATCAGTTTCAGGCACAGAAATATAGTCCCCTTGGAAACACACCTTTCATCCAGCTATCTCTTAGGTTTCAGTTCTTGATGTTCAAGATCCAGAGGATTACAAGGCTACGCTTCAAGGAAAAGAAGGCAATTCAGATTATGTCTGAAAAAGGCCTGCAGGGTGATCGCAGGATGGTGAGTGAACCCCACATGCAGCACACGGCCTGGCCCAAAGGAGGTCCCCAAGAAAGACACACGAGCATCTGAATCCAGGTGAGGGGGCCAGGACTCAGTGAGGGGAAAAGGGCTCCCCTGAAAAGGGAGAAGGAGAGGTCTGAGTGGGGAGAAAGCTACTCTCTCCTAACTCGAGGACCAGGACTGTTTTGGGGGTGGAACGCTTTATATTATATACATATTATCTATTATATATCTATATTATATATAATTACAGATTATATATGTTATCTATTATATATCTATATTATATATAATTATAGATTATATATTATCTATTATATATCTATATTATAACTTATATATGAATTATATATTATATATAAAATCTATATCTATTATATATAATTTCTATATGAATTATATTATATAAAATCTATATTATATATAATTATATATTATGTATTATATATAATTCCATATTATGTATTATATATCTATATAATTAATATATTATTATAATACATATTATCTATTATTTATCTATATTATATAATTAATATATAATTTATAAATTAAATAATTAATCTATAAATTAAATATTAATATATAAATTATATATTATATAATTATGTAATATGATATATAAATTATGTATTATATAATATAGATATATGTTATATAATATGTACTATGTATAATACAGATATTGTTATATAATTATATATAGTATAGATATATATAATATATAATTATATGTTATTTATAATACATAAAAATCAAAAATCAACACGCACATGAGTCCCTCAGCTTCCTCCTGGACTCTGAGCCAGGTCACTGTCTCTTTAGAGGAAATATGATATGATTTGCGTGTGTGCACATGTGTTCTGGAATAGTTGGCTTGCTCTTGTGATTCACTTAGGATTACATTTCTGGGTAGACAGAATTATCTATCTACCCAGAAACATGTTTGATTATTACAGACATCAAATGTTTATTATAATAAAAATGTTTTGATTACTATAAAGGTTTTATCATAATGATTATTATAAATAAGCATATTATAATATGTGTTTTGATTATTGTAAACATGGTTATTATAAACCTGTTTATCATTATATCTATTATATAATTATATAATATTAAATTATATATAATATATATTACATATATAAATATATATTATATTACATGTAATATATAATAGTTTGTTCTACAGAAAGATCGACCTTTTCCCATGTTCCAGCAAACTCCACAGCAGCAGGAGAGAAGCCTGGCACCCCCTCCACAAAATAGTCATTCGTCACACAGCCACAGGCATCTTCTCAGGGAAAATTAGACCAACTGCCTGCCAAAGATAGAAAGTAGGAACTGCATCATTTGGCCCATACGGCAATATTGGATGTGTCTCCAAGTGGCAAATTGAGTGGAATGTATCCGTGAACAACATGGTAATAATCAATACGGTTAATTTGTCATTAGATCACACTGTTCCTAAGCTGCAAACGTTAATATACGGAGATCAGAGACTCCTTGGCATCTGAGGAAACAAAATCATTTTGTGGATTTAGCACAGATATGCAGGCCAGAAGAACAAAATCCAAGTTCCAGAAAGAAGCTAGAGAAAAAGTGAATGGAGAGAAGGGAACAGCTCTCTCAGGCATGACACCACCTCCCCTGCCCCCAGGGTCTTGGGAATCCTTTCAAGAAGCTAAGTTTGGCTGGGCACGGTGGCTCACACCTGTAATCCCAGTGATTTGGGAGGCCAAGGTGTAAGGATGACTTGAGGCCAGGAGTTCGAGACTAGCCTAGGCAACATAGCCAGACCCTATCTCTATGAGAAATTTAAAAAATTAGTCAGGTATGGTGGCACATGCCTAAAGTCCAAGCTACTGGGGAGACTGAGGTGGGGGGATCACTTGAGCCCAGAAGTTTGAGGCTGCAGTGAACTGTGATCATGCCGCTACACTCCAGCCTGGATGACAGAGCAAGACCCTGTCTCTAAGAAACATACAAAGCTAAGTTTATCTTCGGATCATTCAATTCAACTCAATTCAACAAATATTTCTTAAGCACCAACTGTATGTCAGGTAGCATTCTAGGTGCTAGGACCAGGTCCCAGGAGACCAAGGTATAAATAGTAACAAGATATCTAAGCAGTGCTAAAGAAAATAATTGTTCAATGATACTTGTGAAAGCACAGTAAGGCAGCCTTTAATCAGCACCACTGCAATAGCTATAGAGACCACGGCAATGGAATTTTGTTATGGGGGAGAGAGATTGGGCTCAACTCTGAATATTGCACAGCCAAGGGGGCATTTAGAGCCAGGGAGCGGGCTGGGGGTCCCAGCTATTTACCACTGTTGCAGTGACCCCGATAGAACAAGAGGACAGCGATGGTCACACGTTCGCTTGACTTCTCACTCCTAATTCATCCATTTTGTAGTGTCTTAGACCAAAACAGCTCAGGTGCCTACAACAGGGTCCAAAGACTTCTCACTGCCTGCTAGAAGTGAGCAGAAAACTTTTTGCTTGTGTAGCTCAGCCCATGAAACAGAAAATTCTCCTAAAGCCATCTGTCAATTAACTCATAGCACTGAGGTGTGGAACAAAATGACAAATGGTGGGAGTTGGAGGAACTGGTTCTAATCTAGACAAGAACTCCTCTTCTGCTGTGTGATTTTTTTCCCATTTTAACTCGTATCAACCTTGTCCTTCCTGTCACCACGTGCAAGGGCACAAGTAAACACCGAGCCATGTCTTGTTTCTAATTTGCTTGCAAATACGAGAGGCCCTGGAATCGCTATCTGTAAAAAGGTAGCCAGATAGAATGCGAGACAACTTGAGGGTAAATCGTGGAAAGGATTGAGACTGGCTCACGGAGGCTCAGGGGAAGCCCAGGGAACCGCTCCCCTCTGTAGCTCATCAAATCCCTGCACACCAGCACTCCCATTTGTTCTCCGCCGCATTATTTCTCAGTCCATTTGGCCTTCCTGATAATTGATAAAGGGCTGACTATGAAGGAAATTGTTCTCCACTGCAGGGTGCATAAATATCCCATTATCAATAGGAAGCAATTTACTTGCTTAAAACTGCCGACTCTCTCATTTTGTTTTAACATACTGTTTCTCTATCAAAATAAGTCTACACCTTTGAAAAGGCTATCTCCAAAGCCTCACACTGGCTCCGGCTTGAAAAATAAATCTGAAATCAGCCGAGGCAGAATGACCTCATCCCAGCCCTCTGATATTAAAAGGGCAGCTCAGAAAAGTGGAAAAATTGCTTTAGGAATTCTATCTACCAGAAATGTAATCCTAAGCAAGTTACAAGACAGTAGGCCAACTATTTCAGAACACACGTGCACACACACACAAATCATTCCGTATTTCCCCTAAAGAGACAGTGACCTGGCTCAGAGTCCAGGAGGAAGCTGAGCGGCTCCTGTCCGTGTGGATTTGGGGATTCTGAAGGTAAATAGTGTGGTAAAGGTAACACTGCAATCTATTGGAGAAAACAGGAAGTACTCAATACACAGACCACAATGAACAGTTAAGAACTCGGAAACAATTAAGTTACAACTGTGCATCACACCATAGACCCAAATTCACTTTTGGAAAATTAAAAAGCAGAGGGAATTAAAACTATAATAATTAGATGACACTTCGGGAGGCCACGGTGGGAGAATCACTTTGAGGCCAGGAGTTTGAGACCAGCTTGGGTAACACAGCCAGACCCCGTTTCTACAAACAATTTTAAAAATTAACTGGGCATACACCAGGCATGTAACTGCGTGCCTGTAGTCCCAGCTACTTGGGAGGCTGAGGTGGGAGGATTGCTTAAGCCCAGAAGTTTGAGGCTGCAGTGAGGTATAACCCTACCACAGCACTCCAACCTGGGAGACAGAGCAAGAACCTTTCTCTAAATAGTAATAATAATATAATTAGATGACAAAAGATCTTTGTAAACAAGGATTGAAGGCAGATTGATATATCAAAAAAAAAAAAGAAACAAAGAAAAAAAAACATGAAGATAAAAAGACAACCTGAAGAAAAAAAAACAAATGAACTGACCTACAGCAGACAAGGAAATAGTCTTTGATGTGTGAAAAGTTTTACCAGAATGTCCCACCAGAGCAATGCAAAAGACAAACAGATTTTCCCCAAAAGGAAAAACACAGATATGCAAAAATTACATAAAAAAAAGAATTACAACTCATTATTAAGTTTTTTTAACTCATGGGTTTTTTTTACTATTAATTTTCTAGTTCAAGTGAATATCACCATAATATACCATGGTTTTTGTTTTGCTTTGTTATTTTGTTTTGAGACAGTCTCACTTTGTCACCTGGGCTGGCGTGCAATGGTGCAACCTTGGCTCACTGCAACCTCTGCCTCCCAGGTTCAAGCGATTCCTGTGCCTCAGCGTCCTAAATAGCTGGGACTACTCCCAGCTGATCTGTGTATTTTTTTGGTAGAGACGGGGTTTCATCATGTTGGCCAGGCTGGTCTCAAACTCCTGGCCTCAAGTGATCCGCCTGCCTCAGCCTCCCAAAATGCTGGGATTACAGGCGTGAGCCACCACGTCCGGCCCACCATGTTTTATCTATCAGATGCATATGCAGCCAATAAATACTTGCTGATTGTCTTCTATGTGCCAGGCACTGTTCTAGGAGCAGGATATGGCAGTGAACAAAGCAAGGATCCCTGGCCTGCGTGCTTGCCATCCACTGGGGGAAGACAGACGATGGGCACTTTGTAAAGTAAATAACTTGGGTGTATAGGAAGGTGATAAATGCTACAGAAATTTTTTTAAAAAAACAGAAGAGTAAAGTAGACAGCGGTACAGAATTATAGGGTGCGCTAAGGAACAGGTTACAGTGTTTTAAAATTTTATTTCAACAGTTTTTGGGGAACAGCTGGGTTTTGTTACATGGATAAGTTCTTTAGTGGTGATTTCTGAGATCTTTGGTGCACCTGTCACCCAAGCAGTGTACGCTGTACTCAATATGTAGTCTTTTGCCCCTCCCGCCCCCACCTTCCTCTCCTCCCCAAGTCCCGAGTCCACTGTATCATTCTTTTTTTTTTTTTGAAACAGAGTCTCGCCCTGTCGCCCAGGCTGGAGTGCAGTGGCGCGATCTCAGCTCACTGCAACCTCCACCTCCTGGGTTCAAGCGATTCTCCTCCCTCAGCCTCCCAAGTATGGATTATAGGCACACGCCACCACGCCCAGCTAATTTTTTGTATCTTTAGTAGAGATGAGGTTTCACCATGTTGGCCAGGCTGGCCTCAAACTCCTGACCTCATGATCCGCCCACCTCGGCCTCCTGAAGTGCTGGGATTACAGGCATGAGCCATCGCGCCCTGCTCACTGTATCATTCTTATGCCTCTGCATCCTCATAGCTTAGCTCCCACTTATAAGTGAGAACATACAATGTTTGGTTTTCCATTCCTGAGTTGCTTCACTTAGAATAATGGTCTCCAACTCCATCAAAGTTGCTGCAAACACCATTATTTCATTCCATTTTATAGCTGAGTATTATTCCATGGTGTATATATACCACATTTTCTTCATCCACTCATTGGTTGATGGGCATTTAGGTTGGTTCCATAATTTTGCAATTGTGCCTTCTGCTGCTAAAATTTCTTCCAGTTCCTGACTCCAGCAACTGGAAGAAAGATCCACAAGGCTTGTTTGCTGCTATAAACATGTGTGTGCATGTGTCTTTCTCACACAATGACTTCTTTTCCTTTGGGTAGGTACTTCTTTTCCTTCGGATAGATACCCAAAAGAAAAGTGGTGATTTCTGATATTCTGCTGTACCTGTCAACTGAGCAATATACACTGTATCCAGTTTGTAGTCTTTTACCCCTCACCCCTCCCACCCACCTTTCTCCTGAATCCCCAAAGTCCATTATATCATGTTTATGCCTTTTCATCCTCATAGCTTAGCTCACACTTAGAAGTGAGAACATATGATATTTGGTTTTCCATTCCTGAGTTGCTTCACTTAGAATAATGGTCTCCAGCTCCATCCAATTTGCTGCAAAGGCCATTGTTTCATTCTCTTTTATGGCTGGGAGGGTGGGAGGGGTTGAGGGATGAAAGACTATAATACATATTGGGTACAATGTGCACTGCTTGGGTGACAGGTGCACCAAGATCTCAGAAATCACCCATAAAGAATTCAATCACCACTAAAGCATGTATCCATGTAACCCAAAACCACCTGTTCCCCAAGAACTATTGAAATAAATATATAAATAAAATTTTAAAAAATCGTAACCCGTTCCTTGGGCCTCCAAGGGTGAAAACCCAAAGGAGAGGAAGTAGTGTATTTAAGTGGTACCATTCCATCCAGCAATCATTCCATCCAGTAGATTGCTGGATGGAATGGTACCATTTAAATACAGAGGTTACAGCATTGAGGGGACATTTGGGCAAAGACTTGAGGTAAGGGTGGTAGCCATGGGCTGTCTAGAGAAGAGTGCTCCAGACAGAGGAAACAGTCAGTGCTAAATCCCTAGGTAGATGTGTGCCTGATGTGTTGGAGGAACAGCAAGGATACTGAGTCACTGGGTTGGGGTGGAGTGAGTCAGGCAGGGAGAGAAAAATAGGTGAGAAGACCCAAGAGGGAATGGGTGGGAAGGCAGATTATGCACATTTTGTGTTTTTACTGTGAATGAGGTGGGAGCTGTGGCAGGTTAAAGAGCAGAGGAGTCACGGGATCTGACTTGTGTATTTAAAAGATGCCTCTGGTTACTGGAATATCCTGAGAGCAGAGAGAGGCTGCTTCTGAGGTCCAGAGGATGACAGCAGCGGAGGAGGGAAAAGTGGTCAACGTATATATGGGTTTTAAGGTACAGCCAGCAGGGTGTTCTGAAAACTGCGGCGTGGGATGAAAGAAAAGGAGGGACATCAGGAGGGCTCCAAGGTTTCTGACTCCAGCAACTGAAAGAAAAATCCAGTAGGCTTGTTTGATGTGCCTGGTATGGTGTAGGGTGATGGTAAAATTTGCACCGTGCTGGTGGGAGTGTAAATTGGTACAGTTGAACAGTAAGTAATAAGAGCCTTCAAAAATACAGACCTTGTTTATTCAGAGCAAATCTTAAATGCACATTTTTGAGATAACTAGAGAAATTTAATTGAGAAGTATGCTGATTTAAGCTAGAGAGATAGACTGATGTGATTATACATGAAATGATATGATATATGGGTTTTGCTTCACAATATTCCAGGAAAAAAAAATGGTGGGGGCAGGAGTGATCGATGAAATACAATCGGTAAAATGTTGAAAATTGTTGAAACTCAGTCTTTGGGTATGTTTGACAATATCGATAATAAAAATATTTCTTAAGTGTGCATACCCTGGACCCAGCAATTCCATTGTAGGAATTTATCCTAAAAAATAAGAGATACATATTAAAAGATATTTATTACAGCCTCATTTGTAATAATGAAAATAGGAAACCACAAGCAATAGGCGATTAGTAAATAAGTAATATGACGCCATTTAGTTGAAAATAGTAGAAAGATTAGAAATTGGTCTGTATGCATGCAGAAATTTAGTATATAACAAGAGTGACACTTCAAATAATGGGGAAAGATGAATCCAAAAAATAATGTGGGGACAACTAAGTAGATACCTGGAAAAAATTAAGAATGAAACTGCACTCCACAATTTATACCAAAATACATCCCAAAACAATCAAAGATTAAGTATATTAAAACAAACTCATAATTGTTATTACAAAAACATGAGAATTTTTAAATAATTTTAAGAGTGAATAAGGGAGGAAGCACGAACCAAAAGCCATAAAATAAAAGACCAATAAGTTCTATATAAATCTTAAAACGGGCCAGGTGCAGTGGCTCACGCCTGTAATCCCAGCACTTTGAAAGGCCGAGGTGGGCAGATCACCTGAGGTCAGGAGTTCGAGACCAGCCTGCCCAACATGGCGAAGCCCCATCTCTACTAAAAATACAAAAAATTAGCCAGGTGTGGTGGCGGGCATCTATAATCCCAGCTATCAGGAGGCTGAGGCAGGAGAATCACTTGAACCCAGGAGGCAGAGGTTTCAGTGAGCTGAGATTGGGCCGCTGTACTACAGCCTAGGCAACAAGAGCAAAACTCTGTCTCAAAATACATAAATAAATAAATAAATAAATAAATAAAACTTTAAACGTTTGTCAGGGCAAAAATCAGGATAAGCTAAGTGAAAAATCAGAAACAAAGTAAAAATGTTTGTAATTTATGTTACAAAAGAGGAGCTAATTTCCCTCACATTAAAAAATTTATATATACAGGATCAATAAGAAAAAAGGCCAACAAGCCAAAATAAAAATGGTCAAAGAACAAAGAGCAGACAGTTCCCAAGGCCAGAATTACATATGGCTTTTAAACATATAACACCAAGTTCAGCCCAATTCATAATCAGAAAAATGCAAATTAAAAGTACATTTGTATACTTATATTTCACCTAGAAGGCAGGTAAAGATCAAATGGTTTGACAACACACAGTGTGGATAAGACTGTGTGAAAACAGGCCCTCTCAAACATTAGTGATGGGAGTGTGTGTTACTATAAACTCTTTGATGTGCAATTTGGCAATTTATACTGGTTATAAATGCATACTTTAACTCAGTGATTCCACCTCTAGAAATGTATTATTCAGGCATACAAACACACAGAATAATATATGAACCAGGCTAGTGGCTGTAATATTGTGTGGTGTGTGTATGTGTTATAGATAGATAGATAAATTTTAAAGATCATATTTAATGATACTAAGGAATTACTGTTACACCTGTTAGGAGTGATACTGGTTTTGTGGGGTTTCTTAAGTCCTCATATTTTTGGAGATATATGCTAAAATAATTACAGATGAAATGATATAATGTCTGGGATTTGCTTTTAAATAATATAGGAAGAAGGAGGGTTGGTAGATGGGAGTGTAAATAAAAATGCTTGGTTCAAGTTAAAACTTAGTGATGGCCCCCCTAGCATTCATGACACTCAAATTTTCCATAATAAAACCTCAAATATTAAAAAGCTCAGAATCAACTCAAATAGCCATTAATAGAAAAGTTAAATAAACTATGATACACCCAAACAATGGAAGAGTATTGCTCTGGTTTAGATATGGTTCATGATTTGTCTCCTCCAAACCTCATGTTGAAAGTTTATCCCCAGTGTGTCAATATTGGAAGGTGGGGCCTGGTGGGAGGGATCTGGGTCATGGATTAATGCCCTCCCTCAGGGGTGAGTGAGTTCTTGCTTTATTAGTTCTCTCAACAGCTGGTTGTTAAAAAGAACCTGGCACCAACACTCCCCCACCCCCCACCAGGCTTCCTCTCTCACCATGTGATCTCTTTGCACACATCCGCTCCCCTTCTGCTTCTTGCCCTGATTTGACACAGCCTGAGGCTCTCACCAGAGGCTGATGCCCAATTTTGAACTTTACAGCCTCCAGAATCATGAGCCATATAAACCTGTTTTCTTTATAAGCTACCTAGTCTCAGGTATTTTGCTATAGCAACACAAAATGGACTTAGAGCTGTTAAAAGAGTAAGAGGATTTTATATCCTGATGTGGAATGACCTGCAAGATGTATTGTTAAATGAAGAAGCCAGATGCAAACAGTGTGCATCAAATGTTTACCATTTACTTATGAAAAAAAGAAGAAAGACTAGACCAATGTGCTTGTAAGATGCGTCGGTGGTATAGTGGGGAGCATAGCTGCCTTCCAATGTGCTTGTAAATATTAGGCTGGTGCAAAAGTAATGGTGGTTTTTGCCATTAAAAGTATGGGCAAAACCGCAATTGCTTTTGCACCAACCTAACGTGTAGAGTATGTCTGGATAATACATAAGAAACAGATATTCCTGGTGGCCTCTGCAGAGGGAAACCAGGTGATGGTGATAAGAAGGAGGAGGGACAGGTGTTATGAGGGACACTTTCAGTGTATGCTTTTCTACCTGTTGAAATTTGTACCATGAATGCATTATCTATCCACACAAGTAAAATTTGTGATTGTAAAAGTACACACTAAATCATTAACAGTGGTTATTGCTGAAGGATGGGATTGTGGGTGATTCTGATTTTCCCAGTATTCCACAAAGCACATATTTTTCTTAGGTAATTTGAATAAACAGAAGGTTATTTTTGAAGAGGCAAAAATCAGGAAATGACTTAATCAAAGAGCTTGTCTCAATCAGCAAACAGAAGGTAACCCACTAATTCCCAGTTACAGGACATTGCCACAGCCCTCTTCCTTTGAGAATCATACCTCTTGGTGTACTAAGCACCCATGGGTCATCAAGGACGGCGTAGGTAAGGACATGATGCTGAGTGAGATCTGTTTCTGCCCTTAAGGCACTCGTGAAGGGGCAGAGTTGAGAGAGAGGCAGAAAAGTCAGCACGAGGAGATAAGTACTATAAGATCTATAACTGAAGAAATCTGAAGAGGGAGGTGGGAGGGGATCATGGAAGAAACTGATTTTTCAGCGGGGATGTACAAGATCCTTAAAGATGAATGGTAATTGGATTCAAGATGCTATGGTGATGATTCCGTTTAGTGTCAATGATAAAATGGCTGACTCCATTTGTTAATTGACCTCCCCTGATGATTCAGCACTGAAACGGTGCCTAATAACTTGCATGGTCCTCCAGTGGGGGGCTGAGCTAAATTTACTTATCGCTGCTCCTCATGCTTTTAAACTTTTACCAGGTAGCAGAACGAAAATCTTGCTCCATTCCCATATTTCGGTTACTGTTCTAAGTGAATTCAATACCTGAACTGCTTCTCTAGCAGCTTTACCTCCACTCCATTCAAGAAACCCGACACATGGGCAAATTCTGGATCTTGCCCTGACCTAACATTGTTCACACTCTAAAATTTTTAACTCTAAAATTTCACTCTTATCCCATGACCTCATATTTGCCCAACTCTGCCACTTCCACCATCTGCTCATCAACAATCCAAGACTTTGACTCTTCAGCATTTCTCTGGATTGTCAGCCTTCATTGTCCCTTCCCACTCAACCCAACTAGTTAAGTTGCCTGGAACCACTCTCTTTCCAAAACCCTAACTCTATTACCTCCTAGCTCTCTGTGAATCTGTTCTGTGCCTCTAAGGAGTCTTTCCACTCCTGTGGCCAGACACAATTCTTTCCCCATCTCACATGATTGTTGTTCAAGATCTGCATTATCCTCTTCAAACCCTCAATCCCATTTCCCAAATCCATCTCCAAACTCTCAGTGAATAATGAAGTCCTCCAGTCGCTCAATGTACATGTAATATATATTTATCGATATACACAAATAACTCAATCTACACAAATACATATTGATCAATATAGCTCTATAGATGCCCCCTCAACGTATGATAAGGTTTATATAGCTCTATAGATGCCCCCTCAACGTATGATAAGGTTATGTCTCAGTAAGCCCATTATAAGTTGAAAACATCACAAGTCCAAAATGCATTTAATACACCTAACCTACTAAACATCATCACTTAGTCTAGCCTCTCTTAAACATGCTTAGGACACTTCCATCAGCCTACCATTGGGCAAAACCATCTAACATAAGGCCAATTTTATAATAAAGTGTTGAATATCTCATGTAATTTCTGCAATCCTATACTGAAAGTGAAAAACAGAATAGTTCTATGAGTACTTGAAGTATGGTTTCTACTGTGTGTGTGTCACTCTCACACCATCATGAAGTCAAAAATGTGTAAGTCAAGCCATCGGGGACCATTTGAAGTTAGTTTGTTTTCATTACTATAGAACATTCCGTCTCCAGTTAATGGATATATAGGTTGCTGAAAAAAATTATATGAAGGATGCCACCACAATAAATATATGTTTGCATCTTGCACAGGCAGTGTTTCTCTCCGGCAGCTGCACAGCCAGTCTACCAGGTGGGGGCCCAGAAAAAATTATATCAACATATGCTGAATTTGCACTTGTATGCTACTGGAGTGTGTTAACTCCATTTCTGACAATATTGTATGTCCCTGGCTAATCAAATGAGGGTATTAGCATGCGAGACGGCTCTCTCCAAGACAATGTAGCCCATCAGAAAAGTTTAAGTAGGGGTCCCCAACCCCCGGGCTATGGACCAATTTCGGTCTGTAGCCTGTTAGGAACTGGGCTGCAGAGCAGGAGGTGAGCAGCAGACAAGTGAGCATTACTGCCTGAGCTCCATCTCCTATCAGATCAGCAGCAGCATTAGATTCTCATAGGAGCGGGTACCCTATTGCGAACTACACAAGCTAGGGATCTAGGTTGGGCACTCTTTATGAGAATCGAATGCCTGATGATCTGAGGTGGAACAGTTTCAACCTGAAACCATCCACCCACAACTATCCATGGAAAAAATGGTCTTCCATGACACCAGACCCTGGTGCCAAAAAGGGTGGAGACCACTGAGTTCAAGCATTAAGTGCATTTGATGGACACTACACAATGACTAAAAATAATGCTTAGACTCCTAATGACACGAGAAATGTTCATAATTTATTTTCAAGTGGAAATACAGAGTCATGTGACCATCACTTTGAATAATGAGATTATGCCAAAAGGATTTAAGAACCAGCTTGAAGAGGCTACTACTATATTAAAATAAACAATAACAGCAGTAGCTTATAATCTGTTGAATAAAATAGGAATTAAAGAGTCCATACTGATATGAATGAAGGAATGAATGAATGAAAGAGGATAAGACAAGGCTCTTACTTACAGAATAATGCCAAAAAATGTTGCAAAGATGGTGGACTTAGAAAAATCACTGTATGATTATCATATGGTTACATATGGTAACCACCTTAGTAATAACTGATTCAGGCAAAAATCACTAATGGACGCTAAACCTAGTGGGTAAAAGTTTGACGATTATGGATATTCACATAGTTTCAAAGTATTTTCCCACTGAATACTAATTACAAAGGGGGAAAGAGCCACTTTAGAGTGGAAAAGCCTGGCAGACTCCATCTGAATTCAACAATCAAAGTCAACATGACCAATAATGGGTCAAATCACCTCCACATATCAACTGATTGGGTGCCAGAACAAGGACATCATTATCACTTCTGTGATATTTCTGCAAAAGCTGTGTAACTTTAACTATGAAGGAACATCAGACAAATCCAAAATGAGGAATATGTTACAAAATAACTGGCCTGTAACCTAAAAAAATATCCCAGTGGTGAAAGTGAAAAGCTAAATGCTACTACGGTTTGAGTATGTTCTCTTCAAAATTCTTCAAAATTCATGCTGAAACTTAATCCCCATATTGTGGTGGTATTAAAAGGCATTAAAAGGCCTTTGGGGAAGTGGTTAAGTGATGAGGGCTCTGCCCTCAAGAATGGATTAGTGCCTTCTGAGAAGCCTGGAGGGACCTAGCTTAGGCCCTTTTTGCTCTTCTGTTCTTCTGCCATATGAGGACATGGCATTCCTTCCCTCCAGAGAATGCAGCAACAGGATGCCATCTTGGAAGCAGAGAACAGCCCTTGCCAGACCCCATTCCTGCTGGCACCTTGATCTTAGACTTCTCAGCTTCCAGAATTGTGGGAAATAAATTTCTGTTCTTTATAAATTACCCAGTAATCCAAGGTATTTTGTTATAGCAGCTCCAAAGGACTGAGACACTAAACAAAACACAAAACCTAAGGAACCTTTTCAGATTGGAGAAAACAGAAGAGACATCACAGATGGATGCTAAATTCAGACATACCTCAAAGATATTGCAGGTTTGGTTCTGGACTACCACAATAAAGCAAGTCACACCAATTTCTTGGTTTCCAAGTGCATATAAAAGTTAAATTTACATTATACTTTTGTCTATTAAGTGTGCAGTAGCATTATATCTTTAAAAATGTACTTACTTTTATTTAAACATATTTTATTGCTAAAATATATGAACAACCATCTGAGCATTCAGCAGTTCATAATCTTTTACTGGTAGAAGGTCTTATCTAAATGCTGACGGCTGCTGACTGATCAAGGTGGTGGTTGCTGAAGGTTGAGGTGCCTGTGGCAATTTCTTAAAATAAGACAACAATGAATTTGGCTGCATAGAGGGACTCATTTCATAAAAAATTAATTTGTAGCATGCAATGCTGTTTGACAGCATTTTACCCACAGTAGAACTTATTTCAGAATTGGAGTCAATCCTTTTAAGCCTTGCTACTGTTTTATTATGTAAAGAATATGCTGATGGAAGATTCTACAATGTTCACAATGCCATTTCAACAATGTTTACAAAGCATCTTTACCAGGAGTAGATTCTATTTCGAGAAACTACTTTCTTAGCTCATCCATAAGAAGCAACTCCGCATCCATTCACGTTTGATCATGAGATTGCAGAAATTCAGTTCCATGTTTAGGATCCACTTTTAACTCTCCTTCTCTTGCTATTTCCACCACATCTGCAGTGACTTCCTCCACTGAAGTCTTGAACCCCTCAACATCATCCATGAGGGCCGGAATCTACTTCTTCCAAACTCCTGTTAAATGTTGATATTTTGGCCTCCTCCCACGAATCACAAATGTTCTTAATGGTATTGAGAACAGTGAATCCTTTCCAGAAGGCTTTAAATTTATTTTGCCCAGATCTATCAGAAGAATCACTATGTATGGCAGCTATAGCCTTACGAAATGCGTTTCTTAAATAATAAGACTTGAAAGTTTAAATTTTAACTCCTTGATGTATGGGCTGCAGAAAGGATGTTGTGTTAGAAGGCATGAAAACAACATTCATCTCCTTGTACATCTCCATCAGAACTCTTGGGTGACCAGGTGCATTGTCAATGAGCAGGAATATTTTGAAAGGAGTCTTTTCTTCTGAGCAGTATTTCTCAACAGTGAGCTTAAAATATTCAATAAACCATGCTATAAACAGATGTGCTGTCATCCAGTCTTTGTTGTTTCATGTCTAGAGCATAGGCAGAATAGATTTACTATCATTCTGAAGGTCCTTAAGATTTGGGGGATGGTAAATCAACACTGGCTTCAGCTTACAGTCACCAGCTGGATTGGCCCCTCACAAGAGTCAACCTATGCTTTGAAGTTTTGAAGCCAGGCATTGACTTCTCCTCCCCAGCTATGAAGGTCCTAGATGGCATCTTATTCCAATAGAAGGTTGTTTTAGGCTGGGTGCAGTGGCTCATGCCTGTAATCCCAGCACTTTGGGAGGCGGAGGTGGGTGGATCACCTGATGTCAGGAGTTCAAGACCAGCCTAGTCAACATGGTAAAACCCCATCTCTACTAAAACTACAAAAATAAGCTGGGCATGGTGGTAGATGCCTGTAATCCCAGCTACTGGGGAGGCTGAGGCAGGGAGAATTGCTTGAATCCAGGAGGGCGGAGGTTGCAGTGAGCCAAGATTGCAACACTGCACTCCAGCCTGGGCAACAGAGCAAGACTCTGTCTCTTATTAAAAAAAAAAAAAAAAAAAAAAAAGGCTGGTTTTCTCTGCATTGAAAAATCTGTTGTTGAATGTAGCCACCTTCATCAATTTTCTTAACTGGATCTTCCTGATAACTTGCTGTAGCTTCTACATGAGCACTTGTTGCTTCACCTTATACTTTTATATTATGGAGATGACTTATTAAACCTCATGAACCAACGTTTGCTAGCATCAAACTTTTTTTCTGCAGCTTCCTTTCCTCTCTCAGCCTTCATAGAATTGAAAAGAGTTGGGACCTTGCTCACTCTGGATTAGGTTTTGGCTTAAGGGAATGTTGTGGCTGGTTTAATCTTCTAGCCAGACCTCTAAAACTTTCTCCATATCAGCAATAAGGCTGCTTTGCTTTCTTATCATTTGTGTGCCCACTAGAGTGGCACTTTTAATTTCCTTCAAGTACTCTTCCTTTGCATTCGCAACTTGGCTAACTGGCTCAGGAGGCTAGCTTTCAGCTTATCTCAGCTTTTGTCATGCCTTCCTTACTATGCTTAATCATTTCCAGTTTCTGATTTAAAGTGAGAGACATGAGACTCTTCCTTTCACTTGAACACTTAGAGGCCACTGTAGCATTACTAATTGGCCTAATTTTGATGTTATTGTATCTTAGGGAATAGGGATCCCCAAGGAGAGGGAGACAGATAGGGAAGGGCTGGTCGGTGGAGCAGTCAGAACACACACAACATTTATTAAGGTCACCATTTTATATAGATGTAGTTTGTGGCCTCAAAATAATCACAATAGTAACATCAAAGATCATTGATCACAATGTAAGAATTAAAGAAAGAGGAAAGAAACATGAAATGTGGCTCAACAGTTAAGGACAGGTTTATTTTAGAGAAAACAAACCTGAGAGGGGCTTCTGGCCAAGTTAGGTCAGAGAGCCCTTCTCTCTTACAGACTAAGGATATTCAAGGGTTTTGGAAAGGGGGGCTTGTCACAGGTTTGGAATGTTTCTATGTGAAGGAAAGTTTATTGCAGGGTTGGAATGTCTCTGGTCGGAGGGGAGGCTATCTCAGGGTTGGTATGTCTCTGGTCAGAGAGGGGTTTATCTTAGGGTTGGGATGTTTCTAGTTATGCTGACATTAGCCATTAGGCTGATGTTTTGGGGCTGGATTTAGGTGGTTTTTAAAGAGAACTTACAGCGGTGGTGTTTTGTTCAAGATGGCGATGCTCCTGCTCTGTCACACATATCATCCTAACAGATATAATAATGAAAGCAAATAATGAAAAAGATTGAAATATTTGTGGGAATCACCAAAATGTGACCCAGAGGCACGAAGTGAGCACATGCTCTTGGAAAAATGACACTGACAGACTTGCCCAACCACGGGGTTGCCACAAACCTTTAATTTGTAAAAAACAAACAAACAAACAAAACAAAGCAAAACAAAACAAAAAAACACAATATCTGCAAGGTGCAATAAAGTGAAGTATAAAACGTGGTATGCCAGTATGATCCTGGATTGAATGATTTAGCTGTAAAAGAAATTATTTGGATAACTGGGGAAATTTGAATAGAGTCTGTGGATTAGGTGGTGGTATATGATGTTAAGTTTGCTTATTCTGATGGTTATAGTATGCTTATGCTGTAGCATCTTTGTGAAAAATATACTCTAGCATATTCAACAGTGGAGGACATCATGCCTGCTGCTTATTGTAAAAAAGTTTAGAAAAAGAACAAATTTTAGTATAAATGATATAAATATAGCATATCTATTTGAGAGAGAGAGAATGATATGGAAATGTGCTCAAATGTCTACAATCAGGAAATTTGGGTGAAAGATATATAGGATTTCTTTGTACTGTTCATGCAAATTCTGCTATTTTTGAAATTATTTAAAGTAAAATAGTAAAACGAAAATAGACTATGGGATGGCAACTTAATTATATCCGTGTGGTGAAATATTACACACATTCAAAAACCACATTTATTAAATGACATGAGCAAATACGTTTTCTTAAGAAATCAGTATATAAAACTATATGTGTAATATGGCTTAACCTGTCAAAACATGTGCCTAAGGGAAAAAGATATAAAGGAAATACATGATGTGTAAAGATGGAATTATCATCAAATGATGCTAATTCTAGATGATCATGGGAAGTTCTTGTATTTTTATTTTGGATTTTTTTTTTTTTTTAAATAAACGTCTCCAGGTGTCTGGCTCTTTTAAGAAGAACAAAATGTTATTCTACAAAATGAAACCAACAATGAGTAAACTGAAGGCTTGAATACAAGTGTTCTCTCCATGCTGGGGAGCATTTTCCTGACGCCATCTGAAGTCTCAGAGTAGAAATCTTGTTTCACAAAATTCAAAGCTTCTATTCTTACACCTGATTCCTCAGGAAACTCTTTTCTCCTACTTGTATTAACCAATTCAGCCATGAGGAGCAAAGGAGACGGGGACTCTGCCCTTAGCTGGGCTCTGAAGGTGCGTATTTTAGCACCGGCTGAGAACTGAGTTAGCTCATCTTCAAAGAGGCTGCCTGCCATCCCATTCAACAACATAAAAAGCCATTTGTTTAGGGGGAGAAAAGCCATTTCAACATGAAAATTGGTTTCACGACAATATGCCTGATAAAACGGCACATGAAAGAACCATTGGTCGGCCTCTCTCCCCTGGGTCCCCCCACAACCCCCGCCCTTACCCTTTCTTTCGGAACTGTCACCATAATGGAAAAGGAAGTTATCTCAATGGAAAAACATGCTGGAACACATTTTACCTCTGGAGTAATGGACCAGGACTGCCCACGCATTCAATGAAAAACAAAATATTTGGTCATTCTGCTCCTTCTACCCGAACGCATTCTAAAGCTTGCAATGCCATCATCTAGCGTTCAACCTCAAAAATTCATCCTTGACTCCTTCCCTTCTTGTTGATGGTACCTCCAGCATCCAGAGTGGTGTGCCAAAGACATCACGTCTAATCACGCTTTGCTTCAGCTTCAAATTTCTCACTGGCTCCCATTCACTCATTCATTCAACAAGCAGGTTACTATTCCACACCAGGCCAGAGCCCATGGACATCGGCAAGGTCAGATCCATCCCCTCTTTGATGTCCCAGGCGCTTCCAGAAATGGGCCATGTACCCTTTCTTCTAAGCACCTCAGCCCCATGCCTACCATCTTCTAAGCACCTCGGCCACGCCCACACTCTTCTACCCACCTCAGCCACGCCCAACCTCTTCTGCCCACCTCCACCGTGCCCACCCTGGATCTTCGACTCACCTCAGCCACGCCCACCCTCTTCTGCCACCTCAGCCACGCCCACCCTCTTCTAAGCACCTCAGCCACGCCCACCCTCTTCTACCCACCTCAGCCACGCCCAACCTCTTCCGCCCACCTCAGCCACACCCACCCTCTTCTAAGCACCTCAGCCACGCCCACCCTCTTCTACCCACCTCAGCCACGCCCACCCTCTTCTACCCACCTCAGCCACGCCCAACCTCTTCTGCCCACCTCAGCCACGCCCACCCTCTTCGAAGCACCTCAGCCACGCCCACCCTCTTCTACCAATTTCAGCCACGCCCACCCTCTTCTACCAATTTCAGCCACACCCACCCTCTTCTACCCACCTCAGCCACGCCCACCCTCTTCGAAGCACCTCAGCCACGCCCACCCTCTTCTACCCACCTCAGCCACGCCCACCCTCTTCTACCCACCTCAGCCACGCCCACCCTCTTCTACCCACCTCAGCCACGCCCAACCTCTTCTGCCCACCTCAGCCACGCCCACCCTCTTCGAAGCACCTCAGCCACGCCCACCCTCTTCTACCAATTTCAGCCACGCCCACCCTCTTCTACCAATTTCAGCCACGCCCACCCTCTTCTACCCACCTCAGCCACGCCCACCCTCTTCGAAGCACCTCAGCCACGCCCACCCTCTTCTACCCACCTCAGCCACGCCCACCCTCTTCTAAGCACTTTGGCCATGCCCACCCCCTCAGCCATACCCACCCTCCTCTACCCACATTGGCCACGCCCCTAAGCACCTCAGTCAAGTCTACCCTCTTCTAAGCACCTCGGCCACGTCCACCCTCTTCTAAGCTCCTCGGTCACCTCCACCCTCTAGGCACCTCAGTGCTCTGCCCGTCCTTAGCCCACCCTACAGAGCTGATGGCTGTATTTGGAGCAGGCCTTCACTTTCAGGACTATATACTATGTTGCTACTTCCCTTATCTCTCTTTGCAAATGACAAATACCTATTTATTCTTTCAGATTTACTGAGTCAGGTCTCCTACTAAGCCCTCTTTAGGAAGAGGGAGAAGAGGCCCCTCTCCTCTGTAATCTCATTGGAATATTTCACCACTGTTGGGGGAGATCAGGAAAGCATGCTCAGAAGTGTCCTGTAATCTCAGCAATTTGGGAGACTGAGGTGGGAGGATTGCTTCAGGCCAGGAGTTTGAAACCAGCCTGGGCAACAAAGTGACACCCTGTCTCTGCAATAAATTTAAAAATTAGCTGAGAGTGGTGCTGAACACTTATAGTCCCAGCTACTAGGGAGACTGAGGCGGGAGGATCACTTGAGCCCAGGAGTTCAAGGCTGCAGTGAGTCATGATTGCACCACTTCACTCCAGCCTGGGTGACAGAGTGAGACCTTGTCTCAAAATAAGAGAGGGAGAGAGAGAGAAGGAAGAGAGAAAGGAAGGAAGGAAGGAAGGAAGGGATGGAGGGAGGGAGGGAGGATGGAAGAAGGGAACGAAGGAAGCAAGCAGCCGGAACCAGAGTCCCACCTCCTTCTGCTGCTCCTGTGGACCTGCCCAGACAATTTTAGCACACGCAGCTCTACAGCGAGACCCACTCAGAGGAATCCTGCTGAAAGTATTCCCCTCTCCCTCCTATCAAAGGAAGACAAGGGCAGAAGCCCCCTCAGGGATTACACCCCAACCTTGGCAGGCAGAGTGTAGCCAGTCTGGGCCTATCTGGCCTATGGCTGTTGAATGGCAGAATAAATGAATGAACAGAGGCAACCCTGGTTGGCTCTTCAGTGGTGTGAGCTGGTCCTGTACCCAGATACTGGGGTGGTCTCGGCAGGGCCCTGGAACCAAATGGGTGTTCAAGACAACCTCCTATCGGAGCTCATCAACTTCCAGGACAGGAGAGAATGTGTCACTGCCTCTCTCGTGCACAGTCCTGGGGGAAAGCTGGCAAGTACATCAGGGCTGTGCCTGCCTGTCCAGCCCAGGGTGCTGGGGCCTTGCTCTGCAGTCCTGTGGCAGCTGGTCCCCCACCTGGGAGGAGGAAGACAGCCCCATTCTGAATGTCTCTAAAAGAGAAGGTAGAAGATACTAGCCTCCCAGTGTGGACCATGGCAGACTCAGGCTATAGCAACTCCACGAGCTAAGCATGAACTGGGGCTGTGCCGTCCCTCAACCCAAGGCCAAGGTCACTGGCTCCAGCCTCTCTGCCTCCTGAGAAGAGTAGCAACAATTATCCAACAGAAAAATTAATATCACTGGATGCAGTAGCTCATGCCTGTAATTCCAGCAATTTGGGAGCTGAGGTTGGAGGATCGCTTAAGCCCAGGAGGTTGCAGTGAGCCATGATTGCACCACTGTACTCCAGTGACAGGGCATGATCCTGTCTTAAAAAAAGAAAAGAAAAAGAAAAAAAGGCAAGGCGCAGTGGCTCACACCTGCAATCCTAGCACTTTGGGAGGCTGAAGCAAGTGGATCACCTGAGGTCAGGAGTTCGAGACCAGCCCTGGCAACGTGGTGAAACCCAGTCTGTACTAAAAATACAAAAATTACCCGGGCGTGATGGCACTTTGAGACCACTGACCCTTCGGCTGGGCCTATGCACGTGTCCCAAAACAACATTTTGTGTCCGAGGGCTCAAAACTCCATCCTCAAATGATGCTAACATCACCATTTTTTTTTCAAGATGGAGTTTCGATCTTGTCACTCAGGTAGGAGTGCAATGGTGTGATCTCAGCTCACTACAACCTCCGTCTCCTGGGTTCAAGTGATTCTCCTGCTTCAGCCTCCCGAGGAGCTAGGATTACAGGCGTGCATCACCACACCTGGCTAATTTTTGTATTTTTAGTAGAGACAGGGGTTCGCCATGTTGGTCAGGCTGGTCTCAAACTCCCGACCTCAGGTGATCCTCCCACCTTGGCCTCCCAAAGTGCTGGGATTACAGGTGTGAGTCACTGTGCTGGGCCAACATCACCATTTTCTACAGATGGGCCCTATGACAAAACATGAGGCTTGATTACACCTGCACAGTGATATGTTTTGGATGCTTGTCCCCTCCACATTTCAGGTTGAAATATGATCTGCAGGGGCGGTTCCAAGACAGTCGAATAGGAACAGCTCCAGTCTACAGCTCCCAGCGTGAGCGACGCAGAAGATGGGTGATTTCTGCATTTCCAACTGACGTACTGGGTTCATCTCACTGGGGATTGTCAGACAGTGGGTGCAGGACAGTGGGTGCAGCACACCGAGTGTGAGCCAAAGCAGGGTGAGGCATTGCCTCACCCGGGAAGCGCAAGGGGTCAGGGAATTCCCTTTCCTAGCCAAGGGAAGGGGGGACAAACGGCACCTGGAAAATCGGGTCACTCCCACCCTAATACTGCGCTTTTCTGATGGTCTTAGCAAACGGCACACCAGGAGATTATATTCCGTGCCTGGCTCGGAGGGTCCTACACCCATGCAGCCTCACTCATTGCTAGCACAGCAGTCTGAGATCAAACTACAATGCGGCAGCGAGGCTGGGGGAGGGGCACCTGCCATTGCTGAGGCTTGAGTAGGTAAACAAAGTGGCCGGGAAGCTCGAACTGGGTGGATCCCACCGCAGCTCAAGGAGGCCTGCCTGCCTGCCTCTGTAGACTCCACCTCTAGGGGCAGGGCATAGCTGAACAAAAGGCAGCAGAAACTTCTGCAGACTTAAATGTTCCAGTCTGACATCTTGGAAGAGAGTAGTAGTTCTCCCAGCATGGAGCTTGAGATCTGAGAATGGACAGACTGCCTCCTCAAGTGGGTCCTTGACCCCCGAGTAGCCTAACTGGGAGGCACCCCCTAGTAGGGGCAGACTGACACCTCACACGGCTGGGTACCCCCTGAGATGAAACTTCCAGAGGAACGATCAGGCAGCAACATTTGCTGTTCACCAATATTCGCTGTTCTGCAGCCTCTGCTGCTGATACCCAGGCAAACAAGGTCTGGAGTGGACCTCCAGCAAACTCCAACTGACCTGCAGCTGAGGGTCCTGACTGTTAGAAGGAACACTAACAAACAGAAAGGACATCCACACCAAAACCCCATCTGTACGTCATCATCATCAAAGACCAAAGGTAGATAAAACCACAAAGATGGGGAAAAAACAGAGCAGAAAAACTGAAAATTCTAAAAATCAAAGCACCTCTCCTCCTCCAAAGGAACGCAGCTCCTCACCAGCAACGGAACAAAGCTGGACAGAGAATGACTTTGACGAGTTGACAGAAGAAGGCCACAGACGATCAAACTTCTCCGAGCTAAAGGAGGAAGTTTGAACCCAACACAAAGAAGTTTAAAACCTTGAAAAAAGATTAGACAAATGGCTTACTAGAATAACCAATGCAGAGAAGTCCTTAAAGGACCTGATGGAGCTGAAAACCAAGGCACGAGAACTACGTGAAGAATGCACAAGCTTCAGTAGCTGATTCGATCAACTGGAAGAAAGGGTATCAGTGAAGGAAGATCAAATGAATGAAATGAAGTGAGAAGAGAAGTTTAGAGAAAAAAGAATAAAAAGAAATGAACAAAGCCTCCAAGAAATATGGGACTATGTGAAAAGACCAATCTACGTCTGATTGGTGTACCTGAAAGTGACGGGGAGAATGGAACCAAGTGGGAAAACACTCTGCAGGATATTATCCAGGAGAACTTCCCCAATCTAGCAAAGCAGGCCAACATTCAAATTCAGGAAATACAGAGAACGCCACAAAGATACTCCTCGAGAAGAGCAACTCCAAGACACATAATTGTCAGATTCACCAAAGTTGAAATGAAGGAAAAAATGTTAAGGGCAGCCAGAGAGAAAGGTCGGGTTACCCACAAAGGAAAGCCCATCAGAATAACAGCTGATCTCTCGGCAGAAACTCTACAAGCCAGAAGACAGTGGGGACCAATATTGAACATTCTTAAAGAAAAGAATTTTCAACCCAGACTTTCATATCCAGCCAAACTAAGCTTCATAAGTGAAGGAGAAATAAAATATTTTACAGACAAGCAAATGCTGAGAGAATTTGTCACCACCAGGCTTGCCCTACAAGAGCTCCTGAAGAAAGCATTAAACATGGAAAGGAACAACTGGTACCAGCCACTGCAAAAATATGCCAAACTGTAAAGACCATCGAGGCTAGAAAGAAACTGCATCAACTAACGAGCAAAATAACCAGCTAACATCATAATGACAGGATCAAATTAACACATAACAATATTAACCTTAAGTGTAAATGGGCTAAATGCTCCAATTAAAAGACACAGACTGGCAAATTGGATAAAGAGTCAAGACCCATCAGTGTGCTGTATTCAGGAAACCCATCTCATATGCAGAGACACACATAGGCTCAAAATAAAGGGATGGAGGAAGATCTACCAAGCAAATGGAAAACAAAAAAAGGCAGGGGTTGCAATCCTAGTCTCTGATAAAACAGACTTTAAACCAACAAAGATTTTTTAAAAGAGACAAAGAAGGCTATTACATAATGGTAAAGGGATCAATTCAAAAAGAAGAGCTAACTATCTTAAATATATATGCACCCAATACAGGAGCACCCAGATTCGTAAAGCAAGTCCTTAGAGACCTACAAAGAGACTTAAGACTCCCACATAATCATAATGGGAGAATTTAACACCCCACTGTCAACATTAGACAGATCAACAAGACAGAAAGTTAACAAGGATATCCAGGAATTGAACTTAGCTCTGCACCAAACAGACCTAATAGGCATCCACAGAACTCTCCACCCCAAATCAACAGACTACCCATTCTTCTCAGCACCACACTGCACTTACTCCAAAATTGACCACATACTTGGAAGTAAAGCACTCCTCAGCAAATGTAAAAGAACAGAAATTATAACAAACTGTCTCTCAGACCACAGTGCAATCAAACTAGAACTCAGGATTAAGAAACTCACTCAAAACCTCTCAACTACATGGAAACTGAACAACCTGCTCCTGAATGACTACTGGGTTCATAATGAAATGAAGGCAGAAATAAAGATGTTCTTTGAAACCAACGAGAACAAAGACACAACATACCAGAATCTCTGGGACACATTTAAAGCAGTGTGTAGAGGGAAATTTATAGCACTAAATGCCCACAAGAGAAAGCAGGAAAGTTCTAAAAATGACACCCAAATATCACAATTAAAAGAACTAGAGAAGCAAGAGCAAACACATTCAAAAGCTAGCAGAAGGCAAGAAATAACTAAAATCAGAGCAGAACTGAAGGAAATAGAGACACAAAAAACCCTTCAAAAAAATGAATCCAGGAGCTGGTTTTCTGAAAAGATCAACAAAATTGATAGACCGCTAGCAAGACTAATAAAGAAGAAAAGAGAGAAGAATCAAATAGACACAATAAAAAATGATAAAGGGGATATCACCACTGATCCCACAGAAATACAAACTACCATCACAGAATACTATAAACACCTCTATGCAAATAAACTAGAAAATCTAGAAAAAATGGATAAATTCCTCGACACATACACTCTCCCAAGACTAAACCAGGAAGAAGTTGAATCTCTGAATAGACCAGTAACAGGCTCTGAAGTTGAGGCAATAATTAATAGCCTACCAACCAAAAAAAGTCCAGGACCAGACAGATTCACAGCCGAATTCTACCAGAGGTACAAGGAGGAGCTGGTACCATTCCTTCTGAAACTATTCCAATCAATAGAAAAAGAGGGAATCCTCTCTAACTCATTTTATGAGGCCAGCATCATCCTGATACCAAAGCCTGGCAGAGACACAACAAAAAAAGAGAATTTTAGACCAATATCCCTGATGAACATTGATGCAAAAATCCTCAATAAAATACTGGCAAACCGAATCCAGCAGCACATCAAAAAGCTTATCCACCATGATCAAGTGGGCTTCATCCCTGGGATGCAAGGCTGGTTCAACATATGCAAATCAATAAATGTAATCCACCATATAAACAGAACCAACGACAAAAACCACATGATTATCTCAATAGATGCAGAAAAGGCCTTTGACAAAATTCAACAGCCCGTCATGCTAAAAACTCTCAATAAATTAGGTATTGATGGGACGTATCTCAAAATAATAAGAGCTATCTGACAAACCCACAGCCAGTATCATACTGAATGGGCAAAAAACTGGAAGCATTCCCTTTGAAAACTGGCACAAGACAGGGATGCCCTCTCTCACCACTCCTATTCAGTATAGTGTTGGAAGTTCTAGCCAGGGCAATCAGGCAGGAGAAAGAAATAAAGGGTATTCAATTAGGAAAAGAGGAAGTCAAATTGTCCCTCTTTGCAGATGACATGATTGTATATCTAGAAAACCCCATTGTCTCAGCCCCAAATCTCCTTAAGCTGATAAGCAACTTCAGCAAAGTCCCAGGATATAAAATCAATGTGCAAAAATCACAAGCACTCTTATACACCAATAACAGACAAACAGAGAGCCAAATCATGAGTGAACTCCCATTCACAATTGCTTCAAAGAGAATAACATACCTAGGAATCCAACTTACAAGGGATGTGAAGGACCTCTTCAAGGAGAACTACAAACCACTGCTCAATGAAATAAAAGAGGATACAAACAAATGGAAGAACATTCCATGCTCATGGGTAGGAAGAATCAATATCGTGAAAATGGCCATAATGCCCAAGGTAATTTATAGATTCAATGCCATCCCCATCAAGCTACCAATGACTTTCTTCACAGAATTGGAAAAAACTACTTTAAAGTTCATATATAACCAAAAAAGAGCCCGCATTGCCAAGTCAATCCTAAGTCAAGAGAACAAAGCTGGAGGCATCACGCTACCTGACTTCAAACTATACTACAAGGCTACAGTAACCAAAACAGCATGGTACTGGTACCAAAACAGAGATATAGACCAATGGAACAGAACAGAGCCCTCAGAAATAATACCACACATCTACAACTATCTGATCTTTGACAAACCTGACAAAAACAAGAAACGGGGAAAGGATTCCCTATGTAACAAATGGTGCTGGGAAAACTGGCTAGCCATATGGAGAAAGCTGAAACTGGATCCCTTCCTTACACCTTATACAAAAATTAATTCAAGATGGATTAAAGACTTACATGTTAGACTAAAACCATAAAAACCCTAGAAGAAAACCTAGGCAATACCATTCAGCACACAGGCATGGGCAAGGACTTCATGTCTAAAACACCAAAAGCAATGGCAACAAAAGCCAAAATTGACAAATGGGATCTAATTAAACTAAAGAGCTTCTACACAGCAAAAGAAACTACCATCAGAGTGAACAGGCAACCTACAGAATGGGAGAAAATTTTTGCAATCTACTCATCTGACAAAGGGCTAATATTCAGAATCTACAAAGAACTCAAACAAATTAACAAGAAAAACACAACCCCATCAACAAGTGGGCAAAGGATATGAACAGACACTTCTCAAAAGAAGACATTTATGCAGCCAACAGACACATGAAAAAAATGCTCATCATCACTAGCCATCAGAGAAATGCAAATCAAACCCACAATGAGATATCATCTCACACCAGTTAGAATGGCGATCATTAAAAAGTCAGGAAACAGATGTTGGAGAGGATGTGGAGAAATAGGAACACTTTTACACTGTTGGTGGGACTGTAAACTGGTTCAACCATTGTGGAAGACAGTGTGGCAATTCCTCAAGGATCTAGAACCAAAAATACCATTTGACCCAGCCATCCCATTACTGGGTATATACCCAAAGGATTATAAATCATGCTACTATAAAGACACATGCACACATATGTTTATTGCGGCACTATTCACAATAGCAAAGACCTGGAACCAACCCAAATGTCCAACAATGATAGACTGGATTAAGAAAATGTAGCATATATACACAATGGAATACTATGCAGCCATAAAAAATGATGAGTTCATGTCCTTTGTAGGGACATGGATGAAGCTGGAAACCAACATTCTCAGTAAACTATCGCAAGGACAAAAAACCAAATGTCGCATGTTCTCACTCACAGGTGGGAATTGAACAATGAGAACACTTGGACACGGGAAGGGGGACATCACACATCGGGGCCTGTTGTGGGGTGGGGGGGCGGGTGGAGGTATAGCATTAGGAGGTATACCTAATGTAAATGACGAGTTAATACGTGCAGCACACCAACATGGCACATGTATACATATGTAACAAACCTGCACGTTGTGCACATGTACCCTAGAACTTAAAGTATAATAATAAAAAAAAATTAAAAGAAAAAACCAACCAACCAACCAACCAACAACCAACAGAAAAAAAAAAAAAAAAAAGAAATATGATCCACATTGTTGGAGATGGGGCTTGGTAGAAGATGTTTGGATCATGAATGGATTGGTGCCCATCCCACAGTAATGAGTTCACATCAAATCTGTTGTTTAAAAAAAAAAAAGTCTGGGCCAGGTGCAGTGGCTCACACTTGTAATCCCAGCACTTTGGGAGGCTGAGGTGGGAGGATCACTTGAGCCCAGGAATTCGAGGCCAGCCTAGGCAACATAGCAAGACCCCATCTCTACAAAAAGATTAAAAAATAAAAAAAAGAAAAAGAAAGAAGGAAAAAAAAATAGCCAGCTCTGGTGCCTGTAGTCCCAGCTACTACTTGTGAGGTTGAGGCAGGAAGACTGCTTGAGCCCAGGAGTTTGGGTCTGCAGTGAGCCATCATTGTGCCACTGCACTCCACCTTGCAGCCTGGGTGACAATGTGATGACCTGTCTCAAAGAAAAGAAAAAAGAGGCTGGGCATGGTGGCTCACGCCTGTAATCCCAGCACTTTGGGAGGCTGAGGCAGGCGGATCACCTGAGGTCAGGTGTTCGAGACCAGCCAGGCCAACACGGCGAAACCCCATCTCTATTAAAAATACAAAAATTAGCCGGCAATGGTGACAGGCACCTGTAATCCCAGTTACTCAGGAGGCTGAGGCAGGAGAATCATTGGAACCCAGAGATGGAGGTTGCAGTGAGCCAAGATCATACCACTGCACTCCAGGCTGGGTGACAGAGTGAGACACCATCAAAAAAAAAAAAAAAAAAAAAAAGGAAGGAAGGAAGGAAAGAAGGGAGGGAGAGGAAGGAAGGAAGGAAATAATAATTTAAATGAGCCTAGCATCTCCTGCTCTTTCTCTTCTTCCCTCTCTTGCTCTGTGATATGCTGGTTTCCCTTCACCTTCTGCCATAAGTATAAGCTCCCTGAGGCCTCTCCAGAAGCAGATGCTGACACTATGCTTCCTGTACAGCCTGCAGAACCATGAGCCAAATAAACCTCTATTCTCGGCCAGGCACAGCGGCTCACATCTGTAATCCCAGCACTTTGGGAGGCCGAGGCAAGTGGATCACTTGAGAGGTCAGGAATACGAGACCAGCTTGGCCAACGTGGTAAAACCCCGTCTCTACTAAAAATACAAAAATTAGCTGGGCGTGGTGGCAGTTGCCTACCTACTAGAGAAGCTGAGGCAGGAGAATCACTTGAACCCAGAGGTGGAGGATGCAGTGAGCTGAGATCACGCCACTGCACTCCAGGCTGGGTGACAGAATGAGATGTGTCTCAAAAATAAATTAATTAAAATTAAAATTAAAAAACTCCTCTATTCTCTATAAATTACCCAGCCTCAGATATTTCTTTATAGCAACACAAAAACAGATTAACACACACAGAAACCCTGATTAGCTCACCTTTCCCACCCTCCCCTCACCGTTCCCCACACTTTAGACCATGCTGCCTTCTATCCCATAATATTCCCATTCCCTATTTTCAGGGAGGCAGATTTGAGATTTGTTCTCCTATCTCCTCACACAGCACTGCATTGTGAAATCTTTTCTCTTTTGCAAAAACTCATTACCACAGTGATTGGCTTCTTGCACATGGGCAGAAAGGACCTGGTCACTAACAGGCACTGCTATAGGAGTTACCAGCACAGGCCGGGCATGGTGGCTCATGCCTGTAATCCCAGCACTTTGAGACATGGAGGCGGGCAGATCACTTGAGGTCAGGAGTTCGAGACCAGCCTGGCCAACATGGTGAAACTCTGTCTCTACTAAAAATACAAAAAAAAAAAAAATTAGCCAGGCATGGTGGCAGGTGCCTATAATCCAAGCTACTCAGGAGGCTGAGGGCAGGAGAATCGGTTGAACCCAGGAAGCAAGAGGTTGCAATGAGCCGAGATCGTGCCACACTACACTCCAGCCTGGGCAACAAGAGTAAAACTCCATCTCCAAAAAAAAAAAAAAAAAAGATAAAAGTTACCAGGACAGACAGTAGCTGCCTTCTGTTGAGCAGAAGATCTTCACGAATCTTTTGCATATGCAAGATGGAGCCCAAGTTCCAATTTGCTTGAGGGGGCCTAAATTATTTGAATCAATAAATCAAGGAAACTGAGTTATCAAATACTTTGTATGTTTGAGAAATGGATCCAGTGCCTGAGATAGAGGATTGAAGAAGCCAGGCAAGGTCCCTGTTCTCCCAAAACTTATGTTCTAGGGGGTTTACTCACAAGTAAAGAAGAATGTTTCAGATGGCAGCAAGTGCTATAAAAAAAACATTGATAAAGCAGGCAGTGTGCTGAGATGACCGGGAGGGTAAGAGGCTCTCCCTTGAGATAAACATCAGGGCAGAGACTCATATAGAAAAGGGAGCCTCTCCACCTACCAGCCATATATACTCTTGGGCAAGTTTCTTCCTTCTGTGTGTCTCAGTTTTTTCATTTGTAAAATGGGAATGTTACTAACAGCAACCGTGTAAGTTGTAAGGACTCAGTAATGTAAAACATGCAAAGTATACTTGTCCAGCATACAGTAGATGCTCAATAACTATTTGCTGTGATGAGATGATGATGATGATGATGATGATGATGATGATGATGACAACAATGACATTGTTGTCATGAGCCTGCATTGTGAGGCTGTCGTTCACAATGATAGAAGCCTTAGGCACTAACTACCAGCTGGCCATATTATCACCCTTGGCCCTCACACTGCCTTCCCGTCCTTGCTATCTCCCTGGTTGGATTCTCACAAGCTCATCATTGCCTGTAAGACGACCCTGTATCCATCTGTTAGGGCTGCCAGAACCAAGGACAACAGGCCAGGTGGCTTCAACAACAAAAGTCTATTGTCTCACTGTTCTGGGGGCTAGAATTTGCCATCAAGGTTATATGTAGGGTTAGTGCCCTCCAAGGGCCTTGGGCAAGAATCTGTTCCATGCCTCTCTCCGCTCACTTCTTGGAGTCTGCTGGCAATCTTTAATGTTGCTTGGCTTGTAGATTCTGCCTTCATCTTCACACAATCTTCTAATGTTCTTCCTGTGTGTGTCTCTGTCCCAATTTCCGCTTTTATAAGGACACTAGTATTAGACTAGAGCCATCCTAATAGTCTCATTTTACCTCGATTATCTCAGTAAAGATCCTATCTCTAAATGAGGCCACATTCTGATGTACTTGAGGGTTGGGGCGTCAACATATTAATTTTTTGGGAAGACACAATTCGACCCCGTAATAGACCCACATGTCACATTCAGGAGTCTATCATCAGTGCTGCCTCCCACTTGGGGGACCCTTTCCAATGCGCTACCTTCTCCCACATCCCGCCCTCAGCCAGGGAACATTCTGAATGTGCCTGCAAGACTAACCAGCTACCTTCCACCCATGTGCCTGCCCAGCAGATATCATTTTTGTTGTTGTTGCTGTTGTTGTTAGAGACAGGGTCTCACTCCGTGGTGTAGGCTGAGTTCAGTAGCACACTCATAGCTCACTGCAGCCTTGAACTCCTGAGCTCAAGAGATCCTTTCATCTCAGCCTTCCTAGTAGCTGGGACTACAGGTGCACATCACCACACCTGGCTATTTTTATTTTTATTTTTATTTTTATTCTTTTTTTTTTTTTCGAGACAGAATCTTGCTCTGTCGCCCAGGCTGGAGTGCAGTGGTGTGATTTCGGCTCACTGTAACCTCAATCTCCTGAGTTCAAGTGATTCTCCTGCCTCAGCCTCCCGAGTAGCTTGAATTACAGGCACCCACTACCACCCAACTAAGTTTTGTATTTTAGTAGAGATGGGGTTTCACCATGTTGGCCAGGCTGGTCTCGAATGCCTGACCTCAAGTGAGCCACCTGCCTTGGCCTCCCGAAGTGCTGGGATTACAGGTGTGAGCCACCATCCCTGGTCTATACATTCTTTTCAAACCCAAAGCTATGAAGAGATTTCCTAGGTCTCTGCCTCCCCTATGGGGAGACCAGGGTTCTCTGTGAAAACAAAACAAAACAGGATGTTCTGTTTATGCCAAGATGACTGTGGCTTCAAGGCCTTCCCTCTCACATCTGCGCCCATTTCTGTTGGTGTCTGATTTCCTATGAGAGCCCTAGAGAGCTACGATCTTCACACAGCTGGAGTTTGCATGGTGCGAGAGAGCAACATACAAAAGAGATCTTTCTATGGCTTCTTCAGTCCATTAGCATCTGGTGACTAGTGACCAGTTTGATACAACCTGTCTATCTGCCAGGAACCACAGGTCTCAGCAGTCCAGAAGCCCAGCAATAGGAACAACACTGAGGAATCCATGGTTATGGTCCTAGAAGCAGAAACTTGAGATGTTTCCCAGCCAAAGCTGTTGCACATTGCCCTCCAGGAAAATTCAGGTCCTCAGACTTCAACTCCCAGCTACCAGCCGAGAGAGAGGCACCAGAGAGGATTAGAGTTTTTCTTAGGTTCTAAACGTGACAGGAAGCATTCCCCAGGCTACAGTCTTGTTCCTCTAGGCTGTACAAAATCTGATTCAGGTCTTCCCAAGCTGGGAAAGGTTATCTGAGGTCACTCCATGGGGGAGAAGAATAAACAACTCCAAATAAGGCACTGCTTGTCCCCAGACTGTTCCTGGCCAGTTGGACAAACACACTCAAATACAAAGCTGTTTTGTCAGTATCTGAGCTATGTCCCTTTCATGGCTGAGTATCAATCAAAGCAACCACTAGAACAGGGTAGAACCTCAGTGTTCACACTGGGCTCCCCCGGCTACCAGAATCAAGCCACTTTTCCTATAAATCAGTCACAAATAGTGAATGTTAAGACTGGCACTTCTTGCTTAGAGACCCAAATTCTGTTCCAAGAAGAGTATTTAAGGATCCTCCTCTAACACCCCTTGGCTGCAGCAATCTTACCTGCCAGGGGACATTATTACAGCGAGATCACACCTAAGCGTGGGCTGCTCCACCAAAAAATATGCCCACTGTTCCAGTAGGAGAGATCCTGCCTCTCTCTGCCCTTGGGGAACCTCTAGGGCAGACGTGGTGGCAGGATCTTGGTCAGAAATTGTCTGCCTGCTGCCAGTACTGGATTTCTAGAAAGTTGTCAGCCAGGTGCATTGGCTCACTCCCGTAATCCCAGCACTTTAGGAGGTCGAGGTGGGAGGACTGCTTGAGGCAAGGAGTTCAAGTCCAGCCTGGGTAATATAACAAGACCTTGTCTCTACAAAATTAAAAAAAAAAAAATAGCCAAGGATGGTGGTATGTGCCTACAGTCCCAGCTACTCGGGGGGGCTGAAGCAGAAGGATCACTTGAACCCAGGAGTTCAAGGCTGCAGTGAGCCATGATTCGTTACTGCACCCTAGTCTGGCCAACAGAGTGAGAACCTGTCTCTAAAAAAATAAAAAGAAAAAAGAAAAAGAAAGTTATTAGAAAAAGGCCCTCTCTGAGTAAGGGGAGGTCTGTACAGCACCCTGGCCTTTCATCCCAGGACATCCACTGGGTAGTTTCTGCCACTGGATATTTGAAGGATGCTTTGGAGCACTCTGCTTGGTATCAGCCTGGGAGCTGGTCCTGGCTAACCTGGGCTTTGGTGGTTAGAATGATTTTTCAGTGTGCCCAGTGCTCTTGACATGAGACTTTCATGTTTCCAAGGCAGCCTGAACCACTAACAATTCTCATTCCGGTGCAGTGGAGTGGATATTGGCCCAGAGTAACTTCTCTGTGAATTGACACTAGGAGGGTGGTCTCCAAGACTGGGTCCCATGATGAGATGTCCCTGCAATGGTGTTGGAAGCATCCCTTTCACCAGGAAAGCCTCAGGCTAGATCACAGAAAGCTGGGGTTGCGAAAATAGAAAATGGCTTCAACTCCTAGAAAGATAAAATCATGACCTAGGGCCAGACAAACTGCTTCTTTTACTAAGGAGGGAAGTAAAATAAAATAAAATAAAAATAGGGGTATACTACGGGATTGTTGACACCTTGTCCAGCATCATGCAAAATGCCTTGGCCAAGCCTAACTTGAACTTGAACTTAACTCTCAAAGCTCGCCATCTACATGTCTGGCAACTGGCCCAGAAGATTCATCTGCCATCAGTGAAGGACTGGCCAAACACGCTTGATGAAAAATCCTCAAATATCCCGAATTAGCCTCTGAAGCTCTGGATTACAGAAGCAGAAGGTAAACTCACAGGGGTACCGTCTTGAGGATACCAGTGTGTTAGCAATGTCTCTACACACCACTCTTATTTGCAAAGGGCACTGAACTCCCGAGATGTAAATGGCCTAAGAAAGCTTTACCCCCTTTTGCCCTGATATGACCACAGAGGGCCACTGTTATAGACTGATTGTGTCTCTCTCTACTAAAATGTAATGTTGAAGTCCTAACCTCCAGGTGGGGCTTTTAAGGAGGTTATGGGGCTAAGTAAGGTCATAGGGTAAAGCTTAATCCGATAAGGCTGGTGTCCTTATAAGAAAAGGAAGAGAACCAGGCCCAGTGTCTCATGCCTGTAATCCCAATGCTTTGAGAGGCTGAAGAGAGAGGAGGATTATTTGAGCCCAGGAGTTTGAGACCAACTCAACATAATGAGGGAAACATAATGAGATCCCGTCTCTACAATTTTTTTTTTTTTAATTAGCTGGGCATGGTGGTGTGTGCTTTTAGTCCCAGCTACTCGGGAGGCTGAGGTGGGAGGATCACTTGAGCCCAGGAGTTGGAGGCTGCAGTGAGCTATGATCGCCACCACTGCACTCCAGTTTGGACAACAGGGCATGATCACGTCTCTAAAAAAATAATGATGATTAATTAATTTTTAAAAAGAAAAGGAAGAAACACCAGGGATCTCACTCTCTCTCTCTGCCTGCTCAGAGGGAAGGACATTTGAGGGCACAGTGAGAAACTGACCACCTGCAAGCCAGAAAGAGAGGCTTCACCAGAAACCAATCTTGCCAACACCTTGGGCTTCCAGCCTCCAGAACAGTTAGAAAATATGTGTCGTTTAACAAGGTCAGGAGATCGAGAGCTTCCTGGATAACACAGTGAAATCCTATCTCTACTAAAAATACAAAAAATTAGCCAGGCATGGTGGCGGGTACCTGTAGTCCCAGCTACTTGGGAGGCTGAGGCAGGAGAATGGCTTGAACCTGGGAGGCGGAGCTTGCAGTGAGCCAAGATCACGCCACTGCACTCCAGCCTGGGCAACAGAGTGAGACTCTGTCTCAAAAAAAAAAAAAAAGAAGAAAAGAAAAGAAAAAGAAAATGTGTGTTAAGCCACCCGTTCTGTGATACTTCGTTATGGCAGCCTGAGCAGACGAATAGAGCTTCATTTGGGTTTCAAAAAGCTCTATTCGTCTGCTCAGTCACTCAAATAGTGAGTGATCCTATTTGGCCAGACAGAGACCTTTTGTACTAGGGAGGGCTGTAATGCCAACCTAGGGGCAATATATTAGTTTCCCATATCTGCTGTAACGAATTACCCTAACTCTATGGCTTAAAACCACACAAATTTATTATCCTATAGCTCTGGATGTCAGAGGTCCAAAGTGAGTCTTATGGGGCTAAAATCAAGGTGGTAGCTGGGATGGTTCCTTCTGGAAGCTCAGCAAATAATCCATTCCTTGCCTCTTCCAGCTCCCAGACACCCACCATGGCTCCCTCCTCCACCTTCAATGCCAGCTGAACAGCATTTTCTCCTCTCTCTAACCTCCTGCCTCGCTCTTATAAGGACGCTTGTGGTTACATTAAACCCACTCAGATACTCCAGGAGAATCTCTTAATCACATCTGCAAAGTCCCTTTTGCCATATAAGGTAACATATTCAGAGGTTCCAAGGTTAGGACATGAACATCTTTGCAGGGGCCATCATTCAGCTAACACAGGCAACTAGTGGTCCAACATCACCCAATGAGATTCTCTAGAAGAGGACAAACCAAGGAGAACCTGGAAGGCCATCGGGGTCCAGCAATGGACTTCCATGTTTAAACAAAAAGAATGGCATGGGCTTACCAAATAATGGAAGATTGTTTTCCTAAGGAAACCAAGGAATAGAAGGATTATAGGCAAAACTGCTTAGATAGGACAGGACCAGCTGCTCAGAAATGACCCCTGAATACAGAATGCTGTGAAGAGCCCCCTGTATCTTCAGACCATGGTGCAAAGAGGCACTCTCCAGCAGCATCTGCCCAAATGTGGGCAGCCTGATGGAGAGTAGGCAGTCGGGCCCACAACACTAGGACCCAAGCCACAAAGCTTGACTAATGCTCACACTGACTAGCCTAGAGGCAAGACTCCATCACTGTCTCTGTGCCTGGAAGCCAGCAGAGAGCCATCCCTTGGGGAAGGGCCCCATGAGGCCCCATGTCACCACCGTAGCGACCTACAGGCAGAGCTTGGTGCAGTTCAAGCTGGGCATCCCAATACATTGGGCCATGCTCACCACCATCCAGACATAAGTGCCCTACTGGGGCAAAGTGTTCTGTTTGTATCATAATCTCCTCACTCTGAGGGATGCACCTCCCGTGGTGGGAGTGCTCTGGGGGACAGAGATGCAGAAGCCACCAGTTCCTTCTAAAGCTGCTTCAGGATGATGGGGCTGAATATCACAACCCCACCTGCAAAAACCTCAGAGGCACAGACTTCAAATCACAAAGCACTTCATGCACTTGTAAGTCTCTGTGAGTGGTGACGCTGGGTGTTGAGAGGATGCCAGGATTATTACCAAGACATAACCTCTGCCTACAGAGAGCTGTGATCGCCACGGTTGAGACAGATGTTCACGAAATGACATAAACGCCAGTCAAATTGATGGAAGTATAAAACAATGTACTAATTTGTTAACAAATACCAGCAGAATGTACAAACAAATCGGTTGAGCCCATCTGTCCTAGTGGGAGATCTTGATTGATGACATGGGAACTACTGGTCAGAGCTCATTCATTCATTCCTTCATTTACCCATTTGGCAAATATTTGTTGAATGCGTTGCATGCCAAGTACTGCACACAACAAAGATATGCAAAGATGAATAAGACATGGTCCATGTCCTCAAAAACTCCTGATCTAGGAAGATAGACAAGTACCTTAAAATACGTTGGCTGGGTGCAGTGGCTCACACCTGTAATCCCAGCACTTTAAGAGGCCAAGACAGGAGGAGCACTTGAACCCAGGAGTTTGAGACCAACCTGTGCTATGGGAGGACTCAGGGGCTCCCAACAATGCCTAGTGAGAGAAAGGTCCGGAAAGTTTGCCAGAGAAGGTGACATTTCCACTGAAATGTGCTTCCAGAGAAGGACTTAATCATGTAAAGTAAGAAACGAAAAGAGTTTTAGGCAGACAGAGGGGAAAAAGAAACACAGGGTATTTTTGAAAAACTGAAGAAAGTTCCAAAAAACTGGAGAAGAGAGAAGGAAGGAGAAGTGGAAATGGAGGGACAGACCATTTCAATTGGCTTTCCAATTTCCAGAAGACATGAATTCACCTCAGAGGCAAAGGAAAACCATTTGAAAGTTAGTTAGTTTGTTTGTTTGTTTGTTTTTGAAAGAGTTTCACTCTTGTTGCCCAGGCTGGAGTGCAGTGGCACAATCTCTGCTCACTGCAACCTCTGCCTCCCCTATTCAAGTGATTCTCCTGCCTCAGCCTCCAGAGTAGCTGGGATTACAGGCACCCGCCACCATGCCTGGCTAATATTTTGTATTTTTGGTAGAGACAGGGTTTCACAATGTTGCCAGGCTGGTCTCAAACTCCTGACCTCAGGTGATCCACCCATCTTGGCTTCCCAAAGTGCTGTGATTACAGGTGTGAGCCACTGCGCCCAGCCCATTTGAAGGTTTTAAGAGAGAAGTCACAGAATCAGATTTACATTTCACTCATTCAGCCAGCCAAGACATATTTAGTAAGTACCTTTGATGTGAGAGGCCCTGCTCTAGGGGATAAAAGCAGGAACAGAACAGACAAGGTCTCTTCCCTCATGTAGTTTACATTATCATGAGAGATGCTGACAATAAATAACTAAGCACATAAATTAATACGATAATTAAACACTTTGGCAACATCCCCCTGGCAGCAGCAATGTGGGGAGAATGGATTGAAAGGAAGCAAGACCAGAAACAAAGAGAAAGAGTAGGAGGCCCTGGCCGTAGTCCAGACAGAAGATGAGTTTGCATGAGGCAGATCATATTGAATGCCTCCCCCAAAATATTCCTTCCCCACTCCACCTCTCCAACCCAACCTTCATCCTGGCCAGCAGAACCTGCTGCCCACACCAACAGCTGAAAATGCCAGAAACTTACTTTCACAGCCTTGTTTAGCTACAGTGTGGAGAAGTGACCCAATCATGGCCACTGAGACCTGAGAGTAAGGCTACAGAGGGGCCTCATGGGTAGGCTTTCCTTCTGCGTAAACAGTTGACATGACACAGCAAGACACGTCCCTCTTCTTTGCTTGATGTGTTTGTATCTGCAAGTCGTGCTGAGAACTGTTGCTGGCATCTTGTGATGCTAAGGACTGACGCATTAAGGGTAGTGGAGTGAGTAGTTTGAAAGTACCCGAGTCTTGATGTCATTTTTGACTCACTAAATCAGCTCTGTAGCTGCCCTATCTCTTCCTCTTATTATGTGAGATTTATTATTTGTTTATTTTTGAGACAGAGTCTCGCTCTGTCACCCAGACTTGAGTGCAGTGGTGCAATCTCGGCTCACTGCAACCTCTGCTTCCCAGATTCAAGCAATTCTCCTGCCTCAGCCTCCTGAGTAGCTGGGATTACAGGCATGAGCACTATGCCCGGCTAATTTTCGTATTTTTAGTAGAGATGGGGTTTCTCCATGTTGGCCAGGCTGGTCTCAAACTCCTGACCTCAGATTTCCACCCGCCTCAACCTCTCAAAGTGCTGGGATTACAGGCATGAGCCACTGAGCCTGGCTGTTATTATGTGAGATTTTTAAAGAAACAAACAAAAAGCCTCTCACTGATGAATGCACTTTTGGTTGGGTATTCTGTTTATGGCAATCAATAATGGCTTCAGTGATATGCTGTGTAATGCTAGGACACTTGCGGTAGAGATTTAAAGAACTAGAGCCTGGGCAATATAGCAAGACCCCATCTCAAAATCATTTTTTAAAAATTAGCCAGGCATGCAGTGTGTGCCTGTAATCCAGTTACTTTGGAGGCTGAGGCAGGGACGATCACTTGAACCCAGAAGGCTGAGGCTGCACAGAACTATGACCACGCCACTGTACTCCAGCCTGGGCAACAGAGCGAGACCCTGTCTCTAAAATAAAATAACACAGCCAGGCATAGTGGCTTATGCCTGTAATCCCAGCACTTTAGGAGGCCAAGGCAGGTGGATCACCTGAGGTCAGGAGTTTGAGACCCGCCTGGCCAACATGGTGAAACCCCACCTCTACTAAAAATACAAAAATTAGCTGGGCATGGTGGTGGGCGCCTGTGATTCCAGTTACTAGGGAGGCTGAGGCAGGAGGATGGCTTGAACCTGGGAGGCAAAGGTTGCAGTGAACCAAGATCACGCCACTGCACTCCAGCCTGGGTGGCAGAGTGAGACTTCATTTTAAAAAAAAAAATAATAAAATAAAAAGTGGGTAGGTGCAAAACATATTTAGAAAGAAGAATTGACAGAGCTGGGTTATTATCACTGAAGGTGAAAGAAATAGATATCTCTGAAGTCTGTGACCAGCAGCCCAACAGACAGACCATTAATCACTGTGTCAGGGAACACAAAAAGAAGAGCAGATGTGGACAACTTGGAGGTTCCCTTGCGACTTCCAAAGTGAAGGCAGGTGACAACAGATAGAAAGGCAAGGGCTGGTCTGGGCAACCAACCCAAACAAGTCCAACTGGTATTCCCCTATCCTGTGGGTCTGCACACTAAGTTATGTAGTAACACAGAGAATAACATGGTTATTCTACTGAGATGCTAGGGAGAGATTAGATAGCCATAAAATATGACTCCCTGATGAGTTCTCATGATGGCCACAGGAAGGAAGAGACATCTGTCATAATCATCAGCATTAAAGAACACTTTATTTTCTTTTTAGGTTTTTTTTTTTTTTTTTTTTTTTTAAACAGTCTCGCTCTGCCGCCCAGGCTAGAGTGCAGTAGTGCGATCTAGTGCCACTGCAACCTCCAGCTCCCAGGTTCAAGCGATTCCCCTGCCTCAGCCACCCGAGTAGCTGGGATTACAGGCATGCGCCACCATGCCCAGCTAACTTTTGTATTTTTAGTAGAGATGGGGTTTCACCATGTTGGCCAGGCTGGTCTCAAACTCTTGACCTCAAGTGATCTGCCCACCTCGACCCCTCAAAGTGCTGGGATTACAGGCATGAGCCACCATGCCCAGCCAGAACACTTCATTTTTATGCAACACTAAAGTAAACCTCTAACACTTAGTATTTGCACAACATGGACATTTGTGGATCCATTGCAACCCTGATAAATAACAGTGGGTTCATGAATTCAAAGCTCTGCTATACTAAGGAGCTACTTATTATCTCAGCTCCCTCCAGCCTGAGATTCTGAGGACTGGGAGGGGCACGCCACTGATGGCAAGCCCCTGCATGGAGAAAGGTTACCAGCACCGTGGCTGCTGCAGCACTGTCCCCAAGCTAGCCCTGCAACCATTCCCAACATCTTCCTCCATACTGGATAGAAAGCTAGGAGAAGTCAAATACTCACTTCCCAGCCTCCTTTGTTTGAAGGGATGACCACGGAACTCAATCTTGGTCAATGAAACCTAACCAAGTTAAACAGAAGCTGGCAGGGAGCTTCTGGGATACCTTGTGCTTTTCTGATGAAAAGGGCAGACAGAGCTGGGTCCCTCCATGTCCCTTCTCCCCCGCTCTTCTACAGAGTCAGGTCACCATGGCAGGAGCTTCAACAGCCATTTTGTGATCACGAGGAGAAACGCAAACTAACTCAATAAATAAAAGGATGACATAAGGAGGATTCCCTGCCTTCACTTGGGAAATCTCAAGGGAACCTCCAAATTGTCCACATCTGTCTTTCTTTCTGTGTTCCCTGACACGGTGATTAATGGTCTACCTGTTGAGCTGGTGGTCACTGACTTCAGAAATATCCACCTCTTTCACCTTCAGTGATAATCACCCAGCCCTGTCAATTCTCCTTTCTAAAGAAGAATAAGGTGGAGAAGGATGGAAAGAGGACTAAATAATGTCATGCATCAGTTGAATCCAAGGTAGTGACTTTCTACCCCAGATTTCTCATATAAAACAATGGCAAAAAAAAATTCTATTTGCTTAAGGCACTCGATTTGTTTACTTACAGCTAAGTATATCCTAAATTATCTAGAATTTGGTACCTAAAATGGTGGCTGGAGGCAACAGACCCTAAAATGTGGAACTCTCTGCCTGAAGGAGGTAGAATGCTGGGCAAAGAAGACTCAACTATTCTGAGCTAGAAAGCTGGCGATTCTTGTACCGCATGTTCTCACTTGTAAGTGAGAGCTGAATGATGAGAAGACAGGGACACAGGGAGGGGAGCAACACACACGGGGGCCTGTAGGGGGCAGTGGCGGGTGGGAAGAGGGAGAGCATCCGGAAGAATAGCTGATGGATGCTGGGCTTAATATCTAGGTGCAGCAAACCACCATAACACATGCTCACCTACGTAACAAACCTGCATATCTTGCACATGTAGCCCTGAGCTTAAAACAAAACTTGAAGAAAAGAAGAAAAAAAGTTGGTGATTCTTGTAATGTCATGGAGGCAAATCTAGGAACTGAATGATATAATATTTTATGTATATATAATATATATATATATTAGGATTTTGGTATATGTCAGTTCCTTCTAGAAGTTTTCACCAACATTCTATAAGAGAGAGACAAACTTAGATTAGAGATAACTGATATTATAGCAGAGAAAGAATAAATTACATCTTTGCTACTAGAGGTTCTCTCTGCCTTCCACTTAGAAACAAAATTCACTGAGAGTCACATAATCTATTACCTTGAGTCTTAAGAGCCAATTTCTGTGCCCTAAGTTAAATATATAAAAATAGCTGGCAGAAAGTATTGGTTTCAGTAATGGCAGAGTAGCTTTTATCAGACTAACCCTCCTACAGATAACAGCAATAAATTCTAAACAAAATATGGAAAATAAATATTTGAAGGCATAGGATGGTGGCCAAAAGCAGATAGAAAGTGAAGGGGATCAGAATCTTCGGGGTTAAAAAAAAAAGAGGATATATGGGCCAGGCATGGTGGCTCATGGCTGTGGTCCTGGCACTTTGGGAGGCCAAGGTGGGCAGATCACTTGAGGACAGGAGTTCGAGATCAGCCTGGGCAACATGGTGAAACCCCGTTTCTACAAAATACAAAAAAAAATTAGCCAGGCATGGTGGTGCATGCCTATAATCCCAGCTACTCAGGAGACTGAGGCAAGAGAATCACTTGAGCCTGGGAGGCAGAGATTGCAGTGAGCCAAGATCACGCCACTATACTCCACCTTGGGCAACAGAACAAGACTCTGTCTCAAAACAAAAAAACAAAAACAAAGACATGTTTATATGGCTTTTCTTCTGAAGATACTCCTCTGTCTGTATGAGCCATGAGGTGGTTAGAACTTAAGGATAACTTAAAGTCTTAATGGATCAAGGTGTCAGATACAAAGTTTGGGGCTGCCAGAAGAGTTAAAAATAGAAAGGAAATATTCCAGAAAGGAGAGAGCTGCACAGGGCAAAGCCTTTCAAATCCACAGCTGACCTCTGAACTGCTCAGGCACAGGAGCACAAGGGGACAGAATTGCCAGAATGCTGAAAGTGCTGAGCAGAGATTTCAGCTGCCGCCCTCCATAGAGGCTGGAGAGACAGAGTTTGGGGTTCAAATCTTGTCAAATTACAGAGATTGGTAAAACGTTTGGAATTTCAATTGAAACTAGAAAGGCTAGTCCCTTGAAATAAAAACTAAGTCCAAAAACTGAGGGGTTCATCCTAGAATCAAGGACAAAATTGAAAAATGCCATAAAAGAGCATAAAAACAAATTTCTATAAAGTCAAGGTAATTGTACAATAACTGTTTTTGAGAATAAAAACAACATTATTCAAGAAAAAGAGCATAATTAAGATTCTTTACAAGGCATTATCCACAATGTACTACAAGAAAAAAATTTATTGGAGATGAAAAAAAGAAAAAACAGAAAAACATGTCACATAGTAGAAAACACAGTCAATAGAAACAGACCCCAAGATGACTCGATATTGAAATTGGCAGATAAGGACTTTAAAAGAGGAATTAAAATGAAGTTCAAAGACTCAGAGGAAAATATGTCCTAATAGGTGACTAGCTGGAGAACCTCTGAAGAGAAACAAAAACTATTACAATGAACCGAATAAAAATTCTAGAACTAAACAGTACAATATCAGCAATAAAAAGTTCACTGGATGGGCTTAACAGAAGATTAGAGATGGCAGAAGAATCAATGAATTTGAAGACAGATCAATAGAAATCATCCAATCTGAAGAACAGAAAGAAAAAGATACAGAAAAATATTGATGGAGATTCAGTGACCTGTGAGACAATGAGATTTAACATACATGTAATGAAAATCCAAAAGGGAAGACAACATAAAAGAAGAAATATTTGAATATATAACAAGTGAAGATTTCCCAGGCTTCCTGATGAATCCATGATCAGACTACCACAAACAAGATAAAGGCAAAAAGAAAGAAGAAAGAAAGAAAAAATGTAAAGAAAGGAGATAAAAGATCAAGAAAGAAAAAACCTATACACATCAAAGAGAGAGAAAAAATGGAGTAGGATGGACTGTAATCCAACAACTGGTATCCTTTTAAGAAGACGGCCATATGGACCAGGTGCAGTGGCTCACGCCTGTAATCCCAGCACTCAGGGAGGCCAAGGTGGGCAGGCCATCTGAGGTGAGGAGTTCAAGACCAGCTTGGCCAACATGGCAAAACCTCATCTCTACTAAAAATACAAAAATTAGCCAGGCATGGTGGCACATGCCTATAATCCTAGCCACTCTGGAGGCTGAGGCAGGAGAATCACTTGAACCTGGGAGCCAAGATCATGCCATTGCACTGCAGCCTGGGTGACAAGAGCAAAACTCCGTCAAAAAAAAAAAAAAAAAAAAAAAGAAGAAGAAGACAGAGACACATAGGAAGAACACCATGTGATAATAAGAGCAGAAATTGGAATTATACTCTTATATGCCAATGAATGGCAAAGATTGCTGAAAACCACTAGAAGACAGAAAGAGGCAAGAAAGTAGAACGTTCTCCCTACAGGTGTTAGAAGAACCACAGCCCAGCTGACACCTTCATTTCGAACATCCATCCTTTAGAACTGTGAGAAAATAAACTGACACTGTTTTAAGCCACTCAGTTCATAGTACACTTTGTGATGGCAGCCCAGAAACATGGTTACATGAGTATATACATTTTTTGTTTATTTGTTTCAGAGATAGGGTCTCCCTCTGTCACCCAGGCTGGAGGGCAGTGGCATAATCATGGTTCATTGTAACCTTGAATTTCTCCTCCCACCTCAGCCTCCTGAGTAGCTAGGAATACAGGTGCGTACCACCATGCCTGGCTAATTTTTTAATTTGGGTGGTATTTTTTAGGGTTTTTGTTTGTTTTTTGTAGAGACAGGGTCTCGCTATGTTGCCCAAACTGACCTCAGACTCCTGGCCTCAAGGGATCCTCCTGCCTCAGTCTTCCAAAGTCCTGGGATTACAGGCATAAGCCACTGCACCCAGCCAAGTATATACTTTAAAGTGGTTACACAGGCATATACATTTACCAAATTCATCACATTGTGCACCAAAGGCCTATGCATTTCACTGTTTCTAAATTGTAAATTTTAAAATGTAAACAAGGAAGCAGATGTTTTACTAAGATGTAAGATTAAAGACCCTGGTAGCAAAGAACAAGTTCAGCATGGTATCTGCCCACCAGAACCCAGAACCTACTGTTTCAAATTTCTTCAAGGCAACTACCCATACATTTAGGTGTAAGAAGGATGGTAGAAACTAGAAGTGGCGGCCAGGCATGGTGACTGGCTTCTGTATGTAATCTCAGCACTTTGAGAGGCCGAGGCAGGCAGATCACTTGAGGTCATGAGTTTGAGACCAGCCTGGCCAACATGGAGAAACTGCGTTCCTACTAAAAATACAATAAATTAGCCAGACATGGTGGTGTATGCCTCTAATCCCAGCACCCCAGCTACTCAGGAGGCTGAGACAGGAGGATCGCTTAAACCCAGGAGACAGAGGATGCAGCAAGTTGAGATCACACCACTGCACTCCAGCCTGGCCAACAGGGCCAAACTCTGTCTCCAACAACAACAAAAACAAACAAACAAACAAACAAAAGCGAAAATGGGAAGGGAAAAGAATTATCAAATTTTAAAAATGGAGCCTAAATAATATCTTTATCCATGGTACTGGCATTTAAAATTGCCCAGAAATAAATAAAACTTAAGCCATGAGGGCTGTCTCCTTGGGGAAGGTTGAGTGTATACTAGATAAAATGCAGGGAAGAAGGTAATGAATTGTGTTTGCAATGCCAGGTAGCCAGGTTAAACAATTTATATGCATTGCATTGCATTTTATCAATTCAGATGGAAACCCTTGAACCATGATGTTGCCAAGAAACTGCACCAGTAGGCATGTTAGGATCAACCAAATATGTGCGGCTGCTACCCAAATTGTGTAATAGACCTTTTTAGGTGGCTGACCCAGCAATTTTCCGAACCTCCTTCTCCTTTCTCATGCTTTGCTACAGAGGCTAGAAAACTAAACATTTACTGTTCCAGCCTCACTTGCAGTGAGCACTAGCCATGTATTACAGTCCTGGCTAATAAAAACATTAGAAGAAAGGTTATATTTTCAAACAAAGGTGTCTCAGGATGTAAAGGTGTTTTGCCCTGGTTCAGGTTTCTGTTTTTTTGTTTGTTTGTTTGTTTTTGAGACGGGTTCTTGCTGTTACCCAAGCTGGAGTACAGTGGCATGATCATAGCTCACTGCAGCCTCTAACTCCTAGGCTTAAGCAATCCTCCTACTTCAGCCCCTGGAGTATCTGGAACTAAAAGTATGAGCCATCATGCCTATCACGGTCTTGCTGTGTCTTGCAACGGTGTTGCCCAGGCTGGTCTTGAACTCCTGGTCTCAAGTGATCCTTCCACCTCAGCCCCCTCAAAGTGCTGGGATCACAGGCATGAGCCAACACACCGAGGTGAAATTTCTTACTAAGTGAGCAAACATTGTCTTTGTGACAAGCCACCGTTCATCAATATTTCTATTACTTGCTACAAAATGCATTCCTAATTGATAAAACTAACAACTACCTCCCTCCTACCTAAGAGTCCTAACAAACAAGAGCAAAAGATGGGAAACAGAGTGGAGTGGCAAATGGATTATGCAAATATACCAAGCATTCTTCAAAGGCTATGAACAGATCAGAGTTTACTTGTTGGCTACCTCTAGCATAAAAATACCAAGGTAGTCCAGGTGCAGTGGTGGCTCACGCCAGTAATCCCAGCACTTTGGGAGCCCGAGGTGGGTGGATCATTCGAGGCCAGGAGTTCAAGACCAGCTTGGGCAACATGGTGAAACCCCATCTCTACTACAAATACAAAAATTAGCCTGGCGTGGTGGTGGCATGCACCTTTAGTCTCAGCTACTTTGGAAGCTGAGGAATTAGAATTGCTTAAACTGGGAAGGTGAAGGTTGTAGTGAGCCGAGATCATGCCACTGCACTCCAGCCTGGGCGACAGAGCAAGACCCTGTCTCAAGGAAAAAAAAAAAAGAAAAAAAGAAAAAGAAAATACCAAGGCAAAAATAAAGCAGTTAATAATAAAAGAAGGAGAAGAAGTAAAATAAGAATTGTTAACATTCATTGATAGCTGTCTAGGTTCTAAGTAATTTACATGCATTGTGTTATTAATTCAGATGGAAACCCTTGCACCATGATGCTGCTGAGAAACAATACCAGTAGGCATGCTGGGTCAACCAAGTATGTGGGGCTGCTACCCAAATTGTGTAATGAGAAAACAATAGTAGACTGAGAATCAGTAGACTAACATTCTAGTTTCTTTTTTGTTATTGGTTTTGTTTTTGTTTTTTTGAGACAGCGTCTTTCTCTGTTGCCCAGCTTGGAATACAGTGGTGCGATCTAGGCTCACTGCAACCTCTGCCTCCCAGGTTCAAGCAATTCTCCTGCCTCAGCCTTCCCAGTGGCTGGGACTACATGAGCCCGCCACCATGCTCAGCTAATTTTTGTAATTTTAGTAGAGACGAGGTTTCACCATGTTGGCCAGGCTGGTCTTGAACTCCTGACCTCAAGTGATCCGCCCTCCTCAGCCTCCCAAAGTGCTGGGATTACAGGCATGAGCCACCGTGCGCAGCTACATTCTACTTTTCACACTGCTAGTCACATGCTCTGTGAATTTGAAGAATCACTTAATATCTCTGAGATGGTTTTTCTTCCCCTAAAGACAGATGTTGGAGAAAATTATTTGTAGGGTACACCTGACATCAAACATCCTAATTTCCAACCTATTTAGTTTGGATGAAGTAATTTGGCTGGATTTGTAACAATTCATGGAATATTTATGAAACATCACAGTCATGTCAAGGGAGCGACAGCAATTGATTATCCCAAGCTCCAAAGACTTGGCAGAAATAGTCAAAGCAGGATACGGAAGATAGAATTCTGCTAATAAAGATAACTTCCTAAGCACTCTCAACAAGCTTATACAGTAGCTGTGAACTTAATAAAGGAATTATTGCCTGGGCAAGATGTGAATTTGTTGCCAAATTTATGCAATCTATGTTAATGGCCAGAAACTATGTTTAACTGACTCAGGGATACAGTGATGGCTTGTTTTGGGTTTTCTCTAATAGCAAAATTTCCCTTCAAAATTATTTCTCCCCTGAAGCTAGCATTAAAATTCATTTACATTTTCTCAACACATACTTAATTTTTGCAAACAAGCAAAAAAAAAATAAAATAAAATAAACAACTTGGGAAGAGGATCTTTGTTTGCAATATTCACATAGACAGTCCAAAGATCTATAACCTGTAGGGTGGAGAATCAAAGGTTGATTATTTGTGAACTAGACTGTGAACAAATTTTTTAAAAAGTTATTCAAGATGCAGAAAATTGCATGGATACGTATTTACGTTTGGCATCAGTAGTAAAATTACATTCTCTAATGAATCTACAGCTCAGGGCTTTAAAATGTGGATCTTTTAAAATGCACCAAGCAAAATTCCAACCATTACAAGAAAATGTTTTATTTATAATGTTTGTGTAAAGCTAGACATGGCACCCATCTGTCTCTTCCAATATATTTTCACAACTGGATTTATAGACTGTAACTAAAAAAGTAAAAGAGACAGTGTTCTGACTCTTGTGTACTCTAATTCAGTCTATTATCATAATTTTATTTGTTATAAGCTGTCAATACAATTTGCCATACTACCCGTCCTCTGCCAGTTTCATGGCAGTAAGTTTTGTGTCTCCTTTCTGAGAAATACTTCAAGGATGACTGCTTATTCTTTTTTTTTTTTTTTTTTTTTTGAGATGGACTTTCACTCTTGTCAACCAGGCTGGAGTGCACTGACGACACTGCGGCTCACTGCAACCTCCGCCTCCCAGATTCAAGCGATTCTCCCGCCTCAGCCTCCCGAGTAGCTGGGATTACAGGTGCCCCCCATCACGCTTAGCTGATTTTTATATTTTTAGTAGAGACGGGATTTTACCACATTGACCAGGCTGGTCTCGAACTCCTGACCTCAGGTGATCCGCCTGCCTTGGCCTCCCAAAGTGCTGGGACTTCAGGCATGAGCCACCACATCTAGCACTATTTATTTCTTTATCGCCTTCTTCCCTACATTTACGCATACTTGATGTGGCAGGAGATAAATAAGTATTGAATGAAGGACCAGAACTCTCACTGCACCATATAAAAAGAACTTAAAAGAGAAAAAAAAAAGCTCCAAAAAAGTAAAATTTTTCATGCACTCTCCTTGGCCCTCACTTGCCTCTTGTTTTTATCTTTTTGCTTTGTTAGTTTTTATGGTTTTATTTTTGGTTTGGAGACAGAGTCTCACTCTGTCACCCAGGCTGGAGTACAGTGGTGTGATCATACCTCACTGCAGCCTCGAGCTCCTGGGCTCAAATGATTCTCCTGTCTCAGCTTCCCAAGTAGCTAGGACTACAGGTGCATGCCACCACACCCAGTTAATTTCTTTCTTTTTTTTTTTTTTTCAGATACAGAGTCTTTCTATGTTGCCCAGGCTGGTCCTGAACTCCTAGCCTCAGGTGATTTTTTTGCCTCAGCCTCTCAATGTGCTGGGGTTATGCGCTTGAGCCACTACACAGCCTTGCCTCTTGCTTATACCCTCATTCTCCCTCTAAAGCTTTAATTTTTATTGTTATTTTCTTTTTCTTTTTTCTTTTTTTATTTTTCCCCAAGACGAAGTCTCGCTCTGTCACCCAGGCTGGAGTACAATCGCGCGATCTCGGCTCACTGCAACTTCCACCTCCCGGGTTCAAGCAATTCTCCCTGCCTCAGCCTCCCCAGTAGCTAGGATTACAGGTGCCCAGCACCACACCCAGCTAGTTTTTGTATTTTTTTTAGTAGAGACAGGGTTTCGCCATGTTGGCCAGACTGGTCTTGAACTCCTGACCTCAGGTGATCCACCTGCCTTGGCCTCTCGAAGTGCTGGGATTACAGGCATGAGACACCGCACCCAGCCGATTTTTATTGTTATTTTCTTAGACACAGGATCACACTCTGTCACCCAGTCTGGAGTGCAATGGTGCACAATCATAGCTCACTGCAGCCTGGAACTCCTAGGCTCAAGCAATCCTCCCCCGCCAAGTAACTAGGACATGCCTCAGCTAATGTTTTTTTCTTTTTACATTTTGTAGAGACAGGATCTTGCTGTGTTGTCCAGGCTGATCTCAAGCTCCTAGCCTCAAGTGATCCTGCTCAACCCTTCAAGTGGCTGGGACTACAGGTGTGTGCCATCGTGCCTGGCTACCTCTCTAACTCTTTTGCTGGCATTTAGTTCTACTCTCTTGTCTATTTATGGCCTTAATGACTCTGATGCTACTTTAGAAAGCATTTCCTATTCATCTTTGGCAATCACCATTCAGTCTTCGATCGTGACAAGGTCCTCTATAAGCCAACCAGATGAGCAGCAGCTGCAACCACTTGCAAAACAATCTTCAAAAACATAAAAAAGAAGTGAATGACCATTTTTACATAACTTGGTTAAAGTCGCAGGAATTTCAACCTGGACGTTAGCGCCAGTGGCATTGCCCCTACCTTCTTCCAGAGAACAGAGAACATCAGGCACACACATAAAGAGAGTCCTACATCCTAAGCTCCAAGATGAGGTTCCTGAGTTATTCTTTGCCTAATTTAGGTCATCTGTCATTGTCATGTCTTTATCAAAGTTTCAAAACAACTAAGAAACCAGATTTTTTGAGCAAAGTCATTCAGAGAGAGACCAGTTATTTGGTATATTCCACCACAGATTTGAGATGAATTGAATTAAGCACTAGAAACTCATACTTGTGGGTACTTTTAAACAGGATGCTGAACAATGAATATGATTTCACAGAGTCAGCCAGGCGTGGTAGCTCACACCTGTAATTCCAGCAATTTGGGAGGCCAAGGTGGGTGGATCGTGTGAGTCCAGGAGTTTAAGACCAGCGGGGGCAACATGGCAAGACTCTGTGTTACAAAATATACAAAAATTAGCTGGGCATGGTGGTGTATGCCTGTAGTCCCAACTACTCGGGGGGCTGAGGTGGGAGGATAGCTTGAGCCCTTGAGAGTTCGAGGTTGCAGTGAGCCAGATTGCACCACTGCACTCCAGCCTGGGTGACAGAGTGAGATTCAGTCTCAAAACAAAACAAAAAAAAGATTTCACAGAGTCAAAATTAGGTATTGGCTGGTTTAAACTTTTCACCCCTAAAAGATAAGCTGACTTCCAATCAAGTCCAACTTGAAAGCCAAGGACTTGGGTATTAACTAGAGCTCTACACCTCCAAATAATCAAAGTCTTTAAAGTCTTTTAAAATACATTCCTAAAATGTGTAGCCAGGCGTGGTGGTACACACCTATAATTCCAGCGTCTTGACAGGCTCAGAGAGGAGGACTGCTTGAGGCAGGAGTTTGAGACCAGCCTGGCCAACATAGTGAGACCCCATTTTTCTTAAAAAAATAAAAATTAAAAATTTCTAAAATGCATGGTGACTGATATAGAGATAATTTGTAATAAATGGCTGACAAATGAACAAATAAATCAACGAAGGAAAAACATCTGAAAACCTGTATTATTTGGCCTCGTATGTTCTCAGTACAAACTTGTCCACCTGCAAAAAAGAGGCCCACATCCAGGACTAAAATGTGAAGTAGGAGAGGAGAGAAAAAAAAGAGGTTTTTGAAGATCTTTGTACTAGGTCCTGTTCATTTATTTTTAGCTTGAAAATAATACTGTGGGATCCTCCTCATTTTACGTATTATTATATTTATTTTAGAGATCAGTAAACTAAGGATCAGAGCATTTAAATATTGAAATAGTAATAATGTTTACCATTTACACACACACACAGGTCCACACACACACCCATCTTTGATTCTTACAACCTTTCAAGTAATGTGTCGCCATCCCATTTTAAAGGCAAAGAAACTGGGGTCCAGAAAGATCACAGGTCATGTAGCGATCAAGTAGCACAGCCAGAACCATAATGAGAATTGATGAAAGCAGGAAACATCCCAGCAACATTTCTACCTGCTGGTCCTTTTGCAATTATCTCTCTTTGCCATTGTCACAAACAGGCTCATCAACAAAAGAGTAATCCACCAGGGAACAGACCCATGGGGTCCAGCCTGATTGTGACTAAGCAAGAGCCATGGAACCTGTGGAAAAGTTGAACCAAAGAGTCTGAGTTTTTAGCAGCCATTGTTCAGACTCCCTGTTCACCTCTTAGTTTTTCAAGGCTTTTCAAGAGTAAAAATGAAGTCATCCTTGCCTGAGAAGATGCCATAAAAATGCATGAGATGTCTACCAGGGAGTGCTTTGATACCTTCTCAGTCACATTCAGACCATTTGTCCCTCCTTCACAGCAACCAGTGATGGAGAAGACTTAGAGCCAGAAGGCTCACTAGTCAGTCTTGCATAGCCCTGGTGCTTTGTGTTCAAGAGTGAAATGGACCAAAAAGCAGACAAAACAATGATAAGAAAAGAAAACTCTAGACCAATAACTCTAGTGAACAAAGATGCCAAAATCCTTATTACAGTATTAGCAAATTAAACCAGTAATCTACAGAAATATATCAAAAGGTATATTTTGATCATGACTAAGTAGGGTTTATTCCAGGAATGCAAGCCTGGCTCAACATTTTTTTAAAAAGAGGTAATTTACTACTTCAACTGAATAAGTTGAAAATACTTACGACTATTTCAATGACTGTAGAAAAAAGTACTTGACAAAATTTAATAACTATTCATGGTATAACCTCTCAGCAAATTAGAAATAGTGGGTAATTTCCTCAGTCTGATAAAATCTGTTATATATGAAAGACTGTATCTCACATCATCCTTGACAGTGAAAGACTGAAGACTTCCCCCCTAAAATTGCGGACAAAGCACAAAGCAAAGATGTCCACTGTTACCACTTCTATTTACCACCGTACTGTAGGTCTTAGCCATCGCAATAAGGCAAGAAAAAAAGAGATAAATATCTTTTTTTAAAAAGATCTTAAAATAAGCAAAATGATCCCTTATTTGCAGATGAATGTTTGTATAGAAATTTACAAGATATCTACAAAACAATTTCTAAAAGGAATAAATAAATTTAACAAGGTCATAGGATACAAGGTTTATATGAAAAAAATTGCTGTATTTCTATATAGGAGCAGAAGAAAAATGAAGCTATAAAAATCAATTCCATCTGCAGTAGTATTAAAAAAAGAAAAATAAAGTACATATGAATAAAACTAATCAAAAGTTATACAAAATCTCGAAGTTGAAAGTTATAATTTAATGTTATTTGGGCCTTAAGGAAGACCTAAACGAATATATATATCATGTTTATGGGTTAAAATATTCCATGTTGTTAAGAGATTACTTTCCCCAATTGATTATAGAGTTAATGCAATTACTATCAAAATTTAACCAGACTTATGCAGACATTGACCATTTGGATTCTAAAATTTACATACAAAGGCTAAATGCTATAAAAAGCCAAAGCAATGGTTTAAAAGAACAAAGTTAAAGGACTTAACTGCAGCTGATCTCAAGACTTATCTTGAAGGCCCAGTCAAAAGGATAGACTTCTAGATAATGGAACACAATACAGAGTCAAGAAATAGAGATACATATAAATGGATATTTTACAAAGGTGCTAAGGTAATTCAGTGGCAAAAGAAAGGTGGTTTTGTTTGTTTTTAATAAATGATGCTGGAATGCCTAAATATCCACATGAGAAAAAAATTAACAACCATTTTTTCATCTTGTATGTAAAAATGAACTCAAAATTGATAATAGATCTAAATAGAAAAACAAAAACTATAAAACATTGGGAACAAAAGACAAGAGAAATCTCTGTGACCATGAAATAAAGATTATCTAGATAGCACACAAAAAGTATGAATCATAACACAAAATACTGATACATCTAACTTTATAAAAAATAAAAATGTCTGGTCTTTAAAGGCCACTGTTGAGAAAATAAGGCAAACCACAGACTGGGAGAATATATTTGCAACATGCATGCAAACAAAGGACTTATATCTAGTATATATAAAGAATTTATATAGCTAAAAAATACAAGAGGCTTCAAAAATGAAGAAATACAAATAGCCAATAAACACAGGAAAAGATACACATCATTAGTCATTAGGAAAAGGCAAATGAAAAGCAGAAGGCCCCTTCCCCCTCCCCCTCTCCCTCTCCCTCTCCCTCCTTCTTTCTTCAGTCTCCCTCTACTTCTTTCTTTGGTCTCCCTCTGTTGCCAAGGCTGGACTGTACTGCCGTGATCTCAGCTCACTGCAACCTCCCTGCCTCGGGCTCCTGTGATTCTCCTGCCTTGGCCTGCCGAGTGCCTGGGATTGCAGGCGCACACCACCACGCCTGACTGGTTTTTGTATTTTTGGTGGAGATGGGGTTTCGCCATGTTGACCGGGCTGGTCTCCAGCTCCTGGCCTCAAGTGATCTGCCTGCCTTGGCCTCCCGAGGTGCTGGGATTGCAGACGGAGTCTCGCTCACTCAATGCTCAATGTTGCCCAGGCTGGAGTACAGTGGCGAGATCTCCGCTCGCTACAACCTCCACCTCCCAGCCACCTGCCTTGGCCTCCTGAAGTGCTAAGATTACAGCCTCTGCCCAGCCGCCACCCCGTCTAGGAAGTGAGGAACCTCTCTGCCTGGCCACCTATCGTCTGGGATGTGAGGAGCCCCTCTGCCCGGCCACCCCGTCTGGGAAGTGAGGAGCGCCTCTGCCCAGCTGCCATCCCGTATAGGAAGTGAGGAAAGTCTCTGCCCGGCCGCCCATCGTCTGGGATGTGAGGAGCGCCTCTGCCCGGCCACCCTGTCTGGGATGTGAGGAGCACCTAGGCCCAGCCACCCCGTCTGGGAAGTGAGGAGCGCCTCTGCCTGGCCACCCCATCTGGGAGGTGAGGAGCACCTCCGCCCGGCCGCCACCCCATCTGGGAGGAAGTGAGGAGCGCCTCTGCCCGGCTGCCCCGTCTGGGAAGTGAGGAGCGCCTCTACCTGGCCGCCCCGTCTGAGAAGTGAGGAGCGCCTCTGCCCGGCCGCCCCTTCTGGGAAGTGAGGAGCGCCTCTGCCCGGCCGCCCCATCTGGGAGGTGAGGAGCGCCTCTGTCCGGCCGCCCCTTCTGGGAAGTGAGGAGCGCCTCTGCCCGGCCGCCCCTTCTGGGAAGTGAGGAGCGCCTCTGCCCGGCCGCCCCATCTGGGAGGTGAGGAGCACCTCTGCCCGGCTGCCTATCGTCTGGGAAGTGAGGAGCGTCTCTGTCCGGCTGCCCCGTCTGGGAGGTGAGGAGCGCCTCTGCCCAGCCGCCCATCGTCTGGGAGGTGAGGAGTGCCTCTGCCCGGCCGCCCATCGTCTGGGAGGTGAGGAGCGCCTCTGCCCGGCCGCCCCGTCTGGGAGGTGAGGAGCGCCTCTGCCCGGCCACCCCGTCTGGGAGGTGTACCCAACAGCTCCGAAGAGACAGCGACCATCGAGAACGGGCCATGATGACGATGGCGGTTTTGTTGAAAAGAAAAGGGGGAAATTTGGGGAAAAGAAAGAGAGATCAGATTGTTACTGTGTCTGTGTAGAAAGAAGTAGGCATAGGAGACTCCATTTTGTTCTGTACTAGGAGAAATTCTTCTGCCTTGGGAGGCTGTTGATCTATGGCCTTGCCCCCAGCCCTGTGCTCTCTGAAACATGTGTTGTGTCAACTCAGGGTTAAATGGATTAAGGGCAGTGCAAAATGTGCGTTGTTAAACAGATGCTTGAAGGCAGCATGCTCGTTAAGAGTCATCACCACTCCCTAATCTTAAGTACCCAGGGACACAAACACTGCGGAAGGCCGCAGGGACCTCTGCCTAGGAAAACCAGAGACCTTTGTTCATGTGTTTATCTGCTGACCTTCTCTCCACTATTATCCTATGACCCTGCCACATCCCCCTCTCTGAGAAACACCCAAGAATAATCAATAAATACTTAAAATAAATAAATAAATAAAAAGGAAAAGGCAAATAGAAACAACAATTATATACCACCACACTTCAGCAGAATGGTTAAAATTAGACATAGTATCAGGATTGGCTAGGATGTAGAGCAACTGGAACTCTCATACACCAATGGTGGGAGTGCAAAACAGTACAACTACTTTGAAACACAGTTTGGCAATTTCTTAAAAAGTCAAATATCCATCTATCATGCAACCCACCCATTCCACTCTTAGCTGTTTACCCAAGAGAAATGGAAACATATGTCCACAGGAAGATTTGTATAAAAACATTCAAAGAAGCTTTATTACATTTTTGACTATTACTTATAATAGTCAAAAACTAGCTAAACAAAAAACACAAACATCCATCAACAGGTGGATGGATAAATTGTGGAATATCACCACAGAATATCACCCAACAATAAAAAACAAACTACAGATACATAACAACACAGATGAATCTCAAAATAATATGCTAAGAGAAAGAAGCCAGACACAAGAGTATATATTGTATTATCACATTTCTATAAAATTTCAGAAAACAAAAACTGAACTGTAGTGATAGAATGCAGATCAGTTTGAGACAGGGAGGTGAGAGCATGGAGGAAGGAATGAATTGCAAGGACCATCACGGAATTTTGGGGTGTGATGGAAATCTTTATTGGGTGGTAGTATTATAGGTATATACTTAGTCAAAACTCAACAAATTGCACACTTTAAATATGTGCAGTGTACTGTATGTAAGCTATACCTCAATATAATCTTTTTTTTTTGCGATGGAGTCTCGCTCTGTCTCCCAGGCTGGAGTGCAGTGGCGCAATCTCGGCTCACTGCAAGCTCCACCTCCCAGGTTCACGCCATTCTCCTGCCTCAGCCTCCCAAGTAGCTGAGACTACAGGCGCCTGCCACCACACCCAGCTAATTTTTTGTATTTTTAGTAGAGACAGGGTTTCACTGTGTTAGCCAGGATGGTCTCCATCTCCTGACCTCATGATCTGCCCGCCTCGGCCTCCCAAAGTGCTGGGACTACAGGAGTGAGCCAAATCATTTTTTAAATAAGAATATACCAGAGCAAATTCAGAATACAGTAAGTGGGGTAAGAAAGCATGCAATCTGAGACACGAGTGAAGATTCTTGAGGAGCATCATGACTGTCCTCAGATGTCCATCAGATACAAGAGTCAGCTTCTGGACAACCTCACTGCAAGGACCAGGATATACTGGTGGCATTTGGAGACGGCAAACTTCATCTGGGGATAGAGAACAATTTCCTAACCAGGAAGAATAATCCACAGCTAAAACTGGCTGCCACGCTGGAGAGGGTATTCCGTGGTACTGGAGGTATTCATGAAGAAGTAGGCAGACCAGGGCTTTGGAGGAACTTTGTGAGAACAAACACCGCCACTTTAAGTTCCAGCTCCCTTTCTAACCTCACGCATTTCAAGGAAATTACTTCTCTTCTAACAACAAGCAGCCTGAAAGAACAGACAGTAAATCACAAATAAAACAGCTCAGGCACAGAGGAAGAGGGAAAGTCTCTTAAGTAACCACCAAACTTCACACTTATACAATGGGCCCCAATAAAACAGTGGGCCCTAATAAGCATATTCCTTTCCCTTTAAGTGCACTAAAAAAAAAACTAAATGCAAACTCAGAGGGTATGCCTGCAACTGCAAAAAATGTATGGGAACAGACACAAAACTCTCCCTCCCAGATAAGCAAGACAAAGAGACACAGAAACATTCTGAGTCTGTGATAAGCTCTTCCACCCTGAACCCTTAAAAACTCTTCATCTGTAAGAGAGAGCACCTCTGACCTAGCTAGGCCAGAAGCTCCTCTCAGGTTTATTCTCTGAAATAAACCTGTCTTTGACTGTTAAGCTACTTTTCGTGTTTCTTTCCTCTTTAATTCTTACAGGCAGACCAGGGCTTTGGAAGAACTTTGTGGGAAAGGTAAGGCCTCTTCCAACCTGAAGATGCTAGAATTCTGCAAGACTAGGCATTCCCTGCTGTTTGTTGTTGGCATATGATAGAGTTTGGATGTTTGTCCCCTCCAAATTTCTTGTTGAAATGTGATTCCCAGTGTTGGAGGTGAGGCCTGCTTGGAGGTGTTTGGGTCATGGGGGCAGATCCTTCATTAATGTCTTAGTGCTGGCCTTGATAATGAGATCCGGTTATTAAAAAGTCTGTGGCACCTCCTCCCTCTCTCTCTTTCTCCCACTCTCGCCATGTAACATGCTGGCTCCTCATCACCTTCCCACCATGATTGGAAGCTTCCTGAGTCCTCACCAGAAGCAGATGCAGGCACCACACTTCATGTACAGCCCGGAGAACCATAAGCCAATTGAACTTCTTTATAAATTATCAAACTTCAGGTCTTTCTTCCTAGTGATGCAGGAACAGCCTACTACAGCATAGGAAAGCCCAAAGTTCAATAGAGTCTCCCTTTCCCAGACAATTTTCTCTAAAGAAAATTAAAATGTCAGGATGGAAATGAAGAGGAATTTTCCACCCTGTCTATTTGGTGCCAGATCCCCTTCTTTCTGTTGGCCCAAGAACACTACACTGAAGATGGATGATTTTTAGGTTTGCTCCCTTCCAAAGCCTCATCCTTTAATGACTAATTAGTCTGAAGTTAGCACAAACAGTAGCGGCTGAGTGGAAACACCTATTGTAATTTCTGGTGTGCTGGCTCCCAAAGCCATCCTCGTACTACATCTAACTCATAGCCTTCGTCTCCTGCTGAAACGGTGAGGAGGAGGGATGCGTGGGTGTAATCCTTAAACGTGATGACAAATCAGTTGAGCTACAAGAGCTCATTCACTCATTCATTTGTGCATTCATTCAATGAGCACATGAGCATTCTGATGCACCAGAACACTGTCTCCCCTGCTTCGACTGTGTAGCCCCTTCTTATTGTTATTTCAAGTGCTTACCCTGACTTAGAAAGGAGGACACTTGGAGGAGGAGACAGATTTAAGGAAGGTAAACAGAAATAAGACATCCCGGGCTATGTCATGACTCTTAAGCAAGCCTGGCCAGAGGGTCTATGTGAGACTGATCAACAGCTCAGGGTTTTTGTTAATTAATTTTTGATTATTCTCAAAGAGCTCAGGGTTCTTATTTTCTACACCAAGCTTTATATTACAATAGGACATTTGGGTGGGGCAATGTAGTTCACGCCTGTAATCCCAGCACTTGGGAAGGCTGAGAAGGGCCCATCACTTGAAGTCAGGAGTTCGAGACCAGCCTGGCCAACATGGTGAAACCTCATCTCTACTAAAAATACAAAAATTAGCCGGGCGTGGTGGTGCATGCCTGTAATCCCAGCTACTTGGGAGGCTGAGGCAGGAGGATCACTTGAACCTGGGAGGCAGAAACTGCAGTGAGCTGAGATTGCACCACTTCACTCCAGCCTGGGCGACAGAGGAAGACTCCATCTCAAATAAAAAAAAAAAAAAAGGACACTTGGTGGCAATTTGGCCCTTCTGAAGAGTCATTCCACAGGGCTCCAGGGACCATGGCAACCAAGCTATTTGCTCTTTCTTATTTCCCTTCTAGCATTCTCCTTTGTAACATGTTCGTATCTCTTAGCACCTCCACCCAGTGCTGATCCAGGGCAACAAAAAAAGAACTCACTCTGCCCCAACCACCTGTTTTCCAGCCAAGTGCTCTTGCTCAAAGAGCCAAGGCAGAAGCTCATTTGGTAGAAGTTGAATCTGAGGCCTTTTATTACCATTAATCTAATCTGCCCCAATTTGAAAGGATGAGGAAGGTGTGTTTGCATTCAGCTCAAATCACATCCTGAAAAATGGGGAAAAAAACTCGTAAGCAATTCAGAAGGAGAATAAGGCCCAATGTGTATTGCATAAAGGAATAAAACTGAACAATAGTGCTGTCAGAAACAGCAAGGAAGACCTCTTTCCACAAATCCAGATGAGACTAATTCAGCATGGAGAATTATTTCAGCTTGACATTAAAGGGAAATTCTGAGAAAGAAAAGGCAATGGGAAGAGTAACTGTTGGAAAAGGTTGCACTTGTGCAAGAGGTCGAATGGAGTAACATCCAATACATAATCACTGTGATTGCTAACTTAAAAATGGGTTCTTTGGGCCGGGTGCAGTGGCTCACGCCTGTAATCCCAGCACTTTGGGAGGCCGAGGTAAGTGAATCACGCGGTCAGGAGTTCAAGACCAGCCTGACCAACATGGTGAAACCCTCTCTACTGAAAAGACAAAATTAGCCAGGCAGGGTGGCGGGCACCTGTAATCCCAGCTACTCAGGAAACTGAGGCAGGAGAATCGCTTGAACTCGGGAGACGGAGATTGCAGTGAATCGAGATCGCACTATTGCAGCACTCCAGCCCGGACGACAGAGAGACTCTGCGTCAAAAAAAAAAAAAGAAAGAAAGAAAGAAAAGGTTCTTTGACAAAGTCCCACTTTATTTTTCACTTGGGTAATATTTTTATGCATATTGTAGATGTCTATTTCAATTAGGGACTATAAACGTCATTTTGTCAGATTTAGACTCCACTGAAAAATAAACAGCAAATTTTGAAATGCTTTGTTCTTATATTTTATGTCAAGTTTATTTGAAAAATTCTGAAGTCTGGGTTTTCCATGTTTTCAATATTTTTGGTCTTTAGGCATCATGGCTTACTTTAAAAGGCTAACTCCCAATAATATTTGGTTTCTTTTGTAAACAAGCGAGATATTAAATGAAAACTGGTGATTTTTTTTGGACTAAAATTAGCAAAGGTAAAACTTAGATATTTTCTCAAATGCAAGCAAGTTTTTAGTTGAACTCATATCTCACACTAATTGGGTGAAAAGTTGATCTGAATTAGAGATGCTTTAAATTCAGTATTATGACTTTCAAGGGCATTCAGTAACAAAAGGAAGTAGATAAGAAAAACATTCTATTTATACGTCTAACCAGGACAGCTCTGAGAGGCTAAATAAGTTTCACAGGTAATTAACATCATTTGCATGAGGACTAATATGCTTGAGATTAAAAGTTCTTTTTTAAATGTCATACAATTTTTTTGACTGTTCCCATCTTGACTAAGAGTAATGGCTAGCGCTGGCAAATACATCTGCCCCCAAAGACCAAACAGGTTAAGGCAAGTGTCACTAAACACTTAGTCTGCACCGGAGTTTCCATCAGCCAAAACCAGCAAGTTTTCTCTAATGGAGAATCTTGTCTCATTACACACTGGTAGACTATTTAACTTATCATCATGAAAATTAAAACTGAAGAAGAAAATAATAAATATATATATGAATATACGCACATGTGTGTACATATATATGTGTAACTTCATATATCCACCTAATTTTCAAACTTGCTCAAAATGACAGATAATAACTAAATGAATCGCCATATAACCATAACTCAGCTTCAACAATTAGCAATATTTTGCCACATTTGCTTCATCTTCTTCCCCTTCTTGCTAAAATATTTTAAAGCAGTTCTCAGACATCACGTCATTTCACCCCTACACACTGCAATGCATATCTATTAAAAAAAATTACAAACATTTTCTTATGTAAAAAAGTTATATACTGACTCTTATTAACAAAAGACATATACTGTTCCCATATTAACAAAAGACATAATAATTCTCAGGATGAAAAAATATCATCTGATAGTCATCCATGATCCCACCTCCCTAATTGTCTCACAAAGGTCATTTACATGATCTGTCCGCCATCAGGATACGAACAAGGCACACATGTTGCTTGTCTCTAACGTGCCCCACCCTCCCCAGCTTCTCATTCTTTTCAAGTCATTGACTTGTCGCAGAAACCATGTCAGCTGTCCTGAAGATTGTCCCACATTCCAGAAGCCCTTGGGGTATCATTTAGTTTTTTCCTCTGTCCCTCATATTTCCTGTAAATGGAAGTTGGCCCTAGAGCTTTGAATAGATTCATATTCAGCTTTTCATGAAGACAACTTCATATGGGATGCTGTGAGCTTCAGGTTGTACTACATTGGGACCCCACCCTACCTAGATATGCCAACTATAGTGACAACTAGCAGGTTCAGGGGGTGACAGCCCAAAATGTGCATTGTCAAGTTCTCCATAAACCTTTCATCTCATGGTTTCTTTCATCACAGAGCCTTGCTTGATGCAAACACCGTATTTCATTCTTGGTGGCAAACTGGTGATTTCCAAGTGCAATAATTTCTTCCACAATTATTCACTGACATCTTCATACAGAAGATGTCCTTTTTTTTTTTTTTTTTAAATCAACTTGGGCTATCCGGTTGCTGTTACTTGGGCTATTTGAAATACTGTTTATGCTTTTTTTCCTTTTTTTTTTTTTTTTTTTAGAGACAGGATCTCACAGTGTGGGTCATGCTGGAGTGCAGTGGCACCATCATAGCTCACTGCAATCTCAAACTCCCAGGCTCAAGTGATCCTCCAGCCTCAGCCTCCCACGTAGCTGAAGGCTACCACCTACCACCTACCGCGCCTGGCATGTTTGTTTTTTAAGTGCCAATCTTTGGAATAAAGATTTGGTACCTGGCCAAGCACGGTGGCTCACACCTATAATCCCAGCACTTTGGGAGGCCGAGGAGGGCGGATCACCTGAGATCAGGTATTCAAGACCAGCTTGGCCAACATGGTGAAACCCCATCTCTTCTAAAAATACAAAAATTAGCTGGATGTGGTGCAGGTAGGTGCCTGTAATCCCAGCGACTTGGGAGGCTGGGACAGGAGAATCACTTGAACCCAGGAGGCGGAAGTTGCAGTGAGCCGAGATCACGCCACTGCACTCCAGCCTGGGCAACAGAGCGAAACTCCATCCACCCCCCAAAAAAAAAAAAAAAATTTGTTACCCTATAAGCTTTTACCCCTACCATGTTAAAGTACCATGGAAATAAGTCTATATATGTATGTATTGTTAGAAACACATTGGAATATATATAATATATAAAATGTATATTATAAACATATAGTTTTTAGTATATACTAGAAATATACAATATATAAAATATGTAAAATGTTTATGTATATGAATATATGTTTAATGTGTTGCTACCAGTTGCATTTATTATTTTTTTTACTGCTTAAATCATTCCTTTTTGGGCAGTGGAAATCCTTTCAGTGGCCTCCAGTTCTTAGATAACCTATTAGTCTTTGGACTTACAGCACACACTGCCTAGCTCATAGTAAGGACTTCCATAACTTTTTCTTTTTGAGACGGACTCTTGCTCTGTCACCCAGGCTGGAGTGCTATGGCACGGCCTCAGCTCACTGCAACCTTCACCCCCAGGTTCAAGCGATTCTCCTCCCTCAGCCTCCTGAGTAGCTGGGATTACAGGTATGAGCCACCATGCCGGCTAATTTTTGTATTTTTAGTAGAGTCATGGTTTCGCCGTGTTGGCCAGGCTGGTCTCGAACTCCTGACCTCATGATCCGTCCATCTTGGCCTCCCAAAGTGCTGGGATTACGGGCATGAGCCACTACACCCAGCCGACTTCAGTAACTTTTATCTATTACTATATGAAAGCGAAACTTACTTCCACATAACAATGACCATAAGAACACAAGTATTCGGCCTATTCAACATATCTCTATCACGACATTTACTGGGTCCATACTATGTACCAGCACTATCCAAAGTAACTGGATTACAAAGACAGGTATAGCATGTTCAGTGATTATGGGATTACAGACTCAAGCAGCTGTTTATAAACACAGCATTCTAGTGCACCTGCACTTCAGGGTTAGGTGAGAAGTTGGTCATGAATCATTTATAGCTTGCCTTAGAGAAGAGGAGGGATAATTGCAAATGACAGGCTTCTTAAAGAAATAAATGAGAAGAGATTCAAGGTGAGCCCTAGAATGCCACTGGTCTCAGTGTATCTCAATATTCAGAAAACCAGGGAGCAGACGCAGCTGGATCGCTCAGCATTGCACACCACAGCATGTCCTGTATCTGTGCATCATTGATCAAGTGTGTCATGCTCTGAAAAAAAAAATCTGGTCTAGGAAGAGCAATGTGTTACCAGACAACTATAACACAGTGGGATGTGTTCTCACAATGCCATCAGAATAGAGATGAGCATGTGGTTGAAAAAAAATCTGTAGGAAGGGAAATATCAGTTGGGCTTTTAGAAAATGACTGAAATTCATTTTTACAGACGCAGTAGTTCAAACCTGTAATCCAACCACTTTAGGAGGCCGAGAGGGCAGATTACTTGAGGCCAGGAGTTTGAGACCAGCCTGGGCAACATGGTGAAACCCTGTCTCTACAAAAAATACAAAAATTAGTTAGACGTGGTGGCGCACACCTGTAGTCCCAGCTACTTGGGAGGCTGAGGCGGGAGAATGGCTTGAACCTGGGAGGTGGAGGCTGCAGTGAGCCGAGATTGTGCCACTGCACTCCAGCCTGAATTACAGAGTGAGACTCTGTCTCCAACAAAACAAAAAATGAAAAAAAAAAAAATGACGAAAATTCTACCAATGTTGTAAAACAAACAAACAAAAACAGAAAAGACGTTCTAGATAGGAAGACTAGCTTCTGCAAAGGCACAAAGTTGTGACAATTATATGGACAACAGTGACACGTTTTGTGTGGCCGGAAGACAGAGTATGCTTGAGAGGTAGCAGAGGAAGGTGGAACGGGACCAGGTGGTAAAGGCATTGAATGCTATGAAAAGGAGTCTACGTGTTGTCATTACACCAGAAGGAACCATCCAGTTGTCAAGCAAGAGTAATATGGTCAGCTCTATGGGGCTTTTTTGTTTGTTTTTGGGGTGTTTGTTGTTTCAGACACAGCCTCACTCTATCACCCAGGCTGGAATGCAGTGGTGTGATCTCGGCTCACTGCAACCTCCGCCTCCCTGGTTGAAGTGATTTTCATGCCTCAGTCTCCCAAGTAGCTGGGATTACAGGCATGCACCACCACGCCCAGCTAATTTTTTGTATTTTTAGTAGAGACGGGGTTTCACCACGATGGCCAGGCTGGAGATCTATGTTTTTTAAAAGATAACAGAAGAAGGCAAGGAGGGGGAGAGGGTAGATGGACCAAAAGAGAGAAAAAGTCAAAACAAAAAGATGAGTTAGAAATCTACAGTGGCCGAGATGAAAAATTATGAGAGTCTAGAAGTATACCTTAAATCTGCCAGGTAGAAAAAAAGGAGGCAGATATTCATTTGAGAAGCTTTTCACAGGTGAAATTTACGGGACTTGGTGACTGCCAAAATGCGAGAAGTCATGAAGAAGAGGAATGAAGGAGGACTCTCAGGTTTCTGAGTGTAAACAGGAAGTCGCTGAAATGCAATTCCATTTGCTAACTAGCCAAATCACAGTGCAAATTGATTAAGACTTAATACATGACGGAGTGTATTTGCAAAACAGGCAAGTTGCAAAAGACATCTTGGAGAAATAAACTCATCAGGATTTCCATTTTAAAAACACATGCAGGGCAACTCACATTTATAGCCTCTCCATTTTTAAATGTTAATGTTCTCTGGGAAGTAAATTATGAACGTCCAGTATGCCAGGATGCTGTCGTTAGCGTCAAAGATGAGTCCCAAATTTGAGGTATAGGTTGCCTAGCAACTAAAGTCCCCTCAAACAAAGAAAAACTGACTTTTTTTTTCTAGTAAAGTCGCTTCATGGATCCAAAGCAGGAGGAGGGGGAAATGATCATTAAAAATTGACCTTATGACGACAGTTCAGTTAAAGAAAATGAATTTACTCAACCAGCAGGGGGCATCCCACCTTCTCCAAGAACCTTTGCTAAAGTTCTCCATACAGGTTATTTCCCATCCTTGACTAATCTCAGCAAATGATAATCTCTCCTTCCTCTAAACTCTTACTTTACTGGGATGACCCTGGAGGCACAGCCTGGCATGATGGTTAATTTTTCAGTCGTCATCTTCAAATACATTGTCTGAGCCATTATCTTTCATGTCATTTATTGACTGTGGACCCAGACAGCCTAAATTTGAATCATGACTCTAGCCCTTACGACCTCTGTGGCCTTGAGCAATTGTGTAATGCCTCCATGCCTCAATTTCCCCATCTTTAAATGCCGGCAGTAATACTACTCTCTCTCATGTTGTAAGCATTCTATGTGTGATACATGAATTTATATTTTCATATTTATGAGTTTATACTTTTCTGTGTATAATTTATGTGAGCAATATAGGAGTTAACATAGTTAAGGTGCTTGACACAGTTCTGGCACATAGGAAGCACTCAGTAGTGATTGGCTCTGATTAGTATTACATCATGTTACCTTGTATCCTCTGTCGTAGCTGGAAAGGTAAACATATAGCATTTATTGTAAAAGTGACGGGTGATTTTCTGGTTCTTTTTCCACTGCTTCCTACTTTAATGTTCCAGTTTGCAGGAAAACACTCGAATTTATCTCAGAGCTAAAAAGGGGCCTCAGGAATTATCTGAGTATTCTGCAGGTACTTAGGGAGGAATCAGCCCAACCAAGACAGCCTTACTCTGTCACCCAGGCTGGAATGCAGTGGTGCAATCATAGCTCACTGCAGCCTTGAACTCCTGGGCTCAAAAAGTGATCCCCCATCTCAGCCTCTTGAGTAGCTGGGACTGCAGGTGCACATCACCAAGCTCAGCTAATTTTTATTTTATTTTATTTGTAGAGATGAAGGTCTCACTGTGTTGTCCAGGCTGGTCTCAAATTCCTGGGCTCAAGCTGTCATCCCGCCTTGGCCTCTCAAAGTGCTGGGATTACAGGCTTGAGCCACCACACCCAGCTGAGGCATCTCTGTTGAATTAGTGCGAGAAATTTGCAATTTGTGTGCAGTTGGCTTGAAGGTCCTTCCTCTGGGCCAATCAGCTCACCCAAAGAGTCCAAGTGTAGAGTTTTATCTCTGGAAAAATGTAAATGGGAAAGAGATCCCATCTCTTTCCCATGTGCATCCCATGAAAGGAAGGAGCATTTGCTGGGAGATGCTGAAGGCAGCCTCAAGAAGAAAGGAAAAGAAAAAGAGGAATGAGCTTATAACAAACAGGTAGGTGGAGAAAAACCAGAGATAGACCTGAAAACACAGATTGCTCAGGAAGCTTTCCTGGACAGGCCCTGGGATTCGCAGAGGAAGGCACAGAACTTCCCAAGGCCGGCAAACCAGGTTGTGGTAAGCAGAGTAATGGCCCTCCAAAGATGTCCATGTCTATGAATATGTCACCTTACATGACAAATGGGACTTTGCAGGTGTGATCAAGTTAAGGATTTTGAGATAGAGAGTGATATAGTTTAGCTGTGTCCCCACCCAAATCTCATCTTGAATTGTACTCCCATAATTCCGTGTTGTGGGAGGGACCCAGTGGGAGATAATTGATTCATGGGGGCGGTTTTCCCCATGCTGTTCTTGTGGTAGTGAATAAGTCTCACAAGATCTGATGGTTTTATCAGGGGGTTCCACTTTTGCATCTTCCTCATTCTCTCTTTGCCTGCTACCAAGCATGGAAGACATGATTTGCTCCTCTTTGCCTTCCCCCATGATTTCGAGGCTTTCCCAGCAATGTGGAACTGTAAGTTCAATTAAACCTCTTTCTCTTGTAAATTGCCCAGTCTCAGATGTGTCTTTATCAGCAGCATGAAAACAAATGCAGGGGGATTATCCTGAATTATCTGGGTGGGAGCAATGTCATTACAATGTCATTACAAGAGTCCCTACTAAGAGGAAGGCAGGAGGGTCAGAGAAGGAGAGATGAGGGCAGAGGCATAGCCACAGTGATGCACTGCCATGGAGTGCTGGTCACCTCCAAAAGCAGGAAAAGGCAAGGAAAGGATTCTCCACTAGAGCTTCCAGAAGGAATGCAGCCCTGCTGCCCCACCCATCACTTGACTTTCAGAACTAGAAGATAATGAATTCCTGTTGTTTTAAGCCACTCAAATGGTGATTGTGGTTACAGAAGCAATAGGAACCGAATGGACAAGTGGGAAAAGGGAGGAGTCTGGAAGAAAATCCATGTGCCCTCCCTCAGATAGGCAAGGAGAAGACAGCAAGAGTGGAAGTGGCAAAGCAAAGAATTTAGTGCCTATATCAGCATTTTCCTTTGAATTTTTTTAAACTGTAGATTCGGGGGTACATGTGCAGGTTTGTTACCTGACGACATCGCATGATGCTGAGATTTGGTGAACTGAACCCCTTACACAAGCAGTGAACAAAGGACCCAACAGGTAGTTTTTCAGCCCTTGCCTCCTTCCTCCTTCCCCACTCTGGTAGTCTCCAGTGTCCCCATCTTTATGTCCATGAGTACCCAACGTTTAGCTCTCACTTACAAGTGAGAACATCCAGTATTTGGTTTTCTGTTTCTGTGTTACTTAGGATAATGGCCTCCAGGTGCCTTTGTGTGGCTGCAATGGACATGATTTTTTCCTTTTTTACAGTTGTGTAGTATTCTATGGCACACATGTACCACCTTTTCTTTATGCAGTCCACCACTGATGGACACCTGTGTTAATTCTCTGACTTTGCTATTGGGAATAGTGCTGCAATAAACATATGAGTGCAGAGCTTTTTTTTTTTTTTTTTTTTTTTTTTGATAGAATGATTTCTTTTCCTTTGGGTTATATCGGCATTTTCTAAACTGTTCTGTAAGATGATATTATGAGTCCCCAGAAAGGGACAGGGCAAGTAGGGGAGTTCAGAAGATGATGAAAGTGGAACCAATTTGACAATCTGAGACTGATGGGAATTTGGTAAAAGAATATGATTGCTTTAGCCAGTTAAAAGTTGCAAGAAAGATATTATCATTATTATTATTGTAACCATTACTATTATTATGACTCTTCTGTTTTTTGTGGGAAAAACAGGTGAGATTTGAAATGGATGAAATGGATGAAAAAGATTCCTGGGTGTCTTGTCTGACACATTTTTCCAAGTTATCTCAGCCTTTCATCCTATTACATAATCTGTAAGTGGTAGAAAACTATTAAGAATGCAAGGAATTCTTGTCCATAGAGATGCAGATTAGTAGCATCTGGTGGAATGCAATCATTGTCTAGGACCGATGATCTAAGATGGGTACAGGTCCACAGCCTGTTAGGAACCGGGCCACATGGCAGGAGGTGAGGGAACATTACCCCCTGAGCTCTGCCTCCTGTAGGATCAGTGGTGGCATTAGATTCTCACAGGGGCATAAGCCCTTTTGTGAACTGCACAAGCGAGGGACCTAAGTTGCGTGTTTCTTATGAGAATCCAATGCCTAATGATCCGAGGTGGAATGGTTTTATCCCAAAACCATCACCGCCTCAAGTCCATGGAAAAATTGTCTTCCATGAAACTGGTCCCTGCTGCCAAAATGGTTGGAGACTGCTGGTCTAGGTGATAGACTCATTTTGCACCCACTTGTAAATCCATGTCAGCATTCGCTTTTTTCGTGTATACGTGTGATTCTTAGTCTTTTCCTTGGAACAAGTCATATCACCTTACTGGCTCTCTCAGTGAATGCCTTATATAAAATTTGTGATATATGTTCATCCTAAATCTGTATGGAAGTCACGATTTCTCATTTTCAAAAATTTATCCTGCAGGAAATGCAAATCAAAACCACAATGCAATACCACCCTACTCACACAAGAATGGCCATTATCAAAAAATCAAAAAATAATAGATGTTGGTGTGGATACAGTGAAAAGGAAACACTTCTACACTGCTGGTGGGAACGTAAAATAGTACCGCCACTATGGAAAACAGTGTGGAGATTTCTTAAAGAACTGAAAGTAGATCTACCATTTGATCCAGCAACCTCACTACTGCGCATCTGCTCAGAGGAAAAGAAATCATTATACAAAAAGGATACTGGCATACGCATGTTTATAGCAGCACGATTTGCAGTTACAAAAATGTGGAACCAGCCCAAATGCCCATCAATCAATGAGTGGATAAAGAAACTGAGATATATATACATGTACATATATGTGTGCATATACATATATGTACATGTATATATACATATATGTACATGTGTGTATATACATATATGTAAATGCATATATACATATACATGTGTATATATACACACATGTATATACATATATGTGTATATATACGTACATATGTGTACATGTACATACATGTGCATGTATACATGTACATACATGTGCATGTATATATATCTCAGTTTCTTTATATATTTTATATATATTCTTTATATACATATATATATGATGGAATACTACTCAGCCATAAAAAGGAATGAATAGCATGTGCAGCAACATGGATGGAATTGGAGACTACTAGTCTAAGTGAAGTAACTCAGGAATGGAAAACCAAACATCGTATGTTCTCACTCATAAGTGGGAGCTAAGCTATGAGGATTGAAAGTCATAAGAATGATACAATGAACTCTGGGGACTTGGGGGAAAGGGTGGGAGGGGGGTGAGGAATAAAAGATTACAAATTGGGTTCAGTGTACACTGCTCAGGTGATGGGTGCACCAAAATCCCACAGATCACCACTAAAGAACTTACTCATGTAACCAAATACCATCCATTCCCCAAAAATGTATGGAGATAGAAAATTTAAAAATAATAATCATATAAATTAAAAAGCAAAAAAGAAAACCCATCCTGCAATATTTTATCAGGATAGAGCCATTGTGCAGCAAATATAGCCTGAAAGTGTGTGTGTCTGTCTTTTTCCCACCTTCTCAGGAGCTGACTCAGGTACCACAGTGATGCAGCAAGACCAGGTACCCGAGAGGTATCCCCAGGCCCCCACTTCCTACACCGCACACACACAAAGCTCTCCCCATCTTGGTCTAAGAGGGACAACTAAGCATTCCTCCTATCAGGACTCTCCCTGCCTTCAGAACTGTGGCTCCTCCAGTGAGGAAAAAGAAAAGAGAGAAGCAGAAAGAACTGCAAAGTGGACCCTTGGATGCTGCTATCCAAAATCAGAGCCAAAATTAAGAGAATCTTAACCCCCACAAAATTATCCAGGTTAAAAACATACATGAGCTTCAGAAAGGGTGAACACAGCCATGGCTGAGAATCGTTGTGGATTATCATGATAGGAAATTGACATGCTTATGGGTGTTCTGTCCTTTGGGGTTGATGTCAGGGAGCCAAGTGGTTGCACTATTTCTGCTGTGTGTCAGAATTTCTAAAGTAATATTCATGTATTGTTTGGAGAGCGGACTTTTTTGCTTCACTCCTACTTTTACAGAAAAGAATTTTGTTTCTCAAGCAACAAAACATTTGGTCTCTGGTGTCAAAGAGGACTTTATTATATTAGAATTATAAAGCTTTAGTTAGGAATAAGTGTTGGACATTATTAAATCAAGTTACTGCAGGCTGGGCATGGTGGCTCACACCTGTAATCCCAGCACTTTGGGAGGCCAAGACTAGTAGTCTCCAATTCCCATTCCATCACTGGAAGCCATGAGTTCGAGACCAGTCTGGCCATTGTGGTGAAACTCCATCTCTACTAAAGATATAAAAATTAGCATGGTGGCCTGCACCTATAATCCCAGCTACTCTGGAGGCTGAGGCAGGAGAATCACTTGAATCCGGGAGGCAGAAGTTGCAACGAGCCAAGATCCTGCCACTGCACTCTAGCCTAGGCGACAGTGCCAGATTTTGTCTCAAAAAAAAAAAAAAAAAAAAAAAATTACTATGTATGGAGATGATTTTTCATCTTTTCCTTGAACTAGTCATACGATGTACCAAGCTAATGAATTCCTTCCCTAGCTTCTCTACTGGGGAGTGGGATACAATACTTTGAATACATATAGCCGAATTCTGTCTGCTAGTAGATGATTTTAGACTTTTGTGCCTATATCAGCGTTTTTTACTGTCCAGCGAGATGTTAGTGTGTACCAATGTTTAAAAAAAGGTTTATTCTCCAACTTGAGAAGTAAATGGTAGGTAAACAAACAAACAAAACAAAACAAACTGCTGGGTGCAGTGGTTCATGCCTGTAATCCCAGCACTTTGGGAGGCCGAGGTGGGCAGATCACCTAAGGTCAGGAGTTCGAGATCAGCCTGGCCAACATGGTGAAACCCTGTCTCTATTAAAAACATAAAAATTAGCTGGGCACAGTGGCACATCCAGCTACTTAGGAGGCTGAGCCAGGAGAATCGCTTGAACCCAGGAGGGAGAGGTTGCAGTGAGCCGAGCCAAGATTGCACCACTGCACTCCAGCCTGGGTGACAGAGCAAGACTCCATCTCAAATAACAACAAGAAAAAGCTTCAGCAGGTCTCTGCTGCATGAACACTGAGAAGCTGTAACCAGCTGATGTGCATTGCAAATTTCAAGATGAGGGAAGTGACAGCAGCATTTCCCAAACTTATTCGACTGTGGACCTTTCCCCCGGCACCATCTATTCACATTTCCCGGCACACCATTCTGCAAATCACCAGTTTCCAAATGCTAGTTAACAAAAAAGTGAGTCTTGTTTATTTCTGAAATACCTTTATTGAGGTTTGAGTTCAAGATCATGATTGCCTAGAACAAATTTAATACATTAATGTGTGCATGTTTCAGAACAATTATTTTTTAATACAAGAGTCCTTTGAGTCCTTTGTACCTTGAATATTTGAAAGACTTAGTTGCCATTTTATCAGATGCCTCCTGGGAGAGGTTAGCATCGGATACATTTTGTAAATTCTTTCTCAGTCCCAACTTGCTCTGTCCTATTCAAGTCCCTACATCTGTACATCGATTTATTTTTTTTTTCAGTTAAAAAATGTGTTTCTTTATTTAAAGCTCAAAACCTGATTGGCATTCAATGGTATGTTTTCATGTTTACATTTCCTTCATAGCTATTGTCAAATACACATTCCCATTTCTAATTCTGTTATATCTTTGGCATTCATTCATTGACCAAGAAACTCAAAGCGACTATTGTACGGCAGGAACCAGGCATGAAAAATGGCCAAGACGTAGTTACTGCTTTTGTGCAAGTCATGGTCTAGTGTGAGAGACAGACGCGCCAACAAATAATTACAACCCGCTGTAATGAAGGATAGAATAAAGTCATGCAAGCAGGCTGGGAAGACAAGAAGAATGCGATTGACAGCCTAGAGGAATTGGCAACTTCAAAGCCTTTGGATCCTACAAGATGAATAGAGAACAACATAGCAATTTAGGCGGAAGCTACAGACTGTGTAAGAGGAAAGAGAAATGAAGAATGGCAGAGGAGGCCACGCATGGTGGCTCACGACTGTAATTTCCACACTTTGGGAGGGTGAGGCAGGTGGATCACTTGAGGTCAGGAGTTCGAGACCAGCCTGGCCAACATAGTGAAACCCCGTCTGTAGTAAAAATACAAAAATTAGCTGGGTGTGTTGGCACATGCCTATAATCTCAACTACAAGGGAGGCTGAAGCAGGAAAATCGTGGGTACCCAGGAGGCAGACACGAGACTCTGTCTCAAAAAAAAAAAAGAATGGCAGAGGAAGAAAGGAGGAAGAGTGTGCAGAGAGAACATGGAATGGAGGAAAGCAGGACATGAGGCTGGTCAAATCAGGTTGAACCACAGGTTTGAGTATGTGTTAGGTTCCCAGGGCTGCCATCACAAATTCCCACAGACCTAGTGGCTTAAAATGACACAAGTTCATTATTTGACTGTTCTAGAAGTCAAAGTCTGAAATGGGTTTCATTATCTGGCTGTTCTAGAAGTTGAAGTCTGAAGTGGGTTTCGCTGGATGAAATCAAGGTGTCAGCAGAGCCGCACGCTCCCCACTAGGCAAGCACCTATTTCCTTGCCCTTTTCTATTAGGTTGGTGCAAAAGTAACCGCATTTTTTGCCATTACCTTTAATGCAAAAAACTTCGATGGCAATTACCTTTAATGGCAAAAACCAGTTACTTTTGCACCAATCTGAGCTTCCAGAGTGCACCTGAATTTCTTGGTGTATGGCCCCTTCCTCCACATTCAAAGCCAGTCGTGTTGCATCTTCTCTTTCCTCTGACCTCTGCAGAAGGTCGAACATCATAGAGCGTTATTTACATAAACCTAGATGGTCTAGCCCACTACACGTCTAGGCTAGACAGTATATGCTATTGCTCCTAGGGTACAAACCTGTACAACATGTTACTGGACTGAATACTGTAGGCAACTGTAACACAATGGTAAGCATCTGTGTCTCTCTGCTTCCATCATCACGTTTCCTTCTCTCACTCTGCTCCTCCTGCCTCGGTCTTAGAAGACTTGTCAAAACACAGTAATATATTCACAGGTTCTGTTCTGAGAATTAGGACGTGGGAATCTGTGGATGGGGTGGGCATTGTTCTGTCAATCTGCCTAGAGGCTGGATTTTATACTGCAGGCAATAAAGAGCAGTGAAAGATCTTTATGCAGGAAAGTTATCACGATGGACTGTGATAGGGAACTCTGACAGGAATGCAAAGAACAGCCTGGAGCAGGGGCAGACTGGTTTTAGGACCCGCTAAAATACCCTAGGCAACATTGGGAGATCCCATTTCTACCAAAAACTTTAAAAAAATTTTGCCAGGGCCAGGAACAGTGGCTCACACCTGTAATCCCAGCACTCTGGGATGCTGAAGCAGGTGGATCACTTGAGGTCAGGAGTTCGAGACCAGTCTGGCCAACATGGCAAAATCCCATCTCTGCTAAAAATACACAAATTAGCTGGGAGTGGTAGCACATGCCTCTAGTCCCAGCTACTCGGGAGGCTGAAACAGCAGAACCGCTTGAACACAGGAAGCAGAGGTTGCAGTGAATCAAGATTGTGCCACTACACTCCAGCCTGGGCGACAGAGTGAGACTCCATCTCAAAAAAAAAAAAAAAAAAAATAGCCAGGTGTGGTGGTGCACAACTGTGACCCCAGCTACTTGGGAAGCTGAGGTGGCAGGATTGTTTAAGCCTGGGAGATCGAGCCCGCAGTGAGCCATGATTGTACCACTGTACTCCAGCCTGGGCAACAGAGAAGGGTAGAAGAAGACTCAGACATTTCTGTAGAAAATTAAGCCATTATCCAAGCTTGAAAATAATAAAGAATTCACTAGGGAACCCATCAGGTCCAGATGCCATTGTAGGAAGACACAGACATGCATCACTTAACAACAGGGACACGTCCTGAGAAATGTGTCATTAGGGGATTTTGTGGTCATGCAAATATCATAGTCTACTTACAGAAACCTAGATGGCCTAGCCCACTACACATCTAGGCTAGACGGTATATGCTATTGCTCCTAGGTTACAAACCTGTTCAACATGCTACTGGACTGAATACTGTAGGCAATTGTAGCACAGTGGTAAGCATTTATGTATCTCAATATATCTAAACATACAAAAGGTTCAGTAAAAATATTCTATCAGTCAATGAGTGGATAAAGAAATTATCTATACTATTCAGCCATAAAAAGGAACAAAATAATGGCATTCGCAGCAACCTGGATGGAATTGGAGACCATTATTCTAAGTGAAGCAACTCAGGGATGGAAAATGACACATTGTACGTTCTCACTCCTAAGTGAAAGCTAAGCTATGAGGATGCAAAGGCATAAGAATAATACAATAGACTGAGGACTTGGGGGAAAGGGTGGGAGGGGGTGAGAGATAAGACTACACATGGGTACAGTGTACACTGCTCAGGTGATGGGTGCACCAAAATCTCAGAAATCACGACTCAAGAACTTACTCATCTAACCAAAACCCACCTGTTCCCCGACAATCTATTGAAATAAATAAATAAAAAGTATTATAATCTTGCAGAACCACCATTGTTTACGCAGTCCATCCCTAACTAAAATGTCATTCCGCAGTGTACAACGGCATCTCTTTGACTGGGTAGATGGCTATGCCATTAACCAAGGCTAAAACTCAGTGCAGTGTGGTAGCTCATGCCTGTAATCCCAGCACTTCGGGAGGCCAAGGCAGGTGGATCATCTGAGTTCAGGAGTTGGAGGTCAGCCTGGCCAACACGGTGAAACCCTGTGTCTACTAAAAATACAAAATTAGCCAGGTGTGGTGGTACATGCTTGTAATCCCAGCTACTCGGGAGGCTGAGGCAGGAGAATCACTTTAGCCTGGAAGAGGGAGGTTGCAGTGAGCCAGGATTTCACCACTGCACTTCAGCCTGGGCGACAGAGTAAGACCCTGTCTCAAACAAAAATAAAAACAAAACAAAAACAAAAACAAAAACAGGTTTGGGCAGAAGGGAATCTCCTAACTGGCCTCTTGCCTCTTTTTTTTTTTTTTTGACAGAGTCTTGCTCTGTCGCCAGGCTGGAGTGCAGTGGCACGATCTTGGCTCAATGCAACCTCTGCCTCCTGGGTTCAAGTGATTCTCCTGCCTCGGCCTCCCTAGTAGCTGGGATTACAGGTGCCAGCCACCACGCCCAGCTGATTTTTGTATTTTTAGTAGAGACGGGGTTTCACCATGTTGGCCAGGATGGTCTCAATCTCTTGACCTCATGATCCACCTGTCTCGGCCTCCCGAAGTACTGGGATTACAGGCGTGAGCCTCTTGCCTTTTATTCCTCCCCTCTATTCTGTCCTCCACAATCCTCCCTCACTCTTCCATGGTCCCATATGGTTTAGGTTAAGATCAACTCTTCATTCTAATATACAAGACACTTTATGGTCTGACCCGTCCCCCTGTCTCCAGCTGTATTCCTTGCCTCTCATCCCATCCTCAATCCTCAACATCAGCAAGGTCAAGTCACTTTACAGTTCCTGTTATGTGAAGCAGCACATTGCCAAGTGCCTTCATGCATCAGCTCAGACTGACACCACTGCCTGAAGCGTCTGTCTTACAGACACTCCACTCACCTAATATCTGTGTAGACACACTCGTCTTTTGAGCCCTTGCTCCTCTATGCATTCTTTGATGTCCCTGCCAGATAGAATAACCACTGTCTTCTCCTACCAGTGGACAGGTATGGGCTTCCATTATTTAAATTCAGGCACATATTTAAGTGCATAACTTTCCCACAGCTGAAAAACAAGTATTCTGAAGTCAATTACAATCTCTCTCTTTTTTTAAGAGACTAGATCTTGCTCCACCGCCCCAGATGGAGTGTGGTGATGCAATTAGTTCACTGCAGCCTTGACTTCCTTTGCTCAAGCTATCCTCCTACTTCAGCCTCCTGAGTAGCTGGGACTATAGGCAAGTGCTAACATTCCTGGCTAATTTTTAAAAAATTTTTTTGTAAGGATCGGGTCTCACTATGTTGTCCAGGCTGCTCTCTAACTCCTGGCCTCAGGCGATCCTCCCAACTTAGCCTCCCAAAGCACTGGGATTACAGGCATGAGCCACTGTGCCCAGCCAAGAACAATACCTTATTCATCAACCCATTCTTGGTGGCTAACACAGCACTTAACATTTTCTAGCTTCTAAATAAATGTTTGGTGAAGGAATTAATCAATCAGTGGAGAAAGATGAAAAATAAAATGAAGTCATTAGAAGTTACAAGGTGTCATATTTAGTCCATGAATTGAAAAATGGATAAACAAAATATTGGTATACCTATCCAATGGAATATGATTCAGCCATAAAAAGAAATGAGGTACTGAAACATACTACAACATGAAGGAAACTTGAAAACATTACACTCAATGAAAGATTATTTGATATTATTCCATTTATATGAAATGTCCAAAATAAGCAAAGAGAGACAGAAAGTAGATTAGTGGCTGCCTAGGGTTGGGAGATATGGCGAGATTGGAGGAGTGAATGCTAAGGGGTATTAAGTTTCTTTTTCTTTTCTTTTCTTTTTTTTTTTTTTTTAGACAGGGTCTCATTTTGTCACCCAGGCTCCAGTGGAGCGCAGTGGCGAGATCTCGGCTCACTGTGACCTCTGCCTCCTGGAATCAAGCGGTTCTCCTGCCTCAGCCCCCCAGGTAGCTGGGACTACAGGCGCACACCGCCATGCCTGGGTAACTTTTTGTATTTTTGATAGAAATGCGGTTTCGCCACGTTGCCCAGGCTGGTCTCAAACTCCTGAGCTCAAGCAACCCACCCTCTTTGGCCTCCCAAAGTGCTAGAATTACAGGCATGAGCCACCGCTCCTGGCCTTGAGTTTCTTTATGGAGCAACAAAAATGTTCTAAAAGTGATTACCCTGATGGACGGACACACAACTACGGGATTGTACAAAAAGTCATGGAATTTTATACATTAAGTGGGTGAATTGTATAGTATGTGAACAGCTCAATCAAGCTGTTACCAAAAAAGAAAAAGATGTCATATGTAGATTCAAATATAATTCTTTAACGAAGAAAAAGAAAGAACTAGAGAAGCACACTGGGAGATAGGCCCAACTGATGGTGGACATTTATCTAAGGCAACAGGGAGAAATCGGAATGCAAATACGTGTTCACATATATTAAATTCTTTCTATGTGCTTACCACTATATCAAACACCTTACCTGTGTAATTATTTCATCCCCATAAGTTAGTAGATATTTTTATTCCTGATGAGAAAACTGGGTCATTTGCCCAGCAGCCCACAGTTAGTATCATGAAACCAGGACTTGAACCCAAGACAACTAGCTCCAAAATCCACACTCTTGACCTTGGCTTTGCTTATGAACTTGGAGGGTACATTAAGATTTTTCCTTTTTTGTTTCTTTAAATGAGGGATAGTCTGAAAAACTCTCTAGAGGAATGAGTTTATTTTCTTTAAGAATGGAGGCACTTAAAACTATGAAATTTTACCTCTGGGTAATTTTGAGTGAATTTGGCCAGAAGTCATTTGGATTGCCCTAATTTCTTTTTGCTTAATTTGTTGTTTGATTTTCATTGTCAAATGGAAGGTTTGCTTTTTTTTTTTTTTTTTTTTTGAGACAGAGTCTCACTCTGTCACCCAGACTGGAGTGCAGTGGCACGATCTCGGCTCACTGCAATCTCTGGCTCACTGCAACCTCCGCCTCCCAGGTTCAAGTGATTCTGCCTCAGCCTCCTGAGTAGCTGGGATTACAGGCGCACACCACCAGGCATGGCTAATTTTTGTATTTTTAGTAGAGACGGGGTTTTGCCATGTTGGTCAGGCTGGTCTCGAACTCCTGACCTCATGATCCACCTGCCTTGGCCTCCCAAAGTGCTGGGATTACAGGCGTGAGCCACCACACCTGGCTGGTTTGCTTCTTTAGACCGGTGTTACATTATAGCCAAAGAATGTGGCCTGGCTGGACATAGTGGCTCATGCCTGTAATTGAGCACTTTGGGAGGCTGAGGTGGAAGGATGGCTTGAAGCCAGGAGTTCGAGACCAGCCTGGACAACAATGTGAGATCTCGTCTCTGCAAAAAAATAAAATAAAATAAACAAATAAAGATAGAAAATTAGCCAGGCAAGATGGTGCACACCTGTAGTTTTGGCTACCTGGGAGGCTGAGGCTGGAGGATCACTTGAGCCCAGGAGTTCAGCACTGCAGTGAGGTAGGATCATGCCACTGCACTCCAGCCTGGACAATACAGAAAGACCCTGTCTCTGAAAAACAGATAAATACAAATTAAAAATAAATGTAAAAAAGAACATGGCCTGCAGGGTTTCTGCATTGAGGGATTTAAGACACTTTTCTTCGTGGTCTAATCTAGAATCAGGTTTTGTAAAACTGCAGAACTCCTGAAAAAAAAGGTTCATTCCCTCTTTGGAGGGGAAGTGCCTGGCGCTCCCTGATATATTAAATATAAGACTTTCATAAAAGGAAATTCCAATTTCTTCTTAAATTATTTTAAAAATAGAATGGCTTTCTCAATAGTTAAATGTTTAATGCAAGCAACATGCTTAGAAGGTAGAGAAGGAAGAATATGTCTGAGTAATTCAAAAGGCCAGAAAGAGCTCAGTCATTTGACATCAGATATTTCAATACTTGCAAGGCTTTTTACTTTGCCATGATGAATGGCCATAAAAAACTATACACCTTCATGTAAAAGACGTTGGCTTCCTCTGCTCTTTACATAATCAATTTGACATTGGAATTTTGGCGAAGGATCGTAGGTACCTCGCTTTATTTATTACCTGAGATTAGATAAAAACATCACTGTTATCAAGCTATACCAGGCTTCTTCCTAAAATCATGTGCAATTTTTCAAGTAAGGATCACTTTGTCCAGACATCGAAGTCTCCCAAACAGGATTTCCAAGTGCATTATACATAGAAGCCACATTCTCCTCCCTCCTTCCCTTCTCTTTCCCGTCTGCTATAACCACCCCCCACCCTTTAAAATAACCCACTCCCAGCAATTCTACCTTCTACCAACTGTGACATTTATAGCACGGGACCAACCTAAAAAAGAAAAGGGATTACTAAAGGATTCATCATCAAAACTGGGCCAGAAAAGAGAAGCGCTCTCAGGCACCAACTCTGTCACTTTGCACACTATATGATCAATACTGAAAGGCAGATGGGTGCCCTAGGACCACAGGCTTGCTTTCATTTGGGATGGGAAGATTTTCAACACTGGGGAAAGGCTAAGAGGGCTACAGCCAGAGAAAGGCACTGAGGAGGTCATCAAGCTCTCACTAATCCCTGTAGTTATCTCTGTACTCTCAAAGGCATCCCTAAGAAAGGATCTGTCCAGAACCATCTGAAGAATGAGTAGAGGTTTCAAATGGTAAATTCTGGCTGGGCGCAGTGGCTCATGCCTGTAATCCCAGCACGTTGGGGGACAGAGGCGGGCAGATCACTTGAGGTCAGCAGTTCGAGATCAGCTTGGCCAACATGGTGAAAGCCCATCTCTACTAAAATACAAAAACTAGCTGGGCGTGGTGGTGGGCACCTGTAATCCAAGCTACTCGGGAGGCGGAGGCAGGAGAATTGTTTGAACCTGAGAGGCGAAGGTTGCAGTGAGCTGAGATTGCGCCACTGCACTCCAGCCTGGATGACAGAGCGAGACCGTGTCTCAAACAACACAACAATCAATCAATCAACCAATCAGTCAATAAGTTCTAATGCCCACTCTCCCAGTTTCCCATGAAAGGCTAAAATCCAAAAATACAGAACCTCAGCTCTCTCTCCAAAACGAAGCCAATGGTCAAATCACAGCCTAAATCTAGAAGGAACTGGCCAAGCACAGTGGCTCACACCTGTAATCCCAGTGCTCTGGCAGGCTGTGCTGGGGGGCATTGCTTGAGACCAGGAGTTCGAGACCAGGAGTTCAAGACCAGCTTGGGCAACATAGTGAGACACCCATCTCTATAAACAATTAAAAAGTTAGCCACAGTGGTGCCCGTCTGTAATCTCAGCTATTCAGGAGGCTGAGGCAGAAGAATCACTTCAGCCCAGGAGTTCGAGCCTGGGCAACATAGCAAGATGCTATCTCTACAAAATATTTAAAAAATTAGCCAGGCGTAGTGGTGCAAACCTGTAGTCCTAGCTACTTGGGAGGATCTCTGGAGCCCAGGAGGTCAAGATCACGGCTGCAGTGAGCTGTGATTGCACCACTATACTCCAGCCTGGGAGACAGAGTCCCAACAAACAAAACAACAACAACAACAAAATCCACAACTGAGCCAATGGTCAAACTATAGCCTAACTCTAGATGGAATCTCTACACCGCAGCCCAAACTATAAGGCTTGTCCCGGTTCTACCTCATGAAACAATGACAGGCAGCCTGCAAGGTAAGCAGAATTCTCAGGCAACCTCTACTATGCCCCCTTCAATCTTCAAATAAGAAATGGACTTTGCAGCTTCTATGGCACTCTGCAATTCCCCTTATCCTACCGCCTCTCCACTATATCTCACCTTTCTTCATAAATGTTGATGTCCCGACAAATCAACTCAAAAAAAGACAAATTAATATGAAATTGGGTGGAGTGGAGGGAGTGGCAATGACACATTTTTGAGACAGCATGTATGGTGACATGATGGTGAAGAGCCCAGTCTCTGAAGTCGGACAGCCAGGGTGAATCCCAGCGTTACCACCTACTAGCTGTGCAACGATAGGCAAATACCTTAACCTCTCCAAGCCTCCTTCCTCTCTGTGAACTAGAAATGTTAATAGTGCCTACCTCATATTTTAAAACATGTGAAGTCCTTGGAAGAATGCTTAACCATAGTGAGCACTCAGTTTATTATTTCTAGGTTTCAAGCACCTTACAAATAGTGTCTCATATTATTTCATTTAATCATCCCAAAGATGCTTTGAGCTCCACTGTGTGGATGAACAAACTGAGACTTAGAGTAGCTCCATAACTAGCTCAAGGTAATGGAGCTGGTGGGGTGGAGCTGGGGCTTGAGTTGAGATCTGCCATCAAGGCCCAGGTTCTACCAGCGCACCATGCTATACCCCTGGGGGATGCAGTCTCCATGAAAAAAAAATACACATGGAGACAAAACACCAACCCTGGCAGCAGCAAACAATGATGATGGCTGTTTTTCAAGTGCTCTGTTGGTTTAAAGCAAGGAAGAACTAGACAGTGGGAAAGGAACAGGATGTCACATGTCAAAGCTGTAGCTATATTATACACTGGGCTTGGTGAATTTGTTTCTCCTTGAGGAAACCAACTTGGAGATTTCTCAAAGAGCTAAAATTAGAATTATCATTCCATCCAGCAATCTCATTACTGGGATATACCCAAAGGAAAATAAATCATTCTACCAAAAAGACACCTGTTACTCACATGTTTACTGCAGCACTATTCACAATAGCAAAGACATGGAATCAACCTAGGTGCCCATCAACAGTGGATTGGATAATGTACTATATATACACCATGAAATACTATGCAGCTGTAAAAAAGAATGAAATCATGTCCTTTGCAGGCAACATGAGTGCAGCCGGAGGCCATTATCCTAAGCGAATTAACTCAGGAACAGAAAACCAAATGCTGCATACTCTCACTTGTAAGTGAGAACTAAATATTAGGTACTCACAGACACAAAGATGGGAACAAGAGATACTGGAGACTACTGGAGGAGTTGGGGGAAGGGGTGAAAAACTATTGTGCAGGGTACAGTGGCTCACGTCTGTAATCTCAGCACTTTGGGAGACTGAAGCGGGTGGATCACTTGAGGTCAGACATTCAAGACCAGCCTGGCCAAAACAGTGAAACCCCGTCTCTATTTACAATATACAAAACTTAGCCAGGTGTGGTGGTGCGCACCTATAATCCCGGCTACTTGGGAGGCTGAGGCAGGAGGATCGCTTGAACCTGGTAGGCAAAGGCTGCAGTGAGCCGAGATTGTGCCACTGCACTCCAGCCTGGGTGACAGAGTGAGACTCCATTTCAAAAAAAAAAAGAAAAAGAAAAGAAAAAGAAAAACTATTTATTGGGTACTATGCTCACTACCTGGGTGACAGATCAATCGTACCCCAAACCTCAGCATCATGAATATATCCATGTAACAAACATATCCATGTACTCCCATGAATCTGATTTAAAAAAAAAAAGCAGTAACTGTAGTCAGTGAAAGCCAGCTAGAACCTGGAACCTAAATTTGGAACATCATACATCAAACTCCCCTCTAGCCTTAGAAGTGGAACTCACCATACATCACCCAAGAGGACAGAAGACGCAGCCTGGAGCAACCCACACTCCCTATCTGTTGTCAAGAACTACGTCTGGACAGACGTTGCTTTGAAATAAAGCGGGAAACTGACATGGAGATGCGTAAAACCCTTTCAGAACCATATCCCAAAGTCTCAGTGGGAGGAGCAAGCCTCAAAACAATTCAAGGACATGTGGACTTCATGAAATGTGAGTAAAAATCTATAGTGAGAGAACCTCCTAAAGGAAAAATGAAATGGAAGGAGATAAAAAGGGATACATGTAACATAAGATTTGCAAGAAATCAAAAAGGATTTAAATATCCATATGCAGATATTTATCAGCAAGACTGATACCGCAGGAAAATCAAATCAGTGATATTAAGAATACACTTGAGAAGTTCTCCAAGAATGTAGAGGAAAAGGATAAAAGAATGAAAGTAATGAGAATGATAGCTCTGTGAAATCCAATTTTAAAACTCCAATATAAATATAATAAAATTTTCAGAATAGAGTAGAACAAAAACAACAAACTAATGGAAAAAAGAAATAGAAAACATGTTTTCTTGACCTTTAGAAAAATCATGTTCTATAAAAAAAGAGATCCTCACATAGACATATCCTGGCAGAATATGTATTGAAATGCTGGAAAACTTTAAACCATTCCAGCATCTGAGAAAAGTACTTAGAACTGAATGAAAATCAGACTGACCCTGGCTTTTCCTCTGTGATAGAAACTTCAGGAAAACACCAGAATACCTTCTACACAGTTGAGGGGAAGGCTTAGAAACCCAAAGAGTAACCAGAGACTTTGAAAACACACTTGTGTAGTCTGACATCTGTGAAAATAACATGCTTGGCTGTTTTTGCTTTGAGAGTACATATCACCAATAAGCAGCTTAAGAAAAATATCACCTTAGTTCCACCATTATAGAAGACAGTGTGGTGATTCCTCAAGGATCTAGAACCAGAAATACTATTTGACCCAGCATACCCAAAGGATTATAAATCATTCTACTATAAAGACACATGCACACATATGTTTATTGCAGCACTATTTACAATAGCAAAGACCTGGAACCAACCTAAATGCCCATCGATGATAAACTGGATAAAGAAAATGTGGCACACATACACTATGGAATACTATGCAGCCACAAAAAAGAATGAGTTCATGTCCTTTGCAGAGACATGGATAAAACTGGAAACCATCATTCTCGGCCAACTAACACAGGAACAGAAAACCAACACTACATGTTCTCACTTATAAGTGGGAGTTGAACAATGAGAACACATGGACAGAGGGAGGGGAACACCACACACCAGGGCCTGTCAGGTGGTGAGGGCAAGGGGAGGGAGAGCATTAGGACAAATACCTAATGCATGCGGGGCTTAAAACCTAGATCATGGGTTGATGAGTGCAGCAAACCACCATGGCATATGTATACCTATGTAACAAACCTGCATGTTCTGCACATGTATCCCAGAACTTAAATTAAAAAAAAAAAAAACACCTTAAATTTACATGAAACAATGAGTAGGTCACAGGTCATGCTATTTGTGGGTTTTCCTCAAAAAATTTAGTTCCCAAACTCTGGCGGGTTTGGGGTGGGTTAAGGACAGTCAGGATGTTTCTGGGGACCTGCAATACTTCCCTTGATAACTCCCCTTCTCCCTGGTTTCTGCCAACTTCCAGAAACCAGGAACTGTGCTCCCTGGATCACATCCTGACTACTACAGTCCACACCAAGTTTTCCAACCAGTTAAAACAATCCCTGGTGCTTCTCTGTTTCACTCTAATTAGCAAGGGCTAAATTATGTACACTGCTGGATGCTGTATGAAAATTAATACAAAGAACTTTATTCCTCCTTCCCAAACAGGGCAACATCATTTAAAAGGTGTCTTTGTTGCCAAGTAATTTGAGGTCTGATTTTTCTGTTTCTTTATTATTTAATAACATTTTTTTTCTAAGTGCAAAAGTCATACTAGCCCAATGCAGAAGATATAGAAAAGCCAAGGGGTAAAATATACCCATTATCCCAATTACTGAAGAAAAACATTGTTACCTTTCGTAATGTTCTTGCAGCATTTCCCATGCATAGCCTTCCTGTAAGAGGCCTCTCTTTTTTTTTTTTTTTTTTTTGAGACAGAGTCTTGCTCTGTCGCCCAGGCTGGAGTGCAGTGGCGCAATCTCAGCTCACTGCAAGCTCCACCTACCAGGTCCATGCCATTCTCCTGTCTCAGCCTCCCAAGTAGCTGGGACTACAGGCACCTGTCACCACGCCTGGCTAAATTTTTTTTTTTATTATTAGAGACGGGGTTTCACCATGTTAGCCAGGATGGTCTCCATCTCCTGACTTTGTGATCCGCCCGCCTCGGCCTCCCAAAGTGCTGGGATTACAGGCGTGAGCCACCACGCCCAGCCAAGGCCAAGAGGACTCCTTTTTAATGTTAATTGTATTCAATTATACACAGTTTGTTGTTGCTTTTGTTCATAATGTATCAAATTCCCATGTGAAAAAAAAATCTCCAACAATATTACTTTCAATGGCCATATTGCATTCCAGTCCATGAATAATTGACTCATAATTAACGCAACCAACCCCTGATCATTGAATTTTTTAACATTATAGAAATTATGCTACACATTATGTGTCAGTTAAAAACTTGGTTCATGAGGTAAAATTTCCTGAGATCAAATCACTTTTCCACCATTTATTAGTCATGCAATGTTGGGCAAATTAAACAATCTGTGCCGTTTCCTCATGAGCATAATGGGAATTAAAACAGTACTTAACTCACAGAGCTATGCGGATTAAATGAATTATACATGTAAATACTTTAGAACACTCCCTGCAACATGGTAAACAGCATATATTTAGCTTGTTTCCAGTTCTTTGCTACAGTGTGGAATGAGCATCCTTCTACATGTAGTTTTTTAAGCTAATACAATTATTTTAAATATAAAATTCTTACAAATGAAATTGCTGGGTCCCAAGGCAATTCACATTTTTAAACTGCTATACATATTGTCTAAATTCCATACCAAAAAATTCTACAATTTTATAATCCCAACAATAAAGAATGAAAATGCCCATTTTCACACAGCATTCCCAACACTGGATATCTACTTTTTCTGTCCAACTCTGCTAACATAGTGGATAGAAATTGACATTTTGTTGCTTTATTTTCAATTTCTATTACTAAAAGTCGGTGATTCTTCTCTGTAGGCTTATTGATCAATTTGATTTTTTTTTCCTTTTGTGCAAAACCTGTTCACATTCTTTCCCCAGTTTTTCTTTTTGTTTTTATTTTTGCTTTTCTTTTGTTTTGTTTTTGAGACAGAGTCTTGCTCTGTCACCCAGGTTGGGAGTGCAGTAGTGTGATCTCAGCTCACTGCAACCTCCGCCTCCCAGGCTCAAGCATCTTCTGCCTCAGCCTCCCTAGCAGCTAGGATTACAGGCATGTATCACTACACATGGCTAATTTTTTGTATTTTTAGTAGAGACAGGGTTTCACCATGTTAACCATGCTGGTCTCTAACTCCTGACCTCAAGTTGATACACCCGCCTCAGCCTTTCAAACTGCTGGGATTACAGGCATGAGCCACCACACCCAGCCGTTCCCCAGTTTTTGTCAGAAGTATTTTTCTCCTGATTGCAAAAAAAAAAAAAAACCAAAACAAAACAATATATTCAGGATAAACATTCATAATACATATTGGAAATATTTCATCTCAATTTGTCAGGCTTGTTTATAATGTTTTGTTTTTTAATGCTCTAAATTTTATAACATCGAAGTTACCAATTTTTCCTTTCTACCTTATGACTTTGGGGTTAAACTTGAAAAAGCATTCCCAAATTCAAGCTTGTATGTATTTAACCTACAGTGCAATCTCTAACAGTTCTTTGTGATTTCATATTCTATATTTAACTCTTTAATCCAAATTCAATTAATTGTATGCTTTAGCATAAGGAAAGAACCCAACAATTATCTTCCCAAATATTAATACATTTTCCCAACCATGTTTACTGCATCCTTTTCTCGCTGATTTTGGATTTTTGCCATATACTAGCCAAATAAACTCAAATATATCACCAGCTTCTCCACTGTGCTTTACTGGTCTCCCTGCTTTCATAGCAGCACCACTTTTCATTATTAGAGTTTTTAAAGTGAATTCTCATATCTGGAAGATCAACGGCTCACTCACCATTTTGTTTTTGTTTTTTGAATAACTTAATGGGCTCTTCACAGCCATTTATTCTTCAGATGAATTTTAGAATCATCTTGTCACATTCCCCAAAAAATGTTCAGTAGGAATTTTGTTATTGTTATATTTGAAATGCAGCATCTGTCATTGGATTTGTTTTGGCCTCTTCTTCGAAAATATAAATGGTCCCTCTGTTGGATCTTTGCTGTCTGTTCTCTGTACTTATGACGTCTCAAATAACTTTTAGTTTCTTGTCCTCATCCTATACATTCTAGAGCTTCTCTTAAACTCCTCTTCCTTATGACTGCATAGATTCGCTGTAATATTACTTCTGCCTCTTACTGCTTCTAATACTATATGTGACTTGCAATTGCATGATTTGCTTCTTCTACTCTTTGAAATTTTGCCAAATTCATTTTCATCTTAGTCAGTGCCTTATCCTATAAGCTTATCTTTTTTTGTATTTTGCTCTTTTGCTTTAGAGTCTGTTTCCCTTTATTGTGTTTATTCTTTTATTTACTTCTTTTCTTGTTTCATTGCCTAAAATCCCTTAAGACTAGAACAGATGCAGGCTAAAATTTGTTTTTGTTTTCAAAGAAAAAAATCTGTTTTTAACTATGCCCTTTCTTTACTTCTTGAAGAATATGTTTATCTCCTTTCACATTGCAGATTTGTTTATATATCCCATATTGAAGATTTGGTTTTTCCTGCTTATTCCGCCTTTAGTAAGAATGGATTTATCCCTTGATGAGATTGGTCCCACCTGGCCACCTGGAAGCTGGGACAGCTGCAACATGGGAATCTCATTGAATGAGCTAGGTCCCTGTATTTTTATAAGAACCAAAGACTAGTAATCTTCCCAAATATAGACATTATCTGTCACTGAGCTGCTCTTTCTATCTTTGCTGTAAAGCTGTTGAAACAGTCTCTATATCATCTCTATCTAACATCAATATAAATGATAAAATATCAACTATTACAATTTGCCAAAAAGAAAAAGATGCTAATGAACTACTCAAAATGTTGGTAAAATCTGCATTTCATGACACGACTAGCAAGGGCTCATTTGAGCCGGTCTTTCTACATTTATGCATCCTCCCAGTCTCTCCCCGATTCACTAGGCTCCAACCACTCTGGCCCTCTGTCTCTTTATCAGGGGGAGGGAAAAACTTATTCTTATCTTGAGTTTTGGGTTGAAGGGAATGTTCTGCCCCTGGATCTTCCCATGGCAAACAACTTTTTGTTTTTCAAGTCTCCCTTCAAATGTCCCTCCCTTGAACACCCTCATTGGCCAACTCCTATGTGGTTCCCAGCCTGCCAGCCTGTTTTATTTTCTTGAGAGCACTTACAAGTAGCGAAATTCAGCCAGTTTGTTTATTTAGTAGTAGCAGTAGTAATAGTAGTAGTAGTAGCAGCAGTAGTATTTGAGACAGAGTCTTGCTCTGTCACCCAGGCTGGAGTGCAGTGGCGCAATCTCGGCTCACTGCAAGATCCGCCTCCTGGTAGTGCTGGGATTACAGGCATGAGCCACCACACCCATCCTGCTTACTTTCTTATATGAGTGTCTCCCCTGCCAAAAATATAAGCCTTTGTAAGAAGGACATTCTCTGTCTTTACATTGCTATAACCCCATAATTGAGAACAGTTTCGTATAATTAACAGACACACAATGCACGTTTGTTAAGTGGATAATGGTTATATATGACAGGTGGAACTCTGGGCGACTTTTATTTTTCTCTTCTTATTATTCTTTATTCTTCATAATTTGCAATGCATATATATTTTACTTTTATAGTAAAAAAGTACATTTTAAGACAAAAAATCTATACAAATTTATCTATAGTATTGGTTTTCAAAGTTTTTAACAGCAAATCTTTTTTATGAAATCTCTGTGAAACTCCAGCATAACAGACATAAAGGCAGTATTTTCTTATCAATGTATTGTTAAACTCAGATCATGACAGTTGCCTCTTATACCATCAACCAATAAAACAAAGAGGCTTTTTAAATGAAAAATTTACATTTTAAGTTGAGAAGTAGGGAGGAAAGTTTTTATTTAATAAAAGCCTCAGATGGCATTCACTTATTTTAATTTAGCTATTTAATATTGAGGAAAATCCTGATTCACATAGATGGGTAGCTGCAAATGTAGCAGTTTTAATAAGTCACCTGGTTTTATGATATTCTTACACTGAATAGGACTTATAAGAGAAAAGTTATTTTTAAGTTTACACAATCACAAGTTAACCAAGCTACACACATTTTCACACTGGTGGTTTCTAATAAGTTTGGTTTCTAATACATTTGGGTATCATTTTTATCATCGCTCTAAATAGAGCAGAATGTATTTAAAATACTAAATATGAATAAAACACTTGCACAACCACTCAGGCATGTCCATGGAAGACTGCAGTTGCATGAATGATATTTTGAAAACCACAGGGATATGCCTGCTACTACAACAGTTTAACACTTCATAGGCAGAGAAAAAAAGAGTAAAAAAATACACCAATATGTTAACAGTGGTTCCACCTGGGTGGCAGAATGCCTGGAGACTTTTATTCCTTCTTCTTGCTTTGCTGTATTTTCCAGGGACTCTTTTTTAATGGATGTATATTAATTTGTAATGGGAAAACAACTATTTTTTAAAAAGCCAGAAGTCATGCTCGATACGCAGGAATGTCACAAATGTAATGTTGAGCTAAAGAGGCCAGACACAATAGACCATTTTGTTCCTTTTACCTAAAATGCAAAAGCAGGAGAAGTGAATACACAGTGTTAGAAGTAAAGGTAGTGGCTGCTCTCCAGGAAGGCTGGGGATTTGAAAGGCATCACACAACACCATTTCCAGGACTCAGAAATTCTGGTCATGTTCTGTTTCTTTCTTTCTTCCTCCTTCCCTCCCTTTCCTTCCTTTCCCTACTTCCTTCCTTCCTTCCCTCCTTCCTTCTCTCCCTCTTTCCTTTCTTTTCTCCTTCCCTCCATCCTGTCCTCTCTCCTTCCCTCTTTTCTTGTGTCGTTTCTCTCTTCTTTTTTTATTCTTTCCTTCTCTCCCTCTTTCATTTCTTCCCCGCTTCTCCCTTGACTTCTTCCTTCCCTCCTTCCCTCTTTCCTTTCCTCCTTCCTTCCCTCCTTCCTTCCTTATATCCTTTCTTCCTCCCTTCCTCCTCCCTTCCCTTCTCCCTTCCTTCCTTCTCTGCTTCCTTGCTTTTTTCCCTTCCCTTTCTTCCTTCCCTCCCTCTCTCCGCCCTCCGTTCCTCCCTCTCTCCCTCCCTTTCTCTTTGCAAACGATCAATGGTTTTTAGTATATTCACAGACATGTGCAGCACTGCAGTCAATATTAGAACATTTTCACCACCTCAGAAAAAAAGAAAACAAAAAACCCTCTCTACACTTTGGCTATCGGGCTCTTTATTCCCCAGCCCTAAGCAGCCATTACTCTACCAGCTGTCTCTATAGACTTATCTATTCTGGGCATTTCATAGAAATGGAATCCTATATGGCCTTTTGTCTCTGGATTCTCTCTCAAGCAAACATGTTTTCAAGGCTCAGGTTCTGTTCCTTGACCAAGGGGCTGGTCATCCCACTTGGTGAAAATTCTCTGAGCTGTACAATATCCTTGATACATTTTTCTGTACCTATGGGATACTTCAATCAAAAGTTCTAGATAATAAATATTAAAGTCAAAAGAGGGTGTTCCAGCAGCATCCCCCGAAGCCCTTGTTTCTGAAGGTAGTCTCCCTTCTCCACCCTTCCAGGCCCTTCCCAGGCTTCCCACCACCTATCCCCTTTCGTCTTATTGAGAAGGACAACTCAAGGGACACAGTTTGCTTTTCTCATCTTCTTCTGTCTCCCGCTTCCAGCCGTCCACCTCCTGCCTCCTACCAGGCTGCTGGGGCTTCTCCAGAAGGGCCTCCCCTTGGGGCATGCCTGCAGTTCCATTTTTCCTGTTCTTCCCCACCCCACCCTAATCAAGCTTCTCTTTAGTGTACTCCATCCCTCGGGAGTCTTGGTGAATGTAAAGAATAAACTATTTTGTGCTAAGATTTTGTGCTGTCAGAGGAATCTTTCTAAAGTGAACATTTAGGCTGGGTGTGGTGGCTCAAACCTGTAATCCCAGCACTTTGGGAGGCCAAGGCGGGCAGATCACGAGGTCAGGAGATGGAGACCATCCTGGCTAACACAGTGAAACCCATCTCTACTAAAAATACAAAAAATTAGCCAGGCATGGTGACAGGTGCCTGTAATCCCAGCTACTCGGGAGGCTGAGGCAGGGGAATCGCCTGAACACGCCAGGTGGAGGTTGCAGTGAGCCGATTGCACCACTGCACTCCAGCCTGGGCAACAGAGCGAGACTCCATCCCCAAAAAAAAAAAAAAAAAAAATACCAGAGAGGGGATGAATCTACCCAATAGATATGACATGGGAGAACTGAAGGACTATGACTAAGGAGAGCCCCAGCCCCCACTGAAACTATTCCAAAATATCTTCATCTTCAATCATGCATTGGGGGTACCATAGAAGAAGACCTATCTTAATATTCAGATATTTCTAGACCTGGCATAGTAGCTCACGCCTGCAATCCCAGTGCTTTAGGAAGCTGACAGGAGGATTGCTTGAAGCCAGGAACTCAAGATCAGTCGGGGCAGCAAAGCGAGACTCCATCACTACAAAGAGTAAAAAATGAGCCAGGCCTGGTGGCACACACCTGTAGTTCCAGCTACTCAGGAAGCTGAGGCTGGAGGATCACTTGAACCCAAGAGTTGGAGGCCTCAATGAGTTATGATTATATCACTGCACTCCAGCCTGGGCAACACAGCAAGACTCTGACTCCTAAGAAAACGTAAAAATAAAAAAAGGTATTTCTAAATAACCAGTCTATCAACCAGTCAATAGTGATGATGCAAAATACCTTAACACAAAACTGCTTATGGGCCACCTTCCACATGGAGAAAATCCTTGAGAGAAACTTTTGATTGTGAAGTCCACAAAACAAAAAAGCTCGAGAAAGCCTCACCTCCAGGACCCTCCTTGCTGTGGGCTCTGCCCTGATTTCACAGGGCTTGTGATCAACCTGCTGATGAATTTCTGCTTAGAATGAAAATCGCTCTGAAGACGTGGGTCCGTTCTGGCAGTAACCCTGCTACCACCAAGATGCATTCCATCCTGCCTCTTATAATTGCTAATGCATTGCGTGTCCTAATTAAAAATAACTAAACATTTGTTCAGACGTTATCCTTGTTCTCCGCTCTAGCAAGTTGTCCGGGACAGTCCACTCTGGCCTCAAAGTCGGAGAGAGCAAGTGGCAGTTCGTGGACATCAAGGAATTTTCTGAATTATTTGCTGTGTGTCTTAACTTGGGTTCCCTAAACAAAGAAGCCTCAGGCAAAACTTTATGGGTCAAAGAAGGCAAATCTACACAAGCAGAAAATAGATTAGTGGTTGCCTGGGGCTGGGAGTGAGAACGGGAAATGACTGCAAATGGGCTTGAGGATGTGTTTTTGGGGTGATGGAAATCTACTCAAATTGGATTTCGGTGAGGGATGCGCATTGCTGTAGATTTTATGGTATGTAAATGATACTTAATAAATTACACTTCAATAAAGCTGTTGGGGGAAAAAAAGAAAAGTGTATGAGCTAATGTTTATTTGGGGAATAGCACTGCAGAAAGGCAAGAGTGATGGTAAAGGGTTGAGTTGGGGACAGGGGGGATGGCAGCTCTGAGAAGTGCACTCCTCAAGTCTAGAGGCTCTGTGACCAGCTGTGTCTACTCAACAATGCACTCCACTCCAGCGTTGTGTGCTCCAAACAGGGATGGAGAAGGATGCACCCACCACCCTCAGGTCCCCCTGCATTATTGGGTTATGCATGAGCCCAGAAAGAGCTCCATAGCTTCTTGCATTTCAGGGGCAACCTTAAAGTGAGAGACCAGGGCTACGAGGCAAAGGCGCTGTTGTGGCATTTGCTCAGCAAGCTGAGGGTAGAGTAGAGACCCCTGCAGTGAGCCCTTGGTCTAGGCAGGGGGTACCCAACACAACAGCCACAGGAGGAGCACAGGCCTTGCTAGCTCCACCCCAGCAAGTGCACGAATCTGGGCAGATTCCCCAGCTCAACCCTGTCCACTATGCAATGAACGATGCACAGTTTGGTGACAAGGTGTTTAGCACCATTAACTATTGACTAGTTAATGTGCTACCTTCTTTATAAATATTTGCATATTAGGCTGGGTGCAGTGGCTCATGACTGTAATCCCAGCACTTTGGGAGGCCTAGGCAGACGGATTGCCTGAGGTCAGGAGTTTGACACCAGCCTGGCCAACATGATGAAACCCCATCTCTACTAAAAATACAAGAATTAGCTGGGTGTGGTGGCACACGCCTGTAGTCCCAGCTACTCAGGAGACTGAGGCAGGAGAATCACTTCAACCGGGAGGTGGAGGTTGCAGTGAGCCAAGATCACTCCACTGCACTCCAGCCTGGGCGACAGAGCGGGACTCCATCTCAAAAAAAAAGAAAAGAAAGAAAGAAAAAAGAAATATTTCCATATTAAGATACGTCTTTTGAGGACTTTGAGGCTGCAGTGAGCTATGATTGCACTACTGCACTCCAGCCTGGGTGACAGAGCGAGATCTTGTCTCAAGAAAAAGAAAAAAAAATAGGTCTTCTACATCAGGGGTCCCCAACCACCAGGCAGTGACCTATTAGGAGCCGAGCCGCACAGCTGGAGGTAAGTGAGAGGTGCAAAAGTGAGGCTTCATATCTGTATTTACAGCCACTCCCCATCGCTCGCATTCCCGCCTGAGCTCCACCTCCTGTCAGATCAGTGCGGCATTAGATTCTCATAGGAGCACAAACCCTATTGTGAACTGTGTATGCAAGGGATCTAGGCTGCACGCTCCTTATGAGAATCTAATGCCTAATGATCTATCACTGTCTCCCATCACCCCCAGATGGGACCATCTAGTTGTGGGAAAACAAGCTCAGGGCTCCCACTGATTCTACATCATGATGAGTTGTATGATTATTTCATTATATATTACAATGTAATCATAATAGAAATAAAGTGCACAATAAATGGAATGCACATGAATCATCCCAAAACCATCTGACATCCTCCACTGCTCCATGGGGAAAAGTGTCTTCCATGAAACCAGTCCCTGGTGCCAAAAGGGCTGGGGACCACTGGTCTACATGCTAATATCAATGCATGACTGAAGATGAGGATTGCAGATGTGGCTACATCACCACACTATGTCACCTCTCCAGAAGCCTGACCCAGGCAGAAATGCAAAGTTGCCTCACCACCTCTGTTAAACATTAAAGACAAAGGAGAGGCCAGAGGCAGTGGCTCACGCCTGTAATCCCAGCACTTTGGGAGGCTGAGGTGGGCAGATCACCTGAGGTCAGGAGTTCGAGACCAGCCTGGTCAACATGGTGAAACCCTGTCTCTACCAAAAATACAAAAATTAGCCAGGTGTGGTGGTGCACACCTGTAATCCCAGCTACTCGGGAGGCTGAAGCAGGAGAATCGCTTGAACCCAAGAGGCAGAGGTTGCAGTGAGCCGAGATTGCGCCACTGCATTCTAGCCTGGGTGACAAGAGTGAAACTCCTGCTCAAAAAAAAAAAAGGCAAAGGAGAAAAAAGACAGTGAAGTCCCAATTTTAATCATTTCTATCCCGTAATACTGTAAAAGACCTGAAATCAAGACAGCTCCACACGGAGCTACTGCCTTCACACAGCAGCTGTGGATGGACCCAGCTAGGATCTCCCTGCGAAAAAGAGTTCCCTGCTGCATGAGGCCTTCCGGATTCACTCAGTGTTGAGCCACAGCCACGCCCTTCCCAGGCAGCCCCCAGCCAGTGACTGGGCTGGCCATGGGACTTGGTCCTGGCCATTTCTACCCAACACACGACTCCTCTAATGGGCAGTCTTTGCTGCAGAGGTGAGCATGGGTCGGACCAAGGCTTTGTCAGATCTGCATGGGAGTCTGAGACTCCTCCTGTTCAGTTCTACTTCCAGGCCATTCAACTTCACAGCCATTATTATAATACTTCCTCCCTCCCCACCAATAAACCTTGCACACTTGATCTCAACATCTGCCTCCAGAAAGACCCAACTAACAAACTTATTGACCTTAAATATCACTGGGGCTGGGCGGGGTAGCTCATATCTGTAATCTTAATGCATTAGGAGGCTGCTGATGGGGGAAGATTGCTTGAGGCCAGGAGTTCGAGACCAGCTTGGGCAATACAGTGAGACTCTGAATCTACCAAAAAAAAAAAAAAAAATTTAACGTGGTGGTGTGCACCTGTAGGCCCAGATACTTGGGAGGCCTAAGCAGGAGGATCACTGGAGCCCAGAAGTTTGAGCTATGATTGTACCACTGCACTCCAGCCTGGATGACATAAGACCCTATGTCTAAAAAAAAACACTAAAGATAAATAAATACATATATCTTTCATATGTCTGGGGATTAGGAGGTGGCATCTTTGGAGAAGCCATAATTCTGCGTATCATAGGGCGCATCCCAAGCGGAAAGTACTCTGACCCTAGGGAGGTGGAGAAGAGTCAGTGTGGGGCCAGTGGCTCTCTAAGCTCTCGTCACCTTCTGTCCCCTTCACCTGCCTTCTCACTCCTGAACTCTAGACATAGAGAACAGTTATTGAACCAGATACACCTCTGATCCCAAAATAAAGCAGGGGACAGTGAAGCTGAGTGGTCCCCTGAGCTCTTTCTCCAAAAGAGACAACTTCACAGCATTGTTTTTTGGTGGGGGAGACAGGGTCTTGCTCTGTCACCCAGGCTGGAGTGCAGTAGCACAATCACGGCTTACAGCAGACTCAACTTCTCCACCTGAAGTGATCTCCTCTCTCAGCCTCCTGAGTAGCTGGGAGTACAGGCACATGCCACCACATCCATTGATTTTTTTTAAGAGATGGGGTCTTGCTATGTTGCCCAGACTGGTCTCAAACTCCTGGGCTCAAGTGATCCTCCCACCTCCCAAAGTGCTGGGATTACAGGTGTAAGCCATTGCATCAGGCCTTCAGCATTTTTAAACCCATGTGTGAATGTGACAAGATGTTAGAGGCAATAGAGAGAATACAAGAAAGGATTAAGAAAAGTGCCTTTTTGGGGGTCTGCTTCCCCACGGACCAAGGTGCAGGCGTTGTCCCACCCCCAAACTCCCCCTAACGGCTCTACTCTCTACTGTAGGATGTGGCTAAATGGACAAGAGGGTTCCTGGAGACCAAGCATATGCCAGCTGCTCCCCTGTCCCAGGTAGCACAGCACTGTGCCCCAGTGAGTAACAGGACTCAGGAGCCTCGGGGTGGAGGCAGGTCTGGGCCTGGGCATCTTGCCTCTTGGAGTATGACTAACACCAGCCCCAAACATTATTACAGAAAACAACTCTATAAAGCCCTTGTCCATGCCAATAAAGCTCTCTCTCTGGCCCTGACATCACCGCTTCTATAGCAACCAGTTGCTCTTCAAAGAGCAAAGTGTGGGAGACTGCAAAACGGAGTCAAAACTGAAGACACTAAGTCATACCAGATGAAGAAATGGGCCAGAAAGCTTTATCAGAGTTCAGAGGTCGTCATCAGAGAAGGTCTAGAGGAAGAAAGAGGACTTCACAGGCATCTCTAGGGTCCAAACCAGAAAGACCCAACTGACAAACTTGGTGACCTTAAATATTACTGGGGCTGGGTGTGGTGGCTCACACCTATAATCCTAATGCTATGGGAGGCTTAGGTGGGAGGATTGCTTGAGGCCAGAAGTTCGAGATCAGCTTGGGCAGTATAGCAAGATCCCCCACCTCTACAGAAAAAAAAAAAAAAAAATTATTTTTTTATTTTTATTTATTTATTTTTTTGAGATGGAGTCTCGCTCTTTCACCCAGGCTGGAGTGCAGTGGCACTATCTGGGCTCACTGCAAGCTCCGCCTCCCAGGTTCACACCATTCTCCTGCCTCAGCCTCCCGAGTAGCTGGGACTACAGGCGCCTGCCACTGCACCCAGCTAGTTTTTTGTATTTTTAGTAGAGACGGGGTTTCACCATGTTAGCCAGGATAGTCTCGATCTCCTGACCTCGTGATCCGCCTGCCTCGGCCTCCCAAAGTGCTGAGATTACAGGCATGAGCCACCGTGCTCAGCCAACATTTTTTTTAAATAACTGTGCAGGCCAGGCACAGTGGCTCATGCTTGCAATCCCAGCACTTTGAGAGGACGAGGCGGGCGGATCACAAGGTCAGGAGATCGAACCCATCCTGGCTAACATGGTGAAACCCCATCTCTACTAAAAATACAAAAAATTATCCGGGCATGGTGGCATGCACCTGTAGTCCTAGCTACTCAGGAAGCTAAGGCAGGAGAATCACTTGAACCCGGCAGGAGGAGGTTGCAGTGAACTGAGATCGTGCCACTGCATTCCAGCCTGGGCAACAGAACGAGACTCTATCTCAAAAAATAAAATAAAATAACTGTGCGTTGTTGCTTTGGTGTCCCAAAGCAACAGTGAAGGGCCCAGCTCAGGAGCCTGTTGTTATTGTCATTTGTTGGTTTTTCTGTTGTGTGGGGTGAGGAATTGAGTGAGAATCTCTAACCTGACCATGTAGAGGACGCCATGCTTGAAGAAGTTTCCAAAACCGAAACATCACTTTGCTTTAGTATACAATGTCTAAGTAAACATAATTGTCCTTCAAAGATGAGAAAACCATTAATCCACTCAAGGGGAACCCTGGGAGAGTAGGGACTGGGTGGTCATTAAGTCCTTCTTATGGACGTTAATGAATGTGACCCTATAAAACAATGACTGGTAAAGCACTATGTCCAAAGCACGATTTTCCTCTGAAGGAGAAGTGCCTCATTATCCATTCTATAGCACTTAGGCTATCTTCATCTAATCTGATCTGGCCAGCAGGTAAAAAGTCATGGAGTTCAGGAAGGGGCTGGGTAGGGGAGATGCAAATTGTGTAGTCTCAAGGGTGACAGAGTGCAGGGAACCGCAGATGCCACGAGAAGCACACCTCTGAAACAGGAAACTGCACCCTACCTGAATTACCCCACTCTTGACTCTAACAACTAACGACATGCATTTTTGGGGAATATGTATTCATTAAATAAGCACTCAGCCATTCTATTTCTCAATTACCTCTAGTGACCCTAAGATCTGACCATGAGCACAGAAGAGGAAAAGTTCTACCCTAGTGACAGCCAGCTGTAACTGAGTCAAATGCTCTTCATTTTTTCTTCGTATTCTTAAGAGACAGGGTCTTGCTCTGTCGCCCAAGGCTGGAGTGCAGTGGCATGATCATATCTCACTGTAACCTTGAAATCCTGGGCTAAAGTGATCCTCCAACTTCAGCCTAATGAGCAGCTAGGACTACAGGTGCATTCCACCACAACTGGCTAATTTTTCTTTTTCTTTTTTGTAGAGATGGGGTCTTGCTGTGTTGCCCAGGCTGATCTCAAACTCCTGGCCTCAAGTGATCCTCCTGCCCCAGACTCTCAAAGTGCTGGGATTACAGGCATGAGCCACTACATCTGGTAAGATGCTCTTCATTTAAGAGTCAACTGAATTTCAGAATCAATCAGAGGTGCAACATGTACTACTCCTTGATACAATTTCCCATTAAAATCCATGAAGATACACATGCGCGTGTGCACACACACCCTTGCACACACATGCATACACATGCACACATGCAATGCACACACACACACGCATGCATACATACACACAAGCATGCACACACACACACTCACAGAGGCAGCAGAATAGGAAACTGCATATAACAGAATTTCCTATGCAAATGGGAGACATTTCAATGGCTGAACTGTCAATAGGGTCAGTTCGAGAGACAAAATCCTGGAATGAACAAGAGCTACCTTCTAAACCAGAACTGCATCGATGATATCAAAGGCTGCAGAAAAACACATTGATTAACCTCCTCATAAAAAAAAAAATTCAACCTCACTAGTAGTCAAAGTAAAACAAAACTCCAGTCTTATTTGAAGCTACCAAATTGGCAACAATTTCTAAAACCATAAACATGATGTTGGCAAAAGGGTGGTGAAAGGGGAGTATTTTTCACACATGGTTAGTAGGAGTGGAAACAGAACTGACCTATCAGGGAAGCAACTGGACAATCTGTTATAAGAGCCCCGAAAACGTGGAGACGCGATGCCCCAGTGTTTTCACTTGCACAAGTCTTGGCTTCTATATTTTTCTTTTTTTTTTTTAGAGACGGAGTATCTCTCTGTTGCCCAGGCTGGAGTGCAGTGGCGTGATCTCGGCTCACTGCAAGCTCTGCCTCCTGGGTTCAAGCAACTCTCCTGCCTCAGCCTCCTGAGTAGTTGGGATTACAGGCACCCGCCATCATGCCTGGCTAATTTTTTTGTGTTAGGTCGCAGCTTTAAAAAACAATCACAAAGACAAGCAAAGATTTGTTTTTCCATAGTTCGCTACAGCACTACTTAGGACCAGGAAAAACTGGAAATAAAGCTGAGTGGCTGAGGCTGGACGCAGTGGCTTATGCCTGTAATCGCAGTACTTTGGAAGACGAGGAGGGCGGATCACTGGAGGTCAGGAGTTCGAGACTAGCCTGGCCAACATGGTGAAACCCCGGCTCTACTAAAAATACAAAAACAAATTAGCCTGGTGTGGTGGCGCGTGTCTGTAATCCCAGCTACTCAGGAGGCTGAGGCAGGAGAATCACTCGAACCCAGGAGGCGGAGGTTGCAGTGAACCAAGATCGCACCAGTGTACTCCAGCATGGGGAACAGCACGAGACTGTTATCTACAAAAAAAAGAAAAAAAAAAAAGCTGGGTGGCTGACAACAGGAGAAAGACTAAGTAAATGAAGGGGAAGGCGTATCTCCAGTAGCTGGTGTTTTCGGAGTGAGTTCTCCTTCACTTAGACCTGCCATTAACCCGTGCCTGCCCCACCAAGCAGAACCTGACCCAAATCATCTTCCTGCATCCTGCTCAGTCCTGCAGTGAGTCCAACCAGGACAAGGAGTTTATTTTCCGAATGTAGTAAGAATTACGTAACCTGGAGCGAAATATCCAAGGAGAAATGAAGCTAGGAGGGAACATGAGGAAGTAGGCTACTGAGTTGGCCCACACATCTTATTTACTTAAGATTTCTACCTTTACATTCTTCCGAAAGCCTAGATTTCCCCCTGCAAAACTAAACTCACTCAAAAGAAGAAAAGAAAAGAAGAATGGAAGTGGGGAAGGAAGAAAAGGGGAAGAAAAATAGTTGCCACCAGCCGCCAGACAGGAATTTAATTATTATAACCGAGGACTGAATTCAGCAATACAATTCATGACAGCTTCAGCAGCACAGGAAATGCTTGGGTAATAAAGTCCTTCTTGTCTAATTGTTAAAAAACAAAAGAATGGTTCCGTTGGAGAGATTGATTATTATCCAGTATGGAAATAAAATAGTGATTTCATTCTTCTGTCATACATGGTTTTTTGTTTTGTTGAGACAGGGTCTTGCTCTGTTGCCCTGGCTGGAGTGCAGAGGTGCAATCATAGCTCACTGCAGCCTCAGATTCCTAGACTCAGGCAGCCTTCTGCCTCAGCCTCCTGAGTAGATGGGAATACAGGTGCACACCACTATGCCCAGCTAACTTTTTAAATTTTTTGTAGAGATGTGGTTTCACTATCTTACCCATGCTAATTTCAAACTCCTGGCCTCAGGTGATTCTTCCACCTCAGAGACAGAAATGCAATGTACCAAGCACTCTCTGAGCCTCCTCTGACGTGAGGACTCATTCCTTGCACCTTCTCAATGTTCATGTATCTCTTCTATTAAACAGAAAGCCCTCAGAGGGCAGGAACTGTCTGAGTGCACTTCTCATCCCTGTGCCTTCTCTCTCTCTTTTTTTTTGCGGGGGGGATGGAGTCTCGCCCAGGCTGGAGTGCAATGGTGTGATCTCGGCTCACTGCAACCTCTGCCTCCTGGGTTCAAGTGATTCTCCTGCCTCAGCCTCCCAAGTAGCTGGGATTACAGGCACACACCACCACACCCAGCTAATTTTTGTATTTTTAGTACAGATGGGGTTTCACCATGTTGGCCAGGCGGGTCTCGAACTCCTGACCTCAAAGTGATCTGCCCACCTCGGCCTCCCAAAGTGCTGGGATTAGAGGTATGAGCCACCGCGCCCAGCTCCCTGTGCCTTCTCAATCCCATCCTACACCTCCTGCCTAAAAGCACAGTTGAGGAACTCCAGGCACATACTGGTCCTCAATATAAGTTTGTTCCAAGTAAAATGGAACCTTGTTACTGCTCCTGAGACAGCATCTCTCTACTTCCCATGAAGTGCTAATAAAGAAACAATCAAAGACCAAGGCTCCTGGCTGGGTATGGTGGCTCACGCCTGTAATCCCAGCACTTTGGGAGGCTGAGGAAGGCAGACCACCTGAGGTCAGGAGTTTGAGACCAGCCTGGCCAACATGGTAAAAGCTCGTCTCAACTAAAAATACAAAAATTAGCCAGGTGTGATGGCGGGTGCCTGTAATCCCAGCTACCTGGGAGGCTAAAGCAGGAGAATCACTTGAACCAGGGAGATAGAGGTTGCCATGAGCCAAGATCGTGCTACTGCGCTCCAGCCTGAGCAACAGAGCAAAACTCCATCTCGAAAAAAAAAAAAAAAAAAAAAAGACCAAGGCTCCTAGGAAACAGGAATTTCTGCTTCCTGCATGTCAGGTGGACATATATTGAAAAACAGAGCTGGGGCACAATGGTGCCAGAATGACAAACAGGGCCTCCATTAGGGTCACCTCCACCAAACTCTCCCTAATGACACCTTCATCTCCACCCCTCCCCACACCTCCCACAGTGAAGAACCATTACCACTTGATATGGTTTGGCTGTGTTCCCACCCAAATCTCATCTTGAATTGTACCTCCCACAATTCCCATATGTAGTGGGAGGGACCCGGTGGGAGGTAATTGAATCATGGGGGCGGGTCTTTCCCATGCTGTTCTCATGAAAGTGAGTAAGTCTCAGGAGACGTGATGGTTTTATAAATGGGAGTTCCCCTGCACAAACTCTTTTTTCTTTGCCTGCCACCATGTAGTATGTGCCTTTCACCTTCTGCTATGATTGTGAGGCCTCCCTAGCCATGTGGAACTGTGAGTCCATTAAACCTCTTTTTCCTTATAAATTACCCAGTCTCATGTATGTCTTTATCAGCAGCATGAGAACAGACTGATACACCACCGTACCCACCAAAATGCCAAGCAGGCCTTTCTGAAGAATAATGCTTCATTACCAAGGTGCAAAGTAAACTTTTTGTTTGGCTGGTTATCTGTCTGTGTGTGGACTTTATGCCCATTCCTATGCTTCTGCTTCATCAGAGACTCTGAATCAAGATCTTAGACATGCAGCCAGGCCCTCGGATTAGGAAGTGCTCCCCCAGGTAATGCTGCGGTGCCCTTCCCTTAAGAAGCTCTGCTCTATCACAGGGGTGCTATATTAGTCCATTCCTGTATTGCTATGAAGAAACACCTGACACTTTGGGAGGCCAAGGCAGGTGGATCATGAGGTTAGGAGTTCAAGACCAGCCTGGCCAATATGGTGAAACCCCGTCTCTACTAAAACTACAAAAATTAGCTGGGCATGGTGGCATGCGCCTGTAATCCCAGCAACTCAGGAGGTTGATGTAGAGAATTGCTTAAACCCGGGAGGCGGAGGTTGCAGTGAGCTGAGATCATGCCACTGCACTCCAGCCTGGGCTACGGAGAGAGACTCCATCTCAAAAAAAAAGAAGAAATACCTGAGACTGGGTAATCTATAAAGAAAAGAGTTTTAGGCCAGGTGTGGTGGCTCACGCCTGTAATCCCAGCACTTTGGGAGGCCAAGGCAGGCAGATCATTTGGGCTCAGGTGTTTGAGACCAGCCTGGCCAACATAGTGAAACCCCGTCTCTACTAAAAATGCAAAAATTAGCCAGGTATGGGGGCACAAGCCTGTAGTCCCAGCTACTTGGGAGGCTGAGGCAGGAGAATTGCTTAAACCTCGGAGGCAGAGATTGCAGTGAGCCAAGACCGCGCCCCTGCGCTCCAGTCTGGGTAACAGAGGGAGACTCTGTCTCAAAAAAAGAAAAAAAAAAGAAAGAAAAAAGGAAAGAAGGTTTAATTGGCTGGCAATTCTGGAGCCTATACTGGAAGTGTGATGCTGGCATCTGCTTGGCCTCTGGCCAGGCCTCAGGAAACTTGCAATCATGGCAGAAGGCAAAGGGGAAAGCTGGTATGTCACATGGCAAAAGCAGGAGCAAGAGAGAAGGGGGATACCACACACTTTTAAACTACCAGATCTCATGAGAACTCACTCACTGTCATAAGGACAGTACCAAGGAGGATGGTGCTAAACCATTCACAAGAAGTTTGCCCCCATGATCCAATCACGTCCTACCAGGCCCCCCTCCAACACTGGGGATTACAATTGAACATGAGATTTGGGTGGGGGACGCAGATCCAAACCATATCCAGGTGCCTCATTTGGAGGAATCAGTGCTAGTTTCTCACCCACCTCTCAGGATCTTGCTTGACACAATCAGAGACCCCCATGGCCAGAAATCACAGGCTAAAAAGAAAGGGAGAAGGCCAGGCGTGGTGGCTCATACCTGTAATCCCAGTGCTTTAGGAGGCCAAAGGGCAAGGACTGCTTAAGCCCAGGAGTTCAAGACAAGCCTGAGCAACACAGTGAGGTCCTATCTTGATCAAAAACATACAAATTAATCAGGCATAGTGGCGTGCACCTGTAGTCCCAGCTACTCAGGAGGTTGAGGCAGGAGGATCGCTTGAGCCCAGGAGTTAGAGGCTGCAGTGAGCTATGATTGCACCACTGCAATCCAGTCTGGGTGACAAAGCAAGACCTTGTCTCTAAAAATCAATGAAAAAAGAAAAGGAGAGGGTAGCCCCTGCTTAGGGTGAGCTACAGGCTCCCGGTAAAGCAGTTGGCACTGGGACACAGGCAAGAGGGTAGTGGCAACAAAACATAATCAGAATGATGGGCTTTCCTTGCTGCTATTTATTTAATGGGCAGCAGTCAGGCAGAGGAGAAGAGGGGTTCCCATTCTCCTGACAACAGAGCTGAGTTTAATCTGAAAGTGAGGCTGGAGCTGGGCACACGGGAGAAATAAAATCTCCCAGGAGAATTAAAGTCTGAAGGAATGACTTCCAAGTCACTGGAGGAGGGAAAATACAAAGGAAATATCATCTCTAAACCAAAATCAGGGCCAAACCAGCATGAGGAAATCGTGCTCCTTCAGCTTCTAACTAGTATGGAAGGTGACTCATTTTTTGATGGATATGGCTTACAGGGTAAAAAAGGAACCAAGTGGCTTCTCTCAATGCTAGTGAACTGGAGGAAGACCCAGCAGCCACTGCTTAAAAAGAGCAGGACATTCCCTGCACTTTCCCTGAACTTGGTCTCTCATAGGCCTGATGTGGTCCCTCACAGGCCCCCACAAAAGGAAGTCATTACTAAAAGCAGAACTACCATTTGACCCAGCAAAAAAAAAAATTGTTCTACCCAATTGTTCTACTGAAAAGCCACCCACACTAGCATGTTTATTGCAGCACTATTCACGGTAGCAAAGACATGAAATCCACACAGATGAAATCAACAGTGGATTGGGTAAAGAAAATGTGGTGCATAGACCCCATGGAATACTATGCAGCCATAAAAAAGAAGGAAATCATGTCCTCTGCAGCAACATGGAAGCAGCTGGACACTATTATCCTAAGCAAGTTAATGCAGAAACAGAAAACCAAATACTGCATGTTCTGATGTATACATGGAGCTCAAGCATTGGGTACACACAGACATAAAGATGGGAACAACAGACACTGGGGACTACTAGAGGGAGGATGTAGGGAGGAGGGCAAGGGTTAAAAAGCTACCTATTGGGTGCTATGCTCATTACCTGGGTGACAGGATCAATAGTACCCCAATATCACACAATATACCCTTGTAATATATACTTAATATATACTCATTATCGCACAATATACCCTTGTAACAAACTGACATATGTACCCCCTTGAATCTAAAATAAAAGTTGAAATTATTTTTTAAATTAAAAAATAAAATCTTCTAGGAGAATTAAAATTGGAAGAAATGATTTTTTCATTCACTAGAGGAGGTAAAACGCAAAGGAAACATCATCTATATACCAAAGACAGGGCAAAGCCAGCACAAGGAAATAGCGTTCCTTCAGGTCCTAAGTCATACGGAAGGCAAATTTTTTTTTGGATGGATATTACAGGGTCAAAAAGGAAACAAGTGACTTCTTTTAATACTGTTACTCATGTTCAGAATTAAAACCCGTGAACTAAAGGAAGACCCAGCCGTGCTGTTTAAAAAGAGCAGGATATGGCCAGACATGGTGGCTCACGTCTGTAATCTCAGCACTTTGGGAGGCCAAGGCAGGTGAATTATTTTAGATCAGGAGTTTGAGACCAGCCTCGCAACATGGTGTAACCTGTCTTTACTAAAAATACAAAATTAGCTGGGAGTGGTGGCCGGCGCCTGTAATCCCAGCTACTTGGGAGGCTGAGACACGAGAATCGCTTGAACCCCGGAGGCGGAGGTTGCAGTGAGCCAAGATCGTGCCACTGCACTCCAGCCTAGGCAACACTGTGAGACCCTGTCAAAAAACAAAAAAAAGAGCAGGATAAGGCCGGGCACGGTGGCTCACGCCTGTAATCCCAGCACTTTGGGAGGTCGAGGTGGGTGAATCACGAGGTCAGGAGATCAAGGCCATCCTGGCTAACACGGTGAAACCCCGTCTCTACTAAATATACAAAAAAAAAAAAAAAAAAATTAGCTGGGCATGGTGGCGGGCACCTGTAGTCCCAGCTACTTGGGAGGCTTAGGCAGGAGAATGGCGTGAACCCAGGAGGTGAAGCCTGCAGTGAGCAGAGATCATGCCACTGCACTCCAGCCTGGGTGACACAACGAGACTCCGTCTCAAAAAAAAAAAAAAAAAAAAAAGAGCAGGATATTCCAGCATTTTCCCTGCACTTGGTCTCTTATAGGCCCAATGTGGTGCCTCACAGGCCCCCGGGAACGAAGTCATTTTACCAAAAGAGGCTGGGCTCAGCTTTCACGTCTCTTCCTCAGGGAAGCTTCCTTCACTGAGCACCAGGTTGCTGTCTGAGACAGCAGGACAAACCTTAGCAGGGTGTCTTCCTGTGTGTCCCCAATTCTGTAAGCACCCTGCTTCGGTTCTTTTTCCAACTGACTCAATCCTTAAGTGCCAATTACCATTCCCTGGCACGGGGGTGGGGCAACGATACCCCAAAAAGGGCCACTTACAAAGAAGTGAGCAGGGCTTTCCGCCGTGTTGGTCAAGCTTCAAAAGAAGCGGCCAGTGGGGAAAAGAGGTCATTTTCAGTTTTCTGTGCCAAAGACAAGCGGCTAGACGGGAAGATCACACAGAGCTCGGTCTCTGAAGACTGATAATTCCACGTGTATTCTATTTTAAAGCGAAGCCCTCGGCGCTACCTTGATGATTTTGTAGAATTTACACTGAAAGGGCATAAAATGTCACGCCATCTTGTGTGTTCCTCACTTCCATGTGCTCTTTGCGAGAAAATCAAACTCAGCTGTTTCTGAGCTCCTAGCGAGTACCCACAGTGTCTAAGGCTTACAATTTCAACTGTGCATATCTTCTGCAAGGCAAAAGGGTGCAGGGAAAGAAATAGCAGTGGATCAGGCCTGTAATCCCAGCACTTTGGGAGGCCGAGGCAGGCAGACCATGAGGTCAAGAGATCAAAACCATCCTGGCCAACATGGTGAAACTCCGTCTCTACTAAAAATACAAAAATTAGCCAGGTGTGGTGGCACACAGCTGTAGTCCCAGCTAGTCGGGAGGCTGAGGCAGGAGAATCACTTGAACCCGGGAGGCAGGGGTTGCAGTGAGCCGAGATTGCGCCACTGCACTCCAGCCTGGCGACAGGGCAAGACTCCATCCAAAAAAAAAAAAAAATTAGCTGGGCATGGTGGTGCACGCTACTAAGAAGGCTGAGGCAGGAGAATCGTTTGAACCCGGGAGATGGAGGTTGCAGTGAGCTAAGATCACAGCATTGCACTCCAACCTGGGTGACAAGAGTGAAAATCCGTCTCAAAATAATAATTAAAAAAAGAAAGAAAGAAATAGCAATGGAAAACTGTTCATGCCACCGAGATGCTTCTCTGAACCATTATTTCCCCAACTGCAAAATGAGGCTAACTCTGCCTACCTGGCAGGGGTGACATAATGACCCAATGCATAGTCTAGCCCATAGGAGTCCTTGCTCTTCCCCTCTTTGGGCCTCAGTTTCCTCACCTAGAAAGCTGCAAGGAAGGGTTAAGAAAGTAGGCAACTTCATAAGATGACCCAGCTTCAACACCCCACATTGTTAGGACTTCCTCTAAGACATATCACTGAAGGTCAGCTTTCACTATCCCAGTGCTTTTGACGGTTACATGGACAGGATAGAAGTTATGATCCCCAAACACATCTTCCTACACTGCAGAGATGAGAAAGAGGGCTGACATTATCCTAGGCAAACTAATGCAGAAACAAAATCAAATACCGCACATTCTCACGTACAGATGGGAGCATTGGGTTCACGTGGACAGGAAAATGGGAACCATAAGGCCGGCCACAGTGGCTCACACCTGTAATTCCAGCACTTTGGGAGGCCAAGGTGGGCAGATGCCTTGAGGTCAGGAGTTTGAGACCAGCCTGGCCAACATGGTGACACCCATCTCTACAAAAAAAAATTAGCCAGGCATGGTGGCGCATGTCTATAGTTCCAGCTACCTGGGAGGTGAGGCAGGAGAATCACTTGAACCCAGAAGACAGAGACTGCAGTGAGCTGAGATTGCACCACTGCACTCCAGCCTGGGCCACAGAGTGAGACTCCATCTCAAAAACAAGACAGAAAAGATGGGAACAACAGACATTGGGGAAACAGGGATGGACAGCAAGGGTTGAAAAACTACCTGTTGGGTACTGTGCTCGCTACCTGGGTGACAGGTTCAATCATATCCCAAACTTCAGCATCATGCAATATACCTTTGTAACAAATCTGCACATGTACCCTCTGAATCTAAAATTAAAAGCTAAAAAAAAAAAAAAAAAGAGGGCAGCCAGGAGTGGTGGCCCACGTCTGTAATCTCAGAACTTTGAGAGGCCAAGGTAGGCAGATCACTAGAGGTCAGGAGTTCGAGACCAGCCTGGCCAACATGACAAAACCCTGTCTCTACTAAAAATACAAAAATTAGCCGGGCGTGGTGGCGGCGGGCGCCTGTAATCCCAGCTACTCGGGAGGCTGAGGCAGGAGAATTGCTTGAACCCGGGAGGTAAAGATTGCAGTCAGCCGAGATGGCACCACTGCACTCCAGCCCGGGTGACAGAGAAAGACTCCGTCTCAAAAAAAAAAAAAAAAAAAAAAAGATGGGAACAACAGACATTGGGTTGGTGGTGGGTGGGCAAAGGTTGAAAAACTACTTGTTGGGTACTATGCTCACTACCTGAGTGACAGGTTCAATCACATCCCAAGCTTCAGCATCATGCAATATACCTTTGCAACAAATCTGCACAAGTACCTTCTGAATCTAAAATAAAAAGTTAAAAAAAAGGAGAATCACACGAACCCGGGAGGCGGGGGTTGCAGTGAGCCGAGATTGCACCACTGCACTCTGAATCACTATGAAGATGAGAAGTAGAGGCACCAGAAACCCAGGAGAGCGTTCCCCAGGCTACATTGTAGACACCATCCCAAAGGTCTTCCACCAGCTAGCAAGTACTCTGTCCCAGGACCTATGCCTTCTCCAAGCAACTTCCAGCTCCACGATCCCTACTCTCATTTCTGCTAAGCTCCTCCAATGTCGGATTTCAGGTTCATGGCAAAGCAGAACGGTTCTGAACAGGTATGGGAATGTCGAACCAAGCCCTGCTGTCTGTGCCTATCAATGCAGCTCTTCTTTCTTTGTCATGGGAACTTCCATCCACACACAGCTGCTTAATGGGGACTGGGCTTGTCAATGAGTTGCCTGTGATCCCAATGTCTGCTTCTCTCATCTAACTAGTTTGGTCAAAGAGAGAACGTAGTGTTTCCAGGGACTAGATGACTTAACTTAATCTTCCCTTCACCCAACATTCTGTCCTCTGCGTGCTTAGAATGCATGTAACAGCACTCCTGAGCTTAGCATATCACATAACAATTAGCTTAAATGTCTGGCTTCCCCACTGGGATGAGAGCTCCTCACCAGGTCTCTCTGGGGTGATAAAATGTGTTCTAAAACTGAATCACAGTGATGTGTGCACAGCTCCGTAAGACTATGAAAAATCATTTAACTGTACACTTAATGCAGGTAATTGATGGTATATAAACTATTCCTCAATAAAGGTATTTTTAAAAATACTCCAGCATTCATTGGTGTGTGGCTGTGGGAAAATTACTCTCTGTGCCTCAGTTTCCTCATCTGTAAACTGGGACAACAATAACTGATGTCACACAATAGTCGTGAGGTTTAAGTAAAGGTGACGATGCAAAGAAAGTGCTTAATGCAGGGCCTGGAATATAGCAAGCACTCCGCAAGTGTTAGCTGCCTTATTTATTTATTTATTTATTTATTTGAGACAGGGTCTTGCTCTGTAGAGTCCAGGCTGGAGTGCACTGGCGTGATCATAGTTCACTGCAGCCCCAACCTCCTGGGTTTACATGATCCTCCCACCTCAGCCTCCTGAATAGCTGGGATTACAGGCACATGCCACCATGTCTGGCAATTTTTTTTTTTTTTTGTAGAGATGTTGGTGGGGGGCAGGGGGCGGTGGGGGGGATCTCGCTATGTTGTCCAGGCTGGTCTTGAACTCCTGGGCTCAAGTGATCCTCCTGAAGTGCTAGAATTATAGGTATGGGCCACCACACACAGCCCATTTTTTTTATTATTATTATTTGTCCAGCACTAAAGATGCAATCAGGGAAAAAGGAAAAACTAACATGGAAGAAAGGCTGGGTGCTGTGGAAGGCAGAAAAAAAGCCTCTCCAAAGATGACCACGTCCTGGTCCCCAGAACCTGTGAATCTGTTACCTCAGATGACAAAGGGACTTTGCACATGTGATTAAAAAGAGATCTTGAGATGGGGGTATTATCCTGTTTTATCTGGGTGAGCCCCATGTAATCACAAAGGCTCTTAAAGAGATGGAAGAGGAAGGCCAAGCGTGGTGGCTCATGCCTGTAATCCCAGCAATTGGGAGGCTGAGGCAAGAGGATCGCCTACCATTTGACCCAACAATCCTATTACTGGGTATATACCCAAAGGATTATAAATCATTCTACTATAAAGACACATGCACATATGTTTATTGCAGCACTATTTACAATGGGAAAGACTTGGAAACAACCCAAATGCCCATCAAAGATAGACTGGATAAAGAAAATATGGTACATATACACCATGGAATACTATGCAGCCATAAAAAAGAATGAGTTCATGTCCTTTGCAGGGATACGGATGAAGCTGGAAGCCATCATTCTCAGCAAACTAACACAGGAACAGAAAACCAAACACCACATGTTCTCACCCATAAATGGGAGTTGAACAATGAGAACACATGGACACAGGGAGGGGAACATCACACACCGGGGCCTGTCGGGGGGTGGGGAGCAAGGGGAAGGAGAGCATTAGGACAAATACATAATACATTTGCAGGGCTTAAAACCTAGATGACAGGGGCCGGGCACAGTGACTCACGCCTGTAATCCCAGCACTTTGGGAGGCCAAGCTGGGCAGATAATGAGGTCAGGAGATCGAGACCATCCTGGCTAACAGGGTGAAACCCCGTCTCTACAAAAATACAAAAAATTAACCAGGCGTGGTGGCGGTCGCCTGTAGTCCCAGCTACTCAGGAGGCTGAGGCAGGGGAACGGCGTGAACCCAGGAGGCGGAGCTTGCAGTGAGCCGAGACTGCACCACTGCACTCCAGCCTGGGCAACAGAGCAAGACTCCGTCTCAAAAAAAAAACAAAACCTAGATGACAGGTTGATAGCTGCAGCAAACCACCATGGCACATGTATACCTAGGTAATAACAAACCTGCACGTTCTACACATGTATCCCAGAACTTAAAGTAAAATTTAAAAAATATTTTTAAAACAGATCAGCCTGGGCAACACGGCAAAACTCTGTCTCTACAATAGACACTAAAATAAATAAATAAATAAAATTAGCTGGGTGTGGCAGCACACACCTGCAGTTCCACCTACTTGGGAGGCTGAAGTGGGAGGATCACCTGAGCCCAGGTAGGTCAAGGCTTCAGTGAGCCATGATCACGCCACTGCACCCCAGCCTGGGCAAAAGAGTGAGGCCCTGTCTTGAGAAAAAAAAAAAGAAAAGATGGAACAGGACAGTAGGAGAGTCAGAGAAAGAGATTTGAAGATGCTCCACTGCTGCCTTTGAAGATGGAAGAGGAGATATGAACTAAGGAATGCAGGCAGCCTCTATAGAAGTTGGACAAAGCAAGGAAACAGATTCGCCCCAGCATCTCCAAAGGAATGTAGCCCTGATAATATCCCTATTTTATCCCAGTAAGATGCATTTCAAACTCCGACCTCCAGAATTGAAAGATAATAAATTCGTATTCTGTTAAGCCGCTAAGTTAGCGATAATTGGTTAGAGCAACCACAGAAAACTAATATAGGCACAGTCATTTCCCATCACCCATAGCGTCACTTTCTGCAGTTTCAGTTACCTGAGTTCAACTACATTCCAAAAATATCAGATGGAAAATTCCAGAAATAAAAAATTCATCAGTTTTCATGTGCATGCCATTCCAAGGAGCGTGATGAAATCTTACACCATTCCAAACTGCCCCGCCTGGGGACATGAATCGTGCCTTTGTGTAGCCTAGCCACACCGTCTACACTACCAGTCTGTCAGTCACTCAGTAGCTGACTCAGCTATCAGATCATCTCTTGCAGTACATGCTATTTTTTTTTTAATTTTTATTTTAAGTTCTGGGGTACATGCGCAGGATGTGCAGGTTTGTTACATAGGTAAACGTGTGCTATGGTGGTTTGCTGCGTCTATCAACCCGCCACTTAGGTATTAAGCCCAGCAGGCATTAGCTATTCTTCCTAACACTCTCCCTCCCCCAACGCCCCTGTCCAACAGGCCCCAGTGTGTGTTGTTCCCTTTCCTGTGTCCACGTGTTCTCATTGTTCAGCTTCCACTTACAAGTGAGAACATGCAGTGTTTGGTTTTCTGTTCCTGCATTAGACTGCTGAGGATAACGGCTTTCAGCTCCATCCATGTCTCTGCAAAGGACAGGATCTCATTCTTTTTTATGGCTTCATAGTATTCCATGGTATATGTACCACATTTTCTTTATCTAGTCTATCATTGATGGGCATTTGGGTTGATTCCATGTCTTTGCTGTTGTGAATAGTGCTGCAATGAACATACACTTGCATGTATCTTTGTAACAGAATGATATTTTATTGTTATTGTTGTTAGTCTCTTACTGTGCCTAATTTATAAATGAAACTTTCTCATAGGTAGGTACCTATAAGGAAAAGATGTACTAGGTACAGAGTTCAGTGCTATCCGCTATTTCAGGCATCCACTGGGGGTCTTGGAACTCCCCCCTTGCTGATAACCCCTCCCTTACTGTACCATGCTGTGGAACGCCTGGGCTGTCAGGGTAAGAGTAGACTTTAAGGAAAAGAGTGATCAACTAGCGCTATATTTTTTGTAAAATCAATTTGTTTAGCAGCATGTAAGTTGCACTGGGGGGCAAGAGAGGCAGCAAGTGTCAGAAAAGACGCTGTTGTCTTGGACACGACAGCGCATTGATAAGGAGCCTGACAGGTGTGAAATGTGTGTTGGGATATTGGAGGCATAAAACATATGTGACTTGGAGATCCCCTGCAGGCTGGGGCCAAAGGAGAAGGGTCAGAGAAGACAAAAGGCTGGCTCATGGGAATCACAATGACACCATTCTAGGGGTCAGAAGAAACTGCCTCAGCAGGGGGAGCAGAGAGGAGGTAGAAGCACACATCAGCTCCGGCAAGGGGTTTAGATTTGGGGCCAAGAGCTTAGAATTGCAGTCAGAACTAAAGATGCTATTGTAGAACCCTAATCGCAGAGGTGAAAGCCAAAAGTAATCCAGGTCCAAAAAGACAACTAATTGAACAACTGCACTGTACGTGATAAGACTATTTACAATAGCCAAGCATTGGAGAGAAACAAAAATCCAAAAAATAAGAGATGGTTAAATAAGTTATTGTAACTTCATGCAATGGACTCGTGGAAAGCTTTCAAAAAAAATTTTTTTTTAATTTATTTTTTAAGACGGAGTCTCACTCTGTCGTCCAGGCTGTAGTGCAGTGGCACCATCTTGGCTCACTACAACCTCCGCTTCCCAAGTACAAGTGATTCTCCTGCCTCAGCCTCCCAAACAGCTGGGATTACAAGCACCTGCCACCATGCCTGGCTAATTGTTATATTTTTAGTAGAGACAGGGTTTTGCCATGTTGGCCAGGCTGGTCTCGAACTCCTGGCCTCGGGTGATCTGCCCGTCTCGGCCTCCCAAAGTGCTGCGATTACAGGCATGAGCCACCACACCTGGCTTAAAAAATATTTTTTAAAGAATAGTTAATGGTTTAGGAAACATACGATATATTGAGATTTTTTAAATACAACATAAAAAGCCAAATTTCTTTAAAAGACTGGAAGGAAACAACAGACTTTAACACTATCTATATTGGGTATAGTGATGATAGTGACACTTTCTTCTTCACAATTTGCTATATTTTTAATTTAGCATAAATTAGCATGTTTAGCATGTAACATGTTTGGCATGTTTCCATAACATGGAAACACGGTTTTCAATACTATATATGCATATAATTTTATTGTACCTGTTTAAAACCTTTGGCTTTATTAAATTCTTTCTCTGATTGTTGATGAAAAAGTTTAGTTCCTTTATTTTGGTCACAAGGGACTGTTTTTTGTCACTATTTTTCCTGTTTGACTTCTTGATACAATAAAGATCATTCTGTAAAAAGGAAAAAAAAAGAAGGCACTGTGGAGAAAGGCATGGAGGAGATCATTTGAGTAATGGACCCATTGCAGGGCTGGAAGAAGGAAAAAAAGCAACCCCAAGGACAGAGTAAGAGCCAAAGGAGAAGACGGTCTCGGGGAGTTGCCTGTGATCCTCAGTGGGATGGAGAGTTAAGGGGCTAAGGGAAGAAGAGAAGGCAGTGTTCACAAAGAGATGTTTCCTTTCAAGAGATAGGAAAAGGCTGGGTGCAATGGCTCATGCCTGGAATCCCAGTAACTCAGGAGGCCAAGGCAGGAGGATCACTTGAGGCCAGGAGTTTGAGACCAGCATCGGCAACATAGTGAGACCCCATTTCTACAAAAAAACAGAAACATTAGGCAGGAGTGGTGGTGAGCACTTATAGTGTCAGCTACTCGGGGGGCTGAGACAGGAGGATTGTTTGAGCCCAGGAGTTGCAGGGTGCGGTGAGCTATGGTCACACTACTGGGCAACACAGCAAGGCCCTTTCTTTTAAAAACTAAATTAGGCCAGGCGTGGTGGCTCACACCTGTAATCCCAGCACTTTGAAAGTTCGAGGCAGGCGGATCACCTGAGGTCAGGAGTTCGAGACCAGCCTGGGCAACATAGCAAAACCACATTTCTACTAAAAATACAAAAATTAGCCAGGCACAGTGGCGCACACCTGTAGTCCCTCAGCTACTCAGGAGGCTGAGACAGGAGAATCCCTTGAGCCTGGGAGGCAGAGGTTGCAGTGAGTCGAGATCACGCCATTGTACTCCAGCCTGGGCAACAGAGCAAGATGTTGTCTCAAAATAAATAAATAAACAAACTAACTAAATTAAATTAAGCTAGAAAGAGAAAGAAAGCAGAAACGTAACAATAGAAAGAGACACTGATGTTTACAAGGAAACAGTAAGGTTGAGAAGAGTTTGCCATGGACAGCTTCAATCTTTTACCACAAAGATAGAGGCAGTTTGCAGGGAATTAAAAGGTAAAGCAGGATTAGAACCTTACAGAGCCCAGAGAAAAGCTGCGATCTCTGCTTTGGATGTCAACAAGAGAAGACAAGAAACTTCCCCGGGAGCCCAGCCAAGATTAGACTCTGCCTAGATTCCTCCAGCCAGCAAAGTACCTCCCACAGTCTAGCACATATGAGGCCATTAGTCAGGGTGGCCTCTGACATCTCCTGAATATTGTTGGCTTTGTTATTTGTTATTTGAAGTCCACTTGTCTTTTTTTTTTTTTTTTGAGATGGATTCTCGCTCTGTCACCGAGGCTGGAATGCCATGGCGCGATCTCAGCTCACTGCAACCTCCGCCTCCCACGTTCAAGTGATTCTTCTGCCTCAGCCTCCCAAGTAGCTGGGATTACAGGTGTGCACCACCACACGCAACTAATGTTTATATTTTAGTAGAGATGGGGTTTTACTGTGTTGGCCAGGTTGGTCTGGAACTCCTGACTGCAAGTGATCCACCCGCCTCGGTCTCCTAAAGTGGTGGGATTACAAGCGTGAGCCACCATGTCTGGACATGAAGTCCACTTGTCTTATCTTCCTAACTTCTGGAGAACAGAGGCCATCTCTAATTTAATTTGGTATATTCTCCAGATGCTGGATCTCAGTAGATATCCCCTAAGTACTTAATTATGGGTGGAAAGCAATGGAAGAGAAGCAATAATAGAAAATGCTTCTAGTTGCTATTGCTATAATTTCCCAACATATTGATTAAAACTTGCTTTAAAGAAACACAACAGATAAAAACTTAAAAAACAGACCTGGTGCAGTGGCTCATGCCTGTAATCCTACCACTTTGGGAGGCCAAGGTGAGAGAATCACTTCTGGAAGTTCAGAAGTTTGAGACCACCCTGAGCAATATAGCGAGACCCTGTCTCTGCCAAAAAAAATTAAAATTAGCCAGTCATGGTAGCATGCTCCTGTAGTCCCAGCTACTAGGGAGGCTGAGGTGGGAGGATCACATGAGCCCAGGAGTTGGAGGCCACAGTGAGTTATGATCGCATCACCGCACTCCAGCCTGGGCGACACAGTAAGACTCTGTCTCAAAAACAAACAAACAAACAAATAAATAAATAAGAAAAATAAATAATTTTCCAAAAAGTTCAAGCAGATCAATTAGAGTGTGTCCACACCTTATAGAATTCCTTTAAATACTGCGTTAGTATTGTCCTGGGTGCATTTTAAAAAGAATTTGCTACAAGGAAATCTACATTGAAGGCAACTCCTAAAGAAACAGCTCCACAGTGTAAAAATCATTTAACGCTAGCACAGACAGGCTTGCAAATGAAATCCTTCACAGCCCCAGCAGAAAGAGTCCCACACACTGTGCTGTGAAGCAGAGAAGGATGTCAAAGCAGCCCTTGTTGATTAGACTGTAAAGGGCTCAGAATTCCACTCCGGGGACCTGGCACATTTCTAAACATGTGGGAAAACTCTCCAGCATCCCCCACCCCCGCCCCACTAACCTTGGACTCCATGACATCTCTCCCTCTGCTGTCTTCTGCTGTTATTAACCCTGTCAATCAAATCTCTGCCCCATCACCCCTTGGCCATGTAGCCCTGGAAGGCCAAGTTACAATCACTGTCCCTTTGATTCTCGCCCACCCAGTACCCCATCCTTATACACCTGTACTTGCACCCGCTGCAAAGCAAATACCCCAAGCTCCAAGGTAGCACAGAACTGCTACCTGACCAAGAACCAGCCCTGGAGCCCAAATAACCTGATTTCACATTCTGGGCCAGGCACAGTGGCTCACACCTGTAATCCCAGCTCTTAGGGAGGCAGAGGAGGGAGGACAGTTTGAGCCCAGGAGTTCGAGACCTGCCTGGGCAATATAATGAGACCCCATTCTCCACGGAAAAAAAAAAAAAGAAAAAGAACCTGATTTCACATTCCAGTCCAATTTCTTACAAGCTGCAAACCCTCAGAAAAATCACCTAACTATTGGGATAGTGACCATCCCAACATTGTTATGCATGCAACGTCTCTCACTTACGTAAAGGCTCATTAAGGTTGGGTATTATCATTAAGTGTTTAAGGAAGAGTTGACTTGGCTTGTAAGGATGAAAGAGAACATATAAAAATACTCAAAGTCAAAATTCTTAGTGTTCAGAGCCACTCATCAAGCCCACCCGCCCTCCGAATCAACTGCAGAAGAAACCAATAAAATGGGATGGTCTCTCATCAAGCAAGTTCTACTGACAGTAGTCAATATAGAGGCTCAAATATGTTCATTAAACCAGGAAATCAGTGAGAAAAACCTGCCCATAGAGATAGCATCAAAGACCCAAGGAGAAACTCAAGTCCTGCCATTCATTGGCATGCCTGAAAAAGTTCAGAGTTGCAAAATTTTTTTTCTCTTGCATCGTGGTGGAAAACGCCAGTCTCATCGCAAAAATCAAATTATCCCTACAATATCTGATAATTAATGGCTGGATTATCTGAACCAAATGACATCCCAGAGCGAACTGTGCTAACTGTTGGGAGGAGGAAATGTGTCATTGATTTTCAGCTTTAATGATATAGTACAGGTATTTGTGACTAGCTATCACATGGAAAAGACTCAAGACATGTTCGTTATTATAATTTCATAAGCAGTGTTCATGGTCTTTGGCCAAGGGATAGATTTGTGTCCTAGGACACCTCCCCATACTGGGAGTCTGCAGAATTTAACTGATGTGTTGAAGGAGCCTGCAGTGGGAGGTGAAGTCTGACCTAATTGGGAAATTCTTTTTTTTTTTTTTTTTGAGATGGAGTTTCCCTCTTGTTGCCCAAGTTGGAATGCAATGGTGCAATCTCGGCTCACTGCAACCTCTGCCTCCCGGGTTCAAGCAATTGTCCTGCCTCAGCCTCCCGAGTAGCTGAGATTACAGGCATGTGCCACCACACCTGGCTAATTTTCTATTTTTAGTAGAGATGGCATTTCACCATGTTGGCCAGGCTGGTCTCAAACTCCTGACCTCAGGTGATCCGCCTGGCTCGGCCTCCCAAAATGCTAGAATTACAGGCATGAGCCACTACACCCAGCCCTGGGGAATTCTTATTATACTGGTAAGAGAAGATCAAATGGATTTGAGGCATTACTAAACTGCAACATCACAAACATTTGCTGCTGTGAGTCCCACCTCCATGGCCAGAAGCTGAAATTGGGAGGTCCTTATTCCAGATAAGGGAGACAGGGAGAGAGGACAGGGCCAAAGAAGTAGACTGCACCTGTCACTGAGCAGAGGACTAGAGAGAGCAGCAGACCAGGAGAGGCAGAGACAGGCACACAAGCCACAGCGAGGACCAGGAGACAGAAGCAGAAAAACACGTTAGACCAAGGAGAGTCTTCACTGCCTGTTAGAGCATTTCAGGTTGGCTCTTTTAGGTTCTTGGGGCTGAGTCCTGGGAGGGCTGGTTTCACTCAAGAACCATCAGCCCTTAGCTGAGTCCTCCCTCTCTTAGGAGTTCCCCAAAATGACCAACACAAAAGCAAGACAGAGAGGAACCTTCCTTCTTCTAGCCCCTTCACAAATCCAGAGTTTCTCTGGCTACTCACGAGGAAATCTATAAGGTGAGATTGCAGACATCAAGAGAATGAGGAATGTTTAATGAGGAGTGCCCCAGAAATGTTACCATGGAAAATGGAAGTGCCTGCAACATCATGGCTCTTTCTGCCTAGCATTGTTGGCAGCAAATGCATAAAGGACAAGGCTTTTGCCAAGTTGATGTATGTGTAAATCTAGCATCTTAAAGGACTCCAAAAACAGAGGTGGCATTCAGAAGCTTGTGAAGGGAATGACCCACAAAACACGGAAGCCCTACAGAAGATAGCCGGGTTCACCAAAGCTCCAGATGAGAGCTAATTGTTTAGGATCTGCAGGTGTTCACCTTGGGAAACACTGAAATTGTTGCTCAGGAATAGTACTCTTAAATGAAAAATTCACAAAAGGAAATCAGTATTCTATGATAGTTATAAGAGCACATCAAAATTAAGTTTTAATATTTCCATTTTTTTCTTTGATTTTTAAATTTTAACTGGAGTCTTCTCCATCCAGAGAAACAAATGTCTATGAGAATGAGTTGCAAAGAGACTGAGCTGCTGGCTTGATTCCCTAGAAATTCATGGTATGATGAATTTATTTCCTAGAAATTTACTGAATGAATTATTTAATGAGTATAATTTATTATTTAATGAATTTTTTTATTTAATGAATTTATTCCCTAGCAACACTTTATTCCCTAGAAATTCATGGAATAATGAGTGTCTGATACAGTTTGACTGTGTCCCCACCCAAATCTCATCTTGAACTGTAGTTCTTGTAATCCCTACGTGTCATGGGAGGGACCCAGTGGGAGGTAATTGAATCACAGGGGCGGTTAGCTCCATGTTGTTCTCATGATAGTGAGTGAGTTCTCACAAGTTCTGATGGTTTTTTAAGGGGCTTTTCCCCTCTTTGCTGTGCACCTCTATTTGCTGCCGCCATGTGAAGAAGGGCATGTTTGCTTCCCCTTCCACCATGATCGTAAGTTTCCTGAGACCTCCTCGGCCCTGTAGAACTGTAAGTCAGTTAAACCTCTTTCCTTTGTAAATTACCCAGTCTCAGGTATGTCTTTATTAGCAGCATGAGAACAGGCTAATACAATGTCATAGAAAAAGAAAAGATTGTGACAAGACAGAGATCCAGACCTCTCATGATCAGACATCCCCCACTAATGTTGACAAGGCTAGGAAGCAGGAGAGAGGGCCCTCAGACTCTTGCCCCACCCTGAACAGCCTGATTCTTTACACTTATTTGTGCCTTTACAGCCAGTAAGATGTTGTACTCTGTGATTTCTAAAATACCGCCTGGTGCTTCCTATTCAAATGTTCTGTGATGGCTGGGAACAGTGGCTCATGCCTGTAATCCCAACAATTTGGGAGGCCAAGACAGGAGGATCACCAGAGGCCAGGAGCTTGAGACCAGCCTGGGAAGCACACCAAGACCCCACCTTTCCAAAAAAATAAATAAATTAGCCAGGAGTGGTGGCACGTCCTTGTATTCTCAGCCACTCAGGAGGCTGAAGCAGGAGGATCACTTGAGCTCAGGCGTGAGGCTGTAATAAGCTATGATTGCACCACCGCACTCCAGCCTGGACAACAGAACAAGACCTTGTCCCTAAAAATAAATAAATAAATAAACCAAAGATTCTGTGATGCTCTGCTATCTTAGCTTCTAAACCCTCTTGACGTGCAGAGATTTTTGTTTATTTCTATTGTATTCTGCACATCTGACACAGCAGAAATATCAACATGTAATAAAAGTTTAGTATATTCCTGTATTTAAATGTGAACAGCAAAATCTTTCTAAATTCTCTGGGTATAACTTTTCTAAGGTGTTAATTTCCTAAATCTCCAAGGTGCATGGGTTTGTAGATCAAGTTAACTCAACAGAATAACATGCGATGCTACAGAAAAAAAAAATGTGGATTTTCTAATGACACAGAATGCCCAGCCTCCGCCAGGTAGCTCCTACATGTGCCCTCAATCCCAACAGGGTTCAGAAGAGAGAATGTGCACCACTTAGTACACAATGCACAGCTTCGACTGCGCATTCCCTTACTAAAACCAACAGAACCACTGTCAAAGTGCCTCTCCTCCTGAAAGTAGGATAGTCTTGTACATTGCAGGCCAGCAGAGACAACACAAGCCAAGGGTGGAAGGGCTTGAGGATTTCTATTCGACCATGTGGAAACCAAGCTTTAAGTTTAAATATGAGTGACATTCTTACAACCAGCTCATTTTGCTGGGTAAATAACTAAACAATCCTGGAGAGAATCCTAGCCTCAAGTTCTAGCTGTAATGACTTGAGACTAATGTTTTGAACAGAGACTCCAGGAGTGTGGGGGCTACTTTGGGAAGTCTCATAGGATCCGCCAGTCCTATAGTTCTCGAAACACTTGGGGAAATTTCTTTTTTTTTTTTTAAATAAAGATGGGGTCTTGCTTTGTAGCCCAAGCTGGAGCGCAGTAGAGTGATCATAGCTCACTGCACCCTTAAATTCCTGGGCTCAAGCTACCCTCCCACCTCAGCCTTCTGAGTATCTGGGACTATAAGCACGTGCCACTGTGCCAGGCTAGTTTTTTAACTTTTTGTAGAGTTGGAGTCTTGCTCTGTTGTTGTCCAGGCTGATCTTGAACTCCTGACCTCAAGCAATCCTCCAGCCTTGGCTTCCCAAAGTGCTGGTGTTACAGGTATGAGCTGCTGCGCCTGGGGAAGATTTGCTGAATAGCTTCCAAAGCCAGTGTCTAAGGAACACAGATCAACTTGTTACTGCGTGTTCATACAAACACTATTGCCAGTTTGATCAATCAACTGCTCCACATGATTTGACTCTAAACTGCCATTCTCTGTTGCTAAAACTACCCTCATCTTCAGAAGAGAGAGATTTGTTGCTGCTAAGTTTATTCCTGAGGATGTCTCAAGGGCCTATAGTCAGCTAGCAAAGAAATCCAGTCATTCACTGAGTGTGGGCAGTGTTCTTGGAGAAAGAATCACTAATGTGTAGGGTCCATCACTTCCACTGGTCTGAACTATGTTTCCGAGTGACCTATACAAATCAGAGTGTATCATGCTTTCCTGCTGTTCTCTCTACCTGGAAGGCCAGTCCCATGCCTATTTACACTGGACATATATTTGGTTTTTAAAAGCATTATTGGGCCTTCTGGAACCTTCCTTGAGTGCTCCCGGCCACCTCCTCTAAAAGCATTACTTACTCCCCGCATTATCAGAGTCTATATCTGCCCCTCTCAATAGACTGGAGTGGAATCAAACTATCTTTGAACCATTTCGATTCCAATCTAGCATTTACTACATTCTCTGGCACACAGTAGATTCTTAGTTAATATTTGCTGAATTTGAATAGTTTTAGTTCAAGTAAGTTGGCTTGAGAATCATTCATGTTGGAGTCTGCTTTGCACGATGAAAGTATTCACCATTCAACAGGCATTTATTGGTCCCTAAACTTATGCTAGCCATGGACTAGGGGAACGGAGAGTCGTTTCTTGGTGTCTTTTCTCAGACTTGTGCACTGCATTTTTGGGGTGTCTTTATTTTGTTCTGTTTTTAATAATTTTTAAAAGTCAAGAATGGTACGAGCACATTCTGTTTTCCCCCCCACACATTTACTTAAACAAAAAAGGTTCAGACCGGGTGCAGGGGGGCTCACACCTGTAATCCCAGCACTTTTGGAGGCCAAGGCGGGCAGATCACCTGAGGTCGGGAGTTCGAGACCAGCCTGACCAACACAGAGAAACCCCGTCTCTACTAAATATACAAAATTAGCCGGGCGTGGTGGCGCATGCCTGTAATCCCAGCTACTTGGGAGGCTGAGGCAGGAGAATCGCTTGAATCCAGGAGGCAGAGGTTGCAGTGAGCCAAGATCACGCCATTGCACTCCAGCCTGGGCAACAAGAGTGAAACTCCGTCTCAAAAAAAAAAAAAAAGGTTCAAATATATCTGATGCAACACATTCATGTCTAAAACAACAGATACCATAACTCAGCCATGCCTCTTTAGTTTGTCTCCAAACAAAAGCAGCCCATGCTATCTAAAAAGTATAGGCCACTAGGATGAAAGTTTATGCATTTAAAATCTCTCTCTCTTTTTAATCATTTAAGGTTTTGAGTATGCAGTTCAGTGGCATTAAGCACATTTTCGTTATTGGGCAACCACCACCATCCATCCTCAGGACTTTTTCATTATCCCAAAGTGAAACTCTATTTATTAAATAACTCTGCACTTGTTAAACAACCCTATTCCTCCTCTTCTGAGCCCCTGGAAACCACCCTTCTACTTTCTATGAATTTAGCTATTCTAGGGACCTCATAGAAATGGAATCATACAGTATTTGTCCTTTTGTGTCTGGCTGATTTCACTTACCATGCTATCTTCAAGGTGCACCTACACTGGTAGTGTGTGTCAGAATGTCCTTCCTTTTTAAGGCTGAATAATATTCCATTCAATGGCTATACCACATTCTTTCCACATTTGGCTGTTGTGAATAATGCTGCTATGAACATAGATGTGCATGTATCTGTTTGAGTCCCTTCTTTCCATCCTTTGGGGTATAGGTATGAAATTGATGGACAATATGGTAACTTTATGTTTGGGTTTAAAAATCTTAAATTATTTTTAATCTTTGGAAAGAGAGAACAACTCATTATTTTTTATACATGGTTGGGAAAATAAAATCCACTCTAGTGGAAGATCTGGAAATGTCAGGTTTTTACCTACTCATAAACAATTCAAAAAAAGTAAATGATCATACCTTCAGGGACTCCTAAAAGCATTGGCTAAATATGGTTGAAATATTAAAATTAAGGCCAGGAACAGTGGCTCAAACATGTAATCCTCACACTTTAGGAGGCTGAGGTGTGCAGATCACTTGAGGTCAGGAGTTTGAAACCAGCCTGTCCAACGTGGTGAAACCCCATTTCTGCTAAAAATACAAAAATTATACAGGCGTGGTGGCACGCGCCTGTAATCCCAGCTACTCAGGAGGCTGAGGCAGGAGAATTGCTTCAACCTGGGAGGCAGAGGTTGCAGTAAGCCAATATCACACCACTGCACTTCAGCCTGGGTGACAGAGCAAGAATCCAACTCAAAAATAAAAATAAAATTAAAAAATAAAAATTAACTGGCTTTCAATTATTGCCAAAAAATAATACTAAAGTTAGCAAAGACATTTGATATTATAGATATGGACGTAGATATTCCCAAAACCCAATTTCACTCAATGATCTGAACCTAACCAGTAATCCAGATAAAGGGAAGTGATGTGGAGTAAACGCTTGAAGCCCTAATTCCCAATGTGATGGTATTTGGAAGTAGGACCTTTGAGAGGTAATTAGGTATAGATGAGGTCATGAGGGAGGAGTCCCCGTGATGGTATCAGTGCCCTTATTAGGAAAAGAAAGGACTGAGCTCTCTCTCTCTCTCCATGTGAGGACACAGCAAGAAGACGGCCATCTGCAAACCAGGAAGAGAGCCCTCAAGAACTGAATCAGTCGCCGTCTTTATTCTAGACTTCCTAGCCCTTTAGAACTATGAGAAACAAACTTTTGTTATTTAAGCCACCCAATTGATGGCATTTCTATAGCAGCCCAAACTGACTATGATAAGAAGTAATTTTGATTATTTTCCTACTCCCAACTGTCTAATGTTTGTTGTTTTTTAAATCGGTGAGCTTCTTTCGGTGCTAAGTGCTGACCTAGCAAACCTTAGCTGCATCCGGGGATGCAGTGTTGGGGACTCAGAGAAACAGCCCCAGGCACAAGAAGGTGGAAAGAGCACACGAACCAGCACTCCCCACTCCTCCGCCCCTGCCCCCAGCACTCACTGTCAGGACTTAGTGGTTCTCCTGTCTGGAGTGAGTGACCTTAGACAAAACCCCTGGCCCTTCTGAGCCAGTCAAGCTGCTAGACTGATCTAATGAGATTCTGTATGTGGACAGCAAAGAGGGCCATAGAACTGTGAGTCCTCACTGGCCCGAAGGAAAGAACTCATTCTACCTAAGTGAATTTCTCTACCTAACTAAAGTCCAGAGACAAAGTCCACTTAGTAAGTTTGAATGGAAATAACTGCTGAAACATATGACATATTTATATTCCTTCTTTTTAGTCTTTATTTGCTAGCTCAAGGTCACCATGAATGCCGACTGTTCTACCTCTATCTACTGTACAATGGTCTTTCCAGGAGCTACTGTCAAGTCTGTATATTGAATTCTCCCATCCTGTTGAATGGAATGAGGATTTTTCTGAAAGCTAAATCTCCTTGCTCAAGACCATACACACAGAAGGTACAATGCATGGGCTGAACCTACAAGGAACTCCAGAAAAGAACCTAAAGTTATGTTTTTGAAGAAATCTCTGATTTTAGGCACAGAGACCTCAACTTTTTCATCACTGCATTCCCAGTGCCTGGCATATAGTAGATGTTCAGGAAACCTTTACTATATTCCAATAAAACGATCAGGTAAAGATCCCTCAAACTCTGATTATTTCACAGTTCTGGGTATTTGGTTTCAATTATTTCAATGCAAAGCTATTCAACAAGTCCACAAATACCGTATTAAGTCCCTACAGTGTACAAACAAAACTATCGTACAGGATTGAAAAATAAGCGTGTTCCTGCTCTCTAGGATATAATCTAGTAGAGGAACTAAAATATATAAACAAGAAGAAAGAAAAGTTCTACAATTTATTATTGGGTATAAATGAGGAATCAACCAAGTTAAAGCACAGAGAATGAATTCCTTTTTTTTTTTTAAATCAGCTTTCTCAGGTTGAAGAGAATGAATTTCATCTAGCTGTAGGGTGATTTTAGAAGGTTCCATAAAGGATGTGGCAATTAAAATGGGGGTTGAGTAGGAACTCAGCAGGTGAAGAACAAGCAGAAAGCGCTTCCCAGACAAAGAAAATATATTTATAAGTAGCTTGCAGGCAGAAAAATGTGGTTTTATGGCACTATCAATGGATAGAAAGAATGACTATTCCCTTTCTCAACTCCACAGTTAGCAATAACTTACATAACTTGGCACTTAACTTCAGAGAGAGAGGAAAAGCAAATTCCAATTACCTAAATTGTACCAAATACTAAGACGGCGCTACCCTCTGACTCCCTCTGACTTTTATTCCAACTCCTCTAAATCGTGGTGTGGAGAGATGGATGACATCACCAAGCATCCTACATCTCACATGAGGAAAACAGAACAGGACATTATTCAGCATCCTCATCACCTTGCTCCATCCCAAAACATCGTCAGTGATGAGTTCTCTTGGAGGAAGATACTCAAATGAGGTGATGTAGACAGAAAAATCCCCACTGGAGGTGCTATGTGGGGTTTTCCCTCCTCCCTCTGAACTGTTCAAGCTTTCATGAAATCATCTGCACAGGCAGCCCAACCCAGCCCTGGTAAGGGCAATATCATCTGAGCCACCAATTCCTAGGCACCAGCAACGTGCTGACTTCTCCTGCAACCCTATGTACAGTACTGTGATGTGACTCATTTTAAAGCTGTGTAAAGCGGGGCTGGGCACAGTGGCTCACGCCTATAATCCCAGCACTTTGGGAGGCTGAGGCGGGTGGAGCACCTGAGGTCAGGAGTTCGAGACCAGCCTGACCAACATGGTGAAACTCCCATCTCTACTAAAAATACAATTAGCCGAGCATGGTGGTGGGCACCTGTAATCTCAGCTACTCAGGAGGCTGAAGCATGAGAATCACTTGACCTGGGAGGCAGAGGTTGCAGTGAGCCGAGATCGCACCACTGCACTGCAGCCTGGGCAACAAGAATGAAACTCCATCTCTAAATAAATAAATAAAGTTGAGTAAAACAAGATCAGAGACAGAATTCACTTCCCAGACATCACACCATTGGCTAGAGGCGAAGCTGGGATTTTCATCCAGGTATCTGCGACTCCAAAGCCCGTGGTCTTTCTTTGCTAGGCTGATGCCTCAGCAAAACTCAAAAGACCAGTTCTTCCTTCAACAGCGACTGTGCACCAGTGTTCTGGTGCCACCATTTCTAGATGTGTTTCCGTTCCACCAGCAAAGAAATGTAGCTGGCCACAAGGTCTCACCGCCCTGGCAGCAATGCTTAAAATGCAAGGCGTCCTCCACGTTTTTGAATTGAAAATAGGTCACTATGAAACAAAACTCAGACCTAAGATGTACCCAGCCTCCTTTCTTTTCTCCCTATGGGATTCCCTCTCTCTTCTCTAGTTCCAGAGTGCCCTCTTATCTGACAAAAGTAATTTCCAGACACTTTATTATGGTAACATCTTTCCAGTTCCACTTCCTGTCTGGGTCTTGGGATGAAGGAATCAACTCCTTATGCAATGGGACCTCTGGACCATCAAACCCTTACCTCAGAAACACCCCCTTTCCTCTCTCAGATAGACCTGAGGTTTCTTTCTTTGGCAGAGGATAAAAGCTCTCATTTCAAAATTAGGGACTGGCCTTAAAATGCTGACACCATTGTGAGGGGTGAGGGCTCCTGCAGACAGCTCTGGACTGACTCCAACTTAGAAGACTCGGGCTCTGCGGTCTAAGGGACACACGGTGGCTTGGCAATGTCCCTTGGAGAGTGGTGTCCTCCCTGGGAAGCCCCAGGAGCTGCCCTGTCCTGCCCCCAGTGTCACTTGCCAGGCTAACTTTCAGTAACTCTATAATTCCGTGATCAAAACTCATCCAAGGTATAAATTACTATTACCAGATTCTCTTTTGAGAGAATGTTTTGATAAGAAAGTGATGAAAAAAAGGAGAATAATACTAAATGCCTCGAAGTGGATAAGAGAAAAAAAGACATAGAATAAGGACACGGTCCTTTGACCATCTTCTTGTTTTGCCCAGGACTATCCGATGCCTCATCCTCACAGTTAAGCCAATGATCCTCATTCCTACCAGAACAATTTTTTTTTTTTTTTTGAGATGGAGTCTCTCTCTGTCACCCAGGCTGGAGTGCAGTGGCACAATCTCGGCTCACTGCAAGCTCCGCCTCCTGGTTCACACCATTCTCCTGCCTCAGCCTCCAGAATAGCTGGGACTACAGGCGCCCACCACCACACCCAGCTAATTTTTTGTATTTTTAGTAGAGATGGGGTTTCACAGTGTTAGCCAGGATGGTCTCCATCTCCTGACCTCGTGATCTGCCCGGCTCAGCCTCCCAAAGTGCTGGGATTACAGGCATGAGCCACCGTGCCCGGCCTCAATAGACCATTTTCTTATTGAAGATAAATTATGATTATCATGCCCACTTTACAGAAGTGGTAACATAGTCCCCTGGCAGACATCTGTATTTGTTTCCTGTGGTTGCTGCAACCAACGATCACAAAGTTAATGGCTTAGAACTATACAAATGTGGCCAGGCATGGTGGCTCATGCCTGGAATCCCAACACTTTGAGAAGCCAAGGCAACAGGATTGCTTGAGGCCTGGAGTTGGAGATGACCAGCCTGGGCAATATAGCAAGACCCCATCTCTACAAAAAATTTAAAAATTAGCCAGGCATGGTAGGTAATGCATGCCTGTAGTCCCAGCTACTTGAAAGGCTGAGACAGGAGGATGGCTTGAGCTGGGAGTTGCAGGTTGCAGTGAGCTACAATCACACTACTGCACTCCAGCCTGAGCAACAGAGTGAGGCTCTGTCTTCAAACAACAACAAAGAAAAACACAAATATATTATCTTATAGTTCTGGAAGTCAGAAGTCCTGAAGTCAAGATACTGGGAGGGCTGTATTCCTTCTGAAGGCTCTAGTGGATAATTTATTTGCCCTTTTTTTTTTTAGATGGAGTTTCGCTGTCACCCAGGCTGGAGTGCAATGGCACGATCTGGGCTCACTACAACTTCCACCTCACAGGTTCAAGCAATTCTCCTGCCTTAGTCTCCCAAGTAGCTGGGATTACAAGTGCTCGCCACCACACCCAGCTAATTTTTGTATTTTTAGTAGCAATGGGGTTTCACCATATAGGCCCGGCTGGTCTAGAACACCACCCACCTTGGCCTCCCAAAGGGCTGGGATTACAGTCGTGAACCACCACGCCCGGCCTCTTTGCCTTTTCTCACTTCCAGAGGTTGCCTGCATTCCTTGGCTCATGGCCCCTTCCACCATCTTCAAAGTCAGCAATGCAGCAACTTCCAGCCAATCTCTCTCTCTTTCTCCTTCTTTCTCTCTTCCTTTCTCTCTCTTCTTCCATCATCACATGGCTTTCTGACTCTGACCCTCCAGCCTCCCTCTTATAAGGACATTTATCGTTACATTATTATTCCCACCCAGATAACCCCAAATAATCTCTCTATCTCAACATCCTAATGTAGTCACATCTGCAATGTGCTTTTTGCCATATAAAGTAACATGTTCACAAGTGTCAGGAATTAGGACATGCACATCTTTAGGGGGAATCTTTGGGGGCACATCTTTCAGGGGACATTGTTCAGCCAACCACAACATCTATTAAATTCGATCTAAATTTTTTTTCAAAAATATAATCTCAATCCCATTTTGAGAATCAGGATAGTCTATAATCGATCATGTTTTGTTGCTATGGGAAACATTTCAAAAGGACATTTTAAGTTTTAGAATGTTCCAAGATATAAGAGAAAGGCTTAAAAGAAGTATTTTTAATCAAGAAGACAAAAGGAAAGCGAGGCAAATTAATTTAAAAAATCACGTAAGCAGTGATGGATCACGAATTCCTTCATTAAAGAAACACTGAAAAACCACATGGGTTGTGCTAAAAAGCAACTAGACATCGCAGAGTTCCAACTGACCTGATTAGACACAGACACGCAGATTCATCATTCTGCCCTGAGTGAGGACAAGCTCAGGCCACCCGTGCCTGGCTCAGTATCATTGATGAAAAAAATCCGACAGATTCACCAGCCCCTCCACTCCAGCCGTGAGCAACAGAGGTGTCATCTTCCTGTACAAAGCACCAGACACCTGCCCATACACAGCTCATGAAACCATCATCACAACACCACCGGGAAGCCAGGCAAGCATTTCCACTCTCCTGTGTCGGGTCAAGAAGTCAGGGCTCAAGGAAGTCAAGAGACTTGCCCAAGATCACATGTTTAATGGCTGGTGGAGGCAGGACTAGCCCAGGCAAGAAGGCACACTTTTCCCCCAGATCTATCCACAGGATCTTCAACAAGAAATAGACCTTCAGCAGGGCACGGTGGCTCATGCCTGTAATCCCGGCACTTTGGGAGGCTGAGGCAGGCAGACCACTTGAGTTCAGGAGTTTGAGACCAGCCTTGCCAACATGGCAAAACCCTGTCTCTACAAAAAATACAAAAATTAGCTGGGTGTGGTGGCAGGTGACTGTAATCCCAGCTACTCAGGAGGCTGAGGCAGGCAGATCACTTGAGGTCAGGAGTTCGAGACCAGCCTTGCCAACATGGCTAAAGCCTGTCTCTACAAAAAAATACAAAAATTAGCTGGGTGTGGTGGTGGGCACCTGTAATTGCAGCTACTTGGGAGGCTGAGGCAGGAGAATCACTTGAACCCAGGAGGTGGAGGTCGCAGTGAGCCAAGATCACACTACTGCACTCCAGCCTGGGTGACAGAGTGAGACCCTATCTCAAAACAAACCAAAAAAAAAAAAAAAAAAGAGAAATAGACCCTTAGTGAACCATGCTGATCCTGCTAAGACCTCTCCTTTAACTCAGATGGGCTCTTTCACAATTCCACAATTCCCTGCAGTCTTCATTTCAAATCTTTTACTATCCTTCTTCACCCAGCACCACTCTTTCTCAGACAGTCCCTCCCCAAACTTATCTGAAAAATTCTATCTTAATGCAGTGTTCATCTTTTCTAGCCACCGGCTCCTCCTCTTAAAAATAAGCCTGGGATCTAAATAAGATGATTAGGAAAGGCTGAACTGTGAGAGGTTCAAACAAGGAGCCTGGAAGTCAGACAGCCTGGGTCTGCCACCTGGCTTTGCCTTGCTAGCTGCGTGACCTTGAGGCAGTAACTTAACCTCTCCATGCCTTAGCATTCTCATCTGGAAATCAGAATAATGACAGCATAGGACCTGGCAGAGCAGTTGTGAATACTGAATGAGAGTGATGTCAGGCACATGAATAGCCTGGCTCCTGCACCCATACTCTTAACCACTCACATGTGGTACAGACTTATTTTGGGGGTCATCTGACATATAGTTCAGATGTCTGTCCCCTCCAAAACTCATGTTGAAATGTGATCCCTGGTGCTGGAGGTGGGGCCTGGTGGGAAGTGTTTGGGTCATGGGGTGGATCCCTCATGAATGGTTTGGTGCCCTCCCTGAGGTAATGAGTGAGTTCTTGCTCTAATTAGTTCATGTGGGAGCTGGTTGTTTAAAGAGAGGCTGGCATCTCGCTTACTACCCCCTTGTGATGTGATGCCCACTCCCCTTCCTCTTCCCACCACGAGTAAAAGCTCCCTGAGGCCTCACCAGAAGTCAAGCAGATGCAGGCACCACGCTCATACAGCCTGCAGAACCATGAGCCAAATAAACCTCTTTTCTTCGTAAATTACCCAGTCTCAGGTATCCCTATATAGCAATGCAAAACGATCTCATACACCATCCTTTTCCAACCTCTGTGAGGTTAAGGGCCTGGCTTTCCTTTATCCTTGGCTGTTGGGCAGGGTCTCTCTGGTCACCCCAATGTTCCCCCTGCTCCATCCCACTAAAGACATAGAGACCAGACCAATCATCTGGGAGCTGAGGCTGCATCATTTCAAGCTCAGAAAACTTCCAAGATCCCCCAGCCACCTCCCTACTACAGTCCCATCTTTCGACCTGGTACCCTAAGCCCCCAGACCTAATCAGCCCTTCAATTCTGCTTCTGATGTGCCCACCTCTCACCTTCCACTCTGGTTAAAGCCCCACAGCCTCCAAGGTCCAACACACACCAAACTTCCACATCACAGAATTTTTTTCATTCTGCCCTTTATTATACTATCTATCTCAATTGTTCTCATCCTTCAGGGCCCATCTCAAGTGCCTCCCTCTGTCTGAGCAGTTACACCAGGACATTCCTTCTCTTTCCTCTGAACTACTTTTTTTTTTTTTTCCTTTTTTCTTGAAACGGAGTGTTGCTCTGTTGCCCAGACCAGAGTGCAGTGGTGTGATCATAGCTCACTGCAGCCTCAACCTCCCTGGGCTTAAGCAATCCTCCCACATCAGCCTTCCAAGCAGCTAAGACTATAGGTACACATCACCATGCCCAGCTCATTTTGTTTATTTTTTGTACAGACAAGGCCTCACTCTGTTGTCCAGGCTAGTCTCAAACTTCTGGGCTCAAGCAATCCTCCTGCCTCAGCTTCCCAAAGTGCTAGGATTACAGGCATAAGCTACCATGCCATAGCTTATTTTCTGTAGTGTTTATGGCATCTAATAGATTACATGAATATGGGTGAGTTGTGGTGATGGAAAGGTTCTGTATATTAACTGTATCAATGTCAATATCCTGGTTGTAATACAGTACCATAGATTTGCAAGACATAACCACTGGGGGACACTGGACAAAGGGTAGAGGCACCTTCCTGCATTATTTTTTACAACTGCATGTGACTCTACACACATCTCACAATAGGAAGTTTAATTTTAAAAATATAGATTAAGAATTACTCATAATTAATTAATTGATCAATCATTAAGGTTATTCAGCACCCAATTTTGCCGCACACCACACAAGATATCTTACTTATGTAAATCTTAATGCTTCCCCAAAGTCCAGACTCAGTTTTGTAATGGCCTATTCAGAATCTCCACCTAGATAGCTAATAAGTATTGGACTCAACACATTCCAATACCGAGCTCCTGGACTTTCCTTCTCCCCTCTCAGTTAATCTCACCTCTATTCTTCTAGTTGATTGAGCCAACCATCTTGCTAGTCATCCCTCACTTCTTTCTTCCTCTTGCACTCCACATCTACCCCCCATCCCAATCAGCAAATCTTGGTAAGTCCACCTTTGAAATAGATCCAGAATCTGTCCAGGCACAGTGACTCACATCTCTATTCCCAGCACTTACGGAGGCTAAGGCAGGCCGATCGCTTGAGCTCAGGAGCTTGAGGCCAACCTGGGCAACATGGTGAGACCTCTTCTCTACTAAAAATACAATAAAAAATTAGCCATGTGTGGTGGTGCATGCCTGTGGTCCCAGCTACTACTCAGGAGGCTGAGGTGGGAGGACTGCTTGAGCCCAGGGTGGGTGGAGGTTGCAGTGGGCTGTGATCACACCACTGCACTCCAGCCTGAATGACAGAGCAAGACCCTGTCACAAAAAAAAAAAAAAAAAAAAAAAGAAAGAGAGAAAGAGGAAGAAAGGGAGGGAGGAAGGGAGGGAGGGTGGGAGGGAGATCCAGAATCCCACTGCTCCTTCCAACCTCCAGGGCCACCACCCTTGTCCTAGCCACCACTATATCTCATCTGGATTATTACAAAGCCTCCACGCTACTCCTACTCCTGTTCCTGCTTATTTTATTTTCTATAATTCTTATAATATAATAGACTATGCCTCCTGCCACAAGAGCAGAAGCTCTATGGGAATTCTACTTTGCTTATTGCTGCATCCTGGAGCTTAAAACTGTGCTTGAAACATTATAGGCACTCAATCAACATTTGTGAATGAATGAGCAAATCAATGAATATTATGCCTTCGGTATAAAAAACTTCACAAAGTTACTTATTATTGTCTCATTTTTACAAATGGGGAAACTGAGGGCCAGAGAAGGTCAAGGCTCTGGAAGGGATGAGAGGTGAAGTTCCCCTATTCTGAGACTGGCATTCCATTCACCCTGTTCTACCTGGACTTAGTCTCTTGGCTGGGTCCTCAGAGGCTGGACCTGTGTCTTATTGATCATTTTGGTTTTCAGCATCTGGGAATACTGCTTAGATATTGCAGAGATGCAATAAAAACTTGAAGAATGAATGCAAATTTTTGATCATTTTATGAAAATGTACCAAATTCAGTTATGAGTTTATTTCTCATTTATTTGTTACCTCTATGGAACTGACACCTTCATCCTTACAACTTTCTTCTGTGAGTCAAGGTGTGATTCTAAGATAACAATTCCCATTTGTGTTAGTTTGTTTTAAGGGCTGCTATAAAGACATAACGTGAGACTGGGTAATTTATAAAAGAAAGCAGTTTAATTGACTCACAGTTCTGCATGGCTGAGGGGCCCTCAGGAAACTTACAATCATGGCTGAAGTTGAAAGGGAAACAAGTACATCTTACCATGGCGAAGCAGGAGAAACAGAGCATGTGCAGGAGAAACTGTCATTTATAAAACCATCAGATTTCGTGAGAACTCACTGTCATAAGAACAGCATGGGGGAACTGCCCCCATGATCCAATCATCTCCCACCAGGTCTCTCCCTGGACATGTGGGGATTACAATTCAAGATGAGATTTGGGTAGGGACACAAAGCCAAACCATATCCCCATTTTTTTTTTTTAGACAAAGTCTCACTCTGTTGCCCAGGTTGGAGTGCAGTAGTGCGATCCCAGCTCACTGCAACCTCCGCCTCCCAGGTTCAAGCGATTCTCCTGCCTCCGCCTCCGGAGTAGCTGGGACTACAGGGGTCTGCCACCACACCTGGTCAATTTTTATATTTTTAATAGTGATGGGGTTTCACCATGTTGGCTAGGCTGGCCTCGAACTCCTGGCCTCAAGTGATCTGCCCACCTCAGCTTACCAAAGTGCTGAGATTACAGGCCTGAGCAACTGTGCCCAGCCTCATATCCCCATTTTACCGGAAGGCAAACTGAGGCTCCATTTCTGCTCTTCTTGGTGTCTCTGACCATTGGGTAGCACTGCCTGTCAGCAAACCAGACCCACTACTGCCCAGAATACACAGGAACCTTTCTCGGTGCTGCGCTGTCTCTCTTGTGTAGTACACTATAGAATCTTGTGATGAAGTATTTGCTGTTGGATTTCCTTAGGCTGGCAATGAACAATTTTATAGCTGCCTTCTCTACAGATGCCCTGGTTTTTGTTGCACAGAATTTGCTCAGGACTGCATCAAATTTGGGGAGAATGCAGAGAACATGATTGTTTGAGCGTACTTGATTTGTCTCTGCCTGGTAATCTGTTAAGGCCATGAAGGAACAACGTGATGCATGAGTCCCCTGCCTGGATCCATCGTCTGCTGTCCCCACTCATCAGCCTCCCAAGTGACTTGTAGCTATCTCGAGCACACACACAGAGCCGCTGTCTCTACGAAGACAAATGTGTTTTACTGTGAGAGGGCAATGCTTCAGGGCAAAAAACACATTATAATCAAACACAGTGATCAGAGGCTCACAGGGCACTTCCTCACTCCGTTGTTTTTTTTTGTTTTTTTGCTGAGGGGACAGAATCTGTTTATGAGCTCTTAGTCATAACATGCAGCACAAGTCAACCTGAAGCCATTAGCACTTACCTTCACGTCTTAGCTCCCTTACATAAATATCCCCCCTCCCCCACTCACCAAGACACAGTCTTGCTTGCCCTGTCGCCCAGACTGGAGTGCAGTGGTGCCATCTCGGCTCACTGCAACCTCTGCCTCCCAGGTTCAAGCAATTCTCCTGCCTCAGCCTCCGGAGAAGCTAGGATTACAGGCTTGCGCCACCACGCCCGGCTAATTATTATTTTTTTATTTATTTATTATTTATTTATTGTATTTTTAGTAGAGATGGGGTTTCTCCATGTTGGTCAGGCTGGTCTTCAACTCTTGACCTCATGATCCACCCACCTTGGCCTCTCAAAGTGCTGGAATTACAGGCATAAGCCGCCATGCCTGGCCTTTCTTTTCTTTTCTTTTCTTTTCTTTTTTTTTTTTTTTTTGAGACGGAATCTCTGTCACCCAGCCTGGAGTGCAGTGGCACGATCTCAGCTCACTGCAACCTCTGCCTCCTGGGCTCAAGCGATTCTCATGCTTCAGCTTCCCCATTACGGGTGCCTGCCATCACACCCGGCTAATTCTGTTTGTTTGTTTGTTTATATTTTTAGTAGACAGGGTTTCACCATGTTAGCCAGGCTGGTCTCGAACTCCTGATCTCGCAATCCGCCTCAGCCTCCCAAAGTGCTGGGATTACAGGGGTGAGCCATACACCCAGCCTTTTTCTTTTCTTTTCTTTTTCTATTATTATTTTTTTTTTTTTGAGATGGAATATCGCTCTGTCACCCAGGCTGGAGTTCAGTGGCATGATCTCGGCTCACTGCAACCTCTGCTTCCTGGGTTCAAGCGATTCTCATGCTTCAGCTTCCTGAGTAGCTGGGACTACAGGTGCCCCTACCAAGCTTGGCTAATATTTTTATATTTTTAGTAGAAACAGGGTTTTGCCATATAGGCCAGGCTGGTCTTGAACTCCTGACCTCAAGTGACCCACCGGCCTCAGCCTCCCAAAGTGCTGGGATTACAGCTGTGAGCCACCACGCCCAGCCTAGCTCACTTAAATAATTTTTTTTTTTTTTTTTTTTGAGACAAAGTCTCGCCCTGTCGCCCAGGCTGGAGTGCAGTGGCGCAATCTCGGCTCACTGCAACCTCCATCTCCAGGGTTCAAGCCACTCTCCTGCCTCAGCCTCCCGAGTAGCTGAGATTACAGAGGCACACCACCACGCTGGCTAATTTTTGTATTTTTAGTAGAAATGGGGTTTCACCATGTTGGTCAGGCTGGTCTCAAACTCATGATCCACCCGCCTCGGCCTCCCAAGGTGCTGGGATTACAGGCGTGAGCCACTGTGCTGGGCCTAAATAAATATTCTTTAAGGAGAGATACACTGAAGCAATGGGCACTTTTCAAGATTTCACAACTTGTGGGGACATTATTAGTGTCCTATTAGATGGGGGGCTTTTTTGCCCCTACACTTCAAGAAATTCCATCTCGAAGAATTCTTGCCTGGCCTGATACAGTGGCTCACACCTATGATGCCAGCTCTTTAGGAGGCCTACGTGGGAGGGTCGCTTGAGGTCAGGAGTCTGAGACAAGCCTGAGCAATAGAGTTAGACCTCATCTCTACAAAAAGTTTTAAAAATTAGCCGGGTGTGGTGGCATGTGCCTGTGGTCCCAGCTACTTGGGAGGCTGAGGTAGGAGGATCACTCGAGCCCAGGAGTTCAAGGCTGTTGTGAACTATGATCATGCCGCTACACTCCAGCCTGGGTGGAGCAAGACCCCATCTCTAAAAAAGAAAAATGAAGCACGCGCGCACACACACACACACACACACACACACACACACACACAGACACACACTCCTAAAAAAGATGACCAAAATTCTGGATTCACAGATAAGACATGGTTTTTCCCTTTCACATTAAAATATCCTTCACACTTTCCAGTGTTGTTCAATCAATTCTTTTTTTTTTTTTTCAAATTTGAGACCGGGTTTTGCTCTGTCACCCAAGCTGGAACACAATGGCACCATCATAGCTCACTGCAGCCTCAAACTCCTGGGCTCAAGCAATCCTCCTGCCTCAGCCTTCCAAAGTGCTGGGATTACAGGCATGCATGACCATGCCTGACCCAGTTAACTCATTTTTAATTGGACAGACTGGGAAAAGATAAAGGAAATTCGTTATTGCTCTATTCCCTTACTCCTTCCCTCTGACAGGCCAAGCAACAGTACTAATACTCAGCTATCGCCAAGTACCCTGCCATGTGCCAGGCATCATGCCACATCCTCCTCCCAGTTGGTGGGTGATTATATTCCCCACTGTATTAGTTCATTTTCACACTGCTATAAAGATACTACCCAAGACGTGGCAATTTATAAAGAAAACAGGTTTAATTGACTCACAGTTCCACATGGCTGGGGAGGCCTCAAGAAACTTACAATCATGGCAGAAAGGGAAGCAAGGCACGTCTTACATGGTGGCAAGAGAGAGAGCATGCGCAGGGGAAACTGCCACTTACAAAACCATCAAATCTTGTGAGAACTCACTATCATGAGAACAGCATGGGGGAATCCGCCCCCATGATCCAATCACCTCCCACCAGGTCCCTCGCTAGACACGTGCATATTGCAATTTGGATTACAATTGTTGATGAGGTTTGGGTGGGGATACAGCCAAACCATATCACCTCATTTGACAGATGAGGACACTGAGATGTGTGACTGTTTAAAAGTTGCCCAAGGGAAATGAAAATTAAAACCACAATGAGATGCTACCTTACTCTTGTAAGAATGGCCACAATTTTAAAAATAAAAAAAAATAGATGTTGGCATGGTTGTGGTGAAAAGGGAACACTTCCACACTGCTGGTGAGAATGTAAACTAGTACAACCACTATGGAAAACAGTGTGGAGATTCCTTAAAGAACTAAAAGTAGAACTACCATTCAATCCAGCAATCCCACTATGGGGTTCCTACCCAAAGGAAAAGAAGTCATTCTATGAAAAAGAAACATGCACACACTTTTATAGCAGCACAGTTCACAACCGCAAAAATGTGGAACCGACCTCAATGTCCATCAACCAACGAGTGGATAAAGAAAATGTAGTATATGTGCACCATGGAATACTACTCAGCCATAGAAAAGGAATGAAACAATGGCCTTTGCAGCAACTTAGATAGAGTTGGAGGCCATTATTCTAAGTGAAGTAACTCAGGAAGGGAAAACCAAATATTGTATTTTCTCACTTCTAAGTGGGAGCTAAGCTACGAGGATGCGAACGCATAAGAATGATATAATGAACTCTGGAGACTCGAGGGGGAAGGGTGGAAGGGGAGTGAGGGATAAAAGACTACATATTGAGTATGGTGCACTCTGCTTGGGTGATGGGTGCAACAAAATCTCAGATAGCACCACTAAAGAACTTACCCACGTCACCAAAACCCACCTGTACCTCAAAAACTATTGAAATGAAATTTTTTTTAAAAAAACTTGCCTAAGAGCACAGAGATCATAAACAAAACATCCAGGATTTGACACAAGTTCAGTGTGATTTCACAATCCCTGGAATTTGCTCCTTCACCGGCAAGAAGTCAAGCTCCTTATCCATGGGGCGGCCCTAATTATAGGCAGGCAATCTTTGATTTCCTGCAGTCTATTTACAGTTCCATTTAGCAGAGGAAACTACAGCATGTTTCTATGATACCCTGAAAAAGAGATTTGTGTGGCCAGGAGCCAGAGTGAACTTCCTTTAAAATCAGAGACAGCTACTGGGTTTAGATCAGTTTCTGATTCAAACAAGCAGTTTGAAAGAGAACTCCATCAATCAATAACCCAAGGGCACTGTCAATCAATAAACCAGATTAATTGAGCACAAATAGGTGACTTTTTGAACTCAAAGTGTTCATCTTTCTGATAGGGGATTTTGGCTTTCAGAATACTATGGAAAACTAGGGGACTAAGCATGGCATGTTAAACACAGCCAAAATATATGAAGAAGCCGGCCAGGCAGCGGTGGCTCACGCCTGTAATCTCAGCACTTTGAGAGGCTGAGGTGGGCAGATCACCCGAGGTCAGGAGTTCGAGACCAGCCTGGCCAACATGGTGAAACCCTGTCTCTACTAAAAATACAAAAATTAGCTGGGTGTGGTGATGGGCGCCTGTAATCCCAGCACTTTGGGAGGCTGAGGAGGGCAGATCACCCAAGGTCAGGAGTTTGAGACCAGCCTGGCCAACATGGTGAAACCCTGTCCCTACTAAAAATTAAAAAAAAAAAAAGAAAGAAAGAAAATTAGCCAAGCATGGTGGCACACACCTATAATTCCAGTTACTAGAGAGGCTGAGGCAGGAGAATTGCTTGAACCTGGGAGATGGAGGTTGCAGTGAGCTGAGATTGCATCACTGCACTCCAGCCTGGGCAACAGAGCGAGACTCCATTTCAATTTAATATACATATATATATATATACACACATATATATACTTAAAATTTAATTTAAATTTAAATATATTTAATTTAAAAAATTTAATTAAAAAATATATATACATATAAAAGATATGAAGAAACTTAGCTGGAGAAGCAGTGACTCCCAATTCTCCAGCCACCACTGACCACCTTGTGATCAAGCATGATTAAGACTGCTGGGCCTTGGGGATGGGTCTTTGGCTGTCTTCTCATTATCATCACTTCAGTATACTGAAGACTCCAAAATCTGTATATCTGGGATAAACACTTTGAGTCCCAGAAATCAAAATGCAAGAACCCACTGGACATCTCCAGTAAGATGACCTTCAGTTCTCATCATCATCCCACCCTATCCAGACTCCCTGTCCCTGGTCTCGGCGGTTGTCACCACCTATACCTCATTACCTAGTTAAGCGGCCACACACCTCACTCCTCACCCCCACATCCATATCTCATCAAGATGTATTACAGTAGAGACAATTTAACATGGTAGTTAATTAAGAGCATGGGCTTTGGAGTCCGATTAAGCTGAGCGGGAATCCCGCTCCCACCAATTATGAGTTGTGTGACTCAGGCAAGTGACTTAATCCCTTTCACATTAATTTCTCTCATCTGTATAATGGGGACACCAATGCCTCCCAGTTATTGCAAACATCAAATAGAATAACATAAACACAACAAGGGTCTGTATTTTTAAATTCCCACGCCAACTTCTCCCCAACTCATTGCTCCTTCCTCAGCCTAAGCCCTTTCCTTTCTCCCCGAACTATGCAAAAGGGCTTCTGGTTGTTGCCCCAGCCTCAAGGCCCACTTCTCTCAAATCCATTCTGCAAACCACAGCCAATGCAACCTTTTAAAATGCAAAAAGGATCTCATCAGCAAGCATCAATATACCTTGTCCAGTCTTCCCACCGAAAGCAAAACACTCCAGTGCTTTGGGAGGCCAAGGTGGGAAGACAGCTTGAAGCCTTGGATTTGAGACCAACCTGGACAACAGAGTGAGATCCCATCTCTACAAAAAATGTAAAAATTAGCCGAGTGTGATGGCACACACCTGTAGTTCTAGAGGCCAGGAGTGTGAGGCTGCAATGAGCTATGATTGCACCACTGCACTTCAGCCTGGGAGACAGAGCAAGACTCCGTTTCTGGAAAAAATAAAATAAAAAACAAAGCAAAACAAAGCAAAAGCCCTGTGCAGTGATAAGAAAAGAAGCCCAGTTCATGAAGTGTAAATTAGCAACTGATGTTACCCTTTTTGCTGAAATCCTTTGACAAACTCCTTTTGTTGAACTCCGTATGACAAAACTTACAGATCTGTCTTCTCTCCAGAAAAAATCATCACTACTCATAAAGACACACAATATTGTTAAGCTCCACAGGTGCACAGACCCCAGGTTAAAAACTTCAGACTTAGGCTGCTAGGGTGATCCACCACAGTCATGGAGATTCAAAATTTGAAACATATTTCTTGACTTGCATACTGAGGATCTTCAAAATCTGGCAAGAGACTTCGGCAGCAGCTCAGGGCACTTTTCCCAGAAGGAGTGGCACCTCCGAAGGGATCTTAAAGGGAGTAGCACAAAACCATGAACAATCAGGCACCTGAAACCCTCAAGTTTTATACCCCCAGTGGGTGCTGGCTACGCCACTGCACTTGGCTATCTGAGGAGCCCCCCACACAGATGTAAGAAACACTAAGTTCTCAGATTTGTCTCCATGACACCCCTTTTCCCACTTCCCCCCACCACAGCACCAGATGGCAGAGAAGCAAGCTCTCCAAAGTCTCCTACAAATTGCACAGGGGTACCAGACCAAAAATTTTATGATCTGTCATCCCTACGGTGCTTCTAGGCTCAAAGATGTTAAATTGCCACCCAGATGGTTGAGGTCTGCAACATACCCTGAGGCTCATTTCACTGGATACGAGCAGAGTAACAGCAGCAAAGCCCAAACCAACTGGCACCAGCTTAAAAACTATCAGTAGGCTGGGCACGGTGGCTCTCGCCTGTAATCCCAGCACTTTGAGAGGCTGAGGAGGGTAGATCACCTGAGGTCAGGAGTTCGAGACCAGCTAGGCCAACATGGTGAAACCCATCTCTACTAAAAATACAAAAATTCGCCGGGCGTGGTGGCACGCACCTGTGATCTCAGCTACTCGGGAGGCTGAGGCAGGAGAATTGCTTGAAACTGCGAGGCAGAGGTTGCAGTGAGCGGAGATCACGCCACTGCATTCTAGCCTGGGTGACAGAGCGAGACTGTCTCAAAAAAACAAAAACAAGAACAAAAACACAAAAAAATCTATCTGTACACATGAGCATGTAAATGGTGGCACACTCCTGAGGCCAGCATCACCTGCAGTCCTGAAACCATTTATTTCAGCAGCTTTTTTTTTTACTTAGAGTATCACTCTGTTGCCAAGGCTGGAGTGCAGTGGCTGGAGTGCGATCATAGCTCACTGCAGCCTCAAAGACCTGGGCTTAAGCGATCCTCCTGCCTCAGCATCACAAATAGCTGGGACTACAGGTGTGCACATCACGCTTGGATAACTTTTTCAACGATTTTCTGTAGAGATGGGATCTTCCTATGTTGCCCAGGCAAGTCTCAGATTCCTGGGCTCAAGTAATCCTCCTGCCTCGGCCTCCAGAAGCGCTGGGATTATAGGCATGAATCACCACACCCAGCCTATTTTAGCAGCTTTACAGGAAAAAACACCACCACCACATACTTTTTTCACCATCACCATAAAACTTTAGTGTAACAAACAAACTCTTAATATTGAAGTTGATGAGTAGAGTTTGGAAGCACCATTGAAACAAAAATTGCCTTGAATTTTAACCAGATGAGGTTAGGGAAACCGCAAGAGGAGTGAGAATAATCAGGGAAAAGGAACAGTCCTGAAAATAGGCATGCTAACATCCACCACCAGCAAAACGGATGGTTGGGCTCTTCCATTTTCAGAAAGCTTCACTCTTCAAACACCACCTCCCGCTTTAGAGAGGAAGGCAGAGAAATATTTCCAGTGTGTTGAACTCAAAGAGAGGCCAGTGTCACCCTCCATAGGGGAGTGAGTTCTGGTCAACCAGCCTTGATTTCAGCCTCCCCATGTCCCATCACCACTGCAGCTCCAACCCAAGGAATAAGTATTGCAGGACACATCTGTTAACTTTAAAAGGAGATCTATGGACACGTTCCCTCCTGATCCTTGGAAGCATCACACAGAGGACTCGGAAGGCCTGAATATGCAGCCATCTGCAGATGTTTCCCACGTCAAAACCCAGGTCTTAGAGGATCCTGGGTCTTTTTTGTTTCTTTTTTCTTTTTAGATTCAGGGGGTAACCTGTGCAGGTTAGTTACATGGATATATTGCATGATGCTGAGGTTTGGGCTTTGATGGAACCCATCACCCAAACAGTTAACATAGTACTACTCAAATAGGTACTTTTTCAACGTGCCCTTTTCCTCTCTCCTCTGTTTTGAAGTCCTCAGTGTCTATTGTTTCTATTATTATGTTCCCGTGTACCCAATGTTTATGTCTCACTTATAAGTGAAAACATGGAGTATTTGGTTTTCTGTTTCTGCATTAATTCACCTAGGATAATGGCCTCCAGCTGCATCCATGTTGCTGCAAAGGACATGATTTCACTCTTTTTTATGGTTGCACAGTATTCCATGTTGTATATGTACTACGTTTTCTTTAAGAGGATCCTGGTTCTATCCCTCAGGACAATTCGAGGTTTGGAAACTATTATTGGTTCCTCTTCCCTCTCCTCTCTCTGGCAATTTAAGTCTCTTACCTCCAAACCAATGAGGACAGCCATTGCGATACAAAGTGCTGAGGTTGAGGTGGGGGAGTAGGAAAGGTATCCTTATGCGCTTAGAGCTAAGACACAAAGAATCACAATGGGTTGTCCAGATTCTTCCATTTATTGACAGGCCTCTCCAGTTAGAGGCATTCACATTGTGAAGTGGCCCTGTCCTGGCAGAACAATTGCACTGGACCCTGTCCAGTGTTTTGCTTCTCCTCTAAAGAGCTACTATTTGCCCCAATGTTGGGGTGGTGGTCCTTTGCCTGGGTTTGTTCCATCATAATAAGAAGCATCATCATAACAATAACAACAATTACTATTCCTGCCATTGTTCCCATACTGTGTGTATCTGGCATGCAGTAAGTGCCCAACAGATAGGAACAATAATAGGAACAGTAATTCCTCACTTTGCATTTATTATCTCTTATTATCCCTATAAAGTATATACTATTATCCACATGGTACAGGTGAGAAAATCAAAACTCGTGGGGTGGTGAAGTAGGTCAAACGCCATCCATCTTCAACCATGCTTTTTCATTTTATTTTTTTTGTTTGTTTGTTTTTTAAGCAGGGACTCACTCTGTCATCCAAGCTGGAGTTCAATGACATGATCGTAGCTCTCTACAACCTCAAATTCCTAGGCTCACACAATCCTTCTCCCTCAGCTTGCTGGGTAACTTGGACTATAGGTACCTACCACCATGCCTGGCTAACTTTTTAATTTTTTGTACAGGCTGGTTGCCCAGCCTGTGCTATGTTGCCCACTATGTTGCCCAGGCTGGTCTTGAACTCCTGGCCTCAAGTAATCCTCCCTCCTCCGCCTCCCACAGTGTTGGGATTACAGGTGCGAGCCACCATGCCCAGCCTAATGAGCTCATTTTTTGACAAAGTTCTCTTATCAGAGGAACTAGTGTTAATTTATTCAACAAGTATTTTTGAGCAGTCACTATGCGCCTATCACTTCACTGTGTTTGTTCCCAGGGATAAGCATGATATATTTAGGCACTGCCTCAAGGATGAAACAAATTCCCCCAAAATTAATGTCCTCCTGCAGGCTTCAAGGGTCTAGGCCATCCAGCCTTCCCTGTTGACTCCCCTCCTTTTACTTTGCTGAACTGCTTTGCATAAATATTAAGTGAAATTGATGGGAGGCCATTGGTTTGGACTGAGCTCCTGCACGCGGCCCAATAAACCAAACCAAAATGGAGTCCCTCATGCTAAAAGTTCCACACGACCGAGCCAAAACTAAGTGTTTTATATGACCTTCTGAGAAGTCAGGAGACTGAGAGCTGGTAGCCAAATCCCTAAGCAAGCCCGTTTTAGCCAGCATGAGAAGGAAGTCCCTCTGCTCTAACCTTTACAAGGAAACGTCACTCTGAAACAATCATTCTGCTTTTTTTGTTTTCTGTTTCTGCTTTCCTCAGCTCTTTTCTGTCTATAAAACCAAACTTCTCTGCTCAGCTCATAAGAACACTCACTTTATAGAATGAGGTGTTGCCCAACTCCAGAATTGCATATAAAAGCCAGTTAAGATCTTTGAACAAAATATATCTTCAAAAAAGGACAAACCTCCAACGCTTTAAAATTATAGATCTGTCTGTAGATCCTAATCTGCTACAACACTTCCTGCTCAAAAGTAATAAGCAGGATTTTTTTTTTTTTTTTTTTTTTGAGACAGGGTCTCTCTCTGTTGCCCTGGCTGGAGTGCAGTGGTGCGATCATAGCTCACTGCATCCTAGAACCTGGAACTCTTGGGCTCAAGCAATTCTCCAGCCTCAGCCTCCTGAGTATCCAAGACCACAGGCGTGCAGCACCACACCCAGCTAACTTTTTGTGGTTGTTGTTAACAACTTTTATTTTAAGTTTAGGGGTACACGTGCAGGTTTGTTCCATAGGTAAACTTGTGTCATAGGGGTTTGCTGTACAGGGTTATTTCGTCACCCAGGTATTAATCCTAGTACCCATTAGTTATTTTTTCCTGATCCTCTCCCTCCGCCTACCTGCCCTTCACCATCTGATAGGCCCCAGTGTGTGCCGTTCCCCTCTATGTGACCATGTGTTCTCATCATTTAGCTCCGGATTACAAGTGAGAACATGCAGTATTTGGTTTCCTGTTCCTGCGTTAGTTTGCTAAGGATAATGGCCTTCAGCTCTATCCATGTACCTGCTGGCTAATTTTTGTAGTATTTGTAGAGACAGGGTTTTGTCTCGAACTCCTGGCCTCAAGTTATCCTCCTGCCTCACCTCCCAAAGTGCTGGGATGACAGGCACGAGCCACCACACCCAAATTAAACCAGGAAGTTTTTGAGTCATTTGTTACACAGTAATATGGCAATACAGGTCTGGATGTAAATTCAACACTCTTCCTTCTTGAGAAGTAAATATTAATGACCATGCTGATAAAGCAAATTTGTATTTTAAATGGATGTGTCCTAACTCATCACCTGCAATGACTGGAGCAATGTTTAGATGCCCTGGACGCCACTGTGAAGAGAGAAGACCAGTGAGTCATTGCTGCTAGAACATGTTGCTAATATCACATTCTTGAGTAGTCCCAGGGAACAGTTGAACCTGCTGCTGGCCAGTTACTGCAAGGAGAAACAACTCAGTGTCAGTGAAGCCAACATTGGAATAATGGGTTTTGGCAAACTCCCTTCAGCATCCAGACGGATAATGTTGAACAACTCTACTCAACAGGTTAACTCATTCAGTTATTTGGGGAAGCACGATGGGGCTTAATTACCCTACTAGATCTATTAGGATGCATTTCTGTTGAAAGTGAAAGGTTCCCCAGGAACAAGATAAAGGTGATTTTATGATTGAGATAAACACTTGGTTACTCCTGTTCCTCAAATAGCTCAAGTCAAAGTCATCCTTTAAGATGCAGCAGGTTCTTTTGCATAACAAGATACCACCCTCTGCTTGCTATCTCATGCAGGGTTCTTAGAAATTAAGAACCCAGGACACATTTTATAAAGCCACCCTCAGCTTGCTATCTCATGCAGGGTTCTTAGAAATAAGAACCCAGGACACATTTTATAAAGCCAGTATTTAGATCACTTGTTGGGAAGGCTTTCTAAACTACAAAGGCTGGGCGCAGTGGCTCATACCTGTAATCCCAGCATTTTGGGAGGCCAAGGAGGGAGGATCATTTGAGCCTAGGAGTTCCAGACCAGCCTGGGAAACACAGTGAGGCCCTATCTCTCCAAAAATAAAAAACAAAACAAAATTAGCCAGGTGTAATGGCACACACCTGTGCCATTGGGAGGCTGAGGTGGGACGATCACTTGAACCTGAGAGGTTAAAGCTACAGTGAGCAGTGAAGGCACCACTGCACTCCAGCCGGGACAACAGACCAAGATCCTATCTCAGGAAAAAAACAAAAACAAACAAAAAAAGAAACTAAACTACAATGTACCCCCATCTGCTTGCATCTAGAAAGTCTAGTATGAGCACCTCTTTCCTCATTGAAAATCACCATCATGATAGGTTACTATTACTAGAAGAAATATGTTTTGAAAAAGTCCACAGAAATCTGATAGTGAGGTAAGGTTGAAAGCCACCAATGTGTCTGAAATAATACAAAATACTTGTATATTAGATAATTTGAATATGGGGCAAAGAGTTCCTGTTTAAAATATAGTTGAGAAAACCATTCTTCCAATAGACACTTTAAGGCCATCATTGGAATCAGGTAACTGGTGTTTAACTTTTTGCCTCAACCAATTGGAAATTTGCAGCTAATGTCATGCACATTCCGAGCCAATGTGTTCCTTTAAGGGGCCGTCATATTTTTTTCCTTCCTCCCTGTGTGTGGATTTCTGTTTTCTATTTCTATTCTGACAGCCTTTGCAGTTGTGTTTTTTCTTTTATCTTACGATGTCTTGATCGCTTTTGGAAACAGTCAGAATATAAATTACAAATTAATAGCACGAAGCTGGCAGGGAAGGTAGGTACTCGGGTTTCTTTCTTGGCCACAGCTATCAAAATGCATTTTCAGAACATGCGGGAAACTACTAGAAGACTTAGCAAGCGCCCCTTTAAGGAACAGGCCCTTGGAAGCAGCTACCATCAGAGAAATCCCTGCTCTGCCCTGCTAACAAAGCCTCACAACTCTCCACAAAAGATACCTCTCTCAAGGCTCAAAGGGCAGGTCAAGCCTCCAGGAGGAAGGTACCCAGGTAGATAAAAGACATAAGTTGTAAAGCTAATTCCCAGCTCAGGGCAGAGCTGTATATCTGACACTCCCCCTCTTATTGGGATGATGATGTGGCTCATTCATTGCGTAGGTTTTAGGCTTCCTCTGGAGGAGAGAACTTTGAGCCATCAGATAAGAGTTGTGAGCTTCTCTTCTTGTAACAGGAATGTTTCTGCCTCCTTCAAACCTCCTCTTAGGAAGCCTGTAGAGAGAAGTGTCTCCAAAAAAGGCAAGTTGAGTTTGCCTCTGGGATCCTGAAATCAACCGGCAAAAGCAGGGGAGAAAACAGTAGGGGACGGGGGGAACTTCATCACAAGAAAACATAGGATGGACCAGATGGGTGGCAGGTGGAGAGGGCCCCCCAGAGCTTACTGCACAGAAACCAGCCCCCCTCCTGGCATAAAATCATGCTCATGGCCAGCCTTTCCTGGGCTGCAGGGCACCTCCCCTCTCAGTAAGGAGCACTCTGGGCTCACACAGAGCTTTAAAAATATCTCTCCACCCACTGAAATTTGATTAATCAGCCAAGTGCTCACCCATGTGTCACAGTGGTGGCAGAGATATATGTGATTGTGACATGACGGGTACAAGGGAAGCACACAGGATCTCATCTCACAGGCAGCAGGATTCAGTACATAAAAGTGAATGGCATGGGCTGTGCAGCCAGGTGGCAGCTTGAACCCCAGGTCCAGCAGATGCTGGTTATGTGACCTTGGACAAGCTTATTTAACTTCTGGATTTTTCACGTTTGCAAAAATGTAGTTAGTAACAGTACCTGGGCCGGGTGTGTTGACTCACATCTGTAATCCCAGCACTTTGGCAGGCTGAGGAAGGAGGATTGCTTGAGGCCAGGAGTTTGAGATCAGCCTGGGCAACATAGCAAGACCTCGTCTTTGCTAAAAATTTAAAAATTAGTTAGGCGTGGTATTCTGCACTTGTAGCCTCAGCTACTCAGGAGGCTGAGATGGGAGGATTGCTTGAGCCCAGGAGTTTGAGGCTGCAGTGAGCTATGATCGTGCCACTGCACTCCAGCCTGGGCAACAGAATGACAGCCTGTCTTTAAAATTTTAAAAATAAATAAATAAAAATTAAAATAATAGTACATGCATAATAGGATGATTGAAAGGGTTAAATGAGTTAATCCACATAAAGCACTTTGAACAGTGCCTAGCACATAGTAAGCACTCAATAAGCTTTAGCTGTGATGATGATTATGATGATGACAACAGTGACAATATTGAAACTAAAAAGTTGAATGAATAGGTAGGGATTTCCCAGGCAGACAAAGAATATGTCTGGCCCAAGAAGCTTAAACCAAAGTGGAGAAGGAGGAGGGGGCTCAAGGCAGCAGAGGATCGTGTGGAGGGCAAGCAGGGAGTTGAAGCAGACAAAAAAAAGAAAGGATTCAGCCACACAGGACTTCATACGCTTTGTCACCAAGTCTAGATACTGGTAACATGGCTGTAGGCTGTAGAGAGCTATTTAAGAATGATAAGCAGAAGCAAAATGTTAAAAGGTAAAGTGCTATAATGGTTGAGAATTTTAACTAATTCAGGCAAACAAAATTAAATTAAATTAATTGTAACAGGCTGAGCATGGTGGCGCATACCTATAATCCCAACACTTTGGGAGGACGAAGCAGGCAGATCCCTTGAGCCCAGGTGTTCAAGACCAGCATGGGCAACATGGCAAACCCTGTCTCTACAAAAAACACAAAAATTATCCAGGCATGGTGACATGCACCTGTAGTCCTAGCTACTCGGGAGGCTGAGGCAGGAGAATCACTTCAGCCCAGAAGGTGGAGGATAAAGCAAGCTGAGATCATACCACTGCACTCCAGCCTGGGCAACAGAGCAAGACTCTGCCTCACACACACACACACACACACACACACACACATAGAACTAATTGTAATAGACTTCTGGGTATGACAAAGAAACTTGTGCAAGAATAACCCTCCCACCATGTGCCATAAGCCAGGCACAATAAAACTGAACCAAATATATGAGGCAACTGTTTTCAGGCAAATGTCAACAGGCAGCGCAAGATTACAATTGCAAGGAGAAGGGAAATTCACATGGCAAGCCCCATGCTCACCCTGGCTCTCTGCCTGGGGACAATTTGCCAACCACAATTCACATAGTAGCTGCAGAACTAGAATCCACAGGGTAGGACAGGAAAGAGAAAAACACTATGCAGAGAGGGAACATCAGAAGCCCGTGTGTGGGTTCCGCATGAACATTTGGTTGAAGCCTATGTTATCCAGATGCAAGGTGAGATTTTATTTTATTTTATTATACTTTAAGTTTTAGGGTACATGTGCACAACATGCAGGTTTGTTACATATGTATACGTGTGCCATGTTGGTGTGCTGCACCCATTAACTCGTCATTTAACATTAGGTATATCTCCTAATGCTATCCCTCCCCTCTGCCCCCACTCCACAACAGGCCCCAGTGTGTGATGTTCCTCTTCCTGTGTCCATGTGTTCTCATTGTTCAATTCCCACCTATGAGTGAGAACATGCAAGGTGAGATTTTAAATAAGACTTACCAGGAAGCAGCTGCTATGAGGTTGAGAACAGAAAACAAATACTATAACTGAAGCAGCAGATAGTGGAAAAACCTCATTAGTACTCCAGGCATCCAGCTAAGACACTAGAAAGACCACCTCTTAAGAGATGGTCAGTTTCCACTGATTTGCCCTAACAGAGCATAAAAATAAACCTACACAAATTTAAGGTGGTCAGCCAGTAATTGAATTACCTACTAGAACAAAAATCAGCACTCTTCAGAGAAAGATAACACATAATCACTGTAACATAGGATTCACAATGTTCAGTCTATAGTCAAATATTCACAGGCATGCAAAGAAGGAAGAAAATCTGACCACAGTCTTTTTAAAAAGTCCATAAAAACCAATCCCAGGATGGCCTAGAGCCTTGATGTTGGATTTAGCACATACAACTTTAAAGAGCTATTATAAACATAGGAAAGTATATTCAGAGAATTAAAGAAAACTATTGTCTTAATGATTAAACAGATAGGGTATCTCACCAAAGAAATGGAAACTATAAAAAAGAACCAAATGAAAATTCTAGATCTGAAAAAAATTTGTGTGTGTTTCCGTGTGTGTGTGTGTGTGTGTGTGTATGTATGTATGTGTGTGTGTGTGTGTGTGTGTTGAGAGAGAGGAAAAAAACCCTAAATGCTGAAAAATGTTAAAAAGTAAGCCAGGCACAAAGGATCACGCCTATAACCCCAACTACTTGGGAGGCTGAGGCAGGAGGATCACTTGAGCCCAGGAGATCAAGACTACAGTGAATTCTGATGGCACCACTGCACTCACCAGGGTGAAAATGCAAGACCCTGCCTCAAAAAACTAAATAAATAAATTCTAAATAAATGAAGGATATACAGATATTCACTTTTACTTTCCAAAAACCTATGTGGATTTGAATTTTTTAAGACTAAAGAAATATTTTTAAAAATGTATTTTTATTTGTATATATACAAAAAAGGAAGATAAAAGTTTTAATAAGCCAAGGCTGGGTGTGGTGGCTCATGCCTGTAATCCCAGCACTTTGGGAGACTGAGGTGGGAGAATTACATGAGCCCTGGAGTTCAAGACCAGCCTGGGCAACACAGTGAGACCCCATCTCTAAAAAAAATTTTTTTTTTTAATTTAGCAGGTGTGGTGACACACACCTGTAGTCCCAGCTCCTTGGGAGGCTGAGGCCGGAGGATCGCTTGAAATCAGGAGGTCAGTGCTACAGTGAGCCATGTTTGTGCCACTGCACTCCAGCCTGGGCAACAGCAAGACACTGTCTTAAAAACAAACATAAAAAGAAGTTATAAGCCAAGGAATAACCAAACTAAGTGTGCATTTGAGTAGCATCCCTCCAATGGTATCGAACTGAACTGACATGTAGGTGGATCATAGATGAAACCCAATAAGATCAGCTCCAGTGAATGCTGTTGTCTAGGAAGTGGAAACCTGACCCAAGGCAATACCAGTGTGATCAGAGAGGAAGGAAGAGTTACAGAATACAAAGAGAGGTCAAGATACATGGGACTAACGATTGTATGTAAGGACCAAGAGATAACAAGGATGATTCCCAGATGACTGCTGTGGCTGACTGGCAATATAATTTCCTGGGAAAAATCCCAGAGGAGGGGCAGTTTTCAAGAATAAAGAAAATCCAATTCAGCTTTAGATATTTGGAGTTTAAGGGACTTGTGAGACACCTGCACAGGACTATAGGTACTATATCTAAAATCCAAGAGGGAGGCAGGACTGGAGATGTATATCTTAAGGTCATCAGCATGTAGATGCCCGGGCAGATGGCAACAAAAACCAACCCCAGGAGACAAGAGTGTGCCTCATATTTCTTTAATCTTTTTTAAAAATTTCAAACCTATAGAGGTTTAGGAATGCATGGCGAATATCTATCTTCCATTCTTTTTTATATTTCTTTTTGTTTTCTTTTTTCTGAGGGAGTGCCGTGGCACGATCATAGCTCACTGCAGCCTTGACTTCCTGGGCTCAAGCAATCCTCTCTCCTTGGCCTCATGAGTAGTTAGGATTATAAGCACGAGCCACTGTGTCTGCCTTTTTAAAAAAAAAAAAAAAAAAAATTTTTTTCAGCAGGCAGGGGATGAGGGGTACACAATGAATGCAGAGATAACAAATAGGTAGAAAAGAGGAAGGAGGGGATCTAGGTAATAACATGGGTACCAAGGCAGTGATGGACTGCAAAAACTAAGGCGTGAACAACAGTGCCAGGTGCTGCAGAAAGTCCTGAATAAACATTAAAAGTCATCTAGGCCAGTCATGGTGGTTCACGCCTATAATCCCAGCACTTTGGAGGCTGAGGCAGGCAGATCACCTGAAGTCAGGAATTCAAGACTAGCCTGGCCAACATGGTGAAACCCCACTTCTACTAAAAATACAAAATTTAGGCGGGCGTGATGGTGGGCACCTGTAATCCCAGCTACTTGGGAGGCTGAGGCAGAAGAATCGCTTGAACCCAGGAGGCAGAGGTTGCAGTGAGCTGAGATCGTGCCACCGCATTCCACCCTGGGTGACACAGCGAGATTCTGTCCAAAAAAAAAAGTCATCTAGAGGAGGCAAATAGGGGCTCCTAGAGAAAACTGAGCTGCAGGAGAGCAGTGACTCTGGCATAGTCAAAGTGACACTGGTCAACTACTAAAATGGAACCCTAGGTTCAAAGGATGGCAGTCTGGTATGTCTATTCCCATACTCAAAATACCCCCTATGATATACAGAAGAGTGTATCAGTATAAATATTAATTTTGAGGCCAGGTGTGTTGGCTCATGCCTGTAATTTCAGCACTTTGGGAGGCCAAGGCAAGTGGACCACCTGAGGTCAGAAGTTCGAGACCAACCTGGCCAACATGGCCAAAACCCATCTCTACTAAAAATACAAAAATTAGCTGGGTGTGGTGGTGCACACCTGTAGTCCCAGCTACTTGGGAGGCTAAAGCCGGAGAATCGCTTGAACCCAGGAGGTGGAGGCTGCAGTGAGCTGAAATCACACCACTGCACTCCAGCCTAGACGACAGAGCCAGACTCTGTCTCAAGAAAGAAAAAAGAAAGAAAGAAAGAAAAAGAAATATTAATTTTGAGACATGCACACATGTGAGAGGCTGGGAATTTTTGCTAATTGCCCCACCAATGAAATTGGAGAGACACAATTTCCACCCACACTTGGAACTACAGTGGCACATAAGGAAGACTGACTCACCACAATACGTTGACAGCAAATCATGCAGTCACTCCCTACTTCACAGCAACTGTTTTCCATGGGAATCTATTCCTCAACCAAAACGCACTTCAGCAGCACTCTTTTTTAAGCTCATTTGGGGAACACAACTTAACCGCAGCCATGGGTTGGTATGTCCCATCCTGGGTTATCTATGCAGCACAGGTGAAAGCCAAAATGTTCCTAGGATGACCGAATATACAAGAATAGTTTGGGAATGGGAAGGAGAGAAGGAGAGGGGAAGAACAAACAACAGACATGGAGAATTCTGTGGCACAGGCAGCAAAGACAGCAGGAAGGATTATCGAGACCCCCCACCTCTGCCCAGAGCCATGGGCTATATGAATGTCTTCTGGAAACTGGAGACGGCATGCATATCAATCTCTCACCAGTCTAAGGATAAAAAGGGTTAGGCCAGGCACGGTGGCTCATGCCTGTAATCCCAACACTTTGGAGGCCAAGGCGGGCAGATCACGAGGTCAGGAGTTCGAGACCAGCCTGACTAACATGGTGAAATCCCGTCTCTACTAAAAATACAAAAATTAGCCAGGCGTGGTGGCGCGCACCTGTAATCCCAGCTACTCAGGAGGCTGAGGCAGGAGAATCGCTTGAACCCAGGAGGCAGAGGTTGCAGTGAGCCGAGATCACACCGCTGCATTCCAGCCTGGGCAACAGAGCGAGACTCCGTCTCAAAAAAAAATAATAACGGGAGGTGGGGGGAATATTATCTCAGGTTTGGGATAAAGTGAAGAAGCCAAGATACTTTTTTTTCTTTTTTTTTCTTTTTTCCTGAGAGGCAGAGTCTTTCTTTGTCACCAAGGCTCAAGTGCAAGTGCAGTGGTACAATCACAGCTCACAGTAGACTCAAACTCCTGGGCTCAGGCGATCCTGCCACCTCAGCCTCCCAAGTGGCGGGGACTACAGGCATGCACCACCATGTCCAGCTAACTTTTTGTAGAGACAGGGTCTCCCTATGTTGCCCAGGCTGGTCTCCAACTCCTGGGCTCAAGTGATCTTCCTGCCTCAGCCTCCCAAAGTGCTGGGATTACAGGCATGAGCCACTGTTCCTGCCCAAAGCTAGATTCTTTACAAACGTTGTTTACTGACAAATACTGAGCCTACAAAAAAACTTCATAATGTTGAGTTACAAAGCATAATAGAAAAAAGCAATATAAATTATACAAAAAAAAATGTCATGCAAAAGAAAGGTACCATCATCTGGAAGACTTGGAGAAAAAGACTTTTATTATGAATATATATATATAAATAATTTATGACCAGAAACAGAAGAGATTTTCACAAACTGGAAAATAGCTAATAGCTATTTCCTAATAGCTTCAAACTGGAAACAACCCAAATATCCACTGAGAATAAAACAGGAAAATAAATTAAGATATATTTATATACAATAGAACATTATATATTAAAGAAAATAGATAAACTTCAGATGGAGGTGAATTTAGTTTAAGATTAAGATAGCATTACAAGGCCAAGCACTGGGGATCACGACTGTAATTCCGGCACTTTGGGAGGCCAAGGCGGGCAGATCACTTGAGGTCAGGAGTTCAATACCAGCCTGGCCAACATGGTGAAACCCTGTCTCTACTAAAAACACAAAAATTAGTCAGGCGTAGCAGCACGTGCCTGTAATCCCAGCTACTTGGGAGGCTGAGGCAGGAGAACAGCTTGAACCTGGGAGGTGGAGGTTGCAGTGAGCAAAGATCGCACCACTGCACTCCAGCCTGGGTGACAGAGTGAGACTGTCTTAAAAAAAAAAAAAAAAAAAGATAGCATCACGAGATTATTCAATAAGTAGCATTAAGAAAACTATTCTTCAACAATCATACTGCATATATATAATAGAATTCCATATAACGCACTCTAAAAGTATAAGATATTGCTAATAAATCTGGTATATGCATAAACTTCCTGGATAGATGTAAGCTCCTTGGAAAGAGGCAATGAATATTATGCTTATTTGATTTTCCTCTACTACCTAGAAGGCATTTCCTCCTCCACCTAGTAAACATCCGTTTAATGAATGAATAAAAATGGATGGATGGATGAATGAATGACTGTCTCCATCAATCCACCTTCACTGAGTTTGGCTGGGTGATTCTCAACTTTAATCTGATCATTTTGATGCAGCTTTGCATGTTTCCCTCCTGAGCTTTGTGTAAAGAGAAGAAATAGGGACTTCCCAGAAGGGAGTTGCAGCTGAAAATGACCTGCATGGCAAGTGGTCCTTTTCATGCCTGTTTTCAGAGGATAACCATTCATGAAGTGCGCACCTTTGGCCCTTACACTGGAGGAAAGGGATTTTCCAACATTGGTGATAAACACGAACAGGGGGGGAAACCTGTAGCCATTCACAAGCAGAAGGCTGCAGTGGCTACAGGGTGGGGAGCTAGACAGCAGATAAGAATAGCACCCAACTAATGCCTATGCTCAAGGCAGCCAGACCACAAAGGATGCTGCAATGTCCATCAGTTTCCAACACATCAACTCCCATTGCAGCACCACCTGTCCTCTGAGGGTAAAGGAGTGCCCCCAACCAGCAGAACTTTAGGGTCACCTTGCCATGCAGCGGCCCAAGAGAACAACAAGCAAACTATGCCCTGGAAACTGGCTTCCCCAAGACCAATCCATAGTCATCTGAATTGATTCAAGCCAGTTGGTTTCCAGACCCTGCGTGCCTGCTCTAAACTCAGAACACATCTGCACTGTCCTGCCCGGAGCCCCGAGATGCTTGTAATAAACCAGGAGCAGTCATAACTCAGTGTTCACCTTGGCAAAAACTAAATAAATAAGTAGAACGAATCTTCCGTCAGAAAATAAATGGCCCTTCCCCAGGCTGAGAGCCTGGATTACCCTCCTGAAGGACAAACACAGCATCTTCACCAGCCAATCTCGGGCCTTTATAAAGCCCCCACCTTCACTCAATAAACTACCCCAAGGCTGCCAATGCTCAGGCTGCCAGCCTGGGCTTGGAGGGCTCTTAGAATTACTCCCGCTAATCTACATACTGAAAAAGTGCATTTCAGTCCTTCTCAAGCTGCCCTTGCCTGATTAAAATACCAAGTTTATATGCTTTTCTGTTTGTCCAAGAAAGTGGAGGGCATTTCAGCAGGGCACCCAAGCAGGGAGAGGAGGGTTGAAATCCAGCCAGCAGCCCTCTTGAAAAGCCATGCACCCCCACAGTGGCCCTGAACAGTTGCCTTGGCAGAGCTTGAATTTAACAGTGAAAAAAGCCATTGCTCTGAGAAGTCACAGAGAAATCATCTCCTGATCATTCATGGCAAAGTTGGGAAGGAGGAAGTGGGGAGAATATGGAAAGCCACAGATGATTCCAAACTCCATTTGGTTAGTGATTTTTAACCTCTTAAAGAATTACCCAAAACATAAAGATAGTGTTGCCCAGTTCTCAGCCAGGGCCAGTCAGTGGGTCCTGCACGCATGGGGGACTCCCAGTCCCTCCTGCTGATGACTGAGCCTGGAGGATCTACTCAAATACGCACAAGCAAACATCCACCCCACATTAATGCACCACCTGCCCTAATGTCCATTCACAGTGAAGACTCCCATAGGTAGGAAAAGCCTGGGCCTCACTTTACCTCCCAAACACACCTGATATGAGCTGAATGTTTGGGTCCCCCCAAAATGCATATGTAGAAACCTTATCACCAAAGTGATATCATTAAAAAGTGAAGTCTTTCAGGAGGTGATTAGGAGGGAACAGCCCTCATGAATGGGATTAGTGCCTGCTATGGTTTGAATGTCCCTTCCAAACCTCACATTGACATTTAATTGGCATTATGACAGTGCTAAGAGGTGGGATGGTTAAGAAGTGATTGGACTATGAAAGATCTGCCTTCATGAATGGATTAATGTCATTATCTCGGGGGGAGTTCATTATCGAGAGCGTGGACTTTTATAAAAGTGAGTTTAGTCCTCTCTTGCTCTCTTGTTCTTACCATCTCTCGCCTTTCCACCTTCTGTCATGGGATGAAACAGCATGAAGGCCCTCACCAGATACCAGTGCTATGCACTTGGACTTCCCAGTCTTCAGAACCATCAGCCAAATATACTTCTTTTCTGTATCAATTACCCAGAATGTACTATGTTATTATAGCAACACAAAGCAGACTAAGACAATGCCCTTATATACTCAAGGCCCAAAAGAACTTATTCACTCTCTCCACCATATGAGGACACAGCAAGAAACTGACATCTATGAATCAGAAAGTGGCCCTCCCCAGACATCAAATCTGCTGGCACCTTGATCTTAGACTTCCAAGCCTCTCGAACTGTGGGAAATAAATTTCTGTTCTTTATGAGCCACCTAGTCTATGGTGTTTTGTTAAAGCAGCCTGAACAGACCAAGACACCACCCAAGTGACATCTATGAATCAGAAAGTGGCCCTCCCCAGACATCAAATCTGCTGGCACCTTCATCTTAGACTTCCAAGCCTCCCAAACTGTGAGAAATAAATTTCTGTTCTTTATGAGCCACCTAGTCTATGGTGTTTTGTTACAGCAGCCTGAACAGACCAAGACACCATCCAAGGGCAGCCTTAGCCTGAATTTGTGGTCGCCTGTATGGGACCACTTTGGAGGAGGTCAGAGCTCAATTTCCTGCTTCTGTGTCCTGCACCAGCACACCTTTTGCTCAACTGAAGACCAGAAGATGTAAGGGTTCCTGCTCTCCTCTCAGGCCACCAGTCTTTGTCCAGACCACAGTGAGCAGCCACTATCCCTAGGAATCTTGACTCTGCCCCCATCACTCCACTTCTTCAAACATCCCCCAGACTCTCCTTGGACCCAGCCCACCAGGGCCACATCCTCTGTTGCCTCCCTGCTCATCCATGTAAATAAGCAAGCATTTAAATAAGCACACAAGCAAAATGGATGAGAGAAGGAGAAGCTATTCAACGGCCTCTCCTCTTCACCTCCCTCACCTCCTGCCTGTTGTGAAGCAAGTTTGGCTTCACTGTCTCAGAGCCAGATGTCCTCCATCTTCCTTCTGGGAGAAATGAGGCTCCCTAATGTGCACATACAAAGCACATTGATTTGAACCATTACACTTAAAAGTAAATATGTGGGCCAACTGGGGTAATTTTGACTTCTCTACTTGAGAAAGTAAATTTAAACTTTGTGCTTTAAAATGGTATTATTACAAGCAACAAAGTATTCAAAAACACTAGGGAAAACTGATTCTGATTTGACCTCAGCCGATGTAGTACCTAGGTAAAAACATCAGGCCAAATCAACCTAATCCTCTATTCCAGGAGGGAAAAAAAAAACTTGTTTTTCCTATTTTTAATTTTTTTTAATTAGAGGATTGGTCTATCCAAGATACAATGAGACACAGTCCTAGGATGAATTTAGTCATCATGTTCCCAGGTTTATGTCCATCCCTAATCCCTGCCTTGAGCACCCAGGGCTGTACTGTGTTACAAAGAAACAGAGGCAATTAAAATAATTGCTATCCACTGTCACCTAGACAGAGCTTCCAGATGATTCTGATCTGGGCAGGATTCAAAGCACCATGGCCAGAAGTCAAGAGACAGCCATTAACAGGGCTTAAACCTCCCCTGCAGATGGACTCCATTGTCAGTGACAACACAGAAACAAGACAATTCCATTGGTGATACAGACTCCGGAAATTAGAAAACACATTTTAAGAGAGGTGAAGGCTATCCCCCCAGTCAATACCCAAGGAAACCGAAATATCCACCATAGATTGTTCGGGCTATCAGGTCTGTCCCCGCACACACACACACAAGTCATTTGGGCAAAATTTTGTCTCTGAACTCTTTTCCATCACGCCATGGTTACACTTGGCCACAACTGCCAAGGAGTGGCCAAAGTCCAGGGCTTTCAACTGAGCTTCACAATAGCCACAAACACCTCCCTGGGAGGGGGACCAACCCCCCAAACAGGGTAGGCTCCTTACCATCGAGTTCCTCCACGGAGATATTAGCCAGCTGTTCGCTGTCACTGCCAGCAGAGAGCGATCGGTTGAGGTAATTCCCCTTGTACAACAAGCCGGCGGTCACATGGTGGAACGGCATCTTTTCCCTGCCCAAGAGAGAACAGGGGAGGGGAAAAGAAAGACTTCATCATTCATTCTTCCTTTCCTTTCTTAAAGGACCATCTGATTTTCAGATGGCCAGTGTCATTTTAAAAATAGCAATAATATTTCTAGTGGGAAAGTCAAGATATTTTCAGGGTCCCAATGACCTGAGCAATTTCCAAAGGAACTCAGGTTCTTCCCATTCCTTCACTGTACATCTTACTTCATTTTCCCCATTTAATTATGAATTTGAACGATGTTGTCCTTGTTAATCATGGCACACCACATCACCATCAAACTATCTCTTTATGCAAATGGCAATATCCTTGACTCCTTTCCTTGGCCCAATAAATTCTCATTTGATGCTTGTAAGGAAGGACTGAGAATCCCAGAAGTGTTGGGATGCCCAGGGACTAGATGTCTTGTCTGTGATCAAGCAGAGATCCAAATGTCTCATTTCTCCCAGATAATATAGGCGTTGTACTCACACAGCACTCAAAACCGGTAGGAAATGCCCAAGCTCTAAGTAAGTACATGTAATGCTCTGCATCTCAAGAAGCAGCTGCCAAACCTGGTTGAGATGCAGATGCTGCTTACATGAGTGGTGTGTGAGCACACACATTCTGAAATGCTAATCACACCTGCCCTGCTGGAAACAGGAGTGACACCTTCAGGTGTCCCACAATGAAGCTACTTCCAGCACTCTCACACAAAGTTAAAGCATCCTTCTAGACCAACAGAAAAAAGCTCCTGAACCCAGATGATCATCAATGGGGCTTAGAAGTTTCCACTAATGCAAGGCTGACTAGAGGCTCCAGGCTATGGAAAAAGATATGTGAGATAAAAGGACAGCAAAGACAATGGAAGAGAATGGAAGAATGAGCAAAGACAAGAAAGAGGAAAGGCAGATGGGAAGATTATCTTCTCCAAAGCAGAAAGAGCATAGCTCCTGGCCCAACTTGCCTAATGAGGTTCTCCATGACTTTGAACAAGACGCCAAACGCTTCACATTCTGCTTCCCCATCTAGCAAAGGGGACTAAGAGGATGGATAAACCTCTGAGCAGAATTAGGGCCAACAGGCAGGAAGCACAGGGAGTCAATCACAAGGAGTGGGTAAAGAACATCTTTGTATCAGAGCTTCTGGAAGGTGAACTGGGCAGCATTCAACCTGTGAAACCCCTGAAAATTAAAAGGTTTAACCAGGAGCACAAAGCCAGTTAGTGACAGAAGTTGTTCTAGAACTCCAGCATCCTATATGCTATTTCCATTAAGCAGCCCCAGCTAAGTGCCAGACATTTCCACCTGGATGTCAAACCCTCATTTCAAACTCAAAATGTCTAAAAATGAATTAATTATCTTCCTGCAAAGTAGGCTACACTTCCTGGTTTCTCTATTTCTATCAAAGGTGCTTTTCACTCATCACAACAACTGGGACAACTCTCCCAAATGCTTGGGGCCCCAAAAAGTAAAACAGACACATGGCTGAGGCAAGAGCCAACTGTCAGCTTGCAACCCATCCCCTCGCCCTTAACTCTTTCCATAGCTAACAGCATGTACATCCACAGGACAATTGCAAATGGCGGGATGCTGATTACAAAGGGTATATGCATTTGCCAATTATAAGAGGTACATCTTCAGCTAGTTACAAGCGAGATGTTTCCAAATCTATCCTTATATTTAAACAGAATACAAGAATCTTTCTCTAGAAGAACACTTCAATGACCACCTCCTTTTTTCTCCAAGTTAATTTTCAGACCAAAAAGCTTTAAAAGGGAGAATCGCATGTGTGAATTAGGACTACTCTATCTTTTCTTTAAGGCCAATCCTGATTTCTTGGGACTGTGTGTCATGGTCATTTGAGTACGGACTGATATCCACTGCCATAATGTGAACATCTCCCCAAAATTTTGTGTGTCAGAAACTTAATCCCCAATGCAACAGTGTTGAGAGGTGGGACCTTTAAGAGGTGATTAGGTCATGAGGACAGAATTCATGCTGTTATTGCATGTGTAGGTTGCACCTATCACAAGAGTGAGTTCCTGATAAAAGGATGAGTTCAGTTGGGTGCGGTGGCTCACTCCTGTAATCCCAGCACTTTGGGAAACCTAGGCAGGTGGATCACCTGAGGTCAGGAGTTCGAGACCAGCCTGGCCAACATGGTGAAACCCCATCTCTACTAAAAATACAAAAAATTAGCTGGGCATGGTAGCGCACACCTGTAATCCCAGCTACTCGGGATACTGAGACAGAAGAATTGCTTGAACCCGGGAGGCAGAGGTTGCACTGAGCTGAAACCGTGCCATTGCTCTCCAGCCTGGGCAACAAGAGCGACTAAAAAAAAAAAAAAGATGAATTCAGCCCCCTTCCCTTCTCTGTCTCTTTCATTCTCTAACACTCATGCTCTCTTCCTCTTCTGCTACAGGAAGACACAGCAAGAAGGCCCCTGAAAGATGTAGGACCCTTGCCCTTGGACTTCCCAGCCTGCAGAGCTGTAAGAAACAAATCTTGGCTCTTTGTAAACAACACAGTCTCAGGTATTCTGTTATAGCAGCACAAAACAGACTCAGACATCCATGGTCCAGAAAATGAGATGTCAACCCTGGCTAACGCTTCTTATGTGATTTCAACTTCACCCTCAGCACCAGTCCCACACGCAGTGAGCCTCACCAGCTGTTATCTTAACATGTTTAAATCTTCATAAACATGGGAAGACACCTGCTCTGATATTATCTAATTTGTTAGCTAAGCCTCACTAGATGAGCCTCACCAGCTGCTATCTTAACCAATGTTTAAGTCTTCACAAGCATGGAAAGACACCTGCTCTGTTCTTATCTAATTTGCTTCTTGGAACAAGACCCACTAAGGTCGGTACAAAAAGCATTCCTTCCATTCCACCATGCATCACTCTGGTTTCTCGGCATTTTATAAATATCTTCCTATTGTCACCTTTTACCTGGTTGTCTGCAGCTTTGGATTCACTACACAAATTTTTACAGTCATAATAAGGATGTTATACTCAAGCAAGCATCTCCAACCCACGCCCCAGTTCAGCCACAGAATAAATGTTGAGTACTTTGCAGAGAAAACTGGTCACAACTGAATCCCACTTGATATACCAACATAATTTGCTTCTGAAAAAAAAGGCAGCTTACAAAATTAGGTACACATTCAGTTCATTTAGTCTCTGCATTCAAAAAGCTCAAAGTCTAGTGGGGAAGAAACCATGTGCAATGGAACAATCCATATAGATATATAAAGTCATGTTCAAGAAAGGGAAGAACATTATCCTAAGTAAGCTAAAAACAGCTGCTGCAATTAAGGACTAAATTTCACTCCAAGCTGCCTAGGGAAACCCAAGCTTTAAGATTCTCTCCTTGGCTAAGGGAAGAGAAATATACAAGTTCAAGCAAAGATAAACCTTGTCCTGAAACTAAAACTTGAAGATGGATCCTTCTACAGAGGGCAACAAACAAAAATAAATAAATATTTTCAACAGCAGTTTCACTCACTGTGAAATATTTAAGCGACTGTCATGAAAACAATCTTTCTGTATTTTATGTAAGCCAGTGATATGGTCTGAATGAATGTGTCCCCCAATAATTCATACACTGGAATCTAAGACTGTAATGTGATAGTATTAAGAGATGGAGCCTTTAGAAGCTGATTAGGTCCATGAGGGCTCCTCTCTCACTGATGGGATTAATACCCTTACAAAAGGGCTGGAAGGAACCAGCAAGGCCCTTTTGTCTTTCTGCCTTCCACCATGTGAAAATGCAGCAACAAGGCAGCGTCTTGGAAGCAGAGAGCAGCCCTCACCAGACACAAAATCTATAGGTGTCTCGATCTTGGACTTCCCAACCCATAGAACTGTAGGCAATGAATGTCTGTTGTTTATAAATTAGCTAGTCTAAGGCATTTGTTACAGCAGTAGAAACTAAGGCAGAGTGGTTTCATGGTTAAGAATTGGCTGGGTGCGGTGGCTCATGCCTGTAAACCCAGCACTTCGGGAGGTTAAGGCAGGCAGATCACCCAAGGTCAGGAGTTGGAGACCAGCCTGGACAACATGGTGAAACCCCGTCTCTACTAAAAATACAAATATTAGCCAGCGTGGTGGTGTGCATCTGTAATCCCAGCTCTACTTGGAAGGCTGAGGCACGAGGATCACTTGAACCCAGGAGTGGAGATTGCAATGAGCCAAGATGGTGCCACTGCACTCCAGCCTGGGTGATAGAGGGAGACTCCATCTCAAAAAAAAAAAAAAAAAAGAATCAGCACTTTCTAGTCAAAAACTGTTAGATTTGAATCCTAACTCTGCCCTTATTAGCCAGGTAAATAAGTTGCTTGACCTCTGTAAGCCTGTCTCCTCTTCTGTAAAATTAGGGTTTTAATACATACTGAAAAGAATAGTACTGTTGTAAATATTAAATAAGATAAACGGCCAGGCATGGTGGCTCACATCTGTAATCCCAGCACTTTGGGAGGCCAAGGCGGGAGGATCACTTGACGTCAGGATTTCCAGACCAGCCTGGGCAACAGAGCAAGACCCTGTCTCTTCGCACAGACCAAAAAAAAAAAATTTAACTAGCTGGGCATGGTGGCACACACATGTAGTCATAGCTACTCCGGAGGCTGAAGTGAGAGGATCATTTGAGCACAGTAATTTGAGACTTCAGAGAGCTATGATCACACCACTGTATTCCAGGCTGAGTGACAGAGCAAGACTCTTGACTCTAAAAAGATAAGACATGGAAAGCACTGTACTTAGCACCAGGCATCTGCTCAGTGAGTAACACCAGTAATTATTTGCTAAGGATTATATGAAGCAGGATGCAGGGGCAACAAGAAGTCATGGATGAATTAGATTGATGCCTGGATTACATGCTGGATTACAAAGGAGGGTCAGTGAGACCTGACAAAGGGCAAGCTTCAGGGAGAGGCTGGCATGTAAACCACCGTGCTGAGGGATCAGGTGTGAGTGGCAAAGCACCAGTGGGTTCCAGTGCTGAATGGTGTCGGCATGCAGAAGGGGCTACTTGAATGGAACGTGCCAGAGCCAAAGAAGAGTCCATTTCCTGGGTGCCAGGGAGGCTGGCTAAATTGTCATATCAAATAAAAGATCTTGTGGGTTAAAACCAAAAGGGATGGTTCCTGTTAATGGGGTCAAGGAACTGGTACATTTCTTGACAGAGTAATATACTGAAGAGGCCACGTATGGTGCCTAACACCTGTAATCTCAGCATTTTGGGAGGCTGATGCTGGAAGATCACTTGAGGCTAGGAGTTCAAGACCAGTCTGGGCAACATGGTAAGACTGTGTCTCTAGAGAAAAATTTTAAAAATTAGTCGGGCATGGTGGTGCATGCCTGTAGTCCCTGCTACTCAGGAGGCTGAGGTAGGAAAATCACTTGAGCCCAGGAGTTTGAGGCTGCAGTGAACTGTGATCTTGCCACTGCCCTCTAGCCTGAGCAACAGAGGGAGACCTTGTCTCTAAAATTAATTAAATAAATAAACTAAAGAGCCTCATTCACATTAACTTGAAATGATGCCCTTTTGTGATGGTCAATTTTATGTGTCAACTTGACTGGGCCATGGGTTGCCCAGATATTTGGTTGAACATTATTCTGGATGTGTCTGTGAAGGTGTTGCTGGATTAAGATAACTTTTGAATTGGTAGCCTGAGTAAAGCAGATTCTCCTCCCCAGTGTGGGTGGGTCTCATCCAACAGTGAATAGAATGAATAGGCCTACATGGAATGAACACACTAAGAAAGAATTTGCTCTTCAAACTGTCTTCAAGCTGGGACATCAGTCTTATTCTGCCATTGAACTCAGACTTGGACTGGAGCTTTTCACTATCTGATTCTCAGGTCTTCAAACCAGACTGGAACTACACCGTCAGCTCTCTTGGGTCCTCAGCTTGCTGACAGCAGACTGTGGAATTTTCAGAGTCTGTAACTGCATGAGCTAATTCCTTATGATAAATCTCTTTAAAGTTATACAGATAGATAGATTAAGATTAGATAGATACATATAGATAGAAAAATAGAGATATATGATAGATGATGGATGGATGGATAGATAAGATAGATAGATAGATAGATAGATAGATAGATTGTTTCTTTGGAGAACCCTCATTAATGTACCTTCCTTTTTTTTCCTCTACAGTACCAAGGACCCAGGCACATTGCAGTAGGGTAGTATTATCATTCTGAGCAAAGCCCTGTGTGTTCTGCAGCGCTTCTAAAGCAGTGCTACTCAAAGTGTGGTCTACAGACCACTGCCAATTGCACAGCATTTGTTGCTGGTCTGCATTGAGGTAAGTACAAGAATTGAGAGAAAGCACTGAAATAACAATTTAGAGCATTGCCCCAACTTCTATTCTAAGCACATGACCAGTGGACTTGATTTTTGTATATTTTTGCTTCTTTTATTTTATTTTTTCTGGTAATTCTTTCTTACTGGTTTTTGTTTTGTTTTGTTTTATTTGGTATTTTTTGAGACGGGAGTCTTGCTCTGCCGCCCAGGCTGGAGTGCAGTGGCGCGATGTCGGCCACTGCAAGCTCCGCCTCCCGGGTTCACGCCATTCTCCTGCCTCAGCCTCCCAAGTAGCTGGGATGACAGGCGCCTGCCACCATGTCCAGCTAATTTTTTGTATTTTTAGTAGAGACGGGGTTTCACCATGTTGGCCAGGATGGTCTCAATCTCCTGACCTCGTGATCCGCCCGCCTCGGCCTCCCAAAGTGCTGGGATTACAGGCGTGAGCCACAGTGCCCGGCTCTTACTGTATTTTTTTAAAGTATCAGTCTACAAATGACTGAAACTAAAAAAAAATTAAAACTGGTCCTTCCTCACAAATAGTTTGAGAAGCATAGCTCTAAAGAATTTAATTTATGTTGTATAGATTTGTGGTAATGAACCACAGAGAGAGCAAGAAAAACATTTGGAGAATTGCATCTTAACTTGTCCCTGAAACTTTTTCAAAGAGCTTAAAGGTTTCTTAAAAGTCTTAGATGGACTTTTGAAAGAAGCTGAAAGACTTCAATTGATTCCTGAGCTCTCTATAGAGTGCTAGAGAAGTACAAGGCATCTCTTGCAGACTTGACAGCAATCCGTGTCCTCCAACTACCAGACATACAAGGGGCAATATTAATCTTGCATGCTAAAGTTTAAAGAGCCTAACCAGCCCTGACACAGCCTTTGCCAAATTCCTGTAAAATCAACCACGAAAGCACACCAAAATAATGATATTTTCAACAACACCAATGCCAGGTTATGGAAGAAGCTTTCATAAAATCAGTACAGTTAGGATTAGAATGAATAATCAGTGGTGCAGCCTTGAAGTCAGAGACGGAATAATAGAGTCAGATAGTACAGGGATAAGAAGAGATTGTTATCTACCCAAATTCTCTTCTATTTCAGGGACTTAGGGATGACCAACCATAACAGCAGGCAATCACCCTTCTGACTGGAATTGCTTTATTAAAGCAGCCAAGGTCAAATCTCCCCACCGTCTCTTCCACCACTGTGAAGCAACAACTTTTTTCCTCTAGCTACTCATGGATCATAACCCCCCAGTATGCAAGGTGGCTAGGAATGGAAGGTCTGAGACATGGACCCTGCACATGAAGATGAGAAATTAGCTGCAAGGCACAGGTGTTGGTGAGAAGGATCCCAGGAGTAACGACCTATGGGGATTATGATTTTTCATGCATTGCTTCTGATTCAGGAAAAACTGCAGAAGGCCTCAAATAACCCAGAAATATATATCTCTTCCTCTCAGTCCAACAGCTACATGGTGGAGACAAGAAGATCTCATCTTACTCCAGCAAAGATGCTCTCAACAAAGGCCAGCTAGACCCTGGACATTTGGCTAAGCGCTTATAAAACAGTTTTGTTCCCTTGTTAAAATCCTGCAGGGGCATGCCAGTTGGCAAACACTTGGTTTGGACAGATCTCAAATCAGACAAGAATGAGTAAGCAAAAACACTAACGTAGTGGTCTGTGTAAAAGTTCTGCATCATTAGAGAAGGAAGAACTTTCAAGAAGCAGAGCAAAAGCCTATTGCCAACAATGATATAATACAAGAAAAGACAATTTTACAAACTTTAACAAGGTGTCTATGACATAGGAATGCAAATTCATTAAGAAATATCAGAGTGAGAAGAAGAGATATCAAGACAAAAAGAAAAGGCAGTAAGCTGAGAAGTAGGCCGGTATGGAAAAGGTGTAAGCATTTGCAAACAAAGGAGAAATCCAAAAACAGTAGCAGAATGAAAATCTGCATTAAAGGTAATGAAGAATATTTCAAAGAAACAAATTTTAGCATATAACATAAAGCACCCATGTACCCACCACCCAGATTTAATGATATTTTGCCTACTTCACTTATTTTTTTAAAGAAACAACACATTACACTGAAACCCTTACCACCTATTCTTTCACTTCCCTCCCTCCACAGTGACAACTCTATTATCCTTCCTGTCCATGCTTTTAAATTTGTCCACATTTCGATGTAACTACATAGAATATATTGTATTATTGCTGTGTCTATCTTTAAATTTACATAAGTGATATTACACCATCCATATGCTTTTGCAACCTGCACGGTTCACTCTATATTGGATTTCTGAGATCTATCTAAATCCATACACATACACCTAATTAATTTTTTTTTTTTTTTTTTTTGAGATGGAGTTTCACTCTGTCACCCAGGCTGGAGTGCAGTGGCGCGATCCTGGATCACTGCAAGCTCCGCCTCCCGGGTTCACACCATTCTCCTGCCTCAGCCTCCCGAGTAGCTGGGACTACAGGCGCCCGCCACGACGCACAGCTAATTTTTTGTATTTTTAGTAGAGATGGGGTTTCACCGTGTTAGCCAGGATGGTCTCGATCTCCTGACCTTGTGATCCACCAGCCTCGGCCACCCAAAGTGCTGGGATTACAGGCGTGAGCCACTGCGCTCAGCCTAGTTAATTAATTTTTAACTGCTTAACATTTTTCCATTGTATAAATACCCAATTGTATAAATTACACAATTGATGGAAAAGTGTGCTGCAGTAAATACCCCCATGTGTATCTCTTCATATGTATTTGCAGGAACTTCTCTGAACTGCATACCTAGATAAAATATTACCTGGTTGTTGAGTATGCAAATCTTAACCTTTATTGGATTTAGTGAAATTGCACTCCAAAGTGATTGGGTTACTTATTGGTATATAATAGTTATTTATTGGTATGTAACAAATTACCCCTGAACTTTGTGGCTTAAAATAAATATTTATTATCTCAGGTTCTGTGGGTCAGTATCAGGAGCTGCTTAGCTGGGTGGTTCTGGCTCAAGGAGTCTCCTCTGATTGCGGTCAAGACACTGACTGGGGCCACCATCATCAGAAGGCCTGAGCGGGGCTGGAGGATCCATTTCCAAGATGGCGCACTCACATAGCTCTTTGTTCGTGTGAGTTGGGAGCACTCACATGGCTCCCAACATGATGCCACTCAACATGGATTTGGAAAGAGATGTTCATAAAAGGTCTCACTTTCTTCTGGGTCTCTCCATAGGGCTGCTCAAGTGTCCTTATGACATGGGAGCTGGATCACCCCAAGCAAGTGATCAAAGACATGGGAGCAGGGGCTCTTATGACTTGGTCTTGGAAATCACACACCATCACTTCTGCCACATTGTTTTCATTAGAACTGTGTCACTGAATACAGCCAACACTTAGGGGGAAAGGAATTAGACTACACCTTTTGAAAAATGGAGTATCAGATAATTTTTAGATGTATTTGAAAACCACCTTAGTGATTGTGACAATTTACAGATCCACCATTAGTCTAGGAGTGTGTCAATTTCCCCGATAGCCAAGCCAAAACTTGGTATTAGCAGACTGTTTCATTTTTAATTGGATTTCCTTCACTGCTAGCTTAAGCATCTTTTTATATGGCTTTTGCTCATTCAATTTCTTCTGCTACAAGTGTGCTTTTCATCTTTATGTACTGGATTGGTTATAATTTTTGCACTGCTTTGTCCTTCTATGTTACTGTCCAGTGTTCAATTTCAATCTTATTTTTAACCCCTTTTCCCCCAAAATTAGTCAGAATTATTGTTTCTTACAGCCGATACTTATCTAAACTTTTCCACAAGTTTGCCAATTTTCTGTTCATCATTGGTTCTTGCAGGCTACTCTTTTGTTCCAGATTCAATTTCTTTTTCAATGAAGTGTAAATGTAAATAAGGGGCTATAAATGGCAAATTTTCTAAGTCTTTGTCTTAAAAAGTCTTTATTTCAACTTTATTTGAATTATGAAGGTTAACCTAGTAGAGAATTATAAATTAATGATTTCCTTAGTACTTAGAAAGTGTTTTGTTGCTGATGAGAAATCTATAGGTATACTTGCTGTTCACCTATCCATACTCATTCTGGACAATTGTAAGTCATTATGTTTTCAGATATAGGTGCTCTCCAAATCTCTTTATTTTCTTTTTGTTAAGCTCTTATTAGATGTACATTGGACCTCTTTGTTCAAGCTGGATTCTCTCGACTGGTTCACCCAAAAGCTATTCACAGTTCATCTGACTGAGGAAGCTGGGAAGCCAATAACTATTTTCCAGACTTTCTTGCTACTAAGGTTCTGGATGAAAGTTAGTTCTAATATTCAAAAGCTCTTACACAAAATTTGCAATATAGACATGAGGTGAAGGCAGTGGTATACTGGTAAATGTTTATAGCACTCGGTCTCAAAAAGAAACACTCTTGATGTGTAGCATTTTCCATTTTCATGGCGTAAATATTCCCACAAGGGCCAATTCCAAGCTCACAACATAGTACCACTAAACATGGATTTGGAAAGAGATGTGCAGCAGTATACCAGCATACCACCATGCAGTATCTCCACCACACAGACACAATAGACTAAATTAACCACAAAATCACAAATAATAGTAAAATGTAGCAAAATGATTAGGAAGTGATGAATTTTAAATATTTATTACCTTGATTTTTTAATTTGTTTCATTGTAAGTTTATATTCCATTTTTAAGAATGAATGCATAGGCTGAGTGTGGTGGCTCACACCTGTAATCCCTGCACTTTGGGATGCCAAGGTGGGAGCCAGGAGTTCAAGACCAGCTGGGCAACATAGTAAGACCTCTTTTCTACAAAAAATAAAACAATTAGCCGGGCACAGTGGTATGTGCCTGCAGTCCTAGCTACTCGGGAGGCTGAGGTTGGAGGATCGCTTGAGCCCAGAAGTTCAAGGCTGCAGTGAGCCATGATTAAACCTCTGTACTCCAGCCTGGGTAACAGAGAACGAGACCCTGTCTTAAAAAAACAAAACAAAACAAAACAAAAAAAGGGTGCATTTAATAATCACCTCACAAAATCCCTTAAAATTTAAAAGTGGGCTCTCACAAGCCAGTATGAGCTTATGAGCTAGCTCCAGCATGTCACTGGCTGTTTCCTTGCCATGTTTTGACTTTCTACAAAAAAGAAGACATGAAAACGTGACATTTTCCTGCAGCAACATTCCATTGTTCACTCTCCAGTTTCCTGGCTGTGACAAAGCAGCTATGGTGGTGGCAGCAATGGCTTCTGAATCCCCAGATCACAGCTCTAAGGGACCATTCTCCAAATGTTGGGAAGTCAAGAGAATGTTGCAGGGACAACATACTGCGGTGGCAGCCTCAGTGGTAGTGACTCTCCTGGAGAGTTGACTTTCAGTTATTCTGGAAGTCATTCTGGATAACCACCTAAAATCCACTCCTTCAACCCTTGAACAGTTATGCAAGCATCAAATCCCTTATATTAAATCCCCTCCTGCTTAAAATACCCAGAGCGGTTACTGGTTCTTGAACTAAGTCTTCACTGATACATCATAGTATTGTCCATATTCCTTAAACTCTTTTTAATTGTTCACATTTTTACCTCTCTGTGTATCTTAGAAGTAATCTCTTCAAATTATTTGCAAACTTGTACTTTCTCTTTTCAGTTTTTACTGAATTGTGGTTGAACCTGTCTAATGAATTTTTCATTTAAATGACTATATTTTCCATTTCCAGAAGTTTACTTTGGTTCTTTTATAAACACACCTCTTATTTTTCACTGAGTATCAATCTTTATGATTCCTATACTTTCTTTCACCTTTTAACCATTTTTTTTATTTTTTATTTTTTTGAGACAGAGGTCTCACTGTCACCCAGGCTGGAGTGTAGTGGTGCAATTTGGGCTCACTGCAACCTCTGCCTCCCAGGTTCAAGCAATTCTCCTGCCTCAGCATCCCAAGTAGCTGGGATTACAGTTGTGCACCACCATGCCTGGCTAATTTTTGTATTTTTAGTAGAGACAGGATTTCACCATGTTGGCCAGGCTGGTCTCGAACTCCTGCCTCAAGTGATCTGCCCACCTTAGCATCCCAAAGTGCTGGGATTACAGATGTGAGCCATGGCGCCTAGCCCTTTTAACCATTTCTGACTTATTTCATGTTTTTCTTCAGAATGTCATTTTATAATTTCCATTTCTGAAGGCACTAATCCTCTTTTTGTACTACTCTGATTTCCCCAGTGACAAACTGTTTCCCAGTATGGCCTGTCATTTGTTAAGGGGAGGAACCCCAGCAGCCTTTGCAACAGGTGACGCTTTTCCCACTGGAGTTCCAAGTTCACAGAGATCCCCGTCCATCACACAGGGCATCTCACCAGTTGAGAACCAGTCATTCCATTAATTCCTTAACTTAGAAGCCTGTACTACGCAGGTAGCGTACATTTGGACTGCACATCCCCTGGAACACTGGCTGAGAGTTTTGATTTGTCACTGTAGCCTTTCTCTTTTGCAGCCATTGATCTGGGAAGAAATAAGCATCACTGCTACTTTGCTGGGCCAGTGGGGAGACTGAGCCTAGCTCCCACCTGTAAGTGAAAACTGTAACCTCCACCTCCCGGGTTCAAGTGATTCTCCTGCCTCAGCCTCCCAAGTAACTGGGATGACAGGCATGCACCACCATGCCCGGCTAATTTTTGTATTTTTGGTAGAGAAAGGATTTCTTCATGTTGGCCAGGCTGGTCTCGAACTCCCGACCTCAAGTGATCCACCTGCCTTGGCCTCCCAAAGTGCTGGGATTACAGACATGAGCCACCGAGCCCGACCATATGTTGAAATTCGTATTGCCAATTTGATGGTATTAGCAGATAGGGCCACTGCACTCCAGCCTGGGCAACAGAGCAATACTCCATCTCAAAAAAAAAAAAAAAAGAATTTCAACATATGACTTTTGGGGAAACACAAACATTTAGTCCATGAATAGTAAGTTGCTACTAGGTTGTGCAAGAGTAATTGCAGTTATCGCCAATACTCTTGCACCAACCATTACTTTTAGTGGCAAAAACCGCAATTACTCTTGCACCAACCTAATATAACAGAATATGTGGCTTAAACAACAAACATTTATTTCTCATGGTTCTCAAGCCTGGAAAGCCAAAATCAGGGTGCCAGCTTGATCAAATTCTTGATGAAGACCCTCTTCCTGGTCTACAGGTGGCCCTCTTCTCATTGTGTCCCCATGAGGTGGACAGCAGAGAGAGCTCTGGTCTCTCTGTCCCCTTATAAGGAGACATTCATTAGGATTCCACCTCACTAGTGAATGAGGCCTCCACCTCCCACTCATTAGCAGATAGGGCCTTTGAGAGGTGATTGGGTCACTATATCATGACCTAATCACCTCTCAAAGGCCGTATCTGCTAATACGATCACACTGGCAATAAGAATTTCAACATATAGTCGGGTGCAGTGGCTCATACCTGTAATCCCAGCACTTTGGGAGGTCAAGGCAGGTGGATCACTTGAGATCAGGAATTTGAGACCAGGCTGGCCAACATGGTGAAATCCTGTCTCCACTAAAAATACAAAAATTAGCCAGGCATGGTGGCGCATGCCTGTAATCCCAGCTACTTGGGAGGCTGAGGCAGGAGAATCACTTGAACCTGGGAGGTGGAGGTTACAGTGAGCCAAGATCGCGCCACTGCACTCCAGCCTGGGTGACAGAGCAATACTCCGTCTCAAAAAAAAGAAAAAAGAATTTCAACGTATGACTTTTGGAGAAACACAAACATTTAGTCCATGAATTCCAGGGGGCTGGGAAACCGAAGTCTTGTTTCCTATTTCCTCCCTGTGCCAGTCCAAGACATCTTTTGTCTCTGCATGAACATTAAAACCCCATCATCAGAGCTTTCTGGGAGGCAGGGAGGTTCCTGTTGTTCAGTAGCGCCCACTCCTATGCTTATCTCCCTGGGCTCTGAGTTTCCCCTTCCTTCCTTTCTTTCTAACTAACTGATTTTATTCATCAGAGCTTAGCCAGGAAAACAGAGCCTACATCAGGCAGTTCAACAGAAGGATTTAAAACAGCTATCTGCTAAGTTGTTGGAAGGGTGGAAAAGCCAAACAGAGATACTTAGCAGAGATTAGAGATGGCAGCAACATATTCCCACCCCTAGTCTGGAAGGATGTAGGGAGAGGGTGGTACTATCAGAACCTCAAAGTTGAGTTTCCCAAAAGGATCTAGCACCGTGGCAGGGGCTGCCCAATAGGAACTAAAAGGAGAGATGGAAAGGCTTTGCTCTGCCAAGATTCAAAGCAAGAACCACTAAAAAGAGACAGCCACTGCTGGAGACAATTATCAAAAGCAGATCGAGATGGGGAAAAATACCCCAGCCTCTCTCTTTTTCCCGCCTTTTCATTTCCTGCTGGTGTCTCCTTTTGGCCAAATCAGTCAGCAGCCTATTGCCAGGGAATCTGGAAATGTAGTTTGCAAACATCAAGCCCTACCATGCAGGGTAGCAGGAGAAAAAGGCAGATAAATCCGTAAGAAAGCAGGCAGATGACCAGCCGAGCGACACGTTTAATATTCTTTTTCTATTTTATTCTGCATTTCTATGTTGAAAGCAGAAAAAGCACCCATGTTAGCTTAGGACACTGACAGAGGTAGATCTCCAGGTGACATTTTTGAACTTCAAGGATAAGGAAGAATGCTCTGAGCATTCAGGTAGAAAATACAGGTTACCGGCCAGGCGCGGTGGCTCACACCTGTAATCCCAACACTTTGGGAGGCCAAGGCAGGCAGATCACTCGAGATCAGGAGTTTGAGACCAGCCTGGCCAACATGGCGAAACCCCACCTCTCCTTAAAAATACAAAAATTAGCCAGGCATCATGGTGCGCACCTGTAATCCCAGCTACTCGGGAGGCTGAGGCAGGAGGATCACTTGAACCTGGGAGGCAGAGGCTGCGGTGAGCCAAGACCACACCACTGCACTCCAGCCTGGGTGACAGAGCATACCCACAAAAAAACAAAATGAGATTCAGTTTCCTTCAGAATAATGGCTTCTGAAGATTCCTCCAGAAGCAGCCACAAAAACAACACTATCTCCACCTCCTGCCGCCTTGAATGGGTCACTTCAATTAAAATAAGTAGAGAAGTTTATGAAGTAAATCATGAAGAAATATTTTAAGTCAAATGTAATAGAAAATAAAATTCTCACTTCAAACAATTCAAACTAAAAAACACTGAAGTACAGTGAAGTCCAAATGAAAGATGATGAAGGTCATTTTATGTTTGAAGGTAAAATTCAAAATGATAGCATATTAATCATAAACTTCTATGTACCATATCATAGCACTGTAAAGTAAAAATAATTTAAATATAAAGAAAAACTGGCTGGGCACAGTGGCTCACATTCATAATCCCCACACTTTGGGAGGTTGAGACAGGAGGATAACTTGAGGCCAGGAGTTCGAGACCAGCCTGGGCAACACAGCGAAACCTCATCTCTATGAAAAATTTAGAAATAGCCTGGCATGGTGGTGCGCACCTGTAGTGTCAGCTACTTGGAAGACTGAGGTGGGAGGATCGTTTGAGCCCAAGAAGTCAAGGCTGCAGTGAGCATAATGTTGCCACTGCACTCCAGCTGGGACGACAAAGCAAGACTGTCTCTAAAAAAGTAATAAATAAATAAATAAATAAATACAGATTTTTAAAAATGGTTGAAGTCTTTAAAGACACCCTCTAAGCCTCTGATAAATTACCTGGACAAAAAATAAAAACAAAAAGGATATGAAGAAAAGTGGGTATTAGGCTATGAAGGCTAATTTAATGTGTGCGTTTCTGACTGTGTGTGTCCCCCAGAGATCCGTCAAATTATCAAATATAAGACCACAGAGCAAACTTCAGCATAGGTATTTTAAAAGTTGGTCTACCACAGTTGAATTTAAGTAGAGACAATAATGAAAGTCAATACTTTAAGTGTATACTGCACAGGTGATGGGTGCACCCAAATCTCACAAATCACCACTAAAGAATTTATGTAACCAAACACCACCTCTTCCCTAAAAACCTATGGAAATAAAATTTTTTTAAAATAAAATAGAAGCCAAAATTGAAAATTTTATTATATTCTCCTAAATATTTCCTAGGTCAATGTTTAAATTAAAGTTTTAATTACAGGCTATCTTTAAAGTAATGAAAATGGAAACAATACTTATTTTTAAAAATAACAAAAACAATACTTATTTTTTAAAATCACAGAGTTTAGCAAAGGAGCATTCAGAAAAAAAGTTTTGTTATTTAAATGTTCTCTTTATCTTAAAGAGGAAAAAAACCTAAGTCCTCAATGCTAACTTCTTAGTTAAAAAATAACAACAAAATAAAGAAAATAGAAAAAAAAGGAAATAATGAAAGCAGTGAATTAGAAAACAGATAATTTGAAAAAGCTAGTTCTCCAAAACAAAAGCAGTAAACAACAAATCTGACAGGTTTATTAAAACAAATATAGAAAGCATAAATAGATAACATCCTGAAACATGGGAATTCTACATGCAACTCCAGACTAATAAATTTTAAAACACTGGTTAAATAACTTTGCTCTCAAGACATAGAAATTGGATTTTTTTTAGTGAAAACAAGATGATTTAATATTATTCACACTTATTGAAAACCTTGACATAACACTTTGTTATACAGTAATTTGAAGATCTGGTTTTGGGTTGAGTTTATTTCCAGACTTTATTTTCATGTCTGCCATAACCAAAAATACACCTCCATAAGAGACACAGATCCAAATGGAAGAAAAATGTCATTGGCAGTATTTACGAAGTCATAATATTCATTCTTCAATTCCATCTGACAAGCATGCCAAGGTTTTTGCTGACATTTGGCTGGTGAAGTTTCATCTTCCCTAACGTCAACAGATGATTTTGCAAACTGAAAGCAGTTGCATTTTCATATTTTTAACAAATGAGTCTGAAACTCCCTTGATCTCTTCATTTGGAAGTTTCTCACACAGCTGACAAAGTTCTGTTTCCAGATTTTTGAACTTTACAGAGTAGAGTTTGTAGATAGTGCACTCACCATCTTTTTTTTTTTTTTTTAGCTACAAAATCACATAATAGTTGAAACATTTCCAAAAACATCTATTTTCAAAAATGTTCTTTCCACAGCATAAGGTTCCTTTGAGAAGCGGTGATTTCCTCAATCTTTGTTAAAATGTCATCTTTACCTGTGTATGGCCAACAACATCCCACCATCTCAGAAAAGACCAGAAAATGTGGATCATTTGACTGTTTATGACAGAAAGCGTGCAACTCTTATTTGTGTTTGACAATTCATTTAAGAACTTTGCCCCGAAATAAGACACCTGCTTTGTTGTGGCACAAAAGCCACCTGCAGCCATCTTCCATCACATTTCAAAGATGTAGGCCAGTGAGAGTCCACAGAGATCTACATTTTAAATTGTCTTTTGGAAGTTTGTTAATCATTTTGGCCAACTTCTGTCCAATCTGATGAACTCCTCAATGTTCTAACTCATAGAGTAACTAATGAAGGGCTCCTTTTGGGAGCAAAGGAAATGTCAGCTTGATCACTGTCTTGGGGTTTACTTGGGCCTGTTAGATCAGCATGATCAAAAGCTGAGGCTTCTTGGTAGACGTTTTGTAAAGCCTCTTGCCCATTATCTATTAGTCTAGTTGAAGCAAATTAATATAATTTGTAAATCCCTGATATGGTTTGGCTGCATCCCAAGCCAAATCTCATCCTGAATTCCCACATTGTGGGAGGGGCCTGGTGGGGGTGATTGAATTATGGGGGCGGGTCTTTCCTGCACTGTTCTTGTGAGTGAATGAGTCTCAAGAGATCTGATGGTTTAAAAAAAAAAAAGGGGGTGGGGTGTGCGGAGTTTCCCTGCACAAACTCTCTTTTTGCCTGCCGCCATCCACATAAGACGTGACTTGCTCCTCCTTGCTTTCCTCCATGATTGTGAGGCCTCCCCAGCCATGTAGAACTCTAAGTCCAATTAAACCTCTTTGTTTTGTAAATTGTCCAGTCTCGGGTATGTCTTTATCAGCAGCTTGAAAACGGACTAATACAATCCCCCTAACCAGGCACTTGCGTCACAAGTCACTGGAAAGTACCACAATACCTCCCAGTGTGAGATGCTCTCCTTTTCCTAAACACTTCACACCAGACCAGACGGCATATGGGCAACTGAAGGCGGCAGTGTCATTCTCTACTGTAGATAATCAGTAAAGTATAATTTCCTCCTTTTATTCTTATACTCCAAAAAAACACCTTACATGCCCTCCCCTTTGAAAATCAGGCAGAGACATTACCATGAAACAAGGAAAAAGACAAGAAGCCCCTTATGTCCACTATTAAATAACACTATCCTAGAAATTCTACTTAATGCAGTAAGGCATGAACAAAATAAGAGACTATTTAAGAGGAGAAAACTAAAAAATAAAAATGAGAAGCCTAGAGTGAAATACATGTAAATATTTAACTCATCTTTCATAGTTAAGAGACATGCAGAGTTTAAGTAAAACAAAAGAAATTACAAAGGAAAAGATGAATAGCCTTGCCAGTACAAAAATATAAACTTCTAAACATTATAAACAGCATAAATAAAGGTAACAGGCAAACAAGGAACGCAAAGACTATATGATAGACAATTCACAAAACTGGAAAGACAAAGAACTAATAAAGTATGCAAAAACAATAGTTGATCTCACAAGCAACCAAACAAATACAATTTTTTAAGAGATGCTCTTATCTGTTTTTTTTTTTTTTTTAAAAAAAAGAGAGAGAGAGACTGAGGTCTTGCTGTGTTGCCCAGACTGGTTTCAAACTCCTGGGTTCAAGGGATCCTCCAGCCTCAACTTCCCGAAGTGCTAGAATTACAGGCCTGAGCCACCATGCCTGACCGTTATCTGCTTTTTCAATGGGGGAGGGTTTTTGTTTCTAGTTTTTGTTTTGTTTTGTTTTTTTTGTTGGTTGTTTTTTTCTGAGACAGAGTCTTGCTCTGTCACCCAGGCTGGAGTGCAGTGGCACGATCTCGGCTCACTGCAATCTCCACCTCCCGGGTTTAAGCATTCTCCTACCTCAGCCTCTGAAGTAACTGAGATTACAGGCGCACGCCACCATACCCAGCTAATTTTTTGTATTTTTAGCAGAGATAGGGTTTCACCATGTTGGCCAGGCTGGTCTCGAACTCCTGACCTCATGATCCGCCCACTTCGTCCTCCCAAAGTGCTGGGATTACAGGCATGAGCCACCATGCCTAGCCCTTTTTCAAACTGTTTTTAACATACTGGTGAGAATGTAATGGGACTGATACTTCACAGCAATTGAAACAACAGTTCAGAGAAAGTAATTTGGCCATTTTGCATCACAAGTCTGAAAAAAATAGTTCTGGCCCTTTGACCCTGTAACTCTATTGTTTTTTTAGTCTGTCCTGAGACGTAGCCAAAGATTTGTGTATCAAGAAAAGGCATTGCGGTGTATTTTTAATGAACAATAACAACAACAAAAAAGATGAAAACAAAAAAAGCAGGTAAAAATACAGAAATAAATAAGCAAAGTACATTCATATCAGAGTATGTTGTGGATCAATGATGCTTACTAAAATTTTAATGACATCCAAACATCTTTATAATATACCACTAACTCTAAAAAGTGTTTCAACTGAGAAAACCGAACACACTTCTCTCTCCTAAAATTCTATTACAATCATGATATAGGGAACAAAATGGAATAAATACATAAACACAGATGTATATATTTAAGTATAAATTGTATTTGTTTAATTATATTTATAGCCGGTCACGGTGGCTAATGCCTGTAATCCCAGCACTTTGGGAGGCCAAGAGGGGGCAGATCACTTGAGGTCAGGAGTTCAAGATCAGCCTGGCCAACATGGCGAAACCCCATCTCTACCAAAAATACAAAAATTAGCTGGGCATGGTGGCACGCGCCTGTAATCCCAGCTACTCTGGAGGCTGAGGAAGGAGAATCGTTTGAACCCCCGAGGTTGGAGGTTGCAGTGAGCAGAGATCGCGCCACCACACTCCAGCCTGGGTGACAGAGTGAGACTCTGTTTCAAATAAATAAATAAATAAATATGTAAATAAGCATAGAATATCGGGGAAAGACTGTCATTGGCCCAAAAACTTTGGCAGATCCCTGGAGGGCAGGATGAATTCATCCATCTTTACAGATGTAATTGGGCAGACAGAAGCCAGGCTGAAAGCATGCAAACTGGAAAGAAAGTGGAGGAGGGAGAAGCGCTGAGAGCACACAGAGTATAGTCCCAGTCAGCAGGTGCTAACATCTGGACTGGAGACAAGGTGGACTGAGGGTGACTGATTTAAGTCCTTCACTTAGATCAGCTTGCTGGGTTTCCCACCCCTAGAAAAAGATCCTCTTAAAAGCAAGCAGGCCAGGTGTGGTGGCTCACACCTGTAATCCCACCACTTTGGGAGGCCAAGGCAGGTGTATCACTTGAGGTCAGGAGTCCGAGACCAGCCTAGCCAACGTGGTGAAACCCTGTCTCTATTAAAAATACAAAAATTAGCCTGGCTTGGTGGTGCACGCCTGTAGTCCCAGCTACTCGGGAGGCTGAGAGAGGAGAATCGCTCTAACCCAGGAGGCAGAGGTTGCAGTGTGCTGAGATCACGCCTCTGTACTCCAGCCTGGGCGACAGAGCAAAGACTTTGTCTCTCAAAAAAAAAAAAAAGCAAGCAGTGATCTCCCTGAGGAGTAGATCTGAGGTTGATCCCCCAGAGTAAGGCCTTCGTCCCACAGCATTTACATGGGGCATCCTGTTCACCCCTTCCCAGTCTTGAACCCTACAATGAAGCCTACTGGTCAACATGCCCCACTGCTATAAAAAGGTTCGCAGCCGTTGGTCTCATTCAGAGAGAAAGGCTGCTACTAAAACCTGCCTCTTATCACAGCCCATCACATTCAGAAACGCCAGGAATGGCAATGACCAAACAAGGATTTCCAGACACTTCAAGAAAACCAGTGTCACCCACAAGCAGGACAGAAAAGGTGACCCCAGACACAGCAAGGATGATTCTGGAAAAAAGAGACCTTGGAAGAATGTTAATGTAATGCTTCAGGGAGAGCTGAGAGGCTGCTAAAAAAACAGTCTGAGATGAGGAATTTAAGAAAGTTTAAAAAACTGATGAAATAGGAGAGAAAATTCAAACTGTATACACAGTGAATTACTGCAGATGCGTTTCAGAACAAGAGAACAGAAACCACAGAGAGGAAATAATACAAGAGAAATTCCCAGAGCAGACGAGATGAAGCTTGAGACTGAAAACGCCTGTCAGCTGCTATATGGGATAAATGAAAAGACCCACAAAGAGCCAAACCTCATAAAATTTCAGAACATCAGAATTAAAGAAAGCACCTAAAGCCCTAGAGGAAGGAACGGACAACGTTTTAATGAATGGCGATCACGCTGCCGTTAAACTGCACATCAGCATCATCAGACACGAGATGACAGTGGAGCAAGTGGTCTGGACATCACAGGGAAAACTAATTTACACCCAGTCAAAATCCAATCAAGACTGGGGCTTAGAAAGTTTACAATTTGGCTGGGCGTGGTGGCTCAGGCCTGTAATCCCAGTACTTTGGGAGGCGCAGGCATTCCAGAATAGCCAGCATACCAAGCCCCCATCCCTACAAAAAATACGAAAACAGGATGAGCGCAGTGGCTCACACCTGTAATCCCAGCACTTTGGGAGGCCGAGGCAGGTGGATCACTTGAGGTCAGGAGTTCATGACCAGCCTGGCCAACATGGTGAAACCCCGTCTCTACTAAAAACACAAAAAATTAGTCAGGTGTGATGGTGGGCACCTGTAGTCCCAGCTACTCGGGAGACTGAGGCACGAGAATTGCTTGAGCCCAGGAGGCGGCGGATGTTGCATTGAGCCGAGATCGCGCCACTGCACTCCAGGCTTGGAGAGAGAGTGAGGGTCTCAAAAGAAAAAAAAAAAACACGAAAAGAATCTGGGCCTGGTGGCATGCATCTGTAGTCCCAGTTACTAGAGAGACTGAGGCAGAAGGATCCCTTGAGCCCAGGAGTTCAAGGCTGCAGTGGGCTATGATTGTGCCATTGCACTCTAACCTGGTGACAAAGCGAGACCCTGTCTCAAAAAAAAAGAAAAGGAATTTTACAATTCATAGACATCACTTAAAAAGAATCACTCAGTGAATTATTGCAGCAACATGCAAAAGGAATCCAAGAAGTGAGAGAAAATGAGATCTAATTCATGAGATGGATTCTAACAATGAGGTGAGAGCCCAGAAGACCACAGTGGGAGCAGGTGTTGTAAATCAGTGCCAAGGAGGGCAGGAAGAAGTGAACTTCCAGCATCAGTGCATTAAAGAAACTGCATACCAGGTGGGCAGATCACCTGAGGTCGGGAGTTCAAGACCAGCCTGACCAACATGGAGAAACCCTGTCTCTACTAAAAATACAAGCCAGGCATGGTGAGGGATGCCTGTAATCCCAGCTACTTGGGAGGCTGAGACAGGACAATCGCTTGAACCCGGGAGGCAGAGGCTGCGGTGAGCCAAGATCACTCCATTGCACTCCAGCCTGGGCAACAAGAGCGAAACTCCGTCTCAAAAAAAAAGAAAAAAAAAAGAAACTGCATACACTTAGTGAGAAGGAGAAGCCAGCATCAATATCAAATATCAAATAAATACAATGAGAGTGGGCTCGCCCTCCCTCCTTCCCTCTTGTTTTCCAATTTATTTATCCTTTTCTCCTATAAATGTTACAGCACTAGGTGGGGTGTGCTGGCTCACATCTGTAATCCCAACACTTTGGGAGGCCGAGGCAGGAGAATTCCTTGAGCCCAGGAGATCAAGGCTTAGTGAGCTATGATCATGCCACTTGTACTCCCATCTGGGTGACAGAGCAAGACTGTGTCTCGAGAAAATAAAAAGTAAATGTTATGAGATTACTTATATCATATTTGTTTCTGCAGTGAGTAATTATTTACATAATCATAGTATTCATATTCACAAAATCTTTGGTTTTGAATTTGAAATTAATAGGAGAATCATGGAAATTTCAGATAGAGAACAAATGTAAGTGCCTGCCACTGTAAGAGTCAGTAATACAGAAAACAAGTTGCAAAAAAGAAGAAAGAAATGAAGAGGTGCTAAGCCCTCCCCTCAAACCATCGCCTTTCAGACTGGGAGGTCCAAAGGTATGGTTTCAAGTTAATAAAGAAAGACTTAAGTTTATGAGCTAAAGCAATAAAGCTATTCAATTCAGATTGGAAAAATAAAAATGTGACTGGCAGAGACTGGGATGGGAAAGGGGAAAGACTCCATGTTCTTCCTGTCTTTCAAAGGAGAGGATGGAGAGATCCCATTTCAAGTGGAGGCTCAAAACCACATAAGGTTGGGCACAGTGGCTCATGCCTGTAATCCCAGCACTTTGGGAGGCCAAGGTGTTCGGGGGCCAGGAAGGGGGGATTGCTTGAGCCCAGGAGTTCCAGGCCAGCCTGGGCAACAATAGCAAGATCCCATCTCTGCAAAATTAAAATGAATTTTTAAAAAAATCAAGTAAGTACTTTACTTGGAGTGATTTCATCCACCAGAATCAATGAGATGAAAAATGGCTTAAAATGCTTGCCTCTGACATGGGGGGGATAGCTGCCAGTGTCTCTTTTACGTCTATCTCTACTTATATTGTTTTTTTATTATTCTATTCTTATATTACTTTTATTAGGTCAGGCCATAAAATCCTATGTAGGGCATAATCACAACTATATAAATATAATTACCTGGACTACCTAGCCACATACATATATATTTATACAGCTATATAAAGTTCTTCAAAGGATATAAACCAAAATGTAAATACTAGTTATTGTTGAGTGATGAACTTACCGTCATTGTATACTTAGTTGTTTAACTTCTCCACACTTAGTGCCATGGGTCTATTTCATTTTTACAGCTAGAGAGAAATTAAAATGATTTTACAAATGAAAGAGCCTGGCTGGAATTTCCTCCACGTGGGAGTAAGGCCCCAGGAAGCCCTCAGACAGGACCAAGGCTGTCTCATGGCCACGGCTAGAGTGACCTGCAGCCTCGCGTGTGACCTGCTGTCTGCAGCCCAGGCCTCCAAAGACAGCCTGGGTCGGAAGCCTTTAAGGGCCCGTGTTAACAACTGGCTGTGTCAGCCAGGACAGACATGTGCCTCCCATCCCAATTTTGATTTTGATTGGGACTGGCCCCCAGAGAATTGCGGAGGATTGCAAACCTTCAGGTAATTAGATGAACGCTCCTGCTGGAAGAAACTCTGCACCAGCTTCACAAGGATGCCGGCGCTGGCCTGCCGACAGGAATGCTTTTGGCAGATGATTTCTAGTTGTTCTTTCTGAAAGTAATTACACAAAAAGTTCCACTGCTTGTTAAGGCTCCTTCTTAAGGCTGTTTTGATCTCTTTTAATTAATAAGTTGCATATGGAAGGATTTAATTGTGATCAATCTCTATGTAACTTCCTTCAAGATCCCCACGTAAAGTGGTCCTGCTAAGTCCACCATACACTTCTAGCTGTTCAGACACCTGTATCAAACTGAGAGCCTTAGACAGCTTTCTGCAAAGTTTGAGAGAATCCTGTTGGCTGAGGCCTCTCTCAAGACGGTGAGAGGTCAGGGATTATTTGATCTACAGAAAATAACTGCACACTGTACCCAACATTGATTGTTGAGAGTTCTCTAGAACAGCAGTTTTAAGACTTCAGTAGCTTAGTTTGCTCAGGTTACCATAACAAAAGACTACAGACGGGGTGGCTTAAACAACAGAAATTAATTTTCTCATAGCCGGAAGGCTGGAAGTCTAAGATCAAGAGGTCAACACGGTCAGGTTCTGATAAGGGCTCTCTTCCTGGCTTACAAACGGCCACCTTCTTGCTCTGTCCTCACATGGTGGGGAAGAGACAGAAAGAGGCAGAGAGAGCAAGCTCTCTGCTATCTCTACTTAAAAGGGCACTAAATTCCATCATGAGGGACCCACCCTCAAGACATCATGTAAACCTAATTACCTCCTGAGGACTAAAGTTACCTTGCCCAAATTCCTATCTAAGCGGTCTAAGGAGTCATGCCCTACAAACCATAAATGCTCGTCAGATGGGTTTTATTTAATCTTGTATATCATGACGTACTTTCCAACCTGACACTGGCATAACATGACAAGACGAGGAAGAAAATCAAACAATTTTACCCCAAAACATGTTTCTTTGCCATATTTTGAAATGGTCCTGCAAAGCTGTCCTTTGTGGGGGAAAATGTGCATCTGTGAAGAATCTCTATTCACATAGCTAGATCTTTTTTTCCAGGCCCTCCCAATCCTAAAGAGATTAAGTAAGAGTCTAGCACTTTCTTAAAGGTCTGAATAGAAAACATTTGTCATCTATCTATCTGTCTCTAAGGGCAGCCACTATAAGACTTCAGAAGAACCTTGGTCTCCACAGTCTTTTATCTTAACCTAAACATTTCCTTTCTACGGAACCCAGTGTTTAGACAAACTCAACCAATTGTCAATCAGAAGACGTTTAAATTTATGGTGTACTTGGTTTCTCCAGTCGCCCACCTGGCCTTCCAATCTGTACTTTCCTTCTTTTCTTTTCCTACTGTTCTAAAGCTTTTAAATAAAGTCTCACTACTGCTCTTAAAAAAAAAAAAAGAAAGAAAGAAAGAAAAAAAAAGAAGAAAATGTTTAAATTTACCTATAGCCTGGAAGCCCCCATTTTGAGTTATCCCCTCTTTCTGGACCAAACTATTATATTTCTTAAATGTATTTGATTGATGTCTCATCCCTCCCTAAAATGTATAAAACTAAGCCGTGCCCTGACCACCATGGGCACCTGTTCTCAGGACCTCTTGAGGGCTGTGTCTCGGGCCATGGTCACTCCTATTTAGCTCAGAATAAATATTTTCAGGTATTTTACAGAGTCTGACTCTTTTCGTTGACACTTTCAAAACCCCATCTCCAGATTAGCATCACACGGAAGAGAGGAAGAGCCTCAACATGTGAATTTGGGGTTGGGGGACACAGTTCAAATCCACAGCACTAACCAGGTTGACAGCAAATATGATTGAAGACAGACAAAGTCAGGCAGGGGCCCTAGCCAGACTTCAGTTTTTGGTTTTTGCTTTTGTAATTTTTTTTTAAACTCAAATTAGCCCTATCTCAGCAGAAGAGGCTTTTAAGAGATTCAAGCAGAAAGGTACAGGACCTCTGGAGATTGGCTTCATTGTGGCCAATTAACATAAAATGAATAGCATGTAAATTATATTCGTTCAATCCATCATTCAGATGGAAAGCCGTTTGAAACTTACGTGTTATTTTTGAGTTGACAGCCTGAGAATGTTTGGAAGTAAGACTACAGCACTGAGGACAAAGATTGCATTATTTTTTCCTGAGGTTTCTTCTCATTCTGCCATAAAACTGAGGGCACGCCCTATGAAGTCTGAAGCCCATCTGGCCGCAAGAGAGGTCAGTTCATTCATTCGGTCACTCGTGCAGTGGGCATTTAACGCCATCTAATGAGCTGTGATCCCTGGATGGTATCACAGTAGAAGTCACAGCCTATGTCCTCGCAAAGCTTGCAGAACAGCTGTGATATGATATTATCTGGGCAATGTGATTGCCTGAGAGCTACGCATATTCAAAGACAGCAGAGTGGCGACTAGAAGCAACCTCCTGGCTGAGCCTCTGGTGCAGGTGCTGTGGGGAGGTGACGCTGGTCACAGACTTCCCAATGCAGACCCAGACACTAGTGCCCTGCAGAGAGCAGCCGGCAACAGGGATGTCACCAGCAGGACACAAGATCATCCCAACAGCCGGGCAGAGGACAATGAATGAAAGACGGCTATTGCCTCAGGACATCTGCTGGCAAGAGGAGGGTCCCAGATGACAGGAGAAGCAAAAGGCAGAGACAAAAAAAAAAAATGAACACAACCTTACCCAAGAGGGTGAGTTCACCAGAAGGACATTTCGTGAGTCCTCTCACTCACTAACCTCCACAAAGACACGGTGATGGACAGAAATCTGCTACAAGAAATTAGAACTTTTCTTTGCTCAAGATGCATAATAAACAAAACAACAGAAATCTACAAACTACGGCTGGGTGCAGTGGCTCACACCTGTAATCCCAGGACTTTGGGAGGCCGAGGCAAGTGGATTGCTTGAGGTCAGGAGTTTGAGGCCATCCTGGCCAATATGGCAAAACCTTACCTCTACTAAAAATACAAAAATTAGCCAGGCATGGTGGTACACCACACCTGTAATTTCAGCTACTTGGGAGGCCAAGGCACAAAGATCATTTGAACCAGGGAGAAGGAGGTTGCAGTGGGCTGAGATCGTACCACTGCACTCCAGCCTGGGCCACAGAGTGAGACTCTGTCTAAGAAAAAGAGAGAGAGAGAGAGAGAGAGAAAGGAAAGAAAGGAAAGAAAGAAAGAAAGAAATCCACAAAGTGCTACCAAACCTTGAGCTGCTTGGACGCAATGCCCTCCGAGTGTCAAGCCCAATGTCAGATGTAGAAGGAATATTTGAAAATGTTTGCTGAATGCACGAATGAATGAATGAATGAATGAATGATATGAGGGATCCTGTCCCCCTGGGAACTGCAATGAAAACACTGCAGATGACATAAAATGATCAGTCCCCCAGAGCTACCATCCTCCCGTGTCCTTCTGGTGAACTCACCCTCTTGGGTTAGGTTGTGTTCATTTTTTTTGGTCTCTGCCTTTTGCTTCTCCTGTCAGCTGGGACCCTCCTCTTAGTTCCTTCCCGGAACAAAACACAACCTCGAAGTCAGTGGGGGCAGAACAATAAAAAAACTTGGGTGAAGAACTTTCATGGAGTCATAATGATTCTAGAAGCTTCCCTGGGGATCATTCCCACCTGGCACGTATGCAAGTACCAAAGGAAAATTTTGCATGAAATTTCATGCAGCTAACTCATGCATGAAATAGTAAACATTTTTAGAGGGCTCACTATGTGCCAGGCAATTCTAGGCAATGTTAAGTAATGTCTCAGTTATACCTTATCCTCATTTTATAGATGGGGAAATGGAGCACAGGCCAATTAAATAACTGGTTCAAAACTGCAGAGTTAGTAAGTGGTAGACCAGGCAGTTTAGCTCCAGAGGCAACAGCTTGCACAAGCTCTATAGCCTGCCTTTTTCATTTTCTCACCGAAGCCAGGAACCTGGAGGGAGGCTCTACGGGAGGGAGACTATTCAGAACTCATCCTGAGCCAGATGGAGAAGATACAACTAAAGGCATTCATCACAACTAAAGGCATTCATTTATCCTAGAAATCCATGCCGGTCCTGTTCATCTTTCTGAAGTCACATTCTGAGCCAGGGCCTCCACTCTTTGAAATACACACATCACTCTGTGTGCAAATAAATCCAATGACACCCAAGAAGGGACTCAAAAGGGTCCCAAGGAACTCAGGAATGGACCCCTCTCTTCTGATGGAGCACATGTCCCGTGCAAGGTCCTGTGGCCCGGAAACAGCCCTAGCAGGTGTCAAAGGCGCTACAGAAAAGAATAGGGGAGGGGGGCTCACAAGGGTTACAAGGGACTCAAGGAACAGCAACGTGCGTGACCAAGGGAGGGAAGCCACCTTCAAGAGCCCTTGGCGGAGGGCATGGGAGGGAAGCTGATGAATCAGAAGTGGCAAGCAGGGAAGGGCAGGGAGAGGCAAAACAAGCACAAGTACAAGGTCCCCTGCTGTGCACTGTCGTCTCCTGTCCCACAGCCGGCCAAGAAAGACAGCGCTGGACCACTTCCCACACTCTGCTCCAAGCCAAAGAGGTCCAAAAGCCAACCTCATTTAGTCATTTTCTCTCTACTCTCTCCTGAAATGACCTTCCTTCATCACCAGGTCCAGGGAGATCTGCTGACTTTGAATGAGAAACTTTACCTGTGCTTCCCGCTTCAAGGCTATCCAGGGCCAAGGGCAAGCCTGGACAAACTCCAATGCCCTCCAAGAAGGCCCTGCCAGCATTCTCTTCCCTGAGCACTGCACCCTGTCACATCGGTCCGCCAGCATCCCCCAGGGATGCCCCCACACTGCCCTCCACGTCTTCATTCTCTGACTACTCATGGCTACTAGCTGACTGTTATAACGTCCTGCTCAAGGACTTGCTCAGGAAGGAGGATTTCTGCAACCCTTAGGTCTCTAGATATACAAAGAGAGGCAGCCTAGTAGATTGGTCTGGTTTTCAAGCCAAAAAGCCCCCTGACCCAGTCCTGGCTCTGAAAAACCCTAGACAGCGCAATGCTTCTCCATCTTAGTTTTGCCATGGATCAAATGGGAGTTGTAAGGTATCTACCTCATTGAGCCATTGTGAGGGTTAATCGATATGATCCAGAAGATACTTATCACAGAGGCTGGTATGTGTTCAGAAGATAATGCATCCAGCTCTTGGCATTCGAGATACTACCTAATAACAATGACTGCTTAATAACAATGGCAATGGCCTAGATGCAGCAGTGCTAATATCAGTAGACAAGGAATGGGGCAGAACAATAGGAATCTTGGCTTCCATGGTTATATTTGCATCACCCTAGTGCCATTTAGACAATACCTTGGGTAGTGCCAGCTTTCAGCCATGTGCTGGCATGGCGTGGCAGTGGACATCTGATGCATCTGGTGACATCTACATCAAAATGCAAGAGCAGGCCAGGCATGGTGGCTCATGCCTATAATCCAAGCACTTTGGGAGGCCGAGATGAGTGGATCACCTGAGGCCGGGAGTTCCAGACCAGCTTGGTCAACATGGTGAAACCCTATCTCTACTAAAAATACAAAATTAGCCGGGCGTGGTGGTGGGCACCTGTAATCCCAGCAACTCAGGACACTGAGGCAGGAGAATCGCTTGAACCCGGGAAGTGGAGGTTGCAGTGAGCCGAGATTACGCCACTGCACACCAGCCTGGCGACAGAGCAAGACTCCGTCTCAAAAAAAAAAAAAAAGAAGAAGAAAATATATATATACAGTGGATCCTTAAACAATATGACATTGAACGGCACAGGTCTACTTACGCATGGATTTTTTTCAAGTTATGCCAAGTGTGCCTTTCTCTCCTGCATCCCTTCCCACCTCCTCCACCTCTTCCGACTCTGCCACCCCTTGGGGAACAAGACCAGCCCCCTCCTCCTCCTCTTCAGTCTACTCAACGCGAAGATGATGAGGATGAAGACCTCTATGATGACCCATTTCCATTTAATGAATAGTAATAAATGGATTTTCTCTTCTATATGGTTTCCTTAATAACATTTTTTTACTAATAACATTTCATTTTACTTGACTGTAAGAACACAACATATAATACATCAAATACACAAAATATGTGTTAATTACCTGTTTATATTATTGGTAAAGCTTCCAGTCAACAGTAGGCTATTAGTAATTAAGTTCTGGGGGGAGTCAAAAGTTACGTGAATTTTTTACTGTGCAGAGGGTCAACACCCCAACCTTGCATTGTGGAAGGATCAACCGTATTTCTTTTTTTTCTTTTCTTTTTTTTTTTTTTTTTTTTTGAGACAAGGTCTCACTCTGTTGCCCAGGCTAGAGTCCAGTGGCTCGATCTCGGCTCACTGCAGCCTCGACCTCCCAGGCTCGAGCAATCCTCCCACCTCAGCCTCCCAAGTAGCTGGGACTACAGGTACATGCCACCACGCCCGGCTAAATTTTTTCTTTTTTTTTGGTAGAGATGGGGTTTTGCCATGTTGCCCAGGCTGGTCTCGAACTCCTGAGCTCAAGTGATCCACCTGCCTCAGCCTCCCAAAGTGCTGAGATTACAGGCGTGAGCCACCACCGCACCTGGCCATCACCTGTATTTCAAGCAGAGTAACGTGATCTGTGAAGGGTTTGAATGCCATAGCAAGGCTCGGACTTTGAAGAAAAATAGGAATGATCCAAAGAAACAAGAAAGATCCAAGAAATGAGCATGGGAGAGTGATGGGAAAGAAGGAAGAGGAAAACAACAGTGGCTTCCAAGACCCAGTGGCAGAAGCAACCTGCCACAGGTGCCATTTCCAGCTGAGTAAGATCCACATCCCCAAGGGATACTGTTGACATTTCTGGACATTGCTAAAAGCCACCTGCCCTAGACTACAAGAAGCATTCTGGTTTCAACAAGTCACTCCCAGGCTGGGCGCAGTGGCTCACACCTGTAATCACAGCACTTTGGGAGGCTGAGGCCAGAGTATCACTTGAGGTCAGGAGTTCGAGACCAGCCTAGCCAACATGGTGAAACCTCGTCTCTACTAAAAATATAAGAATTAGCAGGGTGTGGTGGTGCATATCTGTAATCCCAGCTACTCGGGAGGCTGAGGCAGGAGAATCACTTGAACCTAGCAGGCAGAGGTTGCAGTGAGCCATTGCAATCCAGCCTAGACAACAGAGTGAGACTTCATCTCAGAAAAAAAAAAAAAAGCAAGTGACTTTCCCTATAATATTTTGGATTTTGTTGTTCACCCCACGTTATACCTATAAGCCATGTGCCCCAGGACAGACAGCGCTGGGCCACTTTGCATTTGAGGGGGCAGAAAATTGGGTTGCAGGTGAGCCATGTATACCAAGAGATCCTCGTGCTAGGAGATATTTTTTCTTTCGCAAATTCAAAATGCAACTTTGGAAAAGATGCCTCAGGTTTAGAAAATTCAGAAAGGACAAGTAAGTCAAAGAAAGAAGGACAATGGCATCATTTAAAAGGAAAACAAACAGTTATGACAAGTTGAAAGGTTTGGGACAACTAGAAAAATAGTGACCATAAAGATCATGATTATTTCTCTATTGAAAAAAAATATGGATAATTTTAAAATAGAAGAGAGAATAAGGGAACATTTGCCCTATCATAATTTTTTTTTTTTTTTTTTGAGATACAATCTCATTCTGTTGCCCAGACTGGAGTGCAGTGGTACAATCTCGGCTCACTGCAACCTCCACTCCCGGGTTCAAATGATTCTCCTGCCTCAGCCTCCGAAGTAGCTGGGACTACAGGCATGCGCCACCACACCCGTTAATTTTTGTGTTTTTAGTAGAGACAGGGTTTCACCATGTTGGCCAGGCTGGTCTCGAACTCCTGACCTCAGGTGATCCGACCACGTCAGCCTCCCAAAGTGCTGGGATTACAGGCACGAGCCACTGCACCTGGCCAATCATAAACGTTAAAGTTACTAAAATTAAACCAGGGGGCACTGGAAAAAGAATGGATGGGAGAATGGAGAAGAAACAAAAGATTCAGAGGTCAACCCAGATGAGTATGGTAATTCAGTACCTAACAAAAACAACATTTCTAAATCAGTGAATGGATTATTTGGTAAGCATTATTGGGAAAATCGAAAAACATCTGGAAAAAAATAACAATAAACTTATATCCCTATATCCTACCATAGCCAAATTAATACTGGTTGTATTAAGAAAAAAAAAAATTCTTTGAGACAGAGTATCACTGTGTCACCCAGGCTGAACTGGAGTGATACAATCTCAGCTCACTGCAGCCTATGGCTCCAGGGCTCAAGCAAAAGCTCCCAACTCAGCCTCCAGAGTAGCTGAGACTACAAGTGCGCACCACCATGCCTGGCTCATTTTTTTGTATTTTTTGTAGAGATGAGGTCTCACTGTGTTGCCCAGGCTGGTCTCAAACTCCTGGGCTCAAGCGATCCTCCCACCTTGGCCTCCTAAAGTGCTGGGATTACTTGTGTGAGGCACCATGCCCAGCCTGGATTAAAAAATTTAATGATGGGACTATATATTAGACTTCTGGCTAATAACTGGCAAGCTGAACTCATTCATTTTCCCCTCTTTACCTCAACACTGCTAAAATAAGAATAAAGAACAGAGAGGCAAGGGAGATACTCCCCTGTAAACCACAAGGAAACAGAGGAAGGGAAGGGAGAGATTTCAAAGGAGATGTGGAAGGCACAAAGAAGAGGGAATGGTAACCACAGGGTAGACAAATTCTGTACCTATTGTGGGTCTACACCAGGAATGAGCCAGACAACAGGCTTCAGACCCTGAGAGCCACAGGGGACACTGGGGAGTAGCTGATGGCACAGGAGGCCAGGATCAAGGGCAGACACCCCGTCCCTCACCCATGGAGTCAGCACATTGCCCCTATGCCTGTGTTCCTGGAAGCCTGCAGGCCAGCCTTGCCAGCAATGAGTAAGAGGACAAACCAGGCCCAGCGCAGGGCTGGAGTGAGGTGTCGGTCGACTGAGGGCAAGGAGGGGGCGCTAGTCTGTGCACAGAATCAAGGAGCCCTCTGCCACCATCCCCCTCCCTGATGGCAGAATTCCAGCAGCTGAGCCTACGCCTGATTCCTGCTTTCCAGCACACTTCCCCAGGGCAGCAAGGGACGCCACTTTGTGTAAAGAGCCATTTAATACTATTCAATTTCTAAGCTATGTGCAATAAACTATGTTAACATATATATATATATATATATGTTAACATAGTGTATATACATACTTTTTTTTTTTTTGAGACGGAGTCTCATTCTGTCACCCAGGCTGCAGTGCAGTGGCACAATTTTGGCTCACCGCAATCTCTGCCTCCCGAGTTCAAGTGATTCTCCTATCTCAGCCTCCCGAGTAGCTGGAAATACAGGTGCCCAGGACCACACCTGGCTAATTTTTGTATTTTTAGTAGAGACAGGGTTTCACCATATTGGCCAGGCTCGAACTCCTGACCTCTGGTGATCTGCCCACCTTGGCTGCCCAAAGTGCTGGGATGACAGGCGTGAGCCACCGTGCCCGGCCATATTTTTTAATTTTTAAAAGAATGCAGAGGTAAGTATTTGTGTAATCTCAGGGATGGGGAGGAATTTTCTAAACATGATTCCAAAACTTAAATATTTAAAAAGAAATAATAAAACATTTTGTTTAAAAAAAAAAAAACTCTAGGCTGGGTACAGTGGCTCACACCTGTAATCCCAGCACTTTTGGAGACCAAGGCTAGAGGATCACTTGAGGCCGGAGTTCAAGACCAGCCTGGGCAACACAGTGAGACCCATCTCTACAAAAAAAAAAAAAAAAAATTAATTAGCTGGACATGATGGCACACACCTGTGGTCCCAGCTACTTGGCAGGCTGAGGCAGGAGGATCACTTAAGCCCAGGGGTTCAAGGTAGCAGTGAGCTATGATCGCACCACTGCACCCCAGCCTCGGTGACAGAGTGAGACCCTGTAACTATAAAAATAATTTTTAATAATAAACACTAAGTTAAAAGTAATACTAAAGAAATAAAGGGATAAAGAGCAAACATAGAAAATTTTGCAACATGTAATAAAGGCTACTATTCTTTCCACTACAATTCTTTAAAAAACATTTTTTAAAAAACCTTGATCAATGAACAGACATAAAAACATCGATGTGCAATTCACAAAAGGAAAAATCGAACAGTCAATAAGTATATGAAAACAAAACGTATGTGCTCACTTATAATCTCAGAAATCCAAGCTAAAACACCAACACAAAACCACTTTAGCTGTCAAATTTTGAAAAACAGCGGCCGAGGCGGGAAGATCACTTGAGCCCGGGAGTTCGGGACCAGCCTGGAAAACACAGCAAGATCCTGTCTCTACAAAAATAAAAAAATTAGATGGTGTGGTGGTGGATGCCTGTAGTCCCAGCTACTCGGGAGGCTGAGAAGGGAGGATTGCTTCAGCCCAGGAGTTCGAGGCTGCAGTGAGCCATGACCATACCACTGTATTCCAGCCTGTGTGACACAGTGAGACCCTGTCTCTAAAAAAAAAAAATTTTCAAAAAACAACACCAATAGCAGACATTGGTGAGGATGTATAGAAATAAAGCCTCTTTTCATTGCTGCTGGAAATGAAAATAGGAAAAAGCTTGAAGAAAGTCTGCAAATTGTGGACCTGATAATTCCTCTTCTAAGAATTTCTCCGGCCAGGCGTGAATCATGCCTGTAATCCCAGCACTTTGGGAGACTGAGGCAGGAGGATCACTTGAGGTCAACAGTTCAAGACCAGCCTGGCCAACATGGTGAAACCCCGTCTCTACTAAAAAAAAAAATACAAAAACTAGCCAGGCATGGTGGCAGGCACCTGTAAGTCCAGCTCCTCAGGAGGCTGAGGCAGGAGAATTGCTTGAACCCAGGAGGTGGAGTTTGCAGTGAGCTGAGATTGCACCACTGCACTCCAGCCTGGGTGACAGATTATGTCTTTGAAAAAAAAAAAAAAGAAAAGAAAAGAAAAAAAAAGAATTTGTCCTTAAAAAAATACTTACAGATGTGCAATATTTTTCAATAGTGAAATTGAAAACAACACGTGGCACACCCATTTGTGGACTATGATGAATTCATTGAAAATGCTGAAGTGGGAGAATATGTAATATTAGGTTGGTGCAAAAGTAATTACGGTTTTTGCCATTGAAAGTAACGGCAAAAACCGCAATTACTTTTGCACCAACTTAATAACATAGAAACATTCACAGGATATTAAGTGAAAAAACAGTTCATTTAGGAATGGACGCTGCAACCCCTTCAGATAATAAAGAGGGGAATACAGAGTAAAGACACACAACATCCACACAAATGCAGACTCTGGGACATTTTAGCCTGAAACTGTCATCAATGATTACCTCTGGGGTCAGTGGGATTACGAGTGAATTTAATTTTCTTCTATTTGCTTATCTTTAAAAGTTTAACCACAAATCTTTTACTTATGCACTTAAAAGAATATTTTAGGCCGGGGGCAGTGGCTCGTGCCTGAAACCTCAGTATTTGGGAGGCCGAGGTGGGAGGATGGGAGGATCACTTGAGTCCAAGAGTTCAAGACCAGCCTGTAACAGCATAGTGAGACCCTGTTTCTACAAAAAATTTAGAAATCAGTTGTGCATGGTGTCACACGCGTGTAGTCCCAGCTATTCTGGAGGCTGAGGCAGGAGGATCACTTGAGCTCAGGAGTTCAAGGCTGCAGTCAACTATGATGGCATCACTGTACTCCAGCCTGGGCGACAGAGCAAGACTGCCTCTCAAAACAAAAAGAAACAAAGGAAAGGAAAGGAAAGGAAGAAGGAAGGAAAGGAGAGGAGGTGGGAAGAGAGAGAGAGAAAGAGACAGACAGAGAGAAAGAAAGAGCGAGAGAGAGGGAGAGGGAGGGAGGGAGAAAGGGAGAAAGAAAGGGAAGGAGAAGGCAGGGAAGAAGGGAGCAGGGGAGGGAGGGAAGGAGGGAGGAGGGGAGGGAAGGAGGGAGGGAGGAAGGGAGGAAGAAAGAGAAGAAAGAAAGAAGGAAGGAAGGGAGAGAGAAAGAGAGAGAGAGGGGGACAGAGGGAGGGAGGGAGGGAAGGGAAGGAAAGGAAGGAAAGGAAGGAAGGTGTTTCCAAATGAGAAAGCTAAAACGAGACAGCAGCAGTTTTCTCCTGGGGAAATTCCTGTTAGGTTGGTGAGTCTTACAAGCCATCATCCCACAGGAGGATTTATTCCTAAACATTTCTACAATGAAGGCTGAGAGGATCTAATGTTGCAGTTTGGTACCACAACTGTTCCCACAACTCTGTTTGCTCTGCCTGGCTGGCCCCACCAGAGAACTGATGACAGCCAGCATCTGGTAGGATGGGACGGCTGGGCTGCAAACGCTGGAGACGGAACTGTGACCACAGGGCGAACTGGGCAGCTGCCACTCAGAGAAGAACCTGTGTGGCACCTGGACAGACCTGGCCTAGGAAGTCCCCCCCAGACTCAGAAAGGAGTGCTAGGCTGAGAGTAAAGAAAGGGCTGAGGTTAGGGATTTGAGGAGAACATTACTTCTAGTCTTTCTAAGAAAAAGGACTCAGTGCCTCCCTCCAAGAGACACCAGCATGATACCGGCCCCAGAATTGGAGGCTCCAGCCCTGGTAAACACAGGGAATCCACAGAACGTCCTCACAACAGATGAAAAAGTAAAGACATGCATGAACTGGAAATACAGAAAAAAAGAATGTCGAACCACCCCACCCTTTAGGAAAAATATTTTACTCTGTGCAATAGATCAAATTCTCCTTCCCAGTGATTTGCAGAACAGTATGGGACCTGAGTGCTATTTCTGATTGAGCTTCTATGGCTGCTCACAGGGACCCTTTTTCTCTGGTCTCACCTCCCTCTGTCAATAACCTGATCTGGAATTTTCACTCAAATTCATAAGGGGCTTCCCTATTTCAAAGGACCCTACAACAGTGAATTATTTGGTTTCAATGCAAATGATACTCAAGTCTTATACATCTGTTCAGATATTCTTAAAGGGTCCCATTAAGAAACACCTTGATTTTACGTTATTTTCTCTTCTGCTAATTCTCTGAAGAATTCAAGGGACTGAAAGAAGTTGCTCATTTAACACACTTTCATTCTTCTGCTACTACCAACCTCTCCAATAGTATCTCAACTATTATCTCCCTCTCACTCTGGAGCTAAAAAATCACAGAGCAAGGGACAGAAGACCAGGATTCCTTGCAGGAAGAACCACCTTGCAAACAAACACAAGCTTATTCTTTCCACACTGGTGTCCAGGAGTTATGATAACAGAGGATCAAATGTACAGCTAGCTCTCCACAGTATAGTTAGTCCTCCAATTAAACTTCACTTTTCTTTTGAGACAGTGTCTTGCTCTATTACCCAGGCTGGAGTGCAGTGGTATGATCATAGCTCATTGCAGCCTCGAACTCCTGGGTTCAAGCAATCCTCCTGCCTCAGTCTCCTGAGTAGCTAGAACTACAGGCGTGCACCACCACGTGTAGCTAATTTTTTTTTTCTGTAGAGACAGGGTCTCGCTATGTTGCCCAGACTAGTCTCAAACTCTTGGACTCAAGCGATCCTCCCACCTCAGCCTCTGGAGTAGCTGGGATTTCAGGCATGTGTCAGAATGGCTATTATTAAAAAGTCAAAAGAAAAAAAAAAGATGCTGGCAAGGATGTAGAGAAAAAGAATGTTTATACACTATTAGTCTATAGTGTGAATGTAAATGAGCACAACCTCTATGGAAAACAATAGGAAGATTTCTCAAAGAACTGAAAAGAGAACTACATTTGATCCAGCAATCCCACTACTGGGTATCTACCCAAAGGAAAAGAAATCATTTTATCAAAAAGAGATCTGCACCCATATGTTTATCCAAGCACTATTCACAACATCAAAGATAAAGAATCAACTTAAGTGTCCATCAATCGAGGACTGGATAAAGAAAATGTGGTATAGACATATATATTCTGTATTATTTCATTTTCACGCTGCTGATAAACACATACACGAGACTGGACAATTTACAAAAGAGGTTCCACAGACTCACGGTTCCACATGGCTGGGGGGGCCTCACAATCATGGCTGAGGGCAAGGAGGAGCAAGTCACATCTTATGTGAACGGCAGCAGGCAAAGACAGAGAGCTTGTGCAGGGAAACTCCCTCTTTTAAAAGCAAGATACGTCGTGAGACTTATTCGCTATCACGAGAACAGCATGGAAAAGATTCAATTACCCCCATGGTTCAATTACCTCCCACTGGGTCCCTCGCACAACATGTGGGAATTCAAGATGAGATTTGGGTGGGGACACAGCCAAACCATATCATATACACATACACACAATGGGATACTACTTAGCCATGAAAAAGAATGCAGTAGCACCATAGATGGAACAGGAGGCCATCATCTTTAAGTGAAATAAGTCAGAATACTATTTGGTTTCCAAGCTATGCGCAATATACTATGTTAATACATATTTTTTTAATTTTTAAAAGAACACAGAGGTAAATCTGTGGCGAGGCTGGGGTGAGGCGCCCACTGAAGGCAAGCAGGGTGTGCCTTGGGAGCTAAATAATGTGTACACACGGACATAGAGAGTGGGAACATAGAACTGGAGACTCAGAAAGGTAGGAGGGTGGGAGGGGATGAGAGATGAGAAATTACTTAATGGATACAATGTACACTATTCGGGCGATGGTTACACTAACAGCCCAGCCTTCACCACAAGGCACAGCCTGGCCAACGTAGTGAAACCCAGACTCTACTAAAAATACAAAAACAAATTAGCCAGGGCATGAGACAGGAGAATCACTTGAACCCAGGAGGCAGAGGCTGCAGTGAGCTGAGATCGTGCCATTGCACTCCAGCCTGGATGACAGATCGAGATGACACAGCGAGACTCCATCTCATAAAAAAACAAAGAGCAGACTGTGGTCCTCTAAAAATCAGGCTGTAATACCAGGCAAGCAGGCAAAGAGGGAGGGCCAAGATCAAGCCAAGCTGCTGACCAGGGCAGCGAGCAGGGGCTAGGACCCCAGCCTACGACCTTGCAAAAACGGTAGAGCAATCCAGTACCATTCAGGCAAGGGTAAGTCCAAGGAAATCCAGTCCAGTGAGTCGAGCCTGAAGTGCGGGAGGATTCGGGGAGCTCTATCTGTTCCCCAGGTGCACATGCTCCAGGAGTGGCTCTTATTGGGGAAGCAAGAATGAGGTAACGCGTTTCGGGATGGAAGCAGAAAAGAGCCATGGTCCTGGGACCTAGGAAGACATAAGCAAAGAAGTACTCTGCAGACACCTGTAGAACAAGTTGAGCAATCAGAATTACAGAGATAGCTGGAAGTGGCGGCTCACACCTGTAATCCCAACACTTTGGGAGGCCGAGGCGGCTGGATCAATTGAGGTCAGGAGTTCAAGACCAGCCTGGCCAACATGGCAAAACCCCATCTCTACTAAAAATACAAAAATTATCCAGGCACGGTGGCATGCACCTATAATTCCAGCTACTCAGGAGCCTGAGGCAGGAGAATTGCTTGAGACAGGGAGGCGGAGGTTGCAGTGAGCCGAGATCACACCACTGCACTCTAGCCTAGGTGACAGAGCGAGATTCCATCTCAAAAAAAAAAAAAAAAAAAAAATCACAGAGGCAGCCTAACCTAGCAGGTTAAGAGCATGGCTTTTATAGTCATGAGTCCAACCTCACTAGTCCATAGCTGTTTGACTTTCAGCCAGGTATTTAACTTCTCTTGGGTTAGGTGCCCTCATCCATAAAAACGTTATTGAAAGGATTAAATGAGTTAATCTATGCCAAGTACTTAGAAAGCAGCACTTATATAACCATAAGCTGTAATTATACTGCCTCAATCTTTATGCTCACTTTCAGGTGCCCCCTAAGACTTCACCTATTCAATTTAAACACTTGATCTTCTAGGACACAATGCACACACCCTGAAAAAGCACTGTCTATTTGAGTCCTTGAGTTTCGCATTTATTGTCTTCATCTCAAGGCAGCTCACAAAGAGCCGGGCAGGAAACTGTCCCTGTCGACACTGACATGCTGAGACAGGTGACTTGGGTTGAGAAAGCAAGAAAAAAGGATCCAACGAAATACAACTTATTAGTCATCACGCACTGAGCACATCACGGCTGGGTGATAAATGCCAAGAGCATCAATTATGAACTATTCTTACAACAAGCTGAACATATTCACCACCAAGAAATCTATAGGTTACAAGTGTTCTCTATGGGTTTCAATGACAGGAGACAATATTTTGGGCGAAAATCATAAATGTAATTGTTTTGCGTGAAGTGGGGCAGCCTACATCAGCGTCCCACCTGGAAACAAGCTGTTGAACATCTGTCAAGGTGTCAACTCCAACTGCAGAAGCAAAGAATTTCATTAAGCTTCTGTGTAGTTAACTAAAGTTGGTGAGGTGCCTGGAGGGAGGGGACGGAAAATCACAGGTATAATTAACTGTGACATCACTGGAGTCACAGGTGCCTTTAACGTGACTATACCCGCAGTCTTTCTGGATAGCTCTGTCTCCTGATTCTCCCATACCAAGAACAGCACAAAGTGTCATCTCTCTTGGCATCTTCCTGCCATGTCTGTCCTCCTGAGCAGACCTCCTGTTCTAGCGGTCTGTGACTCTAAACAAATCACCCTGGGTCCCAGCTTCCTCCACCACAAAACACAGTGGTTTAGACCAGCTGTCTCCAACATTTTTGGCACCAAGGACCAGTTTCGTGAAAGACAATTTTTCTCATGGACCGGGGGCAGGAGGGGATGGTTTGGGGATGATTCAAGCACATTCCATTTATCATGCATTTTATTTCTGTTATTATTAGATTGTAATATATAATGAAATAATTCTGCAACTCACCATCATGTAGAACCAGTGGGAGCCCTGAGCTTATTTTTCTGCAACTAGATGGTCCTGTGTGGGGGTGATGGGAAACAGTGACAGATCATCAGGCATTAGACTCTCATAAGGAGCGTGCAACCTAGATCCCTCGCATGCACAGTTCCTATGAGAGTCTAATGCTGCCGCTGATCTGAGAGGAGGCGGAGCTCAGATGGTAATGTGAGCAATGGGGAGCGGCTGTAAATACAGAAGCAGCATCTCTCCCTTGCCACCTCTCACCTCCTGCTGTGTAGCCTGGTTCCTAACAGGCCATGGACCAGTCAGTACCCATCCATGGCCAAGGGGTTGGGGATCCCTTGTTTAGAGTAGATAAATTCCTAAGTTCTTTTCCATTTCTCCAAGCCTCCAATTCTGACTCTATAAATTCTGACCAGGAGTGAGATAAACCAGGCACAGAAAGACAAACTTTGCATGTTCCCACCTATTTGTAGGAACTAAAAATTAAAACAATTGAACTCATGGAGATAGAGAGTAGAAGGATGGTTTCCAGAGGCTGGGAAGGGTAGTGGGGGAATGTGGGGGATGTGGGGATGGTTAACGGGTACAAAAAAATAGAATGAATAAGACCCTAGTACTTACCAGCACAACAGGGTAACTATAGTCAAAAATAATTTAATTTTAAATTTAAAAATAACTAAAAGGGTATAATTGGATTGTTCATAACACAAGGGATAAATGTTTGAAGGGATGAACACCCCACTTACCCTGACATCATTATTACGCATTGCATGCCTGTATCAAAATATCTCATGTACCCTATAAATATGTACCCACAAAAATCAAAAAATTTTTTAAATAAATAAATATCCTGGTGGAGTGGGAACAGAAAAAGGAGAAGGGAGGGGAGGGGAGCGGAAGGCAGGCAAAAAAACAAATTTGTAATTCAAACCACAAAAAAAAAAAATCCTGACCAGGGACAGGAGAATGTGCTAAATCTTGAAGGATAAATAAGTTTCATCCTGACAACTGGTTCTGAGAGGGACCCTGTAAAGAGGACTCAGAGTGTGCTGTGAGCCTTTGCAGTGAGTCTGTCTTGTTCTGAGGGGTGGGAAAGGCAGGAACCCAGTCCTTTGTCCTCTAACCCTGCCCTGGATGAACCCACGCTACCAGGCATCTCATGAAAAGGCAGTGATTCTGGAAGCCCTTCATGTGAAGCTAAGGATGTCAAGAAAATGCTTCTTTTAACTAGCATCTTGGTAGTCCCACTGTGGTCCACCCCATAGCAGTGGTGGCTGCAGCTTGTCAGAAATGCCTGCTCCACGGGCAATTGCCTGAGGTCAGGAGTTTGAGACCAGCCTGGCCAACATGGTGAAACCCAGTCTCTACTAAATATATTTTAAAAATCAGCCAGGCATGGTGGCACGCGCCTGTAATCCCAGCTACTCGGGAGGCCAAAGCAGGGGAATAGCTTGAACCTGGGAGGCAGAGGTTGCAGTGAGCTGAGATCACGCCACTGCACTCCAGCCTGGGTGACAGAGCGAGACTCCATCTCAAAAAAAAAAAAAAAGGAAAGAAAAGAAAAGAAAAAGAAAAAGAAAAAAAGAAAAGAGATGCCTTCCCCAAACTCAACGATCATTGCAGTTTAGGCTGAGCACGGTGGCTCATGCCGGTAATCCCAGCACTTTGGGAGGCTGAGGTGGGCAGACTGCTTGAGTCCAAAACTTTGAGACCAGCCTGGGAAACAGAACGAAACCCCATCTGTAAAAAAACACAAAAATTAGCTGGGTGCCGTGGCACACGTCTATAGTCCCAGCTACTCGGGAGGCTGAGGCAGGAGGATCACTTAAACCCAGGAGGTTGAGGCTGTGCCACTGCACTCCAGCCTGGGTGACAGAGTGAGACTTTGGGTTTTTTGTTTTTTTAAATTCAGTTCAACAAGATCCCCTGGTTGGCACATCCCTTGGAGAAATGGTGTCCGAGAGCCTTGGTTTGCAAAGTTGGCTGTACAGTGGAATCACCACCACCTCCCAGGCCCCAGGAGACTCCTAGGATGTGATTAGAGCATTGGAACTTGTTTAAGCCTCCCCAGAGAATTTTAATGTGCAGCAAAGTTTGAGAACCACTGAATTAAAATCTCTGCTTCAGATTCTAGCACTCAAATCCAAAGTCTGGAGGGATTTCACCTCCTCCAGAAAGGTCTGTTTCCTGAAAAAGCATCACTGATAACCATCCTTTTCCAAGACCACTGCAGGGTGTCATCCCATCTCTGGAGTTATCATTTATGATGGGGTCACTGTCCCAATCATACCTGCCTCTTGCATTTACCTTCCCTCCTAATATTATTCCCCAGTAACCTCCAAAATCTTTCCCTAGGAGTGGAAAGCTCATTTTCACCTCTGGCTCTCTCTTTTTCCCTCCTTTTAAATGATGTAATTAATTAATTTATTTATTTATTTATTTATTTATTTAGAGACAGAGTCTCACTCTGTTGTCCAGGCTGGAAGGCAATGGGGTAACTCGGCTCACTGCAACCTCCGCCTCCCGGGTTCAAGTGATTCTCCTGCCTCAGTCTCCCAAGTAGCTGGAACTACAGATGTGTACCACCACACCCAGCTAATTTTTGTATTTTTTTGGTAGAGACAGGGTTTCACCCTGTCGGCCAGGCTGGTCTTGAACTCATGACCTCAAGTGATCCACCCGCTTCAGCCTCCCAAAGAGCAGGGATTACAGGCATGAGCCACTGCTCCCAGTCTCAAATTTTTCCCTGTTGCCTACTACCCTTTGAGGGTTCCAGGGAGTTCTGTGCTGGGTTTTTGGAAGCTCAACAGAATCATTTATCTCTTTTGGTGTCGAGAATTAGAGAATTTCAGTGTTTACTTAAAGACTGCTGGGTGCACAGGCTCCTACCTGTAATCCCAGCACTTTGAGAGGCCAAGGCAGGAGGACTGCTTAAGGGCAGGAGTTCAAGACCAGCCTGGGCCACGTGGTGAAACCCCGTCTCTACAAAAAAATTTAAAAAGTAGCTGAGCTTGGTGGCAAACTTTGGTCCCAGCTACTCAGGAAGCTGAGGTGGGAGGATCATTTGAGCCCAGGAAGTTGAGGCTGCAGTGAGCCATGATTGTGACCCTGCACTGCAGTCTGGGTGATAGAGACTCTGTCTCTGAATAAATAGATGAAAATAATGCTGTCCGGGTGCAGTGGCTCATGCTTGTAATCCCGGCACTTTGGGAGGCCGAGGTGGGTGGATCACCTGAGGTCAAGAGTTCGAGACCAGCCTGGCCAACATAGGGAAACCCTGTCTCTACTAAAAATGCAAAACTGAGTCGGGCGCAGTGGTGAGCACCAGTAATCCCAGCTACTTGGGAGGCTGAGGCACAAGAATCGCTTGAACCCGGGAGGCAAATACAGTGAGCCAAGATCACACCATTGCACTCCAGCCTGGGCAACGAGAGCGAAACTCTGTCTTAAAAATAAATAAATAAAACAAGAGTGAAACTCTGTCTCAAAAATAAATAAAATAAAATAAAAATAATGCAGGAACCAAGTCAGTTAGTTGCCAAGGTAACTAACTTGAGGCTTGGGTCTTGGCAAGAAAAGAAAACCACCCATCTCAGCTGAGGGCAGATGATCTATTGGTGACCTGCTCCCACCAAGGGACTCATGAAGGGAACGGATTGATGGCAACCCACAAAACAGGCTTGAAAATGCAATAACCTCGCAGAGACCTCTCTGCCGCTTGACATCTAGGCAAAAAAATGTGATTTAACTGTTTTTTGGTGGGCTTTTTTAGAAGACAGGGTCTTGTTCTGTCACCCAAGCTGGAATGCAGTGGCACAATCTCGGCTCACTGCAACCTCTACCACTGCAACCTCCACCTCCCGGGTTCAAGCGATTCTCCTGCCTCAGCCTTCTGAGTGGCCAGGATTACCGGTGCCCGCCACCACGCCTGGCTAAATTTTGTATTTTTTAGTAGAGACGCAGTTTCGCCATTTTGGCCAGGCTGGTCTCGAACTCCTGGCCTCCCGTGGTCCGCCTGCCTGGGCCTCCCAAAGTGCTGGGATTACAGGCGTGAGCCATCATGCCTGGCCTTGATTTAACTACTGAAAGTGGTTTCACAAACTCAGATCCTGATCGTCCTTGCACAAAGGTTGTTTGTCTTGGATAGGCACAGAGAGGATGAAGGCTTTAGCTAGTGGGTTACATACCTCTGCGTTTCCAAGTACTAAGCCGTGACCCTGTGCAACATCTCTGTGACCTGGCTACATCTGTTTCTTCATCTGTAGAATGGGAGAAATAAAGCAGATGACACCTACTAAGCACTAAGCTAGTTTGCCTGCTGAGATGGAATATGTGTTTATGTGTATGCATATAAAATGAATCATCAACCACAGATCAGATTAAAAAGCAGAGCAACTGGTTTTCCGAACCAGCAGTAGGAATGCTGGAGGCTGAGACGCCACATCAGTGCTCAGTACAGATGTTTGAGGTTTTCTTACCAGGCTATAAAAATGTTTACACAGTAATTAGGCCTGTTATCAGTACACAAACAGATTACACTTTGCAGAATGAATGAACGGCTCAAAAACCCACTCGGTTTTCATGAGGTTCGGAGCATTTTCCTAATTCTTGGGTTTACGAAAATAAATTCGGTTTCCAATAACACGGAGCCACGGCTGAGTGTAGGGGAAAGGGCTCTGGGGTGTGAAATGAACTCTGTTTGACAGCGCACATGTCACTCAGTCTCTCTGATTGAGTCTCCCCATCTGTTAAATGAGCTAACCAAGGTTCCTCTCCTCCTTTAAATTCCATGGTTCTATTACTTTGCAGTCAATGTCTTCTAAACACACATTCTTCTCTTCACCATAAAAGGATATGTTTAATTAATGATTTTTAAGGTAGTAATTCTGCTGAATCGCATGAGACTCCAATCCAACGCTATTCAGTCATATTGAGACTGAGTTTGTGGCAGTTAATTCCTGACGATGAAGCCCCCAAGCCCAGTCTGTAGGATGAGACCACAAGGTCGACTTGGGCTTTATGTGAACATCCAGCTCTTCCAGAACACATCAATGGTTCTGAGTAATACTTGATTGAGGCTGGGTGCAGTGGCTCACGCCTGTAATCCCAGCACTTTGGGAGGCTGAGGCGAGAGAATCACTTGAGGTCAGGAGTTTGACACCAGCCTAGCTGGTATGGTGAAACCCGTCTCTACTAAAAGTACGAAAATTAGTCAGGTGTAGTGACACGCGCCTTTAGTCCCAGCTACTCAGGAGGCTGAGGCAGGGGAATCACTTGAATCCAGCAGGCGGAGGTTGCAGTGAGCTGAGATCACAGCACTGCACTCCAGCCTGGGCAACAGAGCAAGACTCTGCCTCAAAAATAAATAAATAAATAAATAAACACACACTTCATTGAATGTTTTTCTTTCCCTGTTTTCAAAGAATAATACTTAGTTGTAACAAATATGACACCAAAATAATTAGCCAAGCTGGGAATTTGCACTTCTAAATTTTCCTATTGCCTAACTTTTGATAATGAAAAAGTGCATGCAATTTGTAATCGTGATACAAACTTTTGGGATCCAATAATGTTTGGGAAAGCAGTAACGTTTAAATGTTCGGAAATAAGCTTTTAATGAATATTTAATTGCTCTATTCTTCATAAGTACAAATTATGCTTTCAGTAACACTCTGAATACTAAAAAGGCAAGATTCAGTTCTTCCTAGTTATGTGTTCAAATTTCCTAATAATTTGTTTAAAAGGGGGAAAAAAAGGTCATCTTGGTTTCAACCTCTATGAGGAGGAGCTTGGAGAGTAATTTAGAAGCAAGGTAACTTCTTACAGCAATACCTCAAATTCAACAAAATTTAGATGTATGTATTTGAAATGCATAGAAAAAATCTAACAATATATGTACCTCAAATGTTAATGGTATTAAGAATGACAGTGAAGAAAGGTGCCTTCCAAGTTCTACGTAACATTTCTGTATAGCTTTTAATTTCTTTTCTAAAAAGAATGTTTACTTTCATCGCTAAAAAATGTCTTAAGCACAAAACAGAGCCACTCATTCATTGGGCACCTTGTCAAAACATGTAATACAGTTTGGCTGTGTCCCCACCCAAATCTCACCTTGAACAATAATCCCCACGTGTCAAGGGTGGGGCCAGGTGGAGATAATTGAATCATGGGGCTGGTTTCCTCCATACTGTTCTCATGGTAGTGAATAAGTCTCATGAGATTTCATGGTTTTACAAATGGGAGCTCCCCTACACAAGCTCTTTCTTGCCATCATGAAAGACATCCTCTTGCTCTTCCTTCATCTTCCACCATGACTGTGAGGCCTCCCAGCCATGTGGTACTGTGAGTGCATTAAACCTCTTTCCTTTATAAATTACCCAGTCTCAGGTATGTCTTTATTAGCAGTGTGAGAACAGACTAATACAATGAGCATCCTATGTTCTGTCCCAACCAGGACCGTGGGTTTTTGAGATTAAAACTCCCAAAATAAGATGGTAGGGGAAAGTGTTTAGTAGATACAATCTCCCAACATTCTATTCAAGGCATTGGTGATCATCGGTGCCTACATTTATTTACTTTTGTTGAGACAGAGTCTCGCTCTGTCGCCCAGGCTGGAGTGCAGTGGCACAATCTCAGCTCACTGCAACCTCCGCCTCCTGGGTTCAAGCCATTCTCCTGCCTCAGCCTCCCAAGGAGCTGGGATTACAGGCACCCACCACCATGCCCAGCTAGTTTTTTATATTTTTAGTAGAGACGGGGCTTCGCCAGGTTGGCCAGGCTGGTCTTCAACTCCTGACCTCAGCTGATCCAACCATCTCGGCCTCCCAAAGTGCTGGGATTACAGGCGTAAGCCAACGCGCCCAGCCTCGTGTCTACATTTTAAAACAAACATTTTTCTGATTATAAATGTGTGCTCATTTGCAAAACCATAAAATCATTCATAATGCCAACAGCTTTGGACAAGCATTGTTAACATTTTTGGTCCATTTATTTCCATTGTTCTTCTGTACCACGTTTTTAAACAAAACTGCAATCATACTATGATTGCAGTTTTGTTTGTATCCACACTTAACTGGTACGTTAGAAATCACCAAATTAAGGTCACCAAAGCATTTTCTCTCCATCTGTTACTCCCTAAACACTACATTTTATTTTACACCCTGATGGGTAAAGACTCACTTTATTGTACCACAGTAGTGCAGGCAGAATGGACAGCTGGAGACAGGATGATCTTTGGAAAATATAGACTAAGTCATATCATTCACCTGTTTAAAACCCCTCAGTGACTTCTAGTGAACTCAGTATCAAACCCAAACTCCACAGGGTGACCCTATATGAGCTAGCCCCCATCTCTCTGAACTCATCTCCTGCCACACCAGCCTCCTTCCTTCTCCTCTAATGAACCCAGTTCATTCCTGCTTTGAGACTTTTGCACTGGCTGTTCCCACACCCTGGAAGTTCTTCCGCAGATACTTCCCCACTTTATCCCTTCATGTCATTCTGGTATCAGCCAAAATAGAGCTCATCAGTGAGACCTTTCTTGGTTGGGTGCGGTGGCTCATGCCTGTAATCCCAGCATTTTGGGAGGCTGAGGCAGGTGGATCACTTGGGGTCAGGAGTTCGAGACCAGCGCAGCTAACATGGTGAGACCTCGTCTCTACTAAAAATACACAAATTAGCTGGGCATGGTGCCGCGCACCTGTAATTCCAGCTATTCAGGAGACTGAGGCAGGAAAATCACTTGAACCCTGGAGGTGGAGCTTGCAGTGAGCCGAGATCACACCACTGCACTCCAGCCTGGGCAACAGAGCGAGACTCCATCTCAAAATAAATAAATAAACAAAAATAAAAATACAAAAATTAGATCGGGCACAGTGGCTTATGCCTGTAATCCCGGCACTTTGGGAGGCTGAGGCAGGCGGATCACCTGAGGTCAGGAGTTCAAGACTATCCTGGCCAACATGGTGAAACCCCATCTCTACTAAAAATACAAAATTTATCTGGGCGTGGTGGCGGGCGCCTGTAATCCCAGCTACTCAGGATGCTGAAGCAGGAGAATTGCTTGAACCTGGGAGGTGGAGGTTGCAGTGAGTTGAGATCATGCCACTGCACTCCAGCCTGGGTGACACAGTGAGACTCCATCTCAAAAAATAAGAATAATAATACAAAAATTAGCTGGGTGTGGTAGTGCATGCCTGTAATCCCAGCTGCCTGGGAGGCTGAGGCAGAAGAATCACTTGAATCCAGTAGGCAGAGGCTGCAGGGAGCCAAGATCACGCCACTGCACTCCAGCCTGGGCAACAGAGCAAGACTGTCTCAAAAAAAAAAAAAAAAAAGAAAAGAAAAAAAAAGAAACCTTTGTTGGCCATCCAATCTGAAGTAGCCCTTGCATCTGTCTCAATTATATCCTCCAATTTTATTTCTATATTTTTTATTGTATCTTACACCACTAGACTATAAGGGTACCATCTCTGTCTGACAAATTCATCATTTTCCCCAGTATCTGAACCAGAGATGCTCAATACATTCTGGTTGGATGAATGAAAGCATTTTCAAAGAATCCAGATTTGTGGTGCATGAGATAAAGTAACCTACTTAAATAGGTCTTATTCACAGCAGCACAGTCCCTTAATGAGGCTTTTTAAAATAGATTGTCACCCTCTCCAATAGCCTGGTCATGGAGAGCTGCCCACAGCCCTGCCAGTGGGAAAGCAAACCAGTTATTTAGTCTTGCTCGGACTTCGATTTTGCTTCTCCACCCTGTTACCTAAACCAGAAACCCAATGGTGACACCTTCCCTTTCTCCCACTTCCCCACCAATTAATAACCCTGCCAATTTTCCCTCCTATGGAAGACAAGCTCAACATCACTGTCACTATCTTTTAGCAGAATCATTCCAGCTTCCTTTCAGAAAACAATCTCTCCTGGCCGGGCATGGTGGCTCATACCTGTAGTCTCAGCACTTTGGGAGGCCGAGGCAGGTAGATTACCTGAAGTCAGGATTTCGAGACCAGTCTGGCCAATATGGTGAAATCCCATCTCTATTAAAAATACAAAAATTAGCTGGGCATGGTGGCGGGAGCCCATAATTCCAGCTACTCAAGAGGCTGGGGCAGAAGAATCGCTTGAACCCGGGAGGTAGAGGTTGCAGTGAGCCGAGATCATGCCACTGCACTCCAGCCTAGGCAACAGAGCGAGACTCCATCAAAAAAAAAAGAAAGAAAGAAAAAGAAGAAAGAAAACAGTCTCTCCCAATCCCAGTGACTTTTCAGAAACCTACCCCTAGATACAGGGACCCAAAACTATACCAATCAGATATGTCCTCTGAGCATCTTGAATGCAGCAGAATGATACAGTAACAATAATGGAGGACAGGTGAGCCCAAAATTGGGGCTTAGCCTGGGAGGGTTCTTGGCTTTGTCCAGGAAAGAATTCAAGGGCAAGCCAGGGGTGTGAAACAGTAACTTTTTTTTTCTAATAGTCACAGAATATCTATTTATTTACTTACTCATTTTATTGGTTTTTTTCCAACTGTTACCTTATTTTTTTTCCAACTTTTATCTTAAGTTCAGGGGTACATGTGCAGGATGTGCAGGTTTGTTACACAGGTAAATGTGTACCATGGTGGTTTTCTGCACAGATCATCCCATCACCCAGGTATTAAGCCCAGAATCCATTAGCTATTATGCTCTTCCTCCTCCCACTCTCCACCCTCTAACAGGCCCCAGTGTGTGTTTGTGTGCCCCCATGTGTCCATATGTTCTCATCACTTAGCTTCCACTTACAAGTGAGAACATGCGGTATTTGATTTTCAGTTCCTGCGTTTGCTAAGAATAATGGCCTCCAGCTCCATCCATGTCCCTGCAAAGGACATGAACTCATCATTTTTTATGGCTGCATAGTATTCCATGGTGTATATGAACCACATTTTCTTTATCCAGTCTATCACTGATGGGCATGTAAGATGATTCCATGTCTTTCCTATTGTTAATGGGAGACAACAACTTTTATTGAAGCAGCAGTGTACAGCAGCAGCAGAGATACTCCTTGTAGAGCAGAGCTATTCCCTAGGCAACGTGTGCAAGGTAGCACCCCAGAAGCAGTGCTGCAGTCATATTTACACCCACTTTTAGTTACAGGCAAATTAAGGACAGTTTATGCAGAAATTTCTAGAAATAGGGTGGTAACTTCTGGGTGGTTGGGTCATTGCCATGGAAAGGGTTGATAACTTCTCGTTGTTGCCATGGCAATGGTAAACTGACATGGCACATGTGTGGGTGTGTCTTATGGAGAGCTGCTTCCACCCCAGCCCTGTTTTAGCTGGTCCTCAATCTGGTCCAGCTACTTGGACCAAATTGAGCCCCACCTCCCAAGTTGAGTCCCACCTCCTACCTCAATAATAATAGAAAAGGTTGGTGATCATTTACTTCCATAGCATCCCCTGGGAGAGACCACAAGTCAATTCCTGCCACTGAGATCCCCTGGACTACCTAATGCCTGAGTATTCCATGCCTGGTTCTTCAGGGATGCTCTTAATCCTGTGAGTTTCCATCAATATTCCTAATGTGATCTTTGTTGACGTTGTTAGCCAGACTTCGTTTCCATTGCTTGCAACCCAAGGATCCTAACTGACAACTCTCCTATTTGCCAAATCCATCCCATCTTCTCCATCCTCCCCACCATGGCCTCATCAGCCTTGCCTGGCTTTCAGAGCCAGCTTCCTCCCTGGTATCCATGTTTCTGGTCTTCTCAGTGCCAAATCCATTCACCACGAAGTCTCCAGCCAAATCTGACCATGCCACCTTAATGGAGAAATGCTGAGTCCCTGGTCCTGACCAAAGGCCCCCATCTATCATTCTGGTCACTTCTTTTGTACCTCCCTGTCTCAACCTTTAAGCACCAAGAACTCCAAACTACCAGCTACTTCCTCATATTCTCCACATGTGTTCTAATGTCTCAGCCTTTCCCACCCTTTCCTCTGCAACAGAATACCCATGAAAAGCTAACCACGTCCTAATCATCCTTTAAACTCAGCTCAGACATCACCTCCACCCTTGCCTAGCTACCACCCATCTCTGCTCACAAATGTTCAACCCTGACACATGGTCTGCCCTCCCCACTAATCTGTGAATTTTTTGAGGACAGGCAGTGTGTCATCTTCATCTATCTATCCGTACCACATAATAGGCACTGAATAAATGTTTGTTGAATGTTAAATGATTAAAAACATAATTCACATTGAAAAACCCCAGGTTGGATGCAACGATGGTGTTTTCCTTTTCCTCCTTCCGAACCACATTTGGAATTATCCTCAAATTGAGCCTTCTGAGAAATCTGCCAATGTTCTGCTAATCTTGAAGGATGGTTTCATAGCTTAAGAGTCAGAACTCACACTGTTTTAACAAGCATCAGAGGCTGCTGCTGGTTGCACTGCCTAATGGTTCTCAATCGTGAAAGGACACTTCAGACACTCTGACTACACCAGCTGAAGCCCCAAGTGAAGCCCTGGGTACAGAAAAGGAATATACAAAAAAAAAAAAAAAAAGCTTATCATCAATCATCAAACCAGTCTGGGCTCAAACCAGTACAGGCACACGTGACAAGGAAAGGGTTTTGCTGTGGGATTCTCCTTCCACCCCAGACCAACTGCACAAGACACAGCTCCTCCTGTGCCTCAGTTTCCTCACCAGGAATGAGGAATGAGCTGCTGACCCAGATTCACTCAACGAACGTAGGGCACCCACTCTGTGTCCGACTCTAAACAAATTACTGCAGGGCAAAGGTTCCCAAAATACTTTTCCTATCCTAAGGAAGCAGTGTGGAAAGTGCCCCGCACATAGGATCGAAATCCAGCCTGCTAGCCTCAAACCGTAACTCTGCTTCTGACCTGCAAGCTTCACAGCCCCAGGAAAAGTGATTTCACTTCCCTTTGCATCAGTTTCCAAACAGGAAAAATGAGGATGACATGAGCTCAAAGGTATGAAAGGGTCTGGCACACAAGTAGGGTCTCAGAAATCTGAATTAAGAGGGTCTCCGAAGGCTTTAAACATCCAAAGTTCTATCAATTGGAATTTCTCTCGCAATGAGAACGAGTGCCCCCTTCTGACAACCAGCGAACACTGCATAGGTTGTCAGTACAAGAATGTGGTAAAAGACACCACTGCACACACCACAACACGAGGAAGGACCAGCCACAGATATCCCACCCCGACTGGTGACCCTCAAGAGACCAGTTGCTATGAAAAAGAAATTTCTAAATGCGACCCCAGCCCTGCCCAATATTTATGAAGGGATCAGAAGCCACCCACTGGAGAGATAAATGTAAAACTCAACAATGAACAGTTGTCATCCACCCCTCAACCTCTACTCCCCCTCCCCTTACAGAGGAACGGGCATCATGTGCGTCAGTCAAGTCTTGCCCATCGTTTCTCAACAGAAGCAGCTGAATTAAAATACTTTCTTTCTAAAAAGCCCTTATCCTGCACCCTACCCGAAGGCCTGATTACTGGCAATAGTTGCTTTCAGAGTTCAGGGAAAGGTGACATCTTGGTGAACAATTCTAAGAGGATTTAGCTCTCCTCCAATAAAATATCATGAGGATTGGATTTCCAAAGAGTTGTTTTCATTACTCCACTTGGATACACCCAGTAACCAACTTCACCATCGTAGAACAGCTTCTCAGTAAACAGTTCCATGCAGCTATTGCCATGAAAAACCCACACGTCTGCAGTGAACTCAACAAACAGAGCCACTCCACTGGTCTTCCACCAGGGCAGGCTACTCTGGAAACACAGCTCAGGGCATCCTTGGGGTTTTGGTAGAAGACCCCACCGATTGCCTGGGGAACTAGCAAAGTTATGCAGTTCCTGGAGTCCCGGAATGAATCCTAAACTGGGCCTGGTGACAGAACCACAAGGCCGAGAGGTCTGAGGTGACACCTGGACATCAGTATAGGTAGCAGATAAAAATCAAGACTCCACATTCTTCTTCTTCCAACACCTCCTCCCACCCCACAAAAAAATGAAATAAAACCACGAACAAGCCAAGAAGGAGAGCTGGAATGGGGCTTCTATGAAAAACACGCCCTGTTCTAGCCTCAAGACAATTTCACACCAAATGGCTTTAAATTCCTTTCCAAAGCTCTGATGCCCGAATTAAAAAATAATTTCCCTTTTTGAGCAAAAGTCAGCAGTTAAAGAAGCAGAACCTGAAAATCCTAGGAGCTCATGAGTTCTCCTATGTGCACAAATATTGCGTGTGTCTGAACACACGCAGCGCAGAAATCTACCCATTCTTTCTGTGAAGGTCATCCCAACTCTGTCGCAGAGGCTACTGTGGGTCACTCTAGAATGTAGTTATTATCACCACTAAAGACTTCCCAGCCACACACAGCCGGCGCTAAGCTGCTATTCCCTGAGCCCAAGAAAGTCTCCTTTTTTGCAGAAAACCGGCTCAGGGCCTGGGGATGGCTGGCGCCCCAGTCTTGGCACTCAGGGAACTGCAGGCACCGCTGCACCCAGGAGCTAAGGGCTTCGACCCAAATGGAAGAAAGGCGCCTTCCTCACACAAGCCTCGTCCAAGAAAAAAGAGCAGTGGGAAACGATGGTGGGCTGATGGCCCAGGCGCACGTGGCCCAAGGCTAGGACGCAAGGCGATCCCCTCGGTGCACGTTCTGTACCCCCAGCCCGTCGAGATGGAGCGTCCCCCGCTCGCCCTCGCCCCAGAGGCGGCCCAGAACTACCTGCTGCTGCTGCCTAGGCGCCCTCGGACCAAGTCTCGGGAAGTTCACTCGGCGTTGCGCTAGTCCGGGGAGACTAGGAAGCCGGGTAAACCCAGACTGTCCGTGGAAGACGGAGCCCACCCCCGCCTGGGCGCCAGACCCATCCAGCTGCTTGGAGCTCAGAGACTAGGTCCCGGCTAGACTGCAGAGGCCTCTCTGGTTACCCCTTGCACCCCGGCGCCCCCGGACTCGGGGTGGGTAGCGGCGAGGAGCGTGCGCCCAGGAAGGCAAGCAGTCAGCGCTAGGGACCGGAGATGGAGAGAACGCTGCCTCCCGCCTCCCCCGATCGCCATGACTCCGGCTTCCCGAAGAGACCTGGTTGCCGCCGGGCGCTCCCACCTGGGCTGCGGTGTGGCTCCAGGTCCCCTGCCCTCCCTCCCCACAGCCCGGGAGCCTGCGGCCGGGGGCGCGCAGCCTGGTGGCCAATGGTACCTGGGGGCTAGAAGAGCGGCTCCCAGCCTCCAGCCCACACGGGTGCCGGGACAGCCGAGTCCGCCGCGGCCCTTCCCTAGCCCCACGCCCCCAGGCAGGCGGCCAGGAGCCAGCTCCACGGAAGGCAAGGGGGGTGGGTGCCCCAGTGCCGGAGCCAACAGGTACGGGAGGCGCTGTCTGCCAATCGTCTGCCCACTCCGAGCACGGGGGCCCGCGACAGCCCGGGGGTTTGGACACCCTAGACAGGAGCGAGAACCGAGGGAAGAGGAAAAGAAAAGGAGCGCGCGGGTGAGCTGGGGAGCCGGCGGCGGCACTCACCTCTCGCTGGGCCGGGGCTCCGCAGCCCGGCAGCCGAGGCGCCTCCGCACCGCGCGGGGGGCTTCCTCCAAGGCCCGCAGGGAGGGGGCGGTGCGGAATGGAGGCGCCGAGCGGGCAGCGCTCAGCCTCTCGCTCACACCCCCAGCCGGCAGCCGCGTCCCCGTGCCGGCATCCTCGCTGCCGCCGGCTCCCTCGGCGCCCCCGGGCCGCTCCCCACGCGCACGCCGGGACCTTGCACGAGCCCCCTCGTCGACTCGGAGCGCGATCTGGGCGCGTGCCTCCCTGTCCTTGTCCTCTGCTCCCGTCTGGGGACGTGTGCCCAGCACCCCCTGAACCGCGCACTCCTCTACCCCTCCCGCTCCCGCTGGCCGCGCCGGTTCAGCCCATGTGCGCGGCTGCCTCGCTGCGCCCCGGAGCCCAGTGGCCGAGGCCCCGCCGGAGTTGCGCGCCCTAGAAACTCCATGCAGCTCCGGCCTCCTCCCCAGCTCCTCCCCAGCGGATCCCCCGGGGCCTTGCGGCCGCCAGCACCACCGTCCTCGCTCTGCCGGCGCCCGCGTTCAGAAGCCAGGCTTCTGGGCTCGCCTCGGCTGCCTGCGCCCCAGCTCCTCCGAGGGTCGAGGAGCCCCCACCCCCAACCTCCGCCTCTCCAATGGCTCCCTCGGTTTCCAGGCAGCGCAACCTGAGGAACGCCTCGGCGCGCGCGCACTCACACTCGCGCGCGCACACACACACACACACACGCATGCACATGCACGGCACACACAGGCAGACACGCGGGGGGCGAGCAGGCGCTTGGCAGACGGTGCTCCTTCCTTCCCTTCCCAAAGAGGCTGCCCACGTTAACTCCGGCAAACTGCTGCTCCTCAGCACAGGACAACTCACCCTAGCGCCCGCCGCCTTCACTACTTCATCCCAGGTGCCCACACCCTAGATCCACGATTACACCTGAGCCCAGGGGGAAGGCGGGGCGCCGAGGTGGAGGGGCCGATGGCCGAAACTGCGGGGACCAGCATTCCGCGTGACCGCCCCTGGAGACATCCAGGGAGGCACGGCTGCCGCGGGGCATCGCCCACCCACCAGGGATCCCACTCCTCCAGGGCCTGAGAACATGTGGTGTGGCCCCCACTTCTTCCAAGGTCATAGGATGGATCCCATGGGAGGGAGAGGGCGCTTGGGCACAGGTGTGAGCTACAAATTCTCGGACTGTCTGCAACCTGCCCATGCGCTGACCTCTGAGTCTACGCCCAGACAGACCCCTCTCCCCCCTGCCCCGGGTCTCAAGGGCAACGCATGTGCTTGGAGTCAGCAGTCACCTTTCCCAGTCCCCACCTGTCTGCCTCCCAAGAACTGACGGAATACACAGTGCAACCAAGGTTTGTCTTGGCAAGAAAAAGAAAGCAAGCAGCAAGGTGGGTCTCAGACTGTCCCGTAGACAGATTAGACGCTTGCCAGTTCCTTTCTGCTGCCCCCAGGGTTTTGCCAATAAAGAAGGAACAACAAACCTGGCTGAAGCAGGCTAGTCCTTCCTTACAGCACCCTCCTCTCCCGGGTCCCCAGTTTCTTGTCCCCTCTTGGTGGCAGAAAGACTGCTCACCAGCTCAGATGTCTCCAATTCCCAGAACCAGAGAAAAGATACATGTGAAAATTTTCACACCAATCAGGAACAAAAGCAGGCAATGCTGCTCTAAGCCTCTCACCCAAATAACTCAGCAATCACCTCTCCACTGTTTGGTTCAACTGCCAGGGAAGTTTGGGCATTTTTTTTTTTGTCAGCCAGCCACACAATCGTGTGTGTGTGTGTGTGTGTGTCTCACCTGGGTGTGGTTTCAGAGTCCCTGAAGTACTCATTGTGGGTGCCACGCCTTTAGCATTTAGCATTTCCTAACCTGTATTACTATCTTGTATAGACCCTACCTCCCTAGTAATCTTTTTAAAATGTTTTTGTTATTTTTATAGGTACCTGGTAGGTGTACATATTTATGGGGTACATGAGATGTTTTGTTACAGGCATGCAACGTGAAATAAGCTCATCACGGAGAACAGGGTAGCATTCCCTCAAGCATTTATCCTTTGAGTTACAAACAATCCAATTACACTCTTTAAGTTATTGTAAAATATATGAGTTATTGACTATAGTCACTGTGTTGTGCTACCAAATAATAGGTCTTATTCATTCTTTCTAACTTTTTTTTAACCTATTAACCATCTCTACCTACCCAACGTCCTCACCCCCCACCCAGTCCCCCTCACCTCACCCTTCCCAACCTCTGGTAACCACTGGTAGATTCTCTATGTCTATGAGTTCAATTGTTTTGATTTTTAGATCCCATAAATAAGTGAAAACATGTAATGTTTGTCTTTCTGTGCCTGGTTTATTTTACTTAACATAATGATCTCCACTTCCATCCACGTAGTTACAAATGACTGGATCTCATTCTTTTTTATGGCTGAATAGTGCTCCATTGTGTACATGTCCCACATTTTCTTTATTCGACACATGGGTTGCTTCCAAATCTTAACTATTATAAACAGTGCTGCAACAAACATCAGAATGCAGATACCTCTTCGATACACTAATTTCTTTTCTTTGGGGTATATACTCAGCAGTGGGATTGCTGGATCATATGCTCCCTAGCAATCTTATAACTGAGATGTAACAGGCACCACTCTTAAGGACTTGCTGGGTACCCCTCCCCTACACCCCAGTATGAAAACACAGAAAAATCTTGAGTTCCTTCAAAGAAACTCCAGGTACCTAGCCAGCCCTGAGAAGTAAACCAGCAACTTGATAAGCAAGAAGGTAATTTTAGCTTAAAACAATAGCCAAGGAAGTTAAGAGTCAGGAAATGTTTTTGTTCCCTATATCAGTCTGTTCTTATGATGCTAATAAAGGCATAACTAAGACTGGGTAATTTACAAAGAAAAGAGGTTTAATGGACTCATAGTTCCACATGGCTGGGGAGGCCTCACAATCATGGCAGAAGGTAAAGGAGAAGCAAAGACACATCTTACATGGCAGCAAGCAAGAGAGCTTGTGCAGGGGGAACTCCCATTGAGAAAACCATCAGATTGTGTGAGACTTATTCACTATCATGAGAGCAGTATGGGGGAGACCTGTGCCCATGATTCAATTTCCTCCCAACAGATCCCTCCCACAACACATGGGAATTATGGGAGCTACAAGTCAAGATGAGATTTGGGTGGGGACACAGTCAAACCGTATCATTCCCTATAGAATCTAAACATAACATCTTAGTGTATGTCCTTGAGTTTTTCAGAAACCTGGACCCCTATTAAACTGATCGACTAGCACATAGACCTCGGATAAGAGGGAACTGAGGACTAAACTGTAACTGCGGTTCTTGTTCTAAATTTCTTCCTGAAGGGTCTGGAGGAAGCCACACCTACAGGCCAGAGTGAACATTCTTTTCTGCAAACCCCGCATTTTTAGACAAAGCTTTACCTCCTTAACTAATCACAAATCAGAAAATCTTTGAACTCACCTATGACATTTGTAGAGATGGGATCTCCCTATGTTGCCCAGGCTGGTCTCAAACTCCTGGCTTCAAGTAATCCTCCCACCCCCACCTTCCAAAGTATTGGGATTACTAGTCCCAATGTGAGCCCATGTGGGCCTCTGCTCCCAGATGTCTGCTTTTTTAAGTCACACCAAATGTAGAGCTTTCATGGATTGATTTATGGCTTTGCCTGTAGCCTCTGCCTCCCACCTTTAAAAATCCTTCCCTGTAAGCCAAATGGGTGGTTGGGACTTAAGCATGAGCTGCCTGATTCCTCTTGGTTGGTGCCCTGCAAATAAATGCCTTCCTTTCTCCTGCTGCAAAACCTTGATGCGGACAGCTGGTCTTACTGCTCTGGGTGAGCAGCCCAGTTCCATTCAATAACATGACATGCTTGAGCCACTGGTTGAGTTTTATGTACCTAGTTCAGAGATGCGCATAGAAGGTGACATGGTTTGGCTGTGTCCCCTCCCAAATCACATATTGAATTGTATTCCCATAACTCCCACATGTTGTGGGAGGGACCTGGTGGGAGATAACTGAACCATGGGGGCGGTTTCTCCCATTCTGTTCCCATGGTAGTGAATAAGTCTCACGAGATCTGATGGTTTTATAAGGGGAAACTCCTTTCACTTGACTCTCTCACTGTGTCTCTTGCCTGCTGCCATGTGACATGTGTCTGTGCCTTTGTCTTCCACCATGATTGTGAGGCCTCCCAGCCATGTGGAACTGTGAGTCCATTAAATCTCTTTCTTTTGTAAATTACCCAGTCTCAGGTATGTCTTTATCAGCAATGTGAAAACGAATTAATACAGAAGGTATTATATTTACAGGGGTTTCCACAGTAGGTCGCAGGCAGATGAACAGAGTTGACAGGATCTCCATAAGATCCTTCCCTTTGATCCCTTAGTTTGGATGAATGCTGCATCATCTAACAATCTGTTGCCTCTGTAAGCAATTATTCTGACACTTTCTAGATGACAACCAGGTCACCAAAATGCCTTGGTAGGGCCAAGCACAGTGGCTGAAGCCTGTAATCCTAGCACTTTGGGAGGCTGAGGCGGGTGGATCACTTGAGGTCAGGGGTTCAAAACCAGCCTGGCCAACATAGCGAAACCCCGCCTCTACTAAAAATACAAAAATTAGCTAGGCATGGTGGCAGATGCCTGTAGTCCCAGCTACTTTGGAGGCTGAGGCACGAGAATCGCTTGAACCTGGGAGGCAGAGGTTGCAGTGAGCCAAGATTGTGCCACTGCACTCCAGTCTGGGCAACAGAGCGAGACTCAGTCTCAAAAAACAAAAAAACAGACAAACAAACAAATGCCTTGGTAAGTGTAGATACACACACGAAGTTCCTGGTAAAATGTGGGGGCCTCCCACATAACCAGAGTGGGAACCATTTGGCCGAAGCTCTCATTCTGCCCTCCCTCCCTGCCTGTGTAAATTTGGGCAAGTTGTTTATTCTCTCTAAATCTCATTGCTCTCATCTATAAAATGGGGATAATTAGAGTATCTATTCCATAAGGTTGTTGAGAAAATTAAATGTGACTATGTGAAATAGCAGTTCACTCAGTTAACCTGGCTCCAGGCATAGAGTAAGCTTTCAATAAATGTTGGCTGTTGTTATAAGTGAATAGTCAACACAAACACATATCAAAGACCTTACTTTGGGAGGAAAAATCAATCAAGGATCTCTTGCCTGAGGACACTAAGCTCAGCGAGCCTCAGAACTAGAGAAGGCTAGGCAGTGGCTCACACTTGTAATACCGATACTTTGGAAGGTCTAGGTGGGAGGATTACTGGAGGTTGGGAGTTTGAGACCAGCCTGGGCAACATAGGGAGACCCCATCTCTACAAAAAATGATTCGCAAAATTAGCCAGGTGGGGTGGCATGTGCCTGTAGTCCTAGCTACTCAGGAGGCTAAGGCAGAGGATCCTCTGAGCCCAGGAGTTCAAGATTACAGTGAACTGTGGTCACACCACTGCACTCCAACTTGGGTGAAAGAGCAAGACTTTGTCTCAAAAAAAAAAAAAAAAAAAATCAGAAACACAAAGAACTAGAGAAGCTGGATGGCAGACTTCTGCAGTTTCTTGGTCTTCCCCAGCTATGACCATTTTGAGCCCTCCATGTTAAGGTGCTTGCAGGTTTACAGGCCCCGGCACTTTTGCTCCAACTTTTATTCAATATATGTGGTCAAAATGTGTCAGCTCCTTCCTATGAAAATACCAAAGAAAATCTTTTACCAATTACCGGGATGGAGGCTAAACTCAACATGGAACAAAATGAACAGGAAGGACTTCTCCTTATCGTGCATTTGTAGCTGGATTTAGCATAAGTTCTCTTTCTAACCTAGAATAGTACAGCTCTCCAGGAAACAGTGAGGAGTCAATTTCAACTTCCTTCTACCACCTGCCTCTAGCTTTGGGATTCAGTTACACAAATCAGATACCAAGACAAGTGCTACCTTACCAGTGATAATCCTCTGGTAAATATCCCCTTCCTTTATCTTCTTTTATTTTACCATCAGTAAATGTATCTACTTCAAGTGCCCAAGACATCCAAGGGTAGAGGGTGATGAAAAGATACATTGCACTCTGAACAGAAATAGGTAAAGTAGAAAAAAAAAAATCATTCAAGAAATATATGTTGGAAGGTAGAATTTTTCATGTCTTCCATCAAAGTATGGAATCCAGGATTCACTAAATTCTTCACAACACACATTCTCTCCTGTGTGGCTAGGGGTTTGCCACAAACTTTGCAGTGGTTTGCTTTGCAGTAATCGATAACCAGGACAAAATTTGGTATCTGGAAGGAGAGTGCTGCTGTAACAATAACTTAAAATACTGGCTTTGAGATTGAGCAATGGGAGAAAGCTATAACTGCCTCGAAAGACTATTAATGAGAGTTGCAAGGACCTTTGGAAAACTCTTGGAGGAAACATGAAGGGCACAGAAAGTGCTTATTGGAAGCTGGAGAAAAGAATGCCTGAGTCACGTCCCAGCAGAACAGTTAGCAAAATTGCTGCCTGTCAATGGTCAGCTGGGTGCGGTGGCTCACACCTGTAATCCCAGCACTTTGGGAGGCCAACGCGGGTGGATCACTTGAAGTCAGGAGTTCGAGACTAGCCTGGTCAACATGGGGAAACTCTGTTTCTACTGTAAATACAAAAAATTAGCCAGGCGTGGTGGCACATGCCTGTAATCCCAGCTACTCGGAAGGCTGAGGCAGGAGAATTGCCTGAACCCAGGAGGCAGAGATTGGAATGAGCTGAGATCAGCCACTGCACTCCAGCATGGGTGAGAGAGATTGATTCTGTCTCAAAAAAAAAAAAAAAATCAATATAACCAATGGAAAGGATACCTAATGACCTCATGGATCTGACTAGGGTGATTTCCAAGTGGAAAAATAGAAAATGCCAGCTGGATTTTTCCAGATGCCTGTGAGAAAAGGTAAGCAGAGACAGGTTAATTGAAGAAGAAGCTATTCCAGTTTTTTAGCAGAATTGAGATGGAATAGCAAGGAACCAGGGTTTGCTGAGTTAGAAAGGATTACTGTTTCTCTGCTGGGTTAGAAAGGACTACTGTTTCTCATTGTGGTGTCTCCAGGCAAAACCTTTCAAATCTAGGGCAGTAAAATCTGGTTTCTGGGAAAGATGGACTCAAGGATGGGGCTGTAAGATCCTTTGTTAAGGCCTCAGACATATTTAAGGGGGATGCCCAAAAGGGCTTCTCATGTCTTAAAGACACTGTGCCTCACTCAGCAGCTTTGCAGGAGACTGAAGATAAAGAAAGGTCTACTTTTTTTTATTTTTTAATTTCATTTATGTATGTATTTATTTAGAGACAGAGTCTCACTCTGTTATCCAGGCTTGACTGTAGTGGCATGATTTCAGAGAGGAAAACAGAGACAGGGAGAAAAAGAGAGGTTCCGGGCCTGTCTACAGCTACTCAAGCCCCTGCTGTGAGCGTCTTCCCAGAAAAGGCTACAGATTGTTGGAGAGAGACAAGCCATCCCCACCATGGGCTATCTGAATTCCCAATCCACAGAACCACAAGAGGCAGTCATAAATTTTTGTGTTAAGTAACTTCGTTTTGGGATGAATTTTTGTTATGCAGCAATAAATAACCAGAAAAATTTAATTTACTAAATTAGGAAGATGTCAAAAAATATGTTGTAAAGTGAGAAAAGTTAATGGCAAAATAACATGTATGGTGCCACTTTTGAAAAAGAAAACTTTGTATATGGGGTCCATGTACACATATGTGCACAGAATATAATTCCAATGCTGTTAACTAACTCTGGAGAACAAGTATTGAGGGGATAAATATATATATATTTATATATTCTATTTATATGTATATATTTATGTATTTTATGTATATATAAATATATAAATTTAAATATATATTTATATTTTTATTTTTATTGATATAAATATATATTATGTATATAAATATATTTACATATTTTTATGTATATATGATTATATAAATGGCTTTTTATAAATGGAATACAAATGGCTTTTTGCTTTTTTGAAAAAATTTTCAAAACATATATTAACCAGCCAAAAAAATGAAATCTAGGTTAAATATTATACATTAAAAAACATACATATATAATATAGCATATATTTATGTAATATATAAATATATAAATAGCATATATTTATAGCATATATAAATGTATACGTGAACATGTATTTATTCATATATGAATTATTTTATGTGGTATTTATATTTATATATAAATATTTATAAAAATAATGATATATAATACATTATATATGATATAATTATTTATAAAAATATAATGGCACGTTATATATTATATCATATGTACTGTTATATTCATGCATGTTATGTATAATTATATCATGCATATTATATAATTATATATCATACATATTATATAATTATAATTATGTTATACAAAATTACATAATATATGTATTAGATACTATTATATAATGCCAAAAGAAAAGAACATTTTAGAGATCTTAAGAGCACCACGGGCATAGGAAGAAAAGGAAACCTTGGAAAGTGGAGGCGTCATTGTGCTCCATTGTCCCCTTAAAGGCATTCAATTCACCTGTCTTTGAAACTGCACATGGTGAATGGTTAAAAAAAAAAATAGCAAGAGAAGGAAAGAAAGAAGAAAGTGGAAGGAAGGAAAGGGAAGGAAGGAAGGAAGGAAGGAGAGAAAGAAGAGAAAGAAAGGAAAGAAAGGAAGGAGGGAAAGAAAGAGAGAAAGACGAAAGAGAGGGAAGGGAAGGGAGAGAGGGAGACAGGAAGGGAGGAAGGGAGGGAGGAAGGGAAGAAGGAAGGGAAGAAGGGAGGGAAGGAGGAAGGAAAGAAGAAAGGGAGGGAGGGAGGGAGGGAAGGGAAGGAAAGGAAGAAAAAGCAAGGGAGGAAGGAACCAAGCAGGAGGAAGGAGAATTCTTGGGAAACTGGAGTCTATAACCTCCCTAGGAAGGAGGGGCACTGATAAACACCCCAGGGTTTCAGTTGAAGCTTTTGAAATACTACATGCATTAAGATTAAGGGCAAACCAAAAGCCTTTGGAGAATCAAGTTCAGCCTTAAATTATCTCAATAATTGATTAGCCAAAAATGATCTTTATATACCCTAAATGCCTGCCTGATGAAAAGTTAAGTCTCTCTGAGGAGAGAGAACAAATGTATAGCCACTATAATTTTTTAAATATAACGTGGCATTTAATCAAAAATCAACAGGCATGTCCGGAAAAAGAACCGAATTAAGAAAAAATAAAGAGAAACAACAGACGATAGGAAAATCAAACACAGGAAATTCTGATACTGGATTTATATAAAACAGACATTAAAACAATTGTATAGATGTTTAAGAAAATGAATGACAAGATAAATTCACCAGTGAATAGCTAAAGTCTATTTTATTTATTCTTAATTTCTTTCTAATTCAATAATTTAACTTTTACTTTTCATTAAAGTGATCCATAATTGTTAAAGGTCAAATGGTAATTTGTTACGCAGAAATAGAATTTAAAAATAAACATCAAACAGTTCTAAAAGGTCAATTGTGCAAAATGGTGTTCTCTCTTTCCTCCTCCTCCATTCCTTTTTCCCAAAGATAACCACTTTCAACTAGTCAGTTACCTCTTTGGGTAATTATATCCATATTTCTAAATAAGGGGTTTTTAAAAAATATTTATTTTCTTTTCCGATTTAAACACCTAACTGAAGGATGAAGATGTAATACTCTTGTTTCTCCAATCCACATACATTCTGTCCTGATTCTCCCATATATAATTTTTAATTTGATCTCTATTCAGTTCAAATGTATTTATTTATTATTTATTTATTTGAGACGAAATCTCACTCTGTCACCCAGGCTGGAGTCCAGTGGCACAATCTCGGCTCACTGCAACCTCCACCTCCCAGGTTCAAGTGATTCTCCTGCCTCAGCCTCCTGCGTAGCTGGGGTTACAGGTGCCCGCTACCACGCCCGGCTAATTCTGTGTATTTTTAGTAGAGACGGGGCTTCACATGTTGGACAGGCTGGTCTCGAACTCCTGACCTCAAGTGATCCACCCACCTTGGCCTCCCAAAGTGTGGGATTACGGGTGTGAGCTGCAGCGCCCGGCCAAAATTTGTTTATTTTTAACACAGAAGAAAGTAGCAGTTCTGGAACCCACCAAAAAATAAATAAAATGCACTCAATAGATGTGGTTAAAGCAAATTGGACACAGTAGAAGAGATCAGTGAACTTTAAAGAGGTCAGTAAAAAATATCCTGCTAATGTGTGAGAAGGAAAGGTGGGAATAGAGAAAAGATAGTAAGAATTAGAGCACAGTGAATCGTCAAACATGTAACTGAAGTCTGAAAAGGAAAGGGGAGAAAGAATGGGGTGGATGCAATGCTGGCTGAGAATTTTCCAAAACCAATAAAGACATTAAGCCACAGATTCAGGAAGTCCTATAAACTCCAAATAGGATACGTGCAATGAAATCCACATAAAAGCAGTCATCATTACATTTCTAAAACCCAAAGACAATTTTTTTTCTTTTTTCTTTCTTTCTTTTTTTTTTTTTTTGAGACGGAGTTTCGCTCTTTTTGCCCAGGCTGGAGTGCAATGCCATGATCTCAGCTCACTGCAGCCTCTGCCCCCCGCGTTCAAGCGATTCTCCCGCCTCAGCCTCCTGAGTAGCTGGGATTACAGGCACGCGCCACCATGCCTAGCTAATTCTGTATTTTTAGTAGAGACGGGGTTTCTCCATGTTGGTCAGGCTGGTCTCAAACTCCCGACCTCAGGTGATCCGCCAGCCTCGGCCTCCCAAAGTGCTGGGATTACAGGCGTGAGCCACCACGCCCGGCCAAGACAAAATAGTAAAAGCAGCCAGGCCCCCTCTCCTTCACACACACATACACCTTTCAAAGAATAATTTGCCGGACAGACGACTTGTTAACAAATGTAATAAAAGCTAGTACAACTTACAATCATTGGTATCATCTTTGGTGCACTAAAAGAAAATAGCTATCCACTAAATTCTGAACGCAGTGAACATGACCACTAAAAAGAAAACGGAGCAATTTTTGCTTCTATGTTACTAGGTTGGTGCAAAAGTAATTGCAGTTTTTGCCATTGAAAGTAATGGCGGTAGGGCGAGGTGGCTCATGCCTATAACCCCAGCACTTTGGGAGGCTGAGGAGGGTGGATCACTTGAGAGGTCAGGAGTTCGAGACCAGCCTGGCCAACATGGTGAGACCCTGTCTCTACTAAAAATGCAAAAATTATCCAGGCATGGTAGCAGGTGCCTGTAATCCCAGATACTTGGGAGGCTGAGGCAAGAACATTGCTTGAACCTAGGAGGCGAAGGTTGCAGTGAGCTGAGATCACTCCAGCCTGGACGACAGAGCGAGATTCTGCCTCAAAAGAAAAAAAGGAAGTAATGGCAAAAACCTCAATTATGTTTGCATCAACATAGTAAGTTAGTTTCCTTCCCACTATTAACAATTAGAAACTAAACAAATGTACAAATTCAGTGTTTTCTGTAACTGGACAGCAGATAGTACAGGGCTGTGATCCATGTGAGAAGAGGAACAAATTAAGTATGTCCTGCAACTGCCCAGCTTTCTACCTGGAGACAGTTTCTGTATCGCTGCAGAGGAAAAGGAAGCCAAACAGAACATAGGGGTCTCACTAAATTGAGGGATCAGAGTTCACGAAGGCTTAGGTAGCTAGATTTTGGGGGGCAAAGAACTGGAGAGGAGAAGGCTACACAGATAAAAAGGTGGAAATTTTTCATAAGGATTTAAGTTCCTAGCTGACAACTAAAATGTGCATAAAAAGACAAATCCCATGCCACTAGGCAGAGAACAGTTAGTGGAGAGTTGTTAAGTCGAACAATTTCTAGATATAAGAAAGAACTGGAAAATAGGCAAGTTCTGATGATCCTGAGTGAGAAAACTCATTGAACACCCAGCGGATACAATACAGCCCATATGGATTGCCCCTTCCTGGTAGCAGGAATAAACTAGCTCTAGAATAACAACTATTTAAGATTTGACCTAACAAAGCTTAAAAGCAAACATCAAATGGATCAAGGTGATTCCCAAGTTACTAATCCAATGCCTAGCAAAGAAACTTCAAAACTCTTCAAAGGACAAAAACAAAATTCAGAAACTCCAACAACATAACACCCACAGTGTCCATGGAAACAGAAGGAAAAATAACAATGGTGATGGAATCTGCAGAAAGTGGCTTTCGAGCAGCTATTAGAAATATGTTCAAGGATTTAAAGGAAATTGTGAACAATAAAGGAAGGCATGCAAACTAAAAAAAGAAGCAAATAAAATTGTAGTGCTGAAAAATGTATATTTAATGTGAAAAAGCTATTTGAGGGCTTAGCATAACATTAGGTATTGTAGAAAAATAAGTGAGTTTGAAAAAATAGAAACTGAAGCAGAGAAAGAATGCTGGCTAAAAAAATCTTAAAATCCTTGATGACAGGTGGGACAGTATCAAGCTACCTAACATATGTTCAATTTTAATACCTAAAGCAAGAGAAAAAGAGAGAGAGAGACTCTCTGTACGCGCGCGTGCGTGTGTGTGTGTGTGTGTTGGGAAGGTTAAACAGAAAAAAGTATTTGAATAAATAGTGGCTAATATTTCCCAATTTGATAAAAGCCTAAATATACAGCTCCACATGACAGAATTTACTGCAATAAAGATAAATACAAAAAATACACACCAAGGTACCTTTTAATCAAATTGCTGAAAACCAATGATAGAGAAAAATCTTAAAGTATCCAGAAGAAAAAAACATTATATCAGGAGAACAAAGAGAGGATGTAATACTAACTTCTTTCAAGAAACAATACAAGCCAAAAGACAATGGAACATTTTTAATGTGCTGAAATTGAAAACAAAAATAAAAATACTGAGAATTGTCATCACGGTTTTGACTTGCGTATCTCTAACAATTAGTGATGCTGAGCTTATTTTCAAAAGCTTATTGGCCATGTATATGTCTTCTTTTGAAAACTGCCTGTTTGTGTCTTTTGCCCACTTTGTTATGGGGTTGTCTGCTTTTTGCTTGTTAATTTAAGCACCTTATAGATTCTGGATATTAGCCCTTTGATAGATGCATATTTTACAAGTATTTTCTCCCATTCTATTGGTTGTCTGTTTACTTTGTTAGTTTCTTTTCCTTTGCAGATGCTCTTTAGTTGAATTAGGTCCCATTTGTCAATATTTGTTTTTGTTATTGCTTTTGGTATCTCTGTCATGGAATCTTTGTCAGGATCTACGTCCAGAACGGTATCTTCTAGGTTTCCTTCAAGGGTTTTTATAGGCCCATAAACCCTTTAGGTTTTATGTTTAAGCCTTCAATCCATCTAGAATTGATTTTTGCATATGTTAAAAGGAAGGGGTCCAGTTTCAATCTACTGCGTTGGCTAGCCAGTTATGCCAGTAATATTTATTGAAAAGGGACTCCTTCCACTGTGGAAAGCAGTTTGGAGATTACTCAAAGAACTCAGAACAGAACAAGCACTTTACCCAGCAATCCACTGGGTATATACCCAAAGGAATATGAATCGTTCTACCATAAAGTCCTTTGCATACATGTGTTCATCACGGCACTACTCACAATAGGAAAGATATGGAATGAACCTAAGTACCCAGCAATGCTAGACTGGATAAAGAAAACGTGGCACACACACACCATGGACTACTACTCAGCCATAAAAAAGAATGAGATCATGTCTTTTGCGCAACAGAGATAGAGCTGGAGGCCATTATCCTAAGCAATTTAATGCAGAACAGAAAACCAAATACTGCATGTTTTCACTTATAAGTGGGAGCTAAACATTGAGTACACATGGACACAAGGAAGAGAACAGACACCAGGGCCTATTTGAGGGTGGAGCAGGAGGAGGTTGAGGATCAGAAAAATACCTATCAGATACTATGCTTATTACCTGGGTAATGAAATAATCTGTACACTAAATCCCTGCAAGACTCAATTTACCTATATAACAAACTTGCACATGTACCCCTGAAACAAAAGTAAAAGTTAAAATAAATAAATAAAATACTGAGAATTTCCTAATCAGCAAAAATATTCTCTGAATTTAAAGGTGATGACTGGGTGAGGTGGCTCACGCCTGTAATCCCAGCACTTTGGGAGGCCAAGGTGGGTGGATCACCTGAGGTCAGGAGTTCAAGACCAGCCTGACCAACATGGTGAAACCCCATCTCTACTAAAAACACAAAAATTAGCTGGGCGTGGTGGCAGGCACCTATAATCCCCGCTACTCGGGAGGCTGAAGCAGGAGAATCACTTGAACCCAGGAGGTGGAGGTTGCAGTGAGCTGAGATCACACCATTGCACTGGGCAACAAAGTGAGACTCTGTCTCAAAAAAAAAAAAAATTAAAAAAATAAATAAATAAATAAATTTTTTAATTTTAAAAAATAAAGGTGAAATAAAGAGTTTTTCAGATAAACAGTAAAATAATTTATAGGCCAGGCACAGCGGTTCATGCCTGTAATCCTAGCCCTTTGGGAGGCTGAGGCAGGAGGATCACTTGAGCCCAGGAGTTCAAGACCAGCCTTGGCAACCTAGCAAGACCCTGTCTCTATTCAAGAATTTATAGCCATCAGGCTGAAGTAAATGACAACAGAAACTTAGGAATGATAAGTCCTGGGAATGGAAAATATGTGAATAAAAATAAAAAGTTTATCATTATTTTTAACTTTCTTTAAAAGGTAGTTTACTGTTTAAGACAAAAATATTACCCAATGCATTTATGGGATTTCTAAGATATGTATAAGTAAAACATATGACAGCTACAGCACAAAGGGAGTAAGGAAATGGAAATATACTATTAAAAGGTAAATTTATCCATGAAGTGGTATACTATTATTTGATATCAGACTGTTATATTTGAAGGTGCACATTGTTAAACCCCAGAGCACAAAGAGATATAGCAAATAAGCCAACGGAGAGTAAATACAATATTTGAAAAATAAGCAATACCAAAAAAGTCATGAAAAGGGAAAAATGAACAAAGAACAGATGAAACAAAAAAGAAACAGCAAGATGGTACATTTAAACCTAAATATATTGTGAATTGCATTTAATTTAAAGAGTGTGAACCATTACCAAATTTGGCCATATTAAATTTATAGAGCACTATATTAACATAATCTTTTCAAGTGCCTTTGGAATGTTCATAAAAGATAGACTGTATCTTGTGCAACAAAATAATTCTCAGGACTTTGGTATTTTAAGCCAGGTGTGGTGGCTCATGCCTGATCTCACAGCACTATGGAAGCCAAGGCAGACAGATTACTTGAGGTCAGGCAGGAGAATCACTTGAACCCAGGAGGTGGAGGTTGCAGTGAGCTGGGATTGCACCACTGCACTCCAGCCTGGGTGACATAGCAAGACTCCGTCTCAAGAAAAAACCAAAACAAAACAAAACACTTTGAGATTTTAAAGTTATCCCATCTCTTACCAAAAATACCAAAATTAGCCAGGTGTGGTGGCACATGCCTGTAGTCCCAGCTACTTGGGAGGCTGAGGCAGGAGAATGGCTTGAATCTGGGAGGCAGAGGTTGCAGTGAGTCACTATCGTGCTATTGCACTCCAGCCTGGGTGACAGAGTGAGACTCCGTCTCAAAAAAAAAAAAAACTTTGAGATTTTAAAGTTATCAAAATCATACAGAAAACATTCTATAACCACAACGAAATTAAATTAGAAGTCAGTAATAAGAAGACACCTGAAAAATTCCCCATGATTTTACAAGTAAAAAAGTTTTGCATAATGCATATGTCAAAGAATAATCACAAAGGAAGTTTAAAAATATTTTGAACTAAATGAAATGAAAGCACAAGGTATTGAAATTGGTGAGATCAGCTAAAACAGTGCTTACAAGGAAAATTATAGCTTAAAATGTTTACTTTACAAAAAGATGAAAGGTTTAAAGCCAATGTTTTAAGATTCTAACTTAAAAAGCTAAAAAGAGAAGAACAAATTAAATTGAAAGAAAATAGAAGAAAGGAAAAAGGATAGGGAAATCAAATTTAAAAATGGACAGAAAAATGAAATAAAATGTCATGAAATTAATAAATCTGTAGCTAACTTGATTTGAAAATATGGCAAAAACACAAAGTACCAAGTTCAGGAATCACTATAGATCCTAACGATATAAAAAAGAATTAACAAGGGAATATTATAAAGCAATGTTATGACAAAAAATGGACAATTTAAACAAAAGAGAAAAATTTTTTAAAAACACAAATTACCAAAATAGACCCAAGGAGATATAAAAAATCTGAATATTCCTATATCTTTTAAAGAAACTGAATTCATAATTAACCTCCTATGCCCTCAAAACATAAACAAATTCCTCTGTGCCCAGATGGTTTCTCTGGTGAATTCTAACATTTAATGAAGAGCTAATACCAATCTCATAAAATGCTTTCATAAAATAGAGAGCAGGAACACAGCTCAACTCATTTTACGAGGCTACTGTGTCTCTGTTACCAAAATCAAATACAGGCAATACCAAAACAGAAAATGAAAATAAATGCAAAAAAAGCCTTAACATATATTAGCAAACTAAATCCAGCAATATATAAAAAGGATAAGACATCTTGACAAGGTGGAGTTTTTTTAAGTCATACAAAATTAGTCTAAATCTTAAATTCTAAAAGATGAATCAATTTAATTTATCCTATTTATAGAAGAAAAAAATTACAATCGTCCTAATGCATTCATGAAGAATATTTGACAAAATTCAACACCTATTCTCCATGAAAACTTAGAAAATTAGGAATAAAAGGGAACTTTTTCATCCTGCTCAGGGGTACTACAAAAAAACCTACAGCTAACATCACACAAAATGGTTAAAAACTGAATGCTTTCCTTGTAAAATCAGGAAAAGGGCTTCTATTGAACATTTGTTGGAGGCTCCAGCCAGTGAAATAAGTCAATAAAAAGACAGAAAATGCATCCCGATTGGTAAGTAAGAAGTAAAATTGATTTTATTGAAAAGCAACACGCTTGTGTACATTAAAAAATAAGGGTATCTGAATGAAAAAGTGACCTTAACAATGTCACAGAATACAAGGTCAATGCCAACAATAAACAACTGAAAAATGAAATTTTAAAAATAGTTCCATTCAGGCCGGGCGTAGTGGCTCACACCTGTAATCCCAGCACTTTGGGAGGCCAAAGGGGGCAGATCACCTGAAGTCAGGAGTTCGAGACCAGCCTGGCCAACATGGTGAAACCCTGTCTCTACTAAAAACACAAAAATTAGCCAGGCATGGTGGTGGGCCCCTTTATTCCCAGCTACTCAGGAGGCTGAGGCAAGAGAATCACTTGAGCCCAAGAGGGGGAGGTTGCAGTGAACCAAAATCATGCCACTGCACTCCAGCCTGGGAGACAGAGCAAGACTCCATCTCAAAAAAAAAGTCCCATTCACAATAATATCAAAATCATGAAATATTATAGATAAGTTTAACAAAATAAGTGTAAGTTCTGTATATTAAAAACCTCAAAACATTGCTGAGAGAGATTAAAGAAGACCAAAAATAAATGGAGACCTATACCATGTTAATGGATTAGAGGTTTGATAATTTTAAGATGTCAATTCTCTCCAAATTGATCTACAGGTTCAGCATCATCAATATCCTAACAAGCTGTTTTGCAAAATTTGACAAGCTGGTTTAAAAATTTATATATGTATGCAAAGGACATAGAATAACCAAAACAATTTTTTCAGAGAAGTTGGGAAGACTTTCTTTCCAACTGATTTCAAGACTTAACTATAAAGCTAATAAAGAGAGTGTGGTTTTGGCACAAGGATAGATGTATAGAGCAAAGGAACAGAATTGATTAGGAATAGACTCACATGCGTGTGACCAATTAGTTTTTCACAAAGGTGCCAAATTAATTCAAATTAATTAATTTAATGAAGATAGTCTTTTCATCCAGTTGTGCTGGAATAACTGGATATTCACATGGAAATAAATGAACTTTGATACTTTATTTACCCTACATGAAAAGATTAACTCAGAATGGATCATAGACCTAAATATAAAAGGTAAAGCCGCAAAACTTTTAAAGAAAACCCAGAAGAAAATTTTTGAGAACTTGGGTAAGCAAAAAAATTTTTTTTTCTTCTCTTTTTTTTTTTATTTCTCTTGAGACAGGGTCTCGCTTTGTCGCCAAAGCTGGAGTGCAGTGGCACAGTCACAGCTCACTGCATCCTCCACCTCCCTGGCTCAAGCCATCCTCTCACTCAGTCCCGGAATAGCTGGGACTACAGGCTTGCGCCACCATGCCCGGCTAATTTTTGTATTTTTTATAGAGACACAGTCTCACCATTTGCCCAGGCTGGTCTCAAACTCCCATGCTCAAGTGATCGGCCCACCTTGGTCTCCCAAAGTGCTGGAATTACAGGTGTGAGCCACCGTGCTCAGCCAAAAACTGCTTAACGAGGATACAAAAGGCACAAATTGGCCGGCCACTGTGGCTAACACCTATAATGTCAGCACTTTGGGAGGCCAAAGCGGGTGGATCACTTGAGGCCAGGAGTTCAAGACCAGCCTGGTCAACATGGTGAAAACCCATCTCTACTAAAAATACAAAAATTAGCTAGCTGTGGTGGCGCATGCCTGTAATCCCAGCTACTCGGGAGGCTGAGACAGGAGAATCTCTTGAACCCAGGAGACAGAGGTGGCAGTGAGCCGGGATTACACCACTGCACTCCAGCCTGGACAACAGAGTGAGACTGTCTCAAAAACAAAATGGAACAAAAACAAAACAAAACAACAGAAAGCCCAAGTCATAAAGGAAAAATTTGATCATTTTGATTTCATCAAATTTTAAATCTTATGCTCCTGAAAAATTCATTTTTGAAAAAATGAATACACAGGCAGGCAAAAATTATTCATAATACACATCCATTATTTCATTCTTATGAAATTCTAGAACAGAAAAAACAATCTATAGTGACAAAGTAAATCGGTGGATTCCTGGGGCTGAGTGGTTGACTCCATCAGAGTACAAGGGAATAGTTTAGGTTGAAGGAAATGTTTATGTCTTAATTATGGTGATGGTTACAAAGGTTTATACATTTTGTCAAAACTCATCGAAGTGTACATTTTAAATGCGTGCATTTCATTATATGTAAATTATCCTCAATAAAGCTGATTTGAAAAGAAAGAAGAAAGTGAAGCCTTAAAAAAAATTATGGTTGCACAAAAGGATGATAAATGTTTGTGGTGACTGATTTGCTAGCTACTCTGATTTGATCATTACACATTGTATACATGTATCAAAATATTACACTGTACCCCATAAATATGCAAAATATTATGTATTCATTTAAAATGATAATTTAAAAGTTAGATTAAAGATTGTGGTTAAAATTGTGTAGAAGAAAAGAATTGCTACAGTGAGCTATTCAGACAGAAAAAAATATGGTTTCAAATAGAGGAACAGAGATGAAAGAGCAAGGAGCACTGGAAATAGCAAATATGCAGATAAATCTGAATAACTATTGTATTTTAATCTAATAATAATAAATGTTAATAATGTTTGGTAGTTTCTTAAATCCATGAAGAAATAAAATACATGAAAACAACTGCACAAAATGAGGAATGGGGTAAACAGAGTGAAAGTGTTCTAAGGTCCTTGCAACTTTAGATACAACTTGTATTAAAGTGATAAATGTACTAATTTAGGATATATACCAGTGGGTCAAGGATACACATTGCGGTCTCTAGGGATGTCACTAAAATAATAATAAAAGAATGTAAAACTAACAAGGAGGACTAAAATTGTATAATAAGTGCCAATCTCCCTGGAATATATAACATTTCAAAAATTGGATACACCTAATAATATAGGCTCAAAATATATAAAGCAAAACTTACAGAATTAAAAGCAATTATTATCGTGTATTATTAGCTCAATCTGATTGACATAGTAAATAATCAAAGAACTAGAAGAACGTAAATTACAACATAAGAGAAGAAAATTAAAATATATTAGCTAAAAACTGTAAATTAGGAAAATGAGTATATTATTTAGTCTGGGCATGTTGAAACAGATCTGATTAAACATAGCTGCTTCAGGGGGAGTGAGAAAATTTAGAGCAATATATTAGTGCTTGTCAACATATGTCTTGCTCTAAAACCAACACTTCCAAGCTTTGGTTTTGCTTTTTTTTGTTGTTTTGTTTTGTTTTTAATTCAGGGCAAGAAGTGGAGACTTCCAGGAAAGATGACGGTGTAAGTGGACATTTTTAAAACCTCCTCCCTGAAACCTAACAAAAAGCAACAAAGGAACTAATGATTAAAATGAAAACCAAACTGAAACTTAGAGACAACCTTAACCTTGCCCTACAAATGCCAAAGAATACTTGCCAGATACAACACAACTTGAACCAAAATGAAATATGATGCTGGAGTTTGGCCACAATTCCTGCGCTTCGGAACCAACGCAGTGCTGTAGGCCCAAGAGCCTTGCTAACACATCCCCCCCCAACCCCAAGCTGAGATCTGGTGATGTGGTTGGACTCAGAATGAGAAAGGTTCCCTCCTGCACCACAGATCAGCTCCAGCAGAGAGGCCTCGTGGGGACCAGGTACTGCCAATGTTAATGAGTCCCAGCTTTTTTATGGTGAAACAAAGGGATTCGACTGGAAATAAAGCAAATTTCTTATCAAAGAAGAAAATTAAAGGTAGAGAAAAGTGTGTGCTGATACCACCCCCACCCCGTCCCTAATCAAATCTCAGGGCTGCCTTGATCTTACCATGAGCATCATGAATGAGGTTTTTGAATGCTTTTAAATACACAAATGAGGCTCACGTCAAATCAATGGAATCAGAATCTACAAAAGTAAGGCCCAGACAACAGTAGGTGAAAAAACTCCCCATTATGAGATAACATGTTTAACCTAATCAATACGCAAAATTTAAGAATATTTATAACAACCCAATGTTGGCAGAGGTATAAAGAAATAAACATGTTTGTAGGAATTCTGAAGAAAATGGTCATGGGGTAAAAAACTTCTTTTTCATTTTATATATATATACATATATATGTATATGTGTATATATATATATATATTTTTTTTTTTTTTTGAGATGGAGTCCCCAGCTCCCAGGCTCAAGGGATTCTCTTGCCTCAGCCTCCCAAGTAGCTAGGATTACTGGCACACACCACCATGCCTGGCTAATTTTTTTGTATTTTTAGTAGAAACGGGGTTTTGTATTTAAGAGGCAGAATCTCACTGTCTCCCAGGCTGGAGTGCAATGGTGCAATCATAACTCACTGGAGCCTCAAACTCATGCGCTCAAGTGATCCTCCCACCTCAGCATCCCAAAGTGCGGGGGTATAGGTGTACACCACCATGCCCGGCTAATTTTTTAATCTTTTTCTAGAGACAGTGTCTCACTATGTTGCCCAGGTACTGGTCTCAAATGCCTGGCGTCACGTGATCCTTGAGCCTTGGCCTCCCAAAGTGCTGGGATTATAGGTCTCAGCCACTACCACGCCTAGCCTTGGATCACAAATTTTCACGTGGAGTGATATCCACTACTGTAACATTCTGGATCTCTCTGTATTTCCTCGCTTACTTCTCTGATTAGTAAACGGAGAAAGGAAAAGGACTGTTAGATATAACCCTCTTGTTCTCTCTCCTCAGCTCTCCCTTCCCGCAGAGAGCATTGTCTGACTTTGACATTGTACTTAGCCATCACTCCCTGTGGCTGGCCAGGTGGTACATGTCCTAATTCTGGGTGCAATATACTAGAGCTGGCATTGTGATCTCCGTCAACCTGACCCCAACTTTGGAGAGAGAAAAAAAGTGCAATTTGTGAATTCCCCTCAAGCCCATCTGGGCAAAGTCAACAAAGATAGATGTAAACATAACATTGGCGGCCAGGCACGGTGGCTCACACCTGTAATTCCAGCACTTTGGGAGGCGGAGGCAAGCAGATCACGAGGTTAGGAGTTCGAGACCAGCCTGGCCAACATGGTGAAACCCCGTCTCTACTAAAAATACAAAAATTAGCTGGGCGTGGTGGCAGGCACCAATAATCCCGGCTACTAGGGAGGCTGAGGCAGGAGAATTGTTTGAACCCAGGAGGTGGAGGTTGCAGTGAGCTGAGATTGTGTCACTGCACTCCAGCCTGGGTGACAAGGTGAGACTGTATCTTAAAAAAAAAAAAAAAATTACACCGGCTACTACCGACACCACAAACCTTCCACCTCATCATAGTGCATCCTGTTTTTTTCTTCCCCATGAAGAGGCCCTGCATCTCTTCCTGCCAAAGGCCAGGCCCTCTGCTGTGCTTCGTAGGATCCTATTCCTCCCCATTTTCTAGGAACCCTGCAGTAGATCTCATACCTTTTATCTGCAGATTTTAGTTTGCTAATTAGCATAGCCCTCTATTTTAGAAGCCAGACCATGTCAGAGTCATTCTTGGCACCTTCCTCCTCCCCGACCGCGTTCTGAATCCATCTCTGAGTCCCATCACATGGTTCAATATTCCAACGTGAAAAACAATATTCAGTAACACATCTTCCTCCCTGTACCATCTTCCAGATCCTCCGCTCTCCTCCTACAGAGCAAGCATTGTAATTTTCTTGCGTTTCTTTCCAGAGACATTTTACATATATCTGCTGCTTGTTTATACAAATGCTAACACACTGTACACATTGTTCTCTACCTTTCTTTTTCACTTGACAGGGTACTATTTTTAGGTCACATGTACATATAGTAAGATATAGGATATGTGGGCACCACGTGCCTCCTGATATGACACAGTGAGAAGATAACAACATCATGTATGTACTATTCCTGACAAAAATGAATAACCTGATTCCAATCATGAGAAAACCTCATACAAACTCAATCAAGTGGAGGAACCTTCTGAAGTTGACCTGGATTCTGCAAAAATGTGAAAGTCCCAAAATACATAAAAAGAAGCTAAGAAATTCTTACAGCTTAAAGACCCAGCTGCAAAATAGAACGTCCAGCTCATGGTCGAATCTTGGTTTTAAAACAAACTATAAAGGACATTATTGCAACAAACTGGGAAATTCGATTTTGGCCTGCATTTACTTTATTAGTGTTAAGCTTCCTGGATATGATAAGTATATTGTGGTCACGTAGAAAACATAATTGTCTTTGGGAAATATATGCTAAATATTTAATGGTGGTCTGTTGTGATGTTTTCCGCTTATTTCTACCTAATATTCAAATGGTTCAAAGAGAGAGTGGAGAAAGGAAAAGAAGAAAACAAATGTGCAGGATATACGGCTGTTTTTGGTACATTTTTACGATCTGTCTCTAGTTTTGAAATTTTTTTATTTAAAAAAATCAGAGAAAGAATGAAGACAACATGCATGTTTATAGATGCGTAGAAAAAAATGGTTTTCATAAAAGCCAAACCGGTAACATTGGATGTCAATCACCTTGGAGGAGTGGAATGAAATGATAGCATCGGATAGAAAAATAAATACTATAACACTTTTTCTTTTCTATTTTTTTCTTTTTTTAATTATACTTTAAGTTCTAGGGTACATGTGCACAAGTGCAAGTTTGTTACATGTTACATATGTATACATATGCCATGTATACATATGCAGATTTGTTACATATGTACACATGGCACATGTATACATATGTAACATGTAACAAACCTGCACGTTGTGCACATGTACCCTAGAACTTAAGACAGAGTCTTAAGAACTTGAGACAGAGTCTCCCTCTGTCACCCAGGCTGAAGTGCAATGGCATCATCTCAGCTCACTGCAACAACCTCCGCCTCTCGGATTCAAGCAATTCTCCTGCCTCAGCTTCCTACGTAGCTGAGATTACAGGTGCACACCACCATGCCAGGTTAATTTCTGTATTTTTTATTAGAGACGGGGTTTCGTCATGTTGGCCAGGCTGGTCTCAAACTCCTGACCTCAAGTGATCTGCCTGCTTTGGGCCCCAAAAGTGCTGGGATTACAGGCGTGAGCCACCGCGCCCAGCCTAACATTTCTTATTTTATTTCATTCTGCCTTGTTGGCGTTTGCTGCAATGAGAATGTACTACCCTTTCATTTTTTGTACCAAAAAAAATAAACTTACATTTTGTAATTTAAATTCTCCACAGGTTATTCATGCACAAATCAAGATGAAGCATCAAATATCTCCAAATATCCCCAACTCTCCAGCCCCACAGCTGGAGAACCCTGGATTTCCCCAGATCCAAAGGCCAAGCCTCCAGAGCCTTGGTCCCTGGGGCTGGATGCTAAGTATTTTGAATACTACCTACTATAAAATCCATTAATAAGTAAAATTGATGTTAAATAAAAATGAGTTCAGACCAGGCGTGATGATGTGCGCCTGTAGTCCCAGCTACGCAGGAGGCTGAGGCAGGAGGATCGCTTGAACCCAGGAGTTTGAGGCTACAGTGAGCTATGATGGCACCACTGCACTCCAGCCTGGGTGACAGAGCAAGTTCCTGTCTCTAAAAAACAAACAAACAAAACAAAGAATTAATCTTTAACTCCAGAGATTAATTTGTACATGTAAATGTTTTATAAAAGTTTACCATAATATCATACACTGGACCAAATGATACCACATTTACATTTGCATGATCGCATCATTTACCAGAAGTTTACCAGGTTACCACACTCTGGACTCAGGAAATGCCAACTGAGTAGTGGGTAGAATGAGGAGAAAGAAGTAAAAAGAATTGAAAGGAATTATCTATTTCTTGATCTTTCAGAGCAAAGGTTCAATAGAAACTGTTCGATTTCAAGGTAAGTTTAAGTGAAAAACATCAGCTTAAGCACGTGAAGTTATAAATTAGTGGACATTATACATGTAATATCCATTACAAATCACCAAAGGGAAAAGAGATTTTAAGATCATATGACACATTTTTTTCTTATGCAGTTTTATTCATAAGTTAATTTTTTAATGCGAGTTCTAGATATCTATACTCAGAACAGGATAAAAACAGGAGAGAAAATTTCCTCATTATCTTGGTAAATAGCATGTATTGTGTAACCATAGTGCCATTTCTTCCTTGGACAGGTTTCTGTCATTAACAGAATATAATATGTGACAGTTTCTTAAGTATGTTAATTTTGAGGTCCAAATGAATAAAATATCCACGTTCAGGGTTAGCACAATTAAAGATGTTCACAGCTTCGTTCATTGCTAACTGTAGAAGCATTATGGATCTTATGTCTGGATCTTATGTCTATCAATTTGATGACTTTTGATAAGTGATACGCCCACATGGCCACCTCCCAGTGAAGATATAGAAGATTTCCACCACGTATAGTTGCAAGAGTTTCGTAGCTTACATATTTCTCAAGTCTGTTGACTTCTCTCCATGGCCAACAGAGCACTCTAAGTCTCCGTCCTCTCTCTACCAGCGTCTCTGGTGGCTTACTAGGCATCACCCTAAGAGGGCGATCTTCTCAAAGCCTCACCTGGTCTGGGTACCACCCTATCTATAAAATACACTTCCTTCACTTCCTTTTGCTCTCCAGGTAAAGATGCAAATTCTTTCATGGATAATGGTTCTCCATGGTGGCCTGGTTCCAGGGACCTCTCATCTCACATTTTTTTTTTTTACCGCGAATTCTCTCTACCCCTCCACACAGCTGGCTGTCATTCTGTCCTGCCTGTGTGCCCAGTCCCTGCCACCCCCAGGATATTCCTCTGTGGCCCATTGTCCTGGGGACTCTCCCCCTCTTGCAGCCTTTCTTCCTTTCTTCAAGGAAGAAATCGTCCTCATCCTCTTGATCCCAGCCCAGCCATCACCTCCTCGGGCCAGCATCCATTTCCTGGTGTCTGCCCCGAGCAGCTCATATACATTTACCATATTCCGGTAAATGAAGCAGACTTCTAATGAGCAGAATCCTGGTTCCGTGTTTTCCCAGGCACCTGTCCCGTCACAGGCCAGCAGCCTGGCCCAGATATTACTTCATTGCAGGCAATTATAGGCAAGGTAGAAGCAACTGGTTTTAAGGATGTTCTTTTTTTTAATTTAACTTTTAAGTTCAGGGGGTACATGTGAAGATTTGTTATACAGGCAAACTTACGTCACAGGGGTCTGTCATACAGATTATTTCATCACCCAGGTGTTAAAAATATTAAGTTATTTTTGCTGATCCTCTCCCTCCTCCCACCCTCCACCCTCTGATAGGCCCCAGTGTGTGTTGTTCCCTTCTGTGAGATTATATGACACATTATTTTATTTTATTATTTTATTTTTGAGACGAAGTCTCGCTCTGTCGCCCAGGCTGGAGTGCAGTGGCGTGATCTCGGCTCACTGTAACCTCCGCCTCCCAGGTTCAAGCGATCCTCCGGCCTCAGCCTCCCAAGTAGCTGGGATTACAGGCAGGCACCACCATGTCTGGCTAATTTTTGTATTTTTAATAGAGAAGGGGTTTCGCCATGTTGGCCAGGCTGGTCTCAAACCCCTGACCTCAGGTGATCTGCCTGCCTTGGCTGCCCAAAGTGTTGCGATTACAGGCGTGAGCCACTGCACCCGGCCTAATTTTAAAAAGACAAATGTACATAAACTTACTTTTTTTACAGAAAAAAAGTATCAGTCTAGGTTTTATACTTAATAGACACAAAATGTTGAAAGTAAAAGTATTGACAGCAGGCATTCATTGGTGGGAATATGCATTAGCTAAATGTCTGTAACAGGCTACTTGCAACATATGGTTAAAAAAACTTTTTTTTTTTTTTTTTTTGAGACAGAGTCTTGCTGTCGCCCAGGCTGGAGTGCAGTGGCACAATCTCGGCTCACTGCAACCCCCGCCTCCTGGGTTCAAGCGATTCACGATTCTCCTGCCTCAGCCTCCCAAGTAGCTGGGATTACAGGCAGGCACCACCATGCCCAGCTAATTTTTGTATTTTCAGTAGAGAAGGGTTTTCACCATGTTGGCCAGGCTGGTCTCAAACCCCTGACACCTCAGGTGATCTGCCTGTCTCAGCCTCCCAAAGTGTTGGGATTACAGGCGTGAGCCACAGCGCCGGCACAAAATGTTTTTTCAATTCAAAATTGCAGTAAAAAAAAAAAAATACTTGATCTATAATGGAGAAAATTTGGGACATGAAAAGACATGAATGTCCCAAAAAATGGGACATGAAAAGACACTTGAATAAAAGAAAACTTCAGTAGAGAAGCATACCTCATTACCAGGTAAGAAAAGACTTTTTGTAAAGATGTCAAATCTCTCTAAATTAATTTCAAAATTCTAGGCAATCACAACAGAAATCCCAGTGAGATTTAGATTAGAATTTGATCAAACAATTCTAAAACTTGTCTGTAAGATTCAATATTTACAGAGTCAAAATAATTAATGGGGAAGAACTAGCTCTACCTGAGCTTAAATACACCATAAATCTATAGGAATTACAACTATAGATTTAGCTATAATTGTCATACTAGTTCTGGAGAAGAAATAAAAATAATGTTTATGATTTAGTATTTGTCTCTATACCTCCCTTTGAAATGTAAGCTTCATAAGGAAAGGAGTTTTGTCTCTCTCTCTTTTTTTAACTAATATAGCACAAATTCTTAGAAAAGTGCCTGGCAAACTATTTGTTGGGTAAATAGATGAACAAAACACAGAATTATATTCTCAGTACAGAAATAGACAAATATAGATCCTCAGGAATTCTGAATATTGATAAAGTGTATTTCAAATTAGAAAAGAAACAACAGTGATAGTTAAGTGAGGTATGGGTGTGTTAATTAGCTTGATTTAATCATCCCACGTTGTATTCATATATCAAAACATCACACTGTGCTCCATAAATGTATAAAATCATGATTTGTTATTCAAAAGTAGTATCAGTATTCGAGATCAGCCTTGCCAACATAGTGAAACCTCGTCTCTACTAAAAATACAAAAATTGACCAGGCATGGTGGCACACACCTGCAATCCCAGCACTTTGGGAGGCCAAGGCAGGCGGATCACCTGAGGTCAGGAGTTTGGGATCAGCCTGGCCAACATGGTGAAACCCAGTCTCTATTAAAAATATAAAAATTAGCCAGGCGTGGTGGCACACACCTGCAATCCCAGCACTTTGGGAGGCCAAGGCAGGTGAATCACCTGAGGTCAGCAGTTCGAGATCAGCCTGGCCAGCATGGTGAAACCCAGTCTCTACTAAAAATACAAAAATTAGCCAGGCCTGGTGGCACATGCCTGTAATCCCAGCTACTCGGGAGGCTGAGGCAGGAGAATCGCCTGAACCCAGGAGGGTTCAGCAAGACCCCATCTTTACAAAATTACATATATATGATAAAAAGTTGTGCCACTGCACTCCAGCTTGCTTGACAGAGCGAGACCTTGTCTCAAAAGAAGAAAAAAATAATAATTATATCTTCAGTATATACAGAACTTATAAATCAGTGGGAAAAAACAACAATAAATAACTAGCAAAGTACATAAAATGAGAAATACATTTTCTAAAAAATGTTAATTTTTTGAATAGGGTCTGGCTCTTGTCACCCAGGCTGGAGTGCAGTGGTGTAGCCTCAACCTCCTGGAGGATCCCAAGCGATCCTCCTACCTTAGACTCCTATGTAGCTGGGACTACAGATGCATGCCACCACTCCCTGCAAAATTTTTAAATTTTTTTGTAGACACAGGGTCTTGCTATGTTGCCCAGGCTGGTCCCAACTTCTGAGCCCAAGACATCATCCCACATCAGCCTCCCAAAGTGCTGGGATTACAGGTGTGAGCTACTATGCCTGACCTAAAAGGTATGTAAGATCACGAATAATCAAAGAAACATTATGTAATGCAAAGATGTGAAATTTTTCTACCATACTGGCAAAGCTTAAAAATATAGGGAAAATTCAGTGTGAGTGAGAGTATATGAAAATGTACCCTCTCGCTCAGTTGGTTAAATTCTAAATTATACTTCATCATTTCAAAAAGAAAATTGAACAAGTATCAAAACTTTAAATGCACATGGGCATACCCTTGGATTCACTAAATCCAATTCTAAGTATTTATCCTAAAATGATAATCAGTCAATTGCATAAAGACATGTTTATAAGGATGTGGAATAAAGCATTACTCATATTATGAAAAATGAGAAGCATAGGAAATGTCTATTGATAAGTGACTAAATAAAGTATGGTACATTGCTATAATGAATACTATTTTTTATCTTTCTTATTTTATTTTTTAATTTAATTTTTTATTTTTTTTATTTTTGAGACGGAGTCCCACTCTTTCACCCAGGCTGGAGTGCAGTGGCACCATCTCGGCTCAATGCAACCTCCACCTCCCAGGTTCAAGTCATTCTCCTGCCTCAGCCTTCCAAGTAGCCGGGATTACAGGTGCACACCACTATGCCCAGCTAATTTTTATATTTTTAGTAGAGATGAGGTTTCACCATGTTGGCCAAGCTGGTCTCGAACTCCTGACCTCAGGTGATCCACCTGCCTCGGCCTCCCAAAGTGCTGACATTACAGGCATGAGCTACAGTGCCTGATATATTTTTTTCTTTCCAAAAATTTCAATAGCTATTGGGGTACAAGTGGTTTTTGGCTGCATGGATGAATTCTGTAGTGCTGAATTCTGAGATTTTAGCGCACCAGTCATCTGAGCAATGTACATTGTACCTAATATGTAGTTTTTTAGCCCTGGCCCCCCTTCCATCCTCCCACTTCTGAGTCTCTGAAGTTCACATATAATGAATATTATTAACTGACATGAAAAAAGTCTCACTTGTTTAATGACTAAAGCAGGTTTCAAAATAGTTTGTCCATTATGATAACCATTTATTCAAAGTTGCATCTAAATTGCATGTATATGACCTGGCAGTTTCTTTCTCAGGGATATAACCAACAAAGAAAGGGTGTTGACATGCTCACAAAAGACATGCACTACAATATTTATAGCAGCACTATCCAGAATAGCCCCAAGCTGGAAACCACACAAAAGCCCATCAACAATAAAATGGATAAATAAATTATGATATATCCACACAAAGGGAAAGAATATACCACAACAATAGTGAATAAATGACAACCTCCTACAACCACATGGATGAACCTCACAAATATGTTGAGTCAAAGACAACAGATAAGGCAGAAAGAATGCTTCATGATTATATTTTAATAATAAAAAAAAAACAGGCAAAAGTAACCTATGTCATTAGAAGTCAGGATACTAGTTAACTTGGGTTGGTGGAAGCGGGTTGGGACTAGAAGCAGATACAATGATAGCATCTGGGGTCACACCGTAATCCAAACACTTTGGGAGGCTGAGGCAGGAGGATTGCTTGAAGCCAGGAGTTTGAGAATAACCTGGGCAACACAGTGAGGCCCTGTCTCTACAAAAATAAAAAATTAGCTGGGCGTGTTGGCATGCACCTGTACTCCCAGCTACTCACTCAGAAGGCTGAGGTGGGAGGATAGCTTCAGCCCAGGAATTTGAGACCAGCCTGGGCAACAAAGTGAGCTCCTGTCTCTGCAAAAATAAATTAAAAAATTAACAGCATGGTGGTGCATGCCTGTGATCCCAGCTACTTGGAAGGCTGAGACAGGAGGATGGCTCGGGCACAGTATTTCAAGGTTACAGAAGCCTATGATTGCACTGCTGCACTCCAGCCTGGGTGGCAGAGCAAGACCCTGTCTCTACAAATAAAAATAAAAATTAGCCAGGTCTCTACAAATAAAAATAAAAATAAAAATTAGCCAGGTTTGGTGGCACACACCTGTAGTCCCAGCTATCCAGGAGGCTGAGGCAAGAGGATCGCTTGAGCCCAAGAGTTCAAGGCTGGAAGAAGCTCCAATTGCATTTTGCACTCCAGCCCAGGTGACAGAGCAAGACCTTGTCTCTTAAAAATATATATATAGGCCGGGTCCGGTGGCTCACACCTGTAATCACAACACTTTGGGAGACCGAGGCGGGTGGATCACCAGGCCAGGAGATTGAGATCATCCTGGCTAACACAGTAAAACCCCGTCTCTACTAAAAATACAAAAAATTAGCTGGGCATGGTGGCGGGCGCCTGTAGTCCCAGCTACTTGGGAGGCTGAGGCAGAAGAATGGCATGAACCCGGGAGGCAGAGATTGCAGTGAGCCGAGACTGAGCCACTGCACTCCAGCATGGGTGACAAAGCGAGACTCCATCTCAAAAAAAAATATGTATCTATATCTATATCTATGTTTGTATATATATATCTGTGTATATATATCTACATATATATATCTGTATGTGTGTATATATATCTATGTGTAATATATATATATCTAGGATGCTAGTAATGTTCTGTTAACTGTTAACTGATTCAGTGCTGGTAACGTAGATATATTCAGTTTGTGGAAAGCTGTACACTTGTGATTTGTGCACTTTTTACATATATACACAAAGGTTATACATGCACAGAAAGCACGTAAGATGGCAGGATGTCGGCAGAAATATTAATATTGGTGCCATATAGAAATAGGATTCTGCACAACTTTGGCTTCTTTTTGTGTGTTTGTATCATTCAAATTTTCCCAACTGAGTGTGTGGTAAGTTTATATACAAGAAAATACAAAGGAGAAATGAAAATAAGTCCACTGAACATTCAACTCAAGAAATTAGAAAAATCATCAAAAATGAAAAAGGAGAATGAGTAAAGTAATAAAGATATGAGCTACAAAACCATCAGATCACACGGAGGTCATCTGAAAGTGATTGATACGCTTTCTCCCAAATGACCATTAAAGAACTCATGAATTTATACAAGACGACAAAGTGAAAAATGACACTTCAACCATAAGCCAAAGCCAAAGTCCTAGGGAAATTTCTGCTGATTTCACCATCACAGAGAATGGTTTGAAACCCCCCTCCTTTTTTTTTTTTTTTTTTTTTTTTTGAGACAGAATTTCGCTCTGTTCCCCAGGCTGGAGTGCAGTCGCACGATCTCAGTTCACTACAACCTCCACCTACCGGGTTCAAGCGATTCTCCTGCCTCAGCCTACCGACTAGCTGGGTTTACAGGCACCCGCCACCAAGCCCAGCTAATTTTTGTATTTGTAGTAGAGACAGGGTTTCACCATGTTGGCCAGGCTGATCTCGAACTCCTGACCTCAAGTGATCTGCCCACCTCTGCCTCTTAAAGTGCTATGATTACAGGCATGAGCCACTGCGCCCAGCCTGAAAACTCATTTTAAAAACAGATGTACTGAAGTCTTATTGACACAAAATAAGGTTCATGTACAGTGTACAATTTGTAAGTTGGTAAGTTTTATACCTGTATACACCTGTGAAACCATCACCACAATCAAGATGGTAAACATGTACATTACCCAAAATGTTATATATTTTGTTGTTGTTGTTGTTGTTTGTTTTTGAGATGGAGTTTTGCTCTTGTTGCCCAGGCTGGAGTGCAGTGGCAATCCCTGCTTACCTCAGCCTCTGCCTCCCAGGTTCAAGCAATTCTCCTGCCTCAGCCTCCCAGGTAGCTGGGATTACAGGCATGCGCCACCATACCTGGCTAATTTTGTATTTTTAGTAGAGATGGGGTTTCTCCACGTTGGTCAGGCTTGTCTTGAACTGCTGACCTCAGGTGATCTGCCCACCTCGGCCTCCCAAAATGCTGGGATTACAAGTGTAATCCCTCCCTTCCATTTCCTCATTCTCTCCTTTCACTCGTAGGAATTACCATAGTTTGCATTTCCTAGAAGTTTATAGAAGTAGAACTGTCCTATATGTACTTTTGTTGTCTGGCTTCATCTCAGCATAATTATTCTGAAATTCACCCATGTTGTGTCTAAGAATGGTTTTCTGAGTCGTATTCCATTGTATGAATACACCACAATTTGTTAATCCACTAACCTATTGATGGACGTTTAACATGCTTTCAGTTTCTGACTATCACAAATAAAGCTGCAATTAGTAGTCATGTTTGAGTCTTTCTATGAATATATGCTTTCATTTATTTTGGTTAAATACCTAGAAGTGTAATGTACATCATACAAAAAATGTATGTGTATTATTTTTAAAACCGCCAAACACTGTTAATACAAAATAGTTGTACCATTTTACATTCCCACCAGCCATGCATGAGAGTTCCGATGACTCTACATTTTCACCAAAATTTGGTATAGTCATTTTAACTTCAGACATTTTAATAGGTATGTAATGACATCTCATTGTAGTTCTCATTTACATCTCCCTAATGATCAATGATGTTGAATATCTTCTCAGATGCTTATTTGCCATCTGTATATCTTTTTTGCTGTATATATTTTACCTATTTTTTTGTCTTGTGCTCATGTCTTTTACCCATCTTTAAATTGGTAGTCTGTTTCCTTATTATTAAATTTCAAAAGCTCTTCATATTTTTTAGATATAAGTCCTTTATAAGACATGTGATTGACTTTGGGAGGCTGAGGCAGGCGGATCATGAGGTCAGGAGATTGAGACCATCCTGGCTAACACGGTAAAACCCCGTCTCTACTAAAAATACAAAAAATTAGCCGGGTGTGGTGGCACATGCCTGTAGTCCCAGCTACTTGGGAGGCAGAGGCAGGAGAATGGTGTGAACCCAGGAGGCAGAGCTTGCTGTGAGCCAAGATCACACCACTGCACTCCAGCTTGGGTGAAAGAGCAAGACTCCATCTCAAAAAAAAAAAAGTAAAATTAATATATGCAATTGACACATTTTTTTTCTGAGTTCATGGCTTTTCTTTTCATTCTCTTAACGGTGTCTTTCAAAGAGAGAGCTCTTGGCTGGGCGTGGGCTCATGCCTATAATCCCAGCACTTTGGGAGGCCAAGGCAGAGGATTACTTGAGGTCAGGAGTTTGAGACCAGCCAGGCCAACATGGTGAAACCCCATCTCTACTAAAAATACAAAAAAAACTAGCGGAGTGTGGTGGCATGTGCCTGTAATTCCAGGCACTCAAGAGGCTGAGGCATGAGAATCACTTGAACCTGGGAGGTGGAGGTTGCAGTAAACCAAGATCACCGCACAGAACTCCAGCCTCGGTGACAGAGCAAAATTAAGTCTCAAAAAAAAAAACAAAGAGAGGGCTCTTAATTTTGATAAAGTCTGGTATATCAATTTGTTCTCTTATTAATAATGCTTTTGGTGTCCTATTTGAAAAATATTTGCCTAACCTAGGGTTGCAAAGGTTTTCTTCTGTATTTCCTTCCAGAATTTTTATGATATGCTTTACATTTAAGTCTATGACCATTTTGAATTAAGTTTTGTGAGATCTAAGGATTGAAGTACGTATGTTTGCACGTATGCATATGATATGGTCAGGCTGTGTCCCCACCCAATCTCATCTTGAATTGTAGTGCCCATAATCCCCTAAACATGTTGGGGAAGGGACCAGGTGGGAGGTAATTAAATCATGGGAGCACTTACCCTCATGCTGTTCCCATGATAGTGAGTTCTCATGAGATCTGATGGTTTTATAAAAGGATTTTCCCCCTTTTGCTTGGCACTTCTCCTTCCTGCCATCATGTGAAGAAGGACGTGTTTGCTTCCCCTTCCACAATGATTGTGTTTCCTGAGGCCTCCCCAGACATATGGAACTGTGAGTCGGTTAACTTCTTTACTTCATAAATTACCCAGTCTTGGGCAGTTCTTTATAGCAGCATAAAAATGGACAAATGTAGCATGTATGTATGCATGTATGTGTATGTATTATGCATGCATGTATTCCATATGGATAACTAGTAGTTTCACCAGGTTTCATTGATAAAACTATGCTTTCTCCACTGAATTGCCTTTGCATCTTAGTCCAGGAATCAATTAGTAGTCTTCCATTTCTGGGTAAGATAAAGTAAGCAAGTTCCACCCTTGCTCTCCCCATGAATGCAGCGATAAAATCAGGGCAGAATGCGTGGAGCAGCTATTCGAGGACTCTGAACATATACACTAACAGGCAGATAGGGAAAGAAGATGAAAATTCACTAAACAACCAAACTGGTAGTGAGTTTACCATTTCCTCCTTCTGGCATTTCTGGGATTGAATTCAATATCACCTGAAAGTTGAACGTAGGTATTAGCAAAACAGGGAAGGCTCCAGGAGACACCTCTCATTCTGGCTTGATGAAAGGATACATGGTTTCCTAATACTCAGAATGTGAAAATCCCCTATGATTATTTCTTTCTTTTCCGTTTCTCTATCGTCTTGCACCTCAGCCTCCAAATAATTCATAACAGCAGAAGCAGTCATGGCGGTGGGGACGGTAGGAACCTCAAACTCTGAGAAAGGAGAGCCTTACTCTCCAGTAAGATAATATGTGGTCCCAAAAGGATGGGAAAAACTTCTGTTGCTTTTTCTGTGTTTCTGCCCTCTGTTTGCTTGGCCCCAACACAACTGTAGTTGCAGAAAGCATGCAGCAGACTGGGGTTAACTAAAGCTGCAACTTTCTAGCTGGAGGGCCAACAAAGGGAGTACCAAGAAAATGGAAAGTACTGATAAGATCATGGATAGGGAAAAGTTTGCTAAAGTAACTACTTTGAGTTGTTTATAAATATTTGGGCTCAATTTCATATATTGTTTCAATCCTAATCAATCTATAAACTTTGAGAACTGAACAATGGAGTAGACAATAGCTTTGGTGCCAAACTAGTCACTGGTGTTACACACAGGGGACAGATCTGAATAGCAATGCAAAAGCTTTGGAAATTAACTGAAATTGGAACCATAACCAACACAAAGTTGGTCAGAACCTGAGGCCTGGATCCAACCAGACTGATCGCCTACTAAAATAAAACCAAAAAAATTCTACATTATCCGTGACCCTGAATCACGTTAACAAAATACTCAAAATGTCAAGGATACAACTCTAAATTCCCAAAACACAAAGAACCAAGAAATCCAAATATGTTTGGGTGAAGGTAACCAACACATGGGTTGCCAAAATGACATGGATGTTGGAATTATCTGGCGAATTATCTGGCAAAAAGGTAGCTACCATAAAATGCTCCACGAAGCAATGGAGAACACTTTTGAAAAGAATGGAAAAACAGAAAATCTCAGCAAAGAAGTAGAAGACACGAAGGATGACCATGTGGAAATTTTAGAACTTAAAAATACAATAACCAAAATTTAAAAAACACACTTAACCAGCTTTGCATGACATAACCGAAGAAAGAGCCAGAGAATCTGAAGATAGACCTATAGAAATCATGCAATCTGAACAACACAGGAAGAAAAGGAAGTTTGGGGAAAAAATGTGCACAGAGCCTCAGGGGCCCGTGGAAAAATTCCAACACTATTTGTGTAATTAGAGTCCCAAAGGACAGAAAAAATATATGATGCAGAAAAAATACTTTAAGACATGATGGTTGAAAACTTTTCAAATTTTGCAAAATGCAGACAGTCTCCAAATTAAAATGGTCTGACTTAGGAGTTTTTGACTTTACAATGGTGCAAAATCAATACTCAGTCAATAGAAACCATACTTTCAGTACCCATACAACCATTCTGTTTTTCACTTTCAGGACAGTATTCAATAAACTACATGAGATATTCAACACTTTATTATAAAATAGGCTTGTGTTAGGTGATTTTTCCCAACTATAGACTAATGTAAGTTTTCTGAAGATGTTTTAGGTAAACTAGGCTAAGTTATGATGTTTGGTAGGTTAGGTATATTAAATGCATTTTCAACCTAAAGATCCTTTCAACTTAGGGTTGGTTTATCAGGATGTAACTCCATCATAAGTCAAGGAGCGTCTGTATGTAAATCTATGGATTCAGTAAGCTCATAGAATCAGAAACAGAGTAAGTCCCAAGAAACTCACATGAAGACACACCATAAACTGATGAGAACTAAGATAAAGAAAAACATCTTGAAAGTAAACAGAGAAAAATGATGCATTGCTTGTAGAAAAGCAATGATTCACAGAACTGTGGATTTCTCACGTGGAATCATGAAGGCCAGATGGAAGTGGAAAAATATTTTGAAAGTGCTAAAAGGAAAGAATGTTAAACCAAGAATTCTATATCCAGTGGAAATATCCTTCAGGAATGAAGGTGAAATAAAGACATTCTCACATACAAGATAACAAAGAGAATTTCTTGACAGTGGATCTGCTCTAAAACAATTGCTAAACGCGGTTTTTCAGACAGAAGGTGAATGATACAGAAAGGAAACCTAAAACCTTGGGGAATGAAGAAAAACAACATAAAAGGAAATATCTAGGTGAATGTAATAGACTATTCTTCTATTGAACTGTTTAACAGGCTGGGTGCAGTGGCTCACGCCTATAATCCCAGAACTTTGGAAGGCCGAGGCAGACAGATCACCTGAGGTCAGGAGTTCAAGCCCAGCCTGGCCAACATGGCAAAACCCCATCTCGCCAACATGGCAAAACCCCGTCTCTACTAAAAATACAAAAGTTAACCGGGTGTGGTGGCGGCCGCCTGTAATCTCAGCTATTCGGGAGGCTGAGGTAGGAGAATAGCTTGAACCTGGGAGGCAGAGGTTGCAGTGAGCCAAGATCGTGCCACAGCACTCCAGCCTGGGTGACAGAGAGAGACTCTGTCTCCAAAAAAAAAAAAAGAAAACTAGAAATACAAAGGCACTTTCTCAACCTTATAAAAGACATCTGCACCAAACTTCAAACAAACTTAAAGCTAGCATCATTTTAATGATGAAAAATGAGTGCTTTACCCCTAAGATCACGAACAAGGAAATGGTATCCCCTTCCCAATTATATCCAAAATTGTTCTGGAGATTCTAGCCAGTGCAATAAATTTCCTCATGTATCACCTTCTCCTAAGCATGAGGTTATTTAATGTTTTATTTGAAATTATTATCACATATTTTGCTCAAATGAAAACCTGTAAATAGCTCCAACCTCTGAATTTCAATTTTACCTGAATACTACTGGGATCATCTGTAAACACTGTGATTTTTATACATTCAAGCGCTTTTTACATATAAATATAGATCTAATTTTCCCTGTATGTTAAAAAATCTATCAATAAAAATTAGTTATTTATACTTACAAAAAAAACTTTAAAAATATAAAAAAGGCATCCAGATTGGAAAAAAAAAGTAAGATTGTCTTTATTTACAGATGACATGGTAGTTGTATTAATTTGTTATTGCTGCATAAAAAATTACCACCATCAGTGGCTTAAACACCCATTATCTCGTAGTTTCTCTAGGGCAAAAGTCTTGGTGTGGCCCAGCTGGGCTCTTTTCTCAGGGTCTCAAAAAGCTGAAATAAAAATGTTCAGTGAGCTCTATTCTCATCTGGAGGCTTGACCAGAAAAAAGAATCTGCTTTCAATGTGGTAGCTCACACCTGTAATTCCAGCACTTTGGGAGGCCAAGGCAGGAAGATTGCTTGAGCCCAGGAGTTTGAGAACAGCCTGGGCAACATAGTAAGACCCTGGCTCTGCAAAAAAAATAAAACAGATTAGTCGAGTGTGGTGGTGCACACCTGTAGTTCCAGCTACTCATGATGCTGAGGTGGGGAGGATTACTTGAGTTCTGGAGATCAAGGCTGCAGTGAGCTGTGACTGCACCACCATACTCCAGCCTGGCAAAACAGCAAAACCCTGCCTCCAAGAAAGAAAAAAAAAAAAAAAAAGGGAAAAGGAAAAAATAAAAGAATCTGCTTTCAAAGCATAATATAAAATTAAGCATATATAAAAACATAGACTTTAAACATTTTGAGAAAGGGTCTTGCTATGTTGCCCAGGCTGGTCTTGAACTCCTGGCCTCAAGCAATCCTCCTGCCTTGGCCTCCCAAAGCATTGAGATTACAAGCATGAGTCACTGTGCCTGGTCTCAAATATATAATTTTACTTCTTTTTAAGTATATAATTCAGTTTTGTTAGTATATTTACCATGTTGTATAACTATTACAACCATCTGATACTAGAACATTTCCACCACCCCAAACGGAAACCTCATTCTTCCCATTTTCCCCTTCTCCCCATCCCAACCACTTATCTACATTTCATCTTGATGGGTTTGCCTATTCTGGATATATCTTATAATTGGAATCATACCATATATAGCCTTCTGTGTCCAGTTTCTTTGCCTAGCATAATGTTTTTAAGGTTTAGCCATATTTGTATTTTATTCCTTTAGTTGGCTGGTTAATATCCACTTTACAGATATACCATCTTTTGTTTATTCATTCATCAGTTGATGGACATTTGGGTTGTATTCAATTTTTAACTATTGTCAATAATTCTGCTACAAGCATTTATATACAAGTTTTTGTGTGAACATGTGTTTTCAATTCTTTTGTGTATATATCTAGGAGTGGAATTGGTGGATCCTATGGTAACTCTACGTTTACCCTTTGAGGAATGCCAAGTTGTTTTCCAAAGTGACATCATTTTACACTACAATGCAAAAGGTTTACAATGTCTCCACATCCTTTCTGAACCTTCTTGTTGCTGTTATCACCAACCTAGTGGGTTTTGATCTTATCGTGGTTTTGATTTGTATTTCTCTAATGACTGATGACTTTGAGCATCTTTCATGTGCTTACTGACTACTTGTGTATCTTCTTCGGAGAAATATCTACTCTAATTATCTGTCCTTTTTTAATTTAGCTGTTTGTCTTCTTGTTGAATTGTGCAAGTTCTTTATATTCTCTACATTTGACCATTATAATGTACTTTACTTGCAAATATTTTATCCCATTCTGTGGGTTATCTTTTCACTTTCTTGATGGTGTCATTTGATTCACATACGTTTTAGGTTTTGGTGAAATCCAATTTATCTATTTCTTATTTTGTTGCTTGGACTTTCTGATTCGCATTTAGGAAATTGCTGCCTAACCCAAGTCGTAAGATTTACACCTGTTTCCCTCTAACAATTTTATAACTTTAGCTCTGGCATTTGAAGTTAATTTTTGTATATGTTATAAACTAGGTAACCAACTTTCTGTTTTTTTTTGCATGTGGACATTCAGTTGTCTCAACATTATTTGTTGAAAAGACTGTTCTTTCCTCCATTGAATGGCCTTGGCACCCTTGTCAAAAATCAATTGACCAAAATGTATATAGGTTTTCTTTTTGGACTCTCAATTCTATTCCATAGCATATATTTTTATACTTATGCCAATGCCACACTGTTTTGACTACTGTAGCCTTGTAGTAAGTTTTGAAATCAGAAAGTGAGTCCTCCAACATTTTTCTCCTTTTTAAGATTGTCTAGTTATGGTTCCCTGAATTTCCATATGAATATTAAGATTAGCTTGTTTATTTTTGCACAAAGGCAGTTAGAATTTTGACAGGAGTTGCATTGAGTCTGCAGGTCATTTTGGGGAATCTTGTCTTTAGTTTTTTTTAGACATATTTTCCTTCAGCTTTTTAAACATTTTACACATAGCTGATTAAAGTCTTTGTCTAGTAAGTTCACCATCTGGGCTTCCTCAAGGGTAATTTCTGTTGATTGCTTTTTTACTCTTTGGGTAATATGGGCCACACTTTCGTGTGTTTGTGTGTGTGTGTGTGTGTGTTTGCATGTATTGTAATTTTTTATTGAATGCTGAACATCTTGACTATAATTATATTTATAAAAAAAATTATAATTATAAAGGAATAATAACGGAAATTAGATCACCCCTGTTTAGGGGTTTGTTGTTGATGCTTATTTTAGTTATTGTTTGTTGTTTAGCAACTTCTCTGAACTAATTTTGTAAAGTCTGTATTATTTGTCATATGTGGGCATTGACAACTTTGTTCAGTTAGCTTAGTGGTCAGCTAATGAGTGGACTGAAATTTCGTTAAACTTATGAAACCCCAAATTTCCCAGTCTTTCCAGAAGAGCTCTGTAAGTTTCTCCAACACTCAGCCAAGAAGTTGACAAGTGTGACATAGTCTTCACTTTCTACCTACCTAGAAGCTGAAGGTCAGCCAGAGGTGAGCACTTAGGGCCTCCTCAGGTCCTTCCTGGGCATACTCACAGCTCTGGGAATGAGTGTTAACTTCTAAATTCCCAGGAATATATTGGAGCTTTTCAAAGCCTGCCCCTCCCCATGCCCCCATTTCCCCCAAAGCATTTTATTTCCCAGCCATTCCTCTTAGACTTTTTGATGAGTCCGTTATTTGCTTCAACTGTTATCCATTGGCTTAAACAGCAGTAACTAAATCATTTGCCTACAAATGTTTTCATCTAACAATCCCTGGTAGTGGTTTCAGCACTGAGTGATTTCCAAGTTAGATGAGAAAAAGTCAAGCCTTTTGAGCTATTTTTTTCAAGGCAGCCATCAGACAAGCTAAAACAAATACTTACATTTTTTTGTGAATGAGGTTTATTCTATTACCAGTACTGGACATGTGGGCTATCATTTCAAGGCTATCACTTATCTGGGGAGCAGAGAATAGGGAAAATTAACATTCCACAAAGCTTGTTGTTCTCACCAAAATTCAGCCATTTTTCTTGAATAAGTGCTTCCTGGGTTGCTGCAAGCTTTTGACTAGTTTCCAGAGTTCCAACAAGTTGATTCTGACCAATATTTCAGGATTTTTTAATGGCTTTTATGAAAACACAGAATTTTAAGAGTTCCTGATCTGCCACTTTCACTGATGTCACTCTCTAGTTAATCACTTCAAGTAGAATGTAAAAATCTTACCAGCACATAAGTCCTTTTATTCTCTTCTTTTATATTGTAGTTGTCTTATACATTATTTTCATATACCTTAGAATCTCCATTAGGTAATGTTATAATTTTTACTTTCATCTGCCAAACTTTTTTTTTTTTTGAGACGGAATCTCGAAATCAAATATAACATCTTTTTTTTGTATTTTTAGTACAGATGAAGTTTCACCATGTTGGCCAGGCTGGTCTTGAACTCCTGACCTCAAGTGATCTGCCTGCCTCCGCCTCCCAAAGTGCTGCAATTACAGGCATGAGCCACTGCGCCCAGCCTGTATTCCTAGTTTTCTGAAAGTTTTTCTTTTCAAGCCAGGAATGAATGTTGGATTTTGTTAAATGCTTTTTCCGTATCTAACAAGATGATCATGTGGGTTTCCTTAGTCTGTTACGGTGAATTATGTTGTTTGATTTTAGAATGTTAAACCAACTTTCCATTTCTGAGATAAACTTTCACTTGGTTGTGTTGGATTATCCTTTTTATATAATATTTTTTCATTTGTCAAAATTTTGTAAAGAATATTTGTGGCTGTGTTCATAAGTTTTCATATTTTTTTTAGAGACAGAGTCTTGCTCTGTCACACAAACTGGATTTACAGTGGTGTGATCACAGCTCACTGCAACCTCTAACTCCTGCGCTTAAGCGATCCTCCCACCACACCCTCCCAAAGTGCTGGGATTAGAGGTGTGAACCACCACACCCGGCCAGTTTATTCTCATTTTCTCTGATAATACAGTAATTTTTAAAGGATACATTAAAGGGTTAAACCCTAAATAAAGTATATCCAATTAATGGCAATGGTAATAGCTAACAGTTATATGGTGCATAGCAGACACTAGACTAAATGCTTTTCATGAATTATCTCAATTAATACAACAGATAATACCAGAAAAGTCACTCAACCTCTACAAGCAGCACTACACTATTCATTACATCGTTTCAAAATTCCAACTGACTACAGCTGGCAATTTCAAGCAATTATCAGCCATTCCCTGGTCACAGTGTTCATGACCCAGGTCAAATTTCACCTTGAAAACTCTTGCAAACACGTTCACAAAAATGTCCAACAGAGACAGGACACTCTCAATAAGGAGTTTTTTTCACACTACTTGAAAGCATTCCTTATTTATTGCACGTTTCTCATTTATTTCAGTCATGTTTTAGCATTCCATCTGTCTGTCTAATCCATCCATCCATCCACCCCTAAGCAGCTGTGTAGCTGGTTCATCTCTTAATATGACTCTGATGTTAGGACTTAAAGCCTGCAGGGACCTGAAAATGACATGGCCACCTCCCAGGTGCATGAGAATATTTTTGGAGACTGTTGGCATCACATGCAACCTTCTCCCACTCACTCAACTTCTCTCTGTTTTAATTCACTACAACTCTTACCATGCAAGAAACCAAGTATGCCTGTCGGTCTATGCTATAGAAGGAGAAGTATTATAAATAGGGTATTTGCTACTGAAACATAATATGTGAAGAGCAGTGTAGATAGTTAGAAATAGTGCACATCGTTTTTTATTAATTTGATGAATTCTCCAACAGAGTCAGAAAATCCAACAGTCAGACAAAGAGAAGATTCCACTTAGGTTCCACAGCCCCATGCCAGCTGGATACCAGTCAAACCCCACAAATCAGCAAATGCCAAGTTTCAATGAAAATGAAAGAGTAAACATGGGGCCTATGAGAAGACACTGCAACATTCAGGAAGGAAAACATTGTCCCAAGTCTCAAAGAGCGAGCCTATTCCATCTTAAGAAACAGAGGTAGGCTGGGTGCAGTGGCTCATACCTATAATCCCAACACTTTGGGAGGATCATTTGAAGCCAGGAGTTCCAGACCTGCCTGGACAACATAGCAAGACCCCGTCTCTAAGAAAAATATAAAAATTAGCCGAGCATGGTGGTGCGCATCTGTAGTTCCAGCTGCTCAGGAGGCTGAGGCAGGAGGATCGCTTGAGCCCATGACTTCTCATTTACCTGGGAGGTGGCCGTGTTTGTTTTCAGTTCCCTGCAAGCTTCATGTCCTAGCATCAGAGTCATATTAACAGACAAACCAGCTAGACGGCTGCTCGGGGGGCGGGGGGGGGGGGGTGGAGGGATGGATGGATAGATGGCTAGATAGATAGATAAGATAGATAGATAGATAGAGCTAAAGTTCGCTTGAGCCCTGAGCCTCACCCAAGGCTGCAGTGAGCTATAAAGCCATGGCACTCCAGTCTCGGCAACAGAGCAAGACTCTGTCTCAAAAAGAAAAGAAACAAGTAAATTTTAGAAACCATGTCGATGGGGTCACCCTAAAAGGATGCATGAAGGCATGGCCTTTGTGAGACTGGGGCAGATCGCTGCAAAGAGAGCACAACATAGTGACAGGGAAGACACAAACAAGAAAATAAGGAGAGAGGAATGAAACATCCAGCAGCTGAATAAAAATGCACATCAGAGGCAATAAAGACTAGATGTTTTCCTGAAAAATAAACCAAAGTTTTGATATAAGAGAAAAACTAGAAGAGCTCTCCCAGAATGCAGATGGAAAACACAGAAATATAAACATGTTGATAAATGTGTATTAAATTATGCAGAGCAAAGAATGAAGATGCAACCTAAGAATTATAGGTGTTCCTTGCTTTTACACTGTTGGTGAGAGTGTAAATTAGTTCAACCGTTGTGGAAGACAGCGTGGCGATTCCTCAAGGATCGAGAACCAGAAATACCATTTGACCCAGCAACCCTATTACTGGATATATACCCAAAGGATTATAAATCATTCTACCATAAAGATATATGCACACATATGTTTACTGCAGCACTATTTACATTAGCAAAGAGTTGGAACCAACCCAAATGCCCATGAATGATAGACTGCATAAAGAAAATGTGGCACACATATACCACGAATACTGTGTGAATCAGTTCATATCCTTTGCAGGGGCATGGTTGAGCTGTAAGCCATCATTTTCAGCAAACTAACAGGAACAGAAACCCGAACACCCCATGTTCTCACTCATAAGTGGGAGATGAATAATGAGAACATATGGAAACAGGGAGGGGAACATGACACACCGGGGCCTGTCAGGGGCATGGGGGCAAGGGGAGGGAGAGCATTAGGACAAATATCTAATGCATGCAGGGCTTAAAACCTAGATGACAGGTTGATAAGTACAGCAAACCACCATGGTACATGTACACCTATATAACAAACCTGCACCTTCTGAACATGTATCCCAGAACTTAAAGTAAAATTTTAAAAAAAGAATTATAGATGCTCCAAGAAATAAGCCAAACCCATAGAAGAGAGGCAATCATAAGAAAAATGCATAACTTAAGAAGTTTTTTTCCGAACTGATTAAAGTATGAAGTTCAAAGTGGATCACAACTTGGCAAAATCAATGAGACTCACAGGTAATAGTAACATTTTTGAAATTTATGGGTGAAGGGGATAAAATCTCTGCAATGTACAAGCAAAACAAAACAAAAATGCAAGCCCCTTGGATGGACCCTAAGACGAATCAAAGCTGCAAGTGTTTGAGACAAGTCCTTCAGCTGATGGGAACACTGTCCTTGGGCATTTCCAGCTGTGACCCAGCAATGGCTATATCCAGGGAGATCAGCAATAGGAATTTTTCTATCAGTGCAAGACGTTCATGGGAGAGGGCCGTCTTAATGATGAACGATGAGAAAGGGAGAAAAATGACAGCCATCAGGCAAGAAATAAAGAGAATCTGGGCGCACAGACATGGGAGAAACACCTCTGCAGAGTCTGGGAGGCTTAAGTTCCCAGAGTGAGTGACAGACTGTCAGAAAAATGCTTCCTGGTGACTGTTATTAGAATTGCATTTTTATTTCAATTTTTTTTAGATTCAAAGGGTACATGTGCAGGTTTGTTACATGGGTATATTGCATAATGCTGAGGTTTGTGGTACAATTTTATCCATCACCCACGTAGTGAGCATAGTACCCAATAGGTAGTTTCTCAACCCTTCCCCACCTCCCTCCCTTCCTCCTCTAGTACTCCCCAGTGTCTGTTGTTTTAGTCTTTATGTACATGTGTACCCAATGTTTAGCTCCCACTTATGAGAACATGCAGTATTTGGATTTCTGTTTCTGTGTTAGTTCATTTCAGATGATAGTCTCCAGATGCATCCATGTTGCTGCAAAGGACAGGATTTCATTTTTTTGATTTTTGGTTTGTTTTGTTTTTTGTTTTCTTTGAGATGGAGTCTTGCTCTGTTGCCAGGCTGGAGTGCAGTGGTGCAATCTTGGCTCACTGCAACCTCCACCTCCCGGGTTCAAGCCATTCTCCTGCCTCAGCCTCCCAAGTAGCTGGGACTACAGGTGCACGCCACTACACCCATCTAATTTTTGTATTTTTGTAGAGACGGGGTTTCACCATATTGGCCAGGATGGTCTCCATCTCTTGACCGCATGATCCACCCTCCTCGGCCTCCCAAAGTGCTGGGATTAAAGGCATGAGCCACCGTGCCCAGCCAGGATTTTGTTCTTTTTTATGGTTGCATAGTATTCCATGGTGTATGTGTACCACATTTTCTTTTTATCCAAATCCACTGCTGATGAGCAGCTAGGTTGATTCCATGTCTTTGCTATTGTGAATAGTGCTGCAATGAACGTAAGGGTGCATGTGTCTTCCTGCCAGAACAATTTAGTTTCCCTTGGGTCTATATTCTGTAATGAGACTGCTGGGTGAAAGGACACTTCTGCTTTTCGTTCTTTGAGAAATCTCCAAACTGCCTTCCACAGTGGTTGAACTAACTTGCATTCCCACCAACAGTGTATGAGCGTTCCCTTTTCTCTGCAGCCTCACGAACATCTGTTATTTTTTGACATTTAACTAGTGTGAGATGGTATCTCATTGTGGTTTTGATTTGCCTCTCTCTGGTGGTTGGTGATGCTGAGCATTTTTTCACATTTGTTGGCTGCCTGCATGTCTAGGATGTGATCCCCAGGCCCCATGGGATGCCGTCTTCACTTCTGTCCCCAGTAGCCGGCACAGATGGTTCTTGTATAACTGCAAGTATAGGACCCCATCCTACCTCTAAGGAATTGTTCTGGGAAGGGACAGAGCAGGGAGTCTTTACAATGAGAAGAAGAAAAGTTCTGTCAGAAAATTTGTTCCTGCCCAGTAGAGAGAATAAGCAATGATTTCACAGCTTATTTTCCAATCCATAGTGCAGCTAAGGGTGGAGGCATAGAGGAGTTGGCCCTGTTGTCCCATGAGCATCACAATAATCCCCCTTTTTAAAATTTTACTTTAAGTTCTGGGATATCTGTGCAGAACATGCAGGTTTGTTACACAGGGATACATGTTGACCCAGTAATCCCATTACTGGGTATATACCCAAAGGATTATAAATCATTCTACTATAAAGACACATGCACCGGTATGTTTATTGCAGCACTATTTACAACAGCAAAGACTTGGAACCAACCCAAATGCCCATCAATAATAATCCCCATTTCTTATGCATAAATGCATTCCTGGATATGACTTGGAGGAAGGAGGAGGCAAAATGCTTTCTCCATTACGGGCAGGGGACATTTTTGCAGATTATGTTGCCTTTAATAAAATAGTTTTTTTCCATTATGTGGACTTATATAAAACTGTCTCTGAGAAGTATAATTTTTCCTTGGCAGGTGAGTGAATGTCTGCAAGTGTGTGCATATTCTCTCCAAGATCTACTCCTGGGGGATCAGAAGAACACAGAGAGAATAAAAAACGTATGTTGATTTCAACAAATGCTGCTGGAACAACTGAATGATCATACGCAAAGAAATGAACCTTAAAAAAAGTAAAGAAGAGAGGAAGAAAATGAACCTAAATATAGAACCTATACCTTTTTAATTTGGGTTAATGAAAATTAATTCAAATGGGGCTTGGTGTTGTGTGCCTGTAATCCCAGCTACTCAAGAGGTTGACAGGGGAGGATTGCTTGAGCCTGGGAGTTCGAAGCTGCAGTATGCTATGTTGCACCTGTGATCAGCTACTGCACTCCAGCCTGGGCAACATAGTGAGACCCCATCTCAAGAAAAAAAAAAAGAAAAAGAAAAACGGATCATAGGCCTTAATGCAAAACACGAAACTATAAAACTTCTAGAAGAAAACACAGGAGAAAGTAGAGGTGACCTTGTGTTTGGTGGTGAGCTTTCAGATAAAACACCAAAAGCATGATCCATGAAAGAAAAAAAAATTACCAGTTTGGACATTATTAATATTTAAAAAGATACTTTTAAGAGAATGAACAAATGAACCACAGATTGGGAGAAAAATATTTGAAGAACGCATATCTGATAAAGGACTTGTAGTCAAAATATACTATGAAATCTTAAAACTCAAAAATGAAAAAAACAAAGAATCTCATGGGAAAAGTGGTCAAAAGATTTGAACATACTCCTCAGCAAGAAAAAATATACAGATGGCAAGTAAACATATGAAAAGATGCTCAACATCGTTCGTCATAAAGAACTGAAAATTAAAACAAGATACCACTACACACATATTAGAATGACTAGAACATGTTTTAAAAGACAATAATAACTGCTAGCAAAAATGTGAAGCAACAAGAACTTTCTTCCTTGATGATGGGAATACAAAATGGTAGTCACTTTGGGAGACAATTTAGAAGTTTCTTACAAGGCTAAACGTAATCTAATCACATGATTCAGCAATCATGGTCTCAGGTATTTACTCAATTCATTTGAAAACATTATGTGCACACAAAAATCTACATGCAAATGTTTATAGCAGCTTTATTCAAAATCACAGAAAGGTGGAAGCAATTAAGGTCCTTTAATAAGTGAATGGATAATAAGCAAACTGTGGTGCATCTATAAAATGGAATATTATTCAGTTATAAAAAGAAATGCCATATTGATATGGTTTGGCTTCATGTCCCCACCCAAACCTCATCTCGAATTCTCATCCCCAGGTGTCAAAGGAAAATGGAATATTATTCAGTTATAAAGAAGAAATGCCATATTGATATGGTTTGGCTCTGTGTCCCCACCCAAATCTCATCTGGAATTCTTATCCCCAGCTGTCAAGGGAGGAACTTGGTGGTGATGATTGGATCCTGGGGGTGGTTTCTCCCATGCTATTCTTGCGATAGTGACTGAGTTCTCATGAGATCTAATGGTTTAAAAGTGTGTGGCAGTTTCCCCATCACACCGCTCTCTCTCCTGCTGCCATGTCAAGAAAGTCCTTGCTTCCCCTTCACCTTCCACCATAACTAAGTTTCCTGAGGCCTCCCTGACCATGCAGAACTGTGAGTCAATTTAACCTTTTTTATTTATACATTACCCAGTCTTGGGTAGTTCTTCATAGCAGTGTAAAAACAACTAATACAAATTATCAAACCACAAAGACATGGATTGATCTTAAATTCATATATGTAAGTGAGAGAAGCCAGTTTGAAAAGGCTACCTACTGTATGCTTCCAATCACACAATATTCTGGAAAAGGCAAAACTATCAGGGATAAAGGGAAAGGTTGAAGAGGTGGAGCAGAGAGCATTTTTCAGGGCAGTGAAACTATTTTGTATGGAACTGTAATTGTGGATACATGACAATATGTATTTGTCAAAACCCATCGAACTTTGGCACAAAGAATGAATCTTAACGCATGCAAATTTTAAAAAATGATCTAGGAGGTCCATGGAATCCCAGGATGGAATACAGAATGTGACAAATCAATCTGTATTACAAGTGGTATGACACAAACTCACTGAAGGGGTTAGGAGAAAAGTGCTGACTTAAGTAACTTTGGAAATGGCTGGGTTCTAGAAAACTCACTGCAAAGGAACTATACATAAGCATTTTAGTTGATAAGGTTGTCTCCGATGGGTGAACTGGTTAACAATTCTGATATTACTGTACATGTAAACTAGACCTAAACAATTAAGCAAATAAATGGTGGATGGTAGGAGCCAGATTGCAGTATTTAAGTGGGGGTTTCCAATAAACAAGGGGAGAATTCTAGGATGACCATGTAATAATAGCTTACAGTTGGAGACATCAGTGTAAATCTATGCATTGTTAGTGTTTTGTAGAGATAGGGTATCACTTTCACCCAATCTGGAGTACAGTGGTGTAATCATAGCTCACTGCAACCTTCAACTCCTGGGCTCAAGAGATCCTCCAACCTCAGCATTCTGAGTAGCTGGGGCTACAGGGGCATGCCACCACACCTAGCTAATTAAAAAAAAAAAATTTAAGGGGTCTTGTCACCTTGCCCTGGCTGGCCTTAACCCCATGTTTAGTTCAATATAGATACAGATGGTTACATATAGAAGTATAGATATGTGCACATACATAGGTTAGTATACATACATATATTTCACTATTCTGTCAGCTGAGGAGACCTAGAAATAACAATGCCCCAGTAGCAATACACAAGATGAGCCTGGAGCATCTTTCAGTGCCAGAAAGTTAGTTCTCAAAACACAGGGGGCAACAGTTCCCAATGGCCAAGGGTGCAACAATTTCAGCAATAAAAGAAAAATATTTGTATTGGATCACAACCCAAAGTATAAAATAAATATCCGTAAGTCCATACTTATGAAAATACATGATCAAACTAAGGAAGGAAAGGAGGGAGGGAAGGAAATAAGAAGGGAAGGAAGGAAGGAAGTAGGGAAGGAAGGAAGGAGGGAGGGAGGGAGGGAGGGAGGGAGGGAGGAAGGAAGGAAGGAAGGAAGGAAGGAAGGAATCTCCCACAGAGAAGAATTCCATAATTTATAGGTAATCTGCTCTCATGGAGCAGGAGCATAACTCCTGTTTCTTAAGTGTAATCTGTGCAGTGACTTTCTCCCAAAGGATACAGTATGGAAAGAGGGAAAAGTTGTAACTTCACAGTAGAGAAACCTGACGAACACACATGCCCTCCGCCGGGTGATCAAGGTCAGCATCAACCATGATAATCATGTTGCCAGTGTAAGCCTTTGATACGATGTGATGAAAACGGCCCTTCCCCTCTGAGATCTTCCTCCCCTAAACCCATCACCCCAGTCTAATCATGAGAAAACCGTCAGATGAATCCCAATTGAGAGACAGTCTACAATATACCTACCCAATACTTTTCAAAGCTGTCGGGGTCATCGAAAATAAAAGTCTGAGAAACTATCACAGCAAAGGGGAACTAAGGAGACAAGTAAATGCACCATTGCCAGGCACAGAAGGACAAATACCGCATGATCTCACCCATATGTCATCTGAAAAGGTTGATCTCATGTAAGTTGAGAGAATAGTGGTTACCAGAGGTTGGGGAGAATTGGGGGATGGGGGTAGGGAGAGGCTGGTCAGTCAGTATAGTCACAGTGAGATGAGAGGAATAAGTTCTGTGTTCCATTGCACGGTAGGGTGACCGTAATTAACAATAATATGTTGTATATTTCCAAAGAGTTACTAGGTTGGTGCAAAAGTAATTGTGGGTTTTGCCATTGACTTTTAATGGTGAAACGCACAACTTCTTTTGCACCAACCTAGTAGAAGAAAGGATTTTTTAAAATGTTCTTCCAACAAAGAAATGATAAATGTTTGAAGTGATGAATATGCTAATTACCCTGATTTGATCAATACACAATCCACAAATGTGTAACATTATGCTGTAACCCATAAATATGAGTTACTATGTCCATTAAAAAATAAAATAATTTTTTTTAAAAAAGGGCACGTCCTTCCATCTTCCCAAGAGGTACTTCCTACCTCCTGTCCTGCCTGGACATGGTCTCAGGAGTCTTGGAGAGCAAGGAAAAATGCAAAAAAACAAACAAGCAAAAAAAGGTACCGTTATATCCTATAATGAGATCCAAGGACAGAAAAAGGACATTAAGTAAAAACCCGAGGAAATTTGCCTAAATCATGAGCCTTAATGAATAATAATGTATCAAAGTGGTTCATTAATCGCAGCACGTGTACCATACTTAAGTAAAATGCTAATGGGCGATACTGCGTGTTGGGGATATGGGCACTCTGTGCTATCTTTGCAATGTTTCTGCAAACCCAAAACTGTTCTAAAAAAAAAGTTTATTTTTAAAAAATTTAGTCTCATATCGTCTCCCCCATCTGTGCCCTCTCCCTAAAAGATGGCCTAAAAATGTGTAGAGAGAGAGAATCATGGCTTAAGCGTCCTGCGTGCTGATCCCACATACGTGACCCACAGACACCTGTTGGTCTCCAGGGGGATGTGTCTTGTCACCCGGTCGCAGGTGTGCACTGGCTGGCCAACAATCCTGAAGTTCAGAACGGGTGCATTTGGGCTCCTTCTAGTTGGTGCAGTGCTTTCAGGATTCCTGGTATCTGCCCTGAGTGTTTGGGCTTCCTCTCAGCTCTGAGTGGCTGCAGATCGCTGGGTCTCTATTTTGTCCCCTCTAGACCTGGCCCTGTAGGCTACGTCCCCATCCTCTCTTCTGGAAACACCCTGGCACCCAGCGCTTCCTTCAGTTACCACAAAGCTATTGAGTGAGACTCAGGAAAGCTACCTTGTTGTGCTCTCTACTCATTTAACTAGACTTGCAAGCAGCATTTTGAGCAGGTGCATCTGTCCGGTGGGCTCCCAAGGTCTCCATGGAGGGGCAAGGCAGCAGCCCCTGTCCCTGGTGTTTGCATCAAACACCCCCTGGGGACCAATCCCAGAGAGAAGGATGCAGGAATTCTTCTAGTTCTCCTGCCTCTTTCTCATTTTGCCCTTCTCTTCTCCAACTTTTGATCAGAACGTAGAAGTTTCCTTTACTTCTGTTTCATAGCCTCCTTCTTTCTGGCTCCATCCTCAAAAGTAAGCCTTAGAAGTGTCCAAGGCATCTTCTTTACATTAGGAAAAGAATTTTTAGGCCTTAAAAGTGTCAGAGGCATCTTCTTTACACAAGGAAAAGAATTCAAAAATCTGAGTCTTCCCTGTTAGGCTTTAATTTTGCAAGCTTTTGCTGCCCGTGAAGCATGGTTCTAAAGTGTAACGTCTCCTTAAGAAATCAAATGATTGTTGTTGTCTTGCCCTGGGGTAAAAAGTCTGTTGACTTAAGCTCAGTTGCAATCAAATACCAACGGGCCAGCCTTGGTGGCTCCTGCCTGTAATCCCAGCACTTTGGGAGGCTGAGGCAAGTGGATCACCTGAGGTCAGCAGTTCAAAACTAGCCTGGCCAACATGGTGAAACCCTGACTCTACTAAAAATACAAAATAAGCTGGGCATGGTGGTGCATGCCTGTAATCCCAGCTACTCGGGAGGCTGAGGCAGGAGAATCCCTTGAACCCGGGAGGCGGAGGTTGCAGTGAGCCAAGATCATGCCATTGCAGCCATTGCACTCCAGCCTGGGCAACAAGAGCAAAACCCCATCTAAAAAAAAAAAAAAAAAGAAAGAAAAGAAAAAAAAGAAAGGGGAGAATTAACAAGCACTAGTTTGATATTTGCCAAAATATTATTCCCATGGCTTACTGCTGGGGTAGTATGATGAGTTCTATGGGCTGGCTGGGTGGGAGACCAGGTTGGCTAAGGAGGGGTGGGACCTTTGCCCTGAGAAGACCTGAAAAAAGAAGCAGTGGCTCTAAGAAATAAGAGGGATTGGGGCCAGGCACGGTGACTCACCCCTGTAATCCCAGCACTTTGGGAGGTCGAGACGGGTGAATCATGAGGTCAGGAGTTCAAGACCAGCCTGGCCAACGTCGTGAAACACCACCTCTACTAAAAATACAAAAAAATTAGCGGGACATGGTGACGGGCACCTGTAATCCCAGCTACTCAGGAGGCTGAGGCAGGAGAATCGCTTGAACCTGGGAGGCAGAGGTTGTAGTGAGCCGAGATCATGCCACTGCACTCTAGCCTGGGTGACAGTGCAAGACTCCATCTAAAAAAAATAATAATAAAAATAAGAGAATTTGGCTGCCCTGAGACAGTGAAACGTGGCTGAGAAACTCACCAGCCAGGGGGCCCAAGAACAGAATTCAGAGGTCCACAAATTTGGATGGGGAAGAATATACCTTTATTTCCATTATTCTATAAATGAAATCTAGCATTTTCTTCAATTAGGAATGCAAGCCACAAGGCACCGTGGAATTAGCAATGCCTGTGACTGTGCCACTAGTATTTTACTATCATGTTCCCACTGTCCCAGTTACTATGAAATGTTGTTTATGCTTACCATCCATAACAGCAGTTCAAAATTATGATTATTATATCTACCAATAGCCCTTATTATTTAATGCCTCAACAAAGAAGCACATGTGTTATTATATCAACACATTTGTTCTGTTCAGTATTTTTGATACCATACTTATGTATAATACATTTCCCTTTGTTGTTACCTCAAGTATTCTATTTTACGCATTTAGAAACATAATTCACAGGCCTCACCAGACTGCCAAAGGGATCCGTGCACCAAAAGTACCCTTAAAATATATTTTTTCTGACTCTAAGAAGATTTCTTTGTACATTGTAATTTTTCCTGACATTGAAATTCTCCAGTTACTCCCAAGCCTTCGGTAAAATCTGATTTATATACATCTGCTGTGTGTTAATGGGCTTGTGGAGAATTGAGAGAGGATGGAGTAAAACAAATTTCACCCTCCCTACCCACCTCCCAACCCCAGAGGCTGGTGACTTGGTAGCAGCCACATATTGAAAGAAGATGGTAGATCCAGAGTCCCAGATGTAGACCCAAAGTGAAGCTGCAGAGAGCTAAGATGTTACCAAGCCCAGTTAGTTTAGGAAAAATGTTAAGAGATAAACTCTCTTCAAACCTAATAATGATCGGAGGTATCCACAGGATCCTCAGATTGCTGGAAGGCATCTTATCTTGACTTCCCCTAGAATCCTACTTTTCCATTTCACCCAGCAAGAAACCAGAAGATCCCAAAGAGGTGCACTGCTAGGATCTGGTAGCAAAAGGACCCAGCATGATGAAGAAGTGTGGTAGTTTTAAATTATGGCCCCTGATATAGTTTGGCTATGTCCCCACCCAAATCTCATCTTGAACTGTAGCTCCCATAATTCCCACATACTGTGGAAGAGACCCAGTGGGAGATAACTGAATCATGGAGGGGGTTTCCTTCATACTGTTCTTATGGTAGTGAATAAGTCTCAAGAGATCTGACGGTTTTATAAATGGGAGTTCCCCTGCACAAGTTTGTTTTTTGTTTTTGTTTTTGCCTGCCACCATGTAAGACATGCCTTTCACCTTCTGCCATGATTGTGAGCCATGCCCCCAGCCACATGGAACTGAGAGTTCATGAAACCTCTTTTGCTGTATAAATTACCTAGTCTCAGGTATGTCTTTATCAGCAGCCTGAAAACAGACTAATACAGTCCCCAAATTCATTCAGCCTCCTTCTATTGAGATGTGGTGTCTACGCCTCCACTCCCCGAATCTAAGAGGATTTGTACTGCTTTGACCCCTAGAGTATGGCAGAAGCAATAGCTTGCAAGGTTAAGTCCTAAAAGGCCAACCGGGTTCCATCTGTTTCTCTTGGAAGGCTCACTGAGATGCTTCTCTTTTAGGATGCTCTTCTTACAACCCAGATACCAAGCTGTCAGAACACAAGCCACATGGCAAAACCATATGTAGATGCTCCCAGCTGAGCTAGTCCTTCAGCCATCCCATCCCAGGCACCTGACATGGAAGTGATCAAATAATGTCAGCCCCCAGCCATCTGCGTTTTTCCAACAGAGGTACCAGACATCCTGGAGCAGAGACAAGCTGTCTCTACTGAATTCCTGACCTTGAGATTCCACAAGCACAGGATGGTTGTTGGTTTATCCCCCTGAGTTTGGGGCGGTTTATTACAAAGCAATAGTAACTGGACTCAGAGACAAGAAGTTCAGGAAGAGGCCCCTGTGACCGCCACATGGTTCATGGATGGAGAACTGAACGGTGCTGATGGGAAAGACTGGGGCAAGGGGCACATAGAGAAACAGGACTGAAAAGTCAACTTGTGTCTCTCCAGTGCCCTTTGCACTGTGATGAGTAGAAATGACTTGTACCCAGAGTAGTACTGTTTCACACGGTCTGCTAACAGCAGGACTATTTAGGGCATGAACTCTATTGACTAATCCTCTCCCTTACCCCACTTTCTCAATAGGAGCAAAATCCTCAAATTAAAATTTGGTACAGGTCAATGCAGTGGCACATGTCTGTAATTCCAGCAGTTTGGGAAGCCAAGATGGGAGGATCGCTTGAGGCCAGGAGAGTTCAAGACCAGCCTGGGCAACATAGCAAGACCCTGTTTAAATTAAAAAAGACCCTGTTTAACTAAAAAAAAAATTAATTAGCCAGACACGTTGGCAGGTACCTGCTGTCCCAGCTACTTCAGAGGCTGAGGTGGGAGAACTGTTTGAGCCCAGAAGTTCAAGGCTGCAATGAGCTATGATCTCACCACTACACTCCAGCCTGGGCAATACAGCAAGACTCTGTCACTTAAAAAAAAAATTAGTACAAACACCAGGAGTGTGTTAGATGAATTCAGTCTCTCTCAGTGATTTCAATTTTTTCCATGAAAGGGCTTCTAGTGAAGGAGAATTACAGGGTTATAGCCCAAAACAGCCCAGCCACAAGCAAGAACCATCTTTAAAGTCCGATATTTTTGTCTTAAAAACTAGCATTCCGGCCGGGCGCAGTGGCTCACGCCTGTAATCCCAGCACATTGGGAGGCTGAGGCGGGTGGATCACGAGGCCAGGAGATCGAGATCATCCTGGCTAACACGGTGAAACCCCGTCTCTACTAAAAATACAAGAAATTAGCTGGGTGTGGTGGCTGGCACCTGTAATCCCAGCTACTCGGGAGAGGCTGAGGCAGGAGAATGGCGTGAACCCAGGAAGCGGAGCTTGCAGTGAGCCGAGATCGCGCCACTGCACGTCAGACTGGGAGAGAGAGCAAGACTCCGCCTCAAAAAAAAAAAAAAAAAACTAGCATTCTACACCATAACATATGAAGTATGTTTTTAACAGTACAATGTCTTAAACTACCTGTCATAAGGTAAGAAAGACATTGCATGAACATGTACTCTGTTGATCATCAGATGTCAGATGTACTCTGTCCCACAGCTGGGCCCCCCCAGGCAAATGCCAAAAGAATAGGTATACAGAATTCTGATGCTCCAAAGCCCTTTTGAAGGAATCAGGTGCCTAGGGGTCGGCCATTTAGCTTATTGACCATAGAGGCTTTTTGGTTTTTTTTTTTTTTTTTCCTATTTTGAGACAGAGTCTCGCCCTGTCACCCAGGCTGCAGTGGGCACAAGCTCAGCTCACTGCAATCTCCACTTCCCGGGCCCAAGCAATCCTTCTGCCTCAGCATCCTGAGTAGCTAGAATTACAGGCATGTGCCACCATGCCTGGCCTCAGAGCACTCTTAAATATTTATCAGCATTGATGTTAATCATCAAGTTGTGGCATGTTTTATTAAAAGAATCACATAGGAAGTAAATGGATCCTGAGTGAACAGATTTCCAAGAGATGGGGTCAGCAAATCTCCAGGAAGATGAAAAAGTGATCAGAATTTCTTAGCTAAGATCATTGGTAATATGTACGGTGGAGTGCAGAATTTACACTTTGTGCATATAGAAATTTTTTTCATCATGAAGACACTTCTCTTGATCCTGCACTCTCTTACTTCTTCAGGGACATGACTCCATTAATGGTCGCCCTCAAGCACTTCCTTTCGGTCACCTCCTTCCCCTCCACTCTGGTGTCCTCGTCCTCAAAAGCCGGACTTCCCTTAGGTGAATTGGTATGGTAATTCTGGAGAGCAATTTGACAAAACCTAGCAGAAGAAAAAATGTATATGTTTTGACCCAGATGTTTCACTTCTAGAAAATGTAGCTTTAGCTATGCTTGCACAAGTTCATAAGGATAAATGTTGCTCATACACAGATGCTCTCTGAAGCATTGCCTGTGAGAATAAAAACAGCATGACCTGAACAGACATCATTACTGGACTGGTCCAGTACATTGCAGTACAATAGAAAAGGATGCTAGTAATAAACTGTTGAGTGAAAAAAAAAGTTGCATAGCAATGTGATCACATTCATAATAATAAACTGCATATTTTGATGTATATATGCTTATTTAATCGGAGTGTATGGCACAACTTCAGGGGTACCATTGACTTTTTTTTTTTTTTTTTTGAGACACAGTCTCACTATGTTGCCCAGGCTGAAGTGCAGTGGTGCAATCATAGCTCACTGCAGCCTTAAATTCCTGGGATCAAGCAATCCTCCCACCTCAGCCTGCTGAGTAGCTGAGACTACAAGGGTACCACCATGCCCGATTGTTTTATTTTATTTTATTTTTTGTAGAGATGGAGTCTCACTAGATTGCCTGGGCTGGTCTCAAACTGCTGGACTCAAGTGATCCTCCCACCTCAGCCTTCCAAAGTGCTGGGATTACAGGCATGAGCCACCGTGCCCAGCCTACATTGTATTCTTGTCTTATAAGTGAATGAATGGTACACATGGGAACTGCACATCTGCGTGTGTGTGTCACTTGATGTGCCCCTAGGAACACCCTGAGCTTGCATGTATCCTAACACATAAACTCTATGGTGAGTACTAACCTACCTCCCCAAGACCCTGTAAATTGCATGAGAAAAGGATTATTCACCTTTTTATCTCCAACATGCAGCACTGTACCTGGCACACCAATGGCACTTGAATAAATAAGGGTGTGAGCATTCATGGGCCCCAGAATATGTCAGTTATCTATTATTTGCATTGATCTAAGAACTAGGCATGTCCCCAGGAGAGAAAATAAACATTTAATAGGTGATTTCCAGGCTTTAGCAAACATATACACACACACGCGTGCACACACACACACACACACACATATATCCAGGGTTCCAGGCGCAAATTGTATTTGGAAAAACTGAGATAAACAAAGATAAACCATTTTCTTGGCTGTAGGGCATCACTAAGATTTTAATTTGCATTGATACTCTCCAAGAGGCAGATATTGTATGGAGTATCATCCAAATTTTACTGACCATGAAGCACCTTTAGAGGAATATTTATTTACATTGATGTTCTGAGGATCATTCATCTGTAACAGGCTGCATTAGAAGAATCACAAAGGAAGTCAACGGATCCCAGGTGAAAGTCAGATTGCCAAGAGGTGGGGTCCAAGCATCTCCAGGAGGGTGAAAGAGTGATGAAAAGTTTCTTAGGTAAGATCATTTGAAACTCACATTGGATGGCGAAAACAGAGAAGGAAAAGATTTGGTCAATGGAACAAGAGTGAGCAAAGCATTCTTGTTGAGCTGACAGCAGGGTGGCAAAAATCCTCCCCCTGGGGACTTCTGGGACCCTGGCAGGGATGTCAGGGAAGGAGCCCAGCGATCAGAATTCCAGGAGCTTCCTGAAAAGTTTCTGATTTAGGAGGTAGGACCTCCAAATATATGTATTTTAACTCACCAGATATATTTTGATGTTGAGCTAAATTTTGAACTGGCCATTGCTTGACATTGCTCCTTCTGCTCTGACACTAGCTCTTGTTTCCTCCAGAATCTGATCAGTAAACTCAAGGGAGCAGAGGCTACATTACATGAGGCGAGATTAAGAAGGAAGTGAGGCCGGGCACAGTGGCTTAAGCCTGTAATCCTAGCACCTGGGAGGCCAAGGCAGGCAGGTCACTTGAGGTCAGGAGTTCAAGACCAGCCTGGTCAACATGGTGAAACTCCGTCTCTACTGAAGAAAAAAAAAAAAAAAAAGAAAGAAAGAAAGAAAGAAAAAGAAAAATTAGCTGGGTTTGGTGGCAGGCACCTGTAATCCCAGCTACTCGGGATGCTAAGGCAGAAGAATTGCTTGGACCTGGGAGGCAGAGGTTGCGGAGAGCCAAGATCATGCCACCGCACTCCAGCTTGGGTGACAAAAGGAGACTCTGTCTCAAAAAAAAAAAAAAAAAAAAAAAAGGAAACAAAAAGTGGAGAAATAGAGCAATGTATGCAATTTTTCTTGGGGGAAGAAAGAAGACATTGGTGAATAGGATGGAGGAAATATAATTGATGGAATAAGGTCTCTAAAGACAGTGTGGCAGGGAAGAGATATCCGAGCACATGTGGCAGGTGGTACTTGGACTTGGGAAAGGACTGTCCTATAATGGGCAGAGAGGGGCAAAGACAAAGCTGAATGTAGAAAAGGTGACAGTTGGGTGGGCAGGGAGTTGAAGATGTTTCTGCCTGGGGTCTTTGTTTTAATTGTGAGTGAGTAGGTGACACCATTCTTAAGACAAGTGAGTCGGGGCTGAAATAGTCATGGAGACCTGACCCACTAGAACCATGACTCACACTGAGGACTTCGTTGAGGTTGAAGGTTAGAAGTATATAGAATCATCTATCTGTGTCCCATATCCTTGTAGAATCTTTTAGTAGTAGTAGTAAAAGTAGTAGTAGGACTAGTAAGACAGGGTCTGTCTGTATTGCCCAGGCTGGAGTGCAGTGGCATGATAATAATTCACTGTAGCCTCCGACTCCTGGGCTCAAGCAATCCTCCCCGCTCAGCCTCCCAAGTGGCTAGGACTACAGGCATGCACCACCGTGCCTGGTTAATGTTTTTTAGTTTTGCAGAGATGGGGTCTCACTATGTTGCCCAGGCTGGTCTCGAGCTCCTGGCCTCAAGCAATCCTCCTGCCTCAGCCATCCAAAATGCTGGGATTACAACCATAAGCCATCATACTCAACTCATGTAGGATTTTACCCCAGAGCACTCCACATACTGACGCAGACGTAACAATGGAAAACAGCTGTCAAGGAGGATGCCAGAGAGAGGCAGGTTGCAGTGTAAGCACCCAGATGGTCCACATTCTAGAGAATGACAAGATCAAGGTTGAGGCCACAGGAGTGAAAGTCAAGACGACAGAAGGTCACAGGAGTTGAAGTTGAGGCAACAAGAGGTGAGAATGTTGCCTGGTCATCCCCATGCTCATTCATCTCCCCAGTATGATCAGGACTTGCAGCAGATATAAGAATGAACAAGCTGCTAGGGAATTCCAAGAGTGGAGGGGTGACTAGAAGAAAAGCAGGTGATAGCAATGAGGGAGAGGGAGTCAGGGAATGTGTTCCTCAATGGAGCAGAAATTTTTACACAATGGTTAGGAATAAGCATATGAAGGTCTACCAGTAGCCTCTTCAAGTGAAGGATCTCACTGCTCCTCTTTGGGGGGTCTTGGAAGACACCCATTCTCCCAAATACACACACATACACACACACACACACACACACAAACACACACCTTGCTCCAACCAAAGTGGGTCCTCTAAGTATTAGCATTCCCCTTAGCACTTACTTTAGAAAAGCTTTTATGAGCGAAACAAAAAAAAAATTAAAACACCATTGATCATGCCTAGCCCTTCCATTATAAGCCAAGGATGAGCTTGATGAAGGTACCCACTGCTGCATCCTGCTAGCGTGCCACGTGAGGTACACTCTCCAAGACACAGCTCCTGGATGATGCATCCTTTTAGGGCCAATGAGTTCGGCACCGCTGAAGTCCAGAACAGCCAAGCATTGTGGGGAAGAAGGACCATTGGCCAGAGAAGGACCATGATGGAAGCCCTTGGACACCTGTTAGGGACAGGGAAGAGAGGCAAGAAGAGGAGAAATAAAGATGGCAAGCAAAGAGGAGTCCAGCTGATGATTCTAATCTAGCAAGGAAGAGCAGCTCAGCATCCAGGCAACAAAGGCTGAGTTCCTTCAGCCTCTCACTGTGCAGGACCTTCCGTCACAAGGAAGTTTACAGGTCTTGTTTATGTGTAGACTTTTTATAAGCTATTCAGAGCAGGGGTGGGAGGGAAAACTAGAGAGAAAAGTCCCTTTGAATTTCCATTGCTTTCAGAGTCAGCAATTTAATGAGTCACGCATTCTCAATTCCTTGCTTTGTCTACACGTTTTCATTTCAAAATACGAAAAAACACTTTGTTTGGAACATGAGTTATTTTTAGATCATATATCAATAGTGCACATCCATTTCTCCCCACATGAATAAAAAAGCTTCCTTTGGATTGGGCTGGAGCCACACCATAGTTCTAGGGTTATTTAGCTGGCATTTGTTAAAGCTACCTGGGCATCACGCTAGTCCCTGGAGTCTGTCTTCTAGGTGGCATCATAGATGAGTCAGCTCTAGACCTGGTACAAAGAGCTCCAGATCTCATAGTCTGGACAAAAAGTAAATAAGTGAAGGATTTCACTGCTCCTCTTAGGGGTCCTAGGGGACACCCCATTATCCCAAATACATACGCACACACCTTGCTCCAACCAAAGTGGGTCCTCTTTCTGAGTATTAGCATTCCCCATATGACTTTAGAGAAGTTTCTATAAACAAAACAAAAAAATTAAAACACCATTGATCACGCCCAACCCTTCTATTACAAGCCAAAGATGAGCTCAAGACCACACAGTGAATTGAGGGAGGTACCCACTGCTTTCTCCTGCTAGAGTGTCCTTTCAGACCTCCATGCCAAGGAGTCACCTTGACAGACTAGAAAAAAGGTCAGGGCTTCCTTGCTTCACTCCCTTGTGAGAACTTTGAGAAAAAGGAGTAGAAGAGAAGGAGGTCACCATCTACAGGTCACCTCCTCCAGATGCACTGAGAGAAGCACGTTGACACCTTAGCAAAGACAGGAGTGGACAATCTAGGATCATCTTCTGCAGTGATGTAGGCTGACAAATGGGAGGACAATGAGCTGCAAGGAAGGCCAGCTGTGGGAAGGGTGGTGTCCTGCCTCTCCAGTGTGGTCCCCAGCCGGTTTTGTCTAACCTATTGCTTTTTCTTTTGAGATGGAGTCTCGCTCTGTCGCCAGGTTGGAGGGCAGTGGCGCGATCTTGGCTCGCTGCAACATCCGCCTCCCAGGTTCAAGCGATTCTCCTGCCTCAGCCTTCCAAATAGCTGGAACTACAGGTGCACACCACCACCCCCAGCTAATTTTTGTATTTTTAGTAGAGATAAGGCTTCACCATGTTGGCCAGGATGGTCTCCATCTCTTGAGCTCGTGATCCACCCACCTCGGCCTCCCAAAGTGCTGGGATTACAGGCGTGAGCCACCGTGCCTGGCCTAACCTATTGCTTTTGTTCCACAAGTCACAGTTAACTAATTTGTGTCTTGTAGGGATCACCTTCTTGAAAAACTCCAACTTAAAGCCTTAATAGCAAATACTTTCCCAGCACTTCATGGAGAGTCAACTAACTCCAAGAATAAGACATACATCTAATAAGCTCAAGGAACTGGAGTGATATAGCTTGGGTATTTGTCCCCTCCAAATCTCATGTTGGAATGTGATCCCCAGTGTTGAAGATGGGGCCTAGTGGGAGGTGTTTGGGTCATGCAGGCGGATGCCTCATGAATGCCTTGGCACCCTTCCTGTGATAATGAGTGAGTTCTCACTCTATTAGTTCATGCAAGAGCTAGTTGTTTAAAAGAGCCTGGCATCTCTCTTGTTCCCTCTCTCTCCATGTGACATGCCCGCTCCCTGTTTGCCTTCCACTATGATTGGAACCTTCCTGAGGCCCTCAGCAGAAGCAGATTAAGCCATGCTTCTTGTAAAGTCTGCAGAACCATGAGCCAAATAAACCTTTTTTATTCCTCATCAATTACCCAATCTCAGGTATTCCTTTATAGCAGCACAAAATGAACTAATACATGGGGGTGAGAAGGCACCCTGCTTCTCTAGTCATTCCCCATCCCCATCTTCTGTCCACCCATTTATAGTGGCAGCATCTGCGTTCATATATCTGACCCTCTTCTCTTGGGCATTATTGATTTGATCTGGAGTGGACAGCAATGAGCTTGTTTCCCAGGGAATTTGGAATTGAGACCACACTGATTCCTCCATTTGATCACTGTCAAATGGGTAGCTGTCCATCTTCATATGGACAGAGAAACCCAAGAGACTTTAGCTTTCTCAGATTTTCCACATCCTTCTAGGTCCTTGATGATGAGCTAAATTTTGAACTGGCCATTGCTTGGCATCGCTCCTTCTGCTGACACTAGCTCTTGTTCCCTCCAGAATCTGATCAGTAAACTGATGGGAGCAGAGGCTACATTAGATGAGGCGAGATTAAGAAGGAATCAAGGCCAGGCATGGTGGTTCAAGCCTATAATCCCAGCACTTTGGGAGGCCAAGGCAGGTGTATCACTTGAGGTCAGGGGTTTGAGACCAGCCTGGTTCAACATGGTGAAATCCTGTCTCTACTAAAAATACAAAAATTAGCTGGGTTTGCTGGCAGCCACCTGTAATCCCAGAGCTGCACCTCTGGCCTTAGATTTCATGAGACCCACCCTCTGCCCACTCCCATGGAAATCTCCCTAACATGTTTCCCTTTTTACTTCTGATAACTCTCCTGGACTTCTGTCCCTTGCAACCAATATGGCTCCGGGAGGTGTGAAAGTGATCTGGAGACGGAAGACGAGACACATCAAGGAGACTCCTCTCTGCTTTCTAACTTCACCTGCCCTGCCCACACTGTGCATAACCACTCAGGCCACCGCAGTGAGGAAATAGTGGTGGCTCTTTTTTGAGCATGCTTTGGGGTCAGAGGAGGCCCCTGGTTTCCCTGTTTTTGCTAAAGTGTCAACATGCTTCTCTCAATGCACCTGGAGAAGATGACCTGTAAACGGGGACTGCATTCTCTTCTACTCCTTTCTCTTAACGGTCTCACAATACCCAGGCAGTGCTTTATCTGAAGGAGGTTCCCAACCAAAGAACTGAGGGGCAGGAGGCAATGCGATCTGAGAGATGACATTACTACTGAACCTAATGGGAGAACACATTCCAGATGGACTGTGTTCTCACTCCCCTCCCCATCCAACTCCCTGGAGCCGAGACCTTGACCACAGATCTCCCTCCTCTGGCCCCACCTAATCCCCTGCTTTTTGGCTTTCTCTCTCTCAGCCCACTGCACAAAGAAATCTTTGAGGAATGTGTGAATACGTCCCCAAGGAAGGAATAACAAAAACAAAAACATGTTCAGTGCATGTGTGTGCACGCGTGCACAAATGTGTGACTGGAACAAGCCAGGAGGTGTAGAGACTCTTAGCCCCAGGGTCTAAAGGGAGTTCATGTTCAGCCCCAAAGGAAAAGCACATGCCTTGGGAGAAACTGACTCCTTGGGTCATCACTGTCCCCCAGAGACAGGTGACACTAAACTGCCTAATTCATGCTGCTCGCAACTCTGGCCAAAAAATTCCAAATTCCCAAAATGCAGGAACAAATGGGGAAACATTTTTAATGTGACAGTGTGTTGAGCAAAAAGATTTCTTTGTCTGCTTGCTGTGTGATATCCTCAGATCTACAGAGGCAGGCAAATATTCTTTTCCTCCATCACACCAGCTTTCTGTAAGGCAGCCCACCTAGGACTTACCAAAATGTTTCTCTTACTCAATTCTTACCTCCTTTTCTCAACATGCCCCACACCCCTTTTCCAGGGGAAGTGTTCAACATCCTTTCATTTATCCTAGGCTGGTGAAAAGTCCAACCATGCCTGCCTTTGATGGGGGGTCCTCTCCTGGAAGGGATGAGCTGGGATGGGGAGACCATCCCAAGATGTTCTCTGACTCTAGCTAACCTTCTTTGCTCTGAGTCTGCCCTTCAGCATTTGTCATTTCCAGCTTTACATTGTTCTATTCCAGATGCTTTCTCAGAGGCTAAGACAGTGGCTTCCCCAGTAGGTAAGCGTTCCCTTGGCCAGGGGTCTCATCAGCTCCTGCCCTTGACTTCTCAAATGCCAAATTGTGTTGGAGAAGGTTCTGAACAGTCTTGCAGCATCCTGTTCCTGGGTCCCACGGCCTAGACCCCTGCTCATGGGAGAAATTGCTGAACATCTGGAGCTCTATCTAGTCAACAAAAATACACCCACTTCCTTTTCTTCCCCACAAGCCTAACTCTAAACTCACTGCCCCCACCATATACACTTTCAGCCGCCACTGGAAGCTGGTGGCCAGAGCTGGAGATCCCATTCTGAACAGCCTTAGGGCGACAATTTCAGGACGTACCCATTTATAGGACTCACCACAAACCAATTCCTTGATGCCAGCATCACACAGATCAAAATTGCGTTCTATACCAAACCACACCCAGAGTTGAAATTCCTCGAGTTTGTACAGCCATGAGCGTCTCCGAGGAAAAGAAAAAGAGCAAGATCAAAAACCCAGGGAGTTTTTTCTATGCTTGGTAGCATAGAAAACTCCTCACCGTGAACTGAAGCATAGAAAACTCCTCACCGTGAACTGACCACATCAATGACCAGAGAGAGGCAGGGTAGCCTAGTGGTTAGAAACAATTTTTTGGGGGGATGGGGTGAGATTCAGAGAGACTTGGGTAGGAATCCCAGGTTTGCCTTTGGCTGTGATCTCAGTCAAGCTGCCTAATGTTTGTGTTACTTTCCTCCTGTCGAAGCGAGATTAACAACACCCTTATGAAATTATTTGAGAATTGATTGAAATTGTCTATGCAAAGCTCCCATTTTTATGCTAGTGCATAGTCCACACTCTGTAAGTTGTATTTGTCATTGTTCACCTGAAAACAAGCATGTCCCTCCCCAAAAGTCAGTCTGCAAACCCATCCCTTCATCCCATCCACACATCTCAAATAGGCTCAAGAAAGGGGATAGAATCTCTGTACCCAGCCGGGACAGCTCTCCCAGGTGTCCATTTCATAGATTCTCCTCTCCAGCCTAGACACGCAGCAGCGGCAAAGCCTCCTGGACCCCGCGCCACCCCCTACCTGAGGGCTGCCAAACAATCTAGGTCCTGGGGTTTGGGGGAAGAAGACTTGCCAGGTGGGGAAGTCGGGGGCCTGGCTCCTCGACGGCTCCTCTCCCCCTCCGAGGGCTCCTCCGTCCCCCTTTTTCTCATTCTCGGGTTTCCCCTCTCCGGGTTGCTCTGGCAGCCGCATCGGGGGTCCAGGGCGATGTTCTCAGAGAGATTTAGGAGCACATCAAAGGAACGTCAGCGAAGGCACTGAGACTCTGAAAGGAGTTGACAGAAACTTACAGCCTGCACAGTGCTGGGCGATTATTTTTCTCAAAGCCGGCCACCTAAATAATTCACACCCTCCCTTCCATGTTTACACAGGACAATGGTAGAAACACAATCCTAGCACAAGAAATATAATTACAGTTGTGACAGATGTTTAGTTATTAATAAGGCCTCAATGTCACCAGAGGATATTGCATAACAAGCCAATAATGGGCTTTTGGAGCCAACCTTAATATTTACAGGTATTTTTCCATTCGTACCCCCACGGGCATTGTTGGAGTATGAGCAGTGTGGAGAGAGCTATAGCCGCCAACGTGATTGCAACTTGCAAGGAAGCAAAACACCTTGCCACCATCATTTGTTTCCTTGCTGCTGACATCAGGAAAACCACAGAAACAAAATGGGAGACTGAGCTGGAAATCACCATCTAACGGTGAAGGACTCTGGCCAAGCCTCCCAAACTTAGTCATGCTGTCACAATCCCAGGGCAATTCCTAACTTCCTTAAAGCATACAGCATATCCAAGATGGCATCCCATTACCAGCTCCAGGGCAGACTTGCAGCCCACGCATATGGAATCTCTAGGTCCACTTGATGTCACCAAGTGGCAACATCCTCTTTCTACATCTCTCTGATATCCAGTTACCACCTACTTGTCCCTTACAACTCAGCTCAGGTGTCACCTCTTCTGAAAAGTTGTCCTTGACCTGGCCCTCTCCCTTGGTTGGGTTAAGGCACCCCTCGTCTCTGCCTACTTCTACTGTCATTTGTCCACAATCTCCATCCCCTCCTCCCAACATTGGGTTGAGAAAATCCCCAGGCAGGGAAGAGTTCAGATGCACACTGTGTGGCATGTAGGCCCAGGCAGGGACAATCTTAAAATAATTGGTGCTCAATAAATATGTATTGAACACAGATTTCATCAATGTCAGTTATCTTTGGTTCCATTGAAGTTAAAAACAAACAGTAATAAAGACAAAGACTCTCTTGAGATGTGAAGTTCAGAGAGTGTAAATGGAAGACGTTGGTGACGAAACCAACAAAGCCCCGGCCACCATGGATCAGGGCCCCGTCTGAGAAAGCTGTGCCCATAACAATGTCTGCACACGGCAGCAGGCAATGGCTTCTCGCAGCAACACACAGATGAGTCTCCATTTCTCACTACTTGGCCCCTGAACATTGTATCCTGGGAAGAGTCCCTCTGCCCTCTTTCTACTCTCTCAATTCTGGTGAGAGGTGCATGCTCATGCCTGGGAAGTGGTCTCCTATCAAAGTCAGCTCTTAGGAGATCAGGCTCAGACAATGACTGTACAAAGCAAGAAGGCGGCTTGAAGAGCTGTATGTGGATGGTGGACGTTACTGTTGTAGGTTGTTGCTGTAAATCTGCACACACAGTACCCACTGAAAGTTAGCCTCATTCAGCTCAAATGAAACAGGCTCAGCCCAAAGCCCTGTGAGTAACTCATCAGCCACTGGTGTGAATGAATGAAGGACAAACACATAAACCAACTGGATGCTTTGTAATTTGCATCTGGACCAGAAACGCCCATGGTCTTAGCTCAGAGCTGGACCAGATGGTGTCTGGGTGCCCCTGACCTCTGAGGTCTCTGGTTCCCCAACAGTTGTGGGATGGAGTTAAGCCGTCCATCCCACAGGAATGACGAGATAGGACAGGAAGGGTGTTATGTCCTGTGATTGGGCTGGAACTTCCCAAGGGCTGAGATCTCAAAGACACCTTAAAGAGAGTTAAGTGTCCCAAAGCAAGAAGCCACGTCTCACCAAACAGCACATGTGCAACACATCCATGCAACAGCACTTGGCCTCAAACACACACATGCATACACACACAACAGCACTGGTCTTCAGATGCGTGCTCACAGACCAGCCTGATAACACTCATAGCCAAGGGATGATCTTAGACCCATCTAGCATGGCTTGGGAGGTCTCGGGAAACTTAACGATTATGGCAGAAGGCAAAGGGGAAACATGCCTGTCTTCACACGCCAGTTTCCTGAGACATATGCCCAGGAGCACTCACCCCCACACCCACATGGCTCCCACGCAACTTCACACAGCTGCACACTCTGTCCCCAGCAGCACACACCCGTACGCCGCTCTCTTACACATGCGTATGACTCATATTCACACACACTACAACGCCCACTTCCCCACACACGCGGCACATGCCGAAACTCTTGGAGACTTCTCTAGTTAGCTCGTTAAGTCAAACAGGAGAAACAAGTGTGTCATTACAGTAGAAACGCAAAAAAAAAAAAAAAAAAGGACATGTTATTTTCAGATATGCTTTTAGTTGCCATGGCAGTCCCTAGCACCATGGAAGTTGTGATTGGTGGTAAATACATATTTCAAAAAGCAGTAATTAGCTCCCCATATGCAAAAACTTCTGAATATGTTGAGTCCTTTCTCTTGTCAGGTCCCCCCAGGCAGTGTGGACATCAGAGCAGGGCACCCAGATGAGAACTGCTGGGAGCTCTCTGCAAGGATGTTCCAAGCTGATGGTCGCCAGGCTTCTGAACCCAATACACACTTAATGACTTGGAACCTGCCCACAGCTCAACAGACGTACGGCACTGAAGGTGGCAGCTCCCTGTAAGGAACAATCGCTCCTGCTGCTCAGCCGGCCTCTGGTGCTCTCACTGCGGCACTCGCGATGTGCCAGAGAAACACAAAGCCAGGGGACCCACAATGGAGCTGGCTCCCGTAGCCAGAAGCCATCTCTCCAGAATTCCCCTCTCCCAGTCACAGCTGTCTGCTGGCATAACGGGGGAAGCCAAGCTGCCCTGCACAAGCCAGACTGACCACCCTCGGCCAACTAATGAAGCACCACATGTTGGCATCTGCACAGAAGACAGACCTCCATCTTCCCCCAATTTAACTGGAAGCTTCTCCAAGACACAGGCACCTCCTGAATCCTCACAGCCTTATGCATCTTGGGACCCAAGGTGCATTTCCCAATGTGCTTCCTTGTCCCCAAATTAACCGGTTACCTCATTTCCTCATGCGATTCTTAAGGGCGATTAATTTCCAGAATTTGTCCTCTAAAGTCCATTTGCTAATTGCCTTTACAATCATCATCTGAAAGGTCAGCCAGAAGGAGCTGGATTTTTGAGCCCCAGTCTTGAAGTTAGATCTTTGGGCTAATTCCTAGATCCACATGAGGGTCCTTGTCAGTTTTTGTTTTTTTTTTTTTTTTTTTTTTTTTTTTTAAGACGGAGTCTTGTTCTGTCTCCCAGGCTGGAGTGCAGTGGCGTGATCCCTGCTCACTGCAGCCTCTGCCTCCCAGGTTCAAGCCATTCTCCTGCCTCAGCCTCCCGAGTAACTGGGATTACAGGTGCACACCACCAGACCTGTCTAGTTTTTGTATTTTTAGTAGAGACGGGTTTCACCATGTTAGCCAGGCTGGTCTTGAACTTCTGACCTCAAGTGATCCGCCTGCCTCAGCCTCCCAAAGTGCTGGGATTACAGACTGAGCCACCGCGCCAGGCCCCTTGTCGGCTTTTCATTCCAATAGGTGACCTACCCACTTTCTTTAGCACAGAAAATGTCCCTGGAACACTGGCCAGTCACTCTTTTAGGGCTCAGACCAGTAGGAGGCACTCTTATCCACCCAAAAAGTGATGTAGCCCTGGGTCTACCCTTTGAGTACTCTATCACCTGCATGACTTTTACCAACCCATAATATGCACAGAATGATGGAGTAATATTGTTAAGAACATCGCTAATCAAATTAGACCATGCAGTTCAAATCCTGGCTGTGCCACTTAGGGGCTGTGTGACCTTGGGCAAGCGACTTAACCTCTCTGGGCTTCAGTTTCCTGATCTGCAAAATGAACCTGATAATAGCACCTACCTTTTAAAGTTATCGTAAAGTGTTAGGCACAGAGCAGGTGCTACATATGCTAGCCACCTGATATGGTTTGGATTTGTGTCCCCACCCAAATCTCATGTCACAATGTAATCCCCAGTGTTGGAAGTGGGGCCTGGTAACAGGTGACTGGATCACGGGGGTGTATTTTTCCCACTTTCATGCTGTTCTTGTGATGAGTTCTCATGAGATCTGGTTGTTTGCAAGTGTGTGGTGCTTCTCTCCTCTCTTTTCCTCCTGCTCTGGCCATGTGAAGACATGCCTGTTTCCCCTTGGCATTCCACCATAATTGTAAGTTTCCTGAGGCCTCCCCAGCCATGCTTCCTGTATAGCCTGCAGAACCGTGAGCCCATTAAACCCCTTTTCTTTGTAAATTACCCAGTCTCAGGGATTTCTTTATAGCAGTGCAGTAACAGATTAACACACTATCATTCTCCATTTTTTTCTTTTTGCACTAATAGATAGTGACTGAGTTCCTTCTCTGCTCAGATGGGCGCTGGACTGGACACAGGACCGGATGGAGCTGGGACATGTAGAAGTGAATCCACCACAGATGTAGCCTCACGGAGCTCAGAGTCAAGCTGGGAACTCAGACACAAACACGTGGAACCGGCGAAGACTGTCCCTGCTCCTTCAGTCTGAAGGATCAGTTTGTTCCTGACGGTATCCAAGAAGGAAGACTTTGATTCTCCCCTTGTGTGGCATTAGGTATGCAGATGTGCACTGTGTGGCATTTAGGCGCAGGCAGGAGCAACCTTAAAATAATTAGTGTTCCATAAACATGTATTGAACACACATTTAATCAATGTTAGTTCCCTTTGGTTCCATATTGACGTTAAAAACAACCCGTAGGCCTGGCATGGCGGCTCACATTTCTAATCCCAGCACTTTGGGAAGCCAAGGGGGGGTGGATCACCCAAGGTCAGGAGTTTGAGCCCAGCCTGGCCAACATGGTGAAACCCCATCTCTATTAAAAAAAAAAAAAAAAATTAGTAGTGCATGGTGGCTCACGCTGGAAGTCCCAGCTACTCAGGAGGGTAAGGCACGAGAGAGAATCACTTGAACCCGGGAGGTGGAGGTTGCAGTAAGCCGAGATCATGCCACTGCACTCCAGCCTGGACAACAGACTCGGTCTCAGAAAAAAATTAAACACACACACAGAGATAATAAAGACAAAGACTCTCTAGAGACGTGAAGCTCAGAGAGTGTAGCTGGAATATGTTGGTGATGTTGGTAACAAAACCAACAAGGCCCTGGTCATCATGGATAAATAATTTTTTGTATAAATTTATGGGATACAAGTGCAACTTTGTTACATGCAAGGATTACATGGTGGTCATGAAAAGACATACAAATGACCACCAATTATTATCTTTACTTCTGTTGTGTTTTTTTTGAGACAGGGTTGCACTCTGTCACCCAGGTTGGAGTTCAGAGGCGCAATCATAGCTCCCTGCAGCCTCGACCTCCCAGGCTCAAGTGATCCTCCCACCACCAGCCCCCTCAGTAGCTGGGACTACAGGCGGGCAGGCGGGCACCATCACTCCTGGCTAATTTTTGTATTTTTTGTAGAGATGCAGTTCTACCATGTTGCCCAGGTTGGTCTCCAACTCCTGGGCTCAAATAATCTACCCACCTCAGCCTCCCAGAGTGCTGGGATTGCAGGTGTGAGCCACCACAGCTGGCCCCAAGTATACTTTTTTGGGGCGGGGGGCAGCGGTGGAACGGAGTCTTGCTCTGTGGCCCAGACTAGACTGCAGTGGCACGATCTCAGCTTACTGCAACTTCCGCCTCCCGGGGTTCAAGAGATCATCCTGACTCAGCCTCCCGAGTGGCTGGGATTACAGGCACCCACAACCACTCCTGGCTAATTTTTGCATTTTTAGTAGAGACAGGGTTTCACCATCTTGGCCAGGCTGGTCTCGAACTCCTGACCTCATGATCTACCCGCCTCGGCCTCCCAAAGTGCTGAGATTACAGGCAGAAGCCACTGCACCCGGCCCAGTATACTCTTAAATGGATCTCTGTGCTTGTAACCCATGCACCAGATTGGTTGCTGAAGGCCACAGAAGCTGAAATGATGAGGTTGGCCAGTCCACTCAGACTGTATCCATATACCTCCCTTCCTCAGAGGCTGGCGCAGAGTATACTCTTAAATGGATCTCTGTGCCAGCCTCTGAGGAAGGAAGCATATGGATACAGTCTGAGTGGACTGGCCAACCTCTATTTCGGCGTCTGTGGCCTTGAGCAACCAATCTGGTACATGGGTTAGAAGCAGACTCAGCACACCGAAGTCTTTCATGGATTTGATCCCTTTTGAAGTGTCTAAAATTCCAATCACTGGGAGCAAGATTGAGCTGAAAATCTAATGTTTGCGAATGGAGAGGGATGAGCCTGCATTGTTTATGGGCATAAATCATTCATAAGCATAGGTTAAATTATTTTATTTAGCCTCTGGGAGCCCCCATGGAACAGTGGTTCCCAGGCTGTTACTCGAAGACCCAGTTCAAAGAAACACCAAGGAACGTCCCTTCCTTTTAACCACGTTGGGCATCAAGTTAAGAGTCTTTTGCATCTTGTGGTCTCTGCTAGATTTTACAATTGTTGAGGGCCACATTATAATCATAATTTTTTCCCTGTAATGCTTGATAATGGTTTTCCCCTTGGTTCTTTCCTTTAAAACCCTGCAAAGATGCACCACATTTAACCCACAAGAAGAATTTATTTTGGTTATAACTGAACATAATTCTTTTTTGAAGATATCTTTGGACAAAATGTTGCATTGTGCGGGTCATGCCATATGGTGTGTAATGGGCTAAGAGTTGCTGACAAAAAAGAGGACGGGCAGTGTGTGAGCTCCAGCCTGCCCCAAAGCTAAGCCCTGCATTTGCTGGAACATGAGAGCCTGGAGCTCTTAAATATGTAAGATAGGTTGTCAAATCTGCTCAACTGCTCATGAGCAATGAAGTCTCATCACTGCACTTGTGTTTACTGACTCTGCAAAGGTGACTGTTGGCCATCATTTTGAATATCTTACTACTAAGATGTATTCAAAAGCACAAAAAAGAAATCTAAAACTGCCGATCTAGGACGTAGAAAATGTCCATGGAATTCCTTGAAAGATGCAAAAGCGAAATCCTTCTATGTGATGTAAAATCAAACTTGTTTTCTCCCTATCTCTGCCCAAAACCAATTAGATATCATGGAAATAAAATATATACACAGGCAAAGCCAAAATTCTAAGTCCACATCTGAAAACTGAAATTAGCTTTTCAAACCACCTCCATACAATTCTTCTGCAAATGAGACTTCTCAGGAGCCCTAATGTCCCTTCATGTCCTGGCTTAGATTCGCATAAGCAAAACACCCTAAACCCTGGTTCTTCAAAATGAAAACCAAGACCCTATGAATGGCTCACAACAATTAAATTAACAATGAAAATCAGAGTAAAATAGGGAATTATATATATTTCCTGAACATAAATACACACACCTCCGTATCAGCTCACGAGCCAGCACCCTACTTCTTACTTTCCAGGAAGCACTAGAAACTTTATTGCTAAAATCAGAAAAAATACAAGGATGTTCACTATCTCTGCTACTATTAACACCGTACTGTAGGCATTAACCAACATGATTAGAGAAACAATTAGAGGCATAAGATGGGAAAAAAAATAAAGTTATTTGAAGGTGATATGATTGTATGTCTGGAAAATCCCAAGAATTCATGAAAACAACGATTACAAATAATAAGTGAATTTAGTAAAGCATTAGAGTAAGACCAACATACACAACTTAACAGAAGATGTGTAGAAACAGAAGATAATGTATGAGCAGAGCCTATTTATAAGAGCAAACAAATAAGTTTTACAGATTTGAAAAAACACTATCAAAAGGAAAAAGCAAAGCAATTCCTTAAAATAGAAAATAAACTGAAACATGCAAACACAACTGTATTTCAAGTTAATGGCTTAACTACAGAGAAATCCATTTTTTTCAAGTCACTTTCGAACATAATATTTTGACTGAGCTTTCCAAGTGAGACATAGTCTCAGGACAAAAAGAACCACAAAGAAATCATACATAAGAGATTCATGTAACATCATTAGGAATCAAGATTTTCTATGTTAAAGAGCTGTAAATATAACAATTTTAAGGTTAAGTAAAAACTCTGAAATCTAGTTTGAATAAAAATATCACTGTGAACTCAATTTATTTTTGTCTTTAAAAAAATATGGACGTATCAGCTGTGTCACTGAAAAGACGTCAAGGTAATAAAACTCAGGCAATGAGCACTCAAATTGTAGTCTCAAAATACCATTTCCGGCTAAGTAATCAGTTCCATGGGCGGAAATACGAAAAGTCTTGTCAGGCCTAAAAGTGGGTAAGTTCTCAATGATGCCAAATGGAAGAGAAACCCACAGGAAGACACAGCCTATCACCAAATATGGTATAACTCATTATCCTGAAAATTGACATGAATGTAATTGCTAAGGCATAAAGTAATTACTCTTTTAAAGTAATAAATAAGAAAAGAACCAAACAATTGTCCTGCCTTTTCCATACAGATTATATTACAGTATAACCAAATAGTTGATGAAGCAACTCTCTTTTAGAGAGGAATCATAAACCGATAAAGAAAAAATCATGGATTAGACCACCATAATCTGGAGCTTGTCTCCAGACTATGAAAGTACCCAGATGGCTCCCAACCTGGCTCAGCTGGGACCCAGCCGTCACCTGCATGCAGCTGAGCCCACCGTGCCCACCTGTGTGCGGAATTTATTCCTTCTGCTGGGTTCTTGGTCTCGCTGACTTTAAGAATAAAGCCGTGGACCTCGCGGCGAGTGTTAAAACAGCTCTTAAAGGTGGCGCGTCCGGAGTTGTCTGTTTCTCCCGGTAGGTTTGCGGTCTTGCTGACTTAAAGAACGAAGACGCAGACCATCGCCATGAGTGTTAAAAGTGGCGCGGACCCAAAGACTAAACAGCAGTAAGCTTTATTAAAAAGCACGAAACTACAAAACACCCACGCACTGGAACGGCACCCCAGCGAGCTGCCCCAGCTGGCTCTGATGGCCAGCTTTTATTCTCTTATTCAGCCCTGCCCATGTCCTGCTGATTGGTCCATTTTACAGAGTGCTGATTGGTCCATTTTACAGAGTGCTGATTGGTCCATTCTACAAAGTGCTGATTGGTCCATTTTTACAGAATGCTGACTGGTGCACTTACAATCCTCTAGCTAGACACAGAGCACCAATTGGTGCATTTACAATCCTCTAGCTAGACAGAAAAGTTCTCCAAGTCCCCACTGACCCAGAAGCCCAGCTGGCTTCACCTCTTACACCCAAGGGCAGCTGCTGGAGGAGCAGCCCCAGCCCTTGTCCCCTCACCCTGGGAACCTGCTTTGGGAAAAACAAACTGGAACAATAAAAATGCCCCACATTCCAAATCAAGCCCTTGTCAAAGTCCCTTGCTTTCAGCCCAGGAAGTTTCTAGAAGCAGTCAAGCCACAGGACAGAGAAATATCTGGTGGCCCAGCTCTCCCTGGAGAATCCATCTCCCACCTCCAAAAAGAAGCACCCAGACCATGGAGGCCACAGCCCAGGCCTGGCTTTCCTGGTAGGATAATATTTAGGGTCACCCTCTTTCTCCTGGGGCAGCTGGTCTAGCTCTGAGAAGGTTCTCTGGCGGCTGTGCTGGCTCACGCTAAGCCCACCTGGAGTAGGCCAGTGGCTGGTGGCCACCTTCAGACCTGGGCTTACCCGGGGGGTTTGCACTGATGGGCCCCCTGGCAGAGATCACGGAGGCGGGTTCTGTTAGACACATGCACACATACACTCTTACACGTATGCTCACTTACACACTTACACGTACACTCATACGTACACACTGACACTTGTGCCCACCCACTCACACACTCATACACACATATACACTCACACCACGCATACACACATATACATTCACACACCACACACTCTCACACACATTCACACTCATGCACACACACCCCACATGTACGCACACACATATTCATACACACACTATCATACACTCACATCCACACATACATTTACATATGCTCATCCACACACATCCACACACACCCACAAACATACACACTCATACATGCACACCACACATGCACATTCTTACACACACACTCACATAGACTCACGTGGCACACATGGACACACACGTGCATACTCACACCACACATGCTCACATAAGGACACAAACACACACATGCAGATACACTCATACACACACACTCACAAGGTCATACATGCATGCACTCATATGCACACCACACACACTCATACACACACATACACACTAACACATGCACACACTCATACACATATACACTACACATACACATATAGACTCACAGTTATGCACACACACTCATACACATATACATTCACGCTCACACTACACGTAATACACATATACACTTACACTTATGCACACTCACATGCACAGCACATATGCACACACTCATACACATACACACACTACACATACACACACACACCACTCGCAAACATTCCCACTTATGCATTCACATGCATGGCACATACACACACAAATATGCACACACATCACACACATGTATACACACATACATGCACAACACACTCTTACATACATACACACGCACACACCGCACTCTCACACACGCACCCTCACATATACTCCCCCTTCCTTCTGTTTCCATGATGTCTGCTGTCTCCAAGGCTTTCTGTTTTTGAGTCCCCTGCTACAATTAAAATACTCCTGAGAGCAATTAAGCTTTGGCATCTAATAACTTAATTACCCACTAATACCATATCTTCCCATCACCCTCGCCAAGCAGGAATAGTGAGGTATGAGGCGGATTCACTCATTGGAGGCAGACTGTGGGAAGATCCAGGATCCTGGAGTTTGGCGGGAAGCTCAAGAGACCCATGGTGGAGCCAGAGGCCCATGGGCCTCCTTGAGTCCTGGGGCCGAATCCTTCATTCTGTGCACCTACTACAGAGCAGTGTCCTTAACCAGGGCTTAAAATTATCTACCAACGTGAAGAGTGACCTACAAAAGAAACTGACCTAATCAACCCCTGGTTCACAATTGGGTAGAGTGAGACAGAGAGGCTGAGTGGCTTCCCAAGGTCACACAGCTTCTCTTGCAGGCCAGAGGCCTTCTTGATGCCAGACCAGGGGTCCTGGGATGGGTGGTGGCAAGACCCTCACACCAGCCTCCCTGAACTCACTCCCCACTCCACCGTAACACTAGCACGGCAGCACAGAACTTCCCAGAGACATCAAAGAACAGCAGAGATTGGAAGTCCAGTGTTGGCCCCCAGTCTGGATAATTCAAGCAAATGTTTGAAGAAAGGATGTCCTGAATTTGCCATAAGCTATATTTCTCCCAGGACGACTGAGAAGCAGGATCTGTAGACAGGGGAACAGGAGCTCTGTACCCCTCTCTGTTGCCAAGTTCATCCATTTCATGGCAATGGTTTCTTTCCATTTTTGTGACATGCTTGGATGGCCCGAGACTCCACTGGTCATTTAATTTCCCTTCCTAGCCCCCAAATATACATCCTGAATTCCAGATATGCTATGGAGTGAATTGTGTCCCTCCTCCAAATCCTTAGGTTGAAGCCCTCAACCCCAATGTGACTATATCTGAAGATAGGGGTTTGGGGAGGTCATTTTAAATGAGGTTTTAAGGATGAGACCCTAATCCAATTGGACTGTGGCTTTATAAGAAGAGGAAGAGAGGGATCTCTATCTCTGCCATGTGAGGACACAGCAAGAAGGCAGCTGTCTGCAAGCCAGGAAAGGAGTCCTCCCTAGAACCTGACCATGCTGGCACTTTGATTTTGGACTTCCAGCCTCCAGAGCTGTGAGAAAATAACAGCTGTTAAGCTGTAGTTTAAGCTCCCCACCCGGCAGTCTGTGGTATTTTGTTATGGCAGCCTGAGCAGACTACTACAAGGTACCTAGATCTTTCTCCCTGTGGGAGCACCAGGGTCTAATTCATACTATTGTGTCATCCACTCCAGATGCACCTGTGTTTTCTCCTTCTTATAAAACGGGGCATGCCAGCTCAAATGCCTACAGGGACCAGCAGTCATGCCAAGAGGCAAAGACCACAAGGAAGTGGCTCCCTTTGTGCAAAGCGGTAGCCACGACTCATCACCCATCCATTGTTGCTATGAGTGAGTATGGCCTGGCATTGCCAGATGTCACGATTTAAAGAGGAGCTGGAAATCCAGATTGTTAGTAAATCAGCTGATTTTTTAAATGCTGGCAACAACTTCTAAGTTTCAAAACACTTTGGGAGAAAACCATAACAAACACACAAGTAAACAAGAAGAAACAACAACAAACCTGTTTGTGGGCTGAACTGGGCCTGCGAGCCACCAACTCACAGTCTCAGTTTAGTCGATCCTCCTGGGAAAATGCTGGAAGCCTGAGTGGTGACTAAGACAGCAGGGTCCCAGGCAGTGGGCAGAGGCCCATGAGGGTACAGGGGGTGCGGGAGGCATAGAACTGCACTACTGGATGGTGACTCCGCCTGCAGGTGCCACCAGGCTCCTTCACCTAGGGCTTCCTTTGGCCAGTGCCCACCCAGGTGCCTGAGTCTGATCTGTTCCCAGGGATCAGGATCCCACATCTAGAGGCAGCACAAAAACAAACAGCCCCAGCCCTGGGCTCCATTTCTTTTGAGGTTGTGGGTCTGCTTCTGAAGCTGACCACCAATGCTTGTACCATTCCCTTCGCCCTACCCTTGACATTTTCCAATCTCCACTTGTGATGTTGAGGTAGGAGGCAGGACTTGACTCCAGACCAGACTGAAGACTGGCTAAAATAGGGAAGAGGCCCTGGAAGCACCTCTCCGTGAGACACGCCCACCAGTGCCATGACAGTTTACCATTGCCATGGCAACACCCAGAAGTTACCACCCCTCTTCTAAAAATTTCTGAATAGCCTGCTCCTTAATTTGCACACAATTAGAAGTGGGTATAAATATGACTGCAGCACTGCCCCTGAGCTGCTGCTCTCCACACACTGCCTATGGGGTAGCCCTGCTCTGCAGGAGTAGTCACAGAGCTGTAATGCTGCTACCTCAATAAAGCTGTTTTCTTCTGCCACTGGCTCAGCCTTAAATTGTTTCCTGAGTGAAGCCGGGAACCCGGCTGGGCACGGTGGCTCACGCCTGTAATCCCAGCACTTTGGGAGGCTGAGGCGGGCAGATCATGAGGTCAGGAGTTCCAGACCAGCCTGGCCAACATGGTGAAATCCTGTCTCTACTAAAAATGCAAAACTTAGCTGAGCATGGTGGTGTGTGCCTGTAGTCCCAGCTACTCAAGAGACTGAGGCAAGAGAATCACTTGAACCCGGGAGGCGGAGGTTGCAGTGAGCCGAGATCGCGTCACTGCACTCCAGCCTGGGCGGCAAAGTGAGACTCCGTCTCAAAAAAAAATAACAAATAACAAAAAGAACCTTCCCAGGCTTCATCCCAATTTGGGGACCCACCTCTCCTGCATTAATGTCAGCATCTATCAGCCGAGAGTTGGGCTGGGCTGGGCTGGGCTGGGCTGGGCTGGGCTAGGCCAGGAGGCAGAGAAGTGCAGTGCACAAAGAGGCCACAGAGAGCTGAGACCAAGTCTTTGGTCCAGGGCAAGTCAGTGGGGAAAGGCGTGCTTCGCCAAGGCACGCTTCAGGTCTCCAGGTCAGCTGCCAGATGGAGGCTCAGCTTCCCCAGGACTCCCATAGAGCCTGAGTCTTCATCCAGGCCCAGAAACCTGGAGATTTACTCAATGAGTACAGTCGGAGGGCGGTCCCAGCCGTGATCTGGAGGCCAAGGATAATAAGACAACAAGGGTTTGAGAAGCACCACTGCTGTTTGGTGCCCTCGCCTCCCAAGGGAGGACATGAGTGAGATGCCCCATGCAATGGGATTGGCAGAGACCTTGGGCAGACCCCTGACTGCTCAGAACGTTGCGGTCTCTGGCCATCAGCCTGCCAGAAACATCCTGCCTCCCCCACTCCGCCTTTCCATCCCAAATGACAAAAAGATTAAGCACCAGCCAACAAAATCAGGTTGCAGGAACCACAACCAGTTTGTGTGGCTTTGCCTGAGCTAGGGAAGGAGGAAGTAAATTAGGACCTAAACCAAAGGTGACGAAGAAATCACTTGCAAGCCTGGGGTGGCTTTCTACTTCCGTCCCCGCTACCGTGGGCTCTTGCCACATAGTTCTTGGTTACCAGCCAGCATGCTTTACCAGCACTGGTTCCTAAGTGACTATTTAATCATGCATTGTGTGTTTGAATGTATTCATTATATTTTAATATGATTATGTTCAATCCAATAGACTGAAACTGATTTGTCCAGATTATAATTATTTTCTAAATGCTTATAATTCTTGGCGGCAGAGTTGGCAGAGGTTTTGAGAAAGAAGAGGAGTCCATTAGCTCTTCATGTTCATTAGTCATGGTTGTGGGAGCCTCATCAGTGGGTTCGAGATAATCGGTGCCGTGCTACCCTGGGACACCCTGGCCTTAAACATGATCACAGGGACCTTGTGTTTTGAGCCCCACGCAGGGAATCACTGGGTCTCTAAGTTTCATTTGGAGCTCCTCCCTCTGCTGAGCTGTTTTTCCCTGTTCCTCTTTTTGTTTGCTTCTTTTAAGGGTTTTAAAATGTCCAACTTTAATTTAGATTCAGAAGGTACATGTGCCAGTTGGTTAAATGGATATATTGTGTGATGCTGAGGTTTGGGGTAAAAACATTCCCATCACCCAGGTAGCAAGCATAGTACCCAATAGGTAGTGTTTCAACCTTTGCCCCCCTCCCTCTCTTCCCTCTCTAGTAGCCCCCAGTGTCTGTTCTTCCCATCTTGATGTCCACATGTACCCAATGTTTCTCTCCCACTTATAAGTGAGAACATGCAGTATTTGGTTTTCTGTTCTTGCATTAATCTGCTTAGGATAATGGCCCCCAGCTGCATCTATGTTGTTGCAAAGGACATGATCTCATACTTTTTCATGACTGTGTAGTATTCCATGGTGTATATGGACCAATTTTCTTTATCCAATCCGCCACTGATGGGCACCTATGTTGATTCCATGTCTTTGCTCTTGTGAATAATGCTGCAATGAACATACAAGTGCAGGTGTCTTTTTGGTAGAACAAATTATTTTCCTTTGAGTTTGGGAAGGGGCTGTGCCCAGGATGACTGTTGCACTGCACTCTCCAGGGCTCTGGAAGACAGTAGTCCCCAGATTTACCACAGTATCCCCAGTACCTCAGCCATATATTCACCATTTCTGGACAGCCGTCCTCTGTAGCTTCCCCTCTGGCTCACATAGGGCTCCTGGAGTTTACCAGAGCTTTCCACAGAGATTCTTAGTCTTTTGCTCAGCCCCATCTGGATGGGTCTCCCTGTAGTTCAAGCTCTTATGTCACTGGGTGATGTGGCTTACACCTATAACCCCAGCCCTTGAGAGGGCAAGGTGGGAGGATTGCCTGAGGCCAAGAGTTTGAGGCCAGCCTAAGCAACATGGCGAGACCCTGTCTCTACCAAAAAATCTTTTTAAAAATTAGCCAGGCATGGTAGTGCACGCCTGTTATCCCAGCTACTTGGGACACTGCGGCGGGAGGATTGCTTGAGCCCAGGAGGTTGAGGCTGCAGTGAACTATGATCATGCCACTGCACTCCAGCCTGGGTGACAAAGCAAGACTCCAAGTAATCACTTTGTTTTTTGGTTTGGCAGACCTCTACCCATTGAAAAGCCTAGAAGTAGATTCCCAGAAACACCAAGCAGCCAAGAAGATGGATGCCCATCCCAGTGGGTGCAAAGTTGAGCTGGGCAACACACGAATGCCATGCTGACAATGCCCTGCTGCTGCTCAAAGCATCACAGTTCTCACCCTACTGCTCCAAAATTCCGTGTTGCACATGATAATTGTGATCACCACAATCCATTTTAGACCATTTTCATCATTCCCAGAAGGAACCTCATATCCACTGGCAGAGTCACTCCCTAGTCCTTCTTTGGGAAGGAAGATTCCTCAGGTCTTCCTTCTTTGATAACCCATGGAATCTTGGGGCAGGGCATTTGGCTGCCGTATTTTCCTCAGGATTCATGCGTGGATTGGCTCAGGTAATCCCCTAAGGCTGGGTTTGGGAGGCATTGATTTGCCCTTCTTGGCTCTGACTGCATGAATATGGGTGTCCCAGAAACCCCACTTCTCCCAGTTGGCCTTAGAGTCATCCTGATGTAGAATGGCTGGGCTCCTGGCTAAACCCCACCCTCAAGCCTGGAGCCTTGGCCCTAAGTGGAAACAGCAGGCCCAATTTTTCTGCCCAAATGATTGCCTTATTGGCCTGCCACACCCCTGTCCTGTGCTCATAAAAAGAGAAAAGAGCAACACAAGTTGCTGACCAGCAAGGATACAAGTGGCTGAGCAGTGAGCAGAGAAGCAACAACTGAGCGTTGGAGACTACAGGTACATGCAGCTAACTTCAGATGTGTGGTTTTGGAGGGGAGCCCAGCCAGACATGGCTGAGCTTCAGGGAAAAGATCACCATCTCCCCACACCATCCCCTTTCCAGCTCCCTCTCTACCAAAAGCCACTTCCACTGTTCAATAAAGTCTTCTGCATTCATCACCTTTCACACAGTTCATGTGACCTGATTCTTCCTGGACACTGAACAAGAACTCGGGTGTCAAAATGAACAGGTGCAGAAGACTGTCACCCTGACCCTTCATGGAGCCGTTAACACTTAGCCGTCCACAGTCTGCAGGCTGAGTGAAATGAGCCACTTCAGTTCCTGCCCACGAAGGGGCAAGTTAGATGCTCACTTTAACCCTAATCCTAACTCCCACCCTAACACTCACCCTTGGGTTGTATGAAGACATGACTAGAAAGAAACTTGGGAAAAGAAGGACAGAGGTAGCCAGACTCATAAGATTGAGGCACGATCTAAAGTGGTCCATCCTGCCTTGGCTGGAGCCCAGCATGAAATAACTACATGACCTGGCTCTAAACCCCACAGGCAACGCTTCCTCTTGCAACCCCAAACAGGTGCAGATTTTGCTGAGTAGATGCTGGCTGGGAGGCTTCACTCACTTCAGAGTGAAATCTGAATCCAGGGCTCCCCTTAAGGAGGGAAGCAGGGCTACACAGAGAGGGAGAGGAGCTGGCATTCACCTGGGCACCTGGTTCAGGTCACAAGAAATCACCTTTTTAAAAAATTCCCCCAAAGGCAACAGTGCCTCTGCAGAAGACAGGTTTACCAGGCCTGCTCCAGGCTGATCTGGATGCATCTTTTTTTTTTTTTTTTTTTTTGAGACGGAGCCTTGCTCTGTCGCCCAGGCTGGAATGCAGTGGTGAGATATCAGCTCACTGCAAGCTCCGCCTCCTGGGTTCACGCCATTCTCCTCCCTCAGCCTCCCGAGTAGCTGGGACTACAGGCGTCCGCCACTACGCCAGCTAATTTTTTGTATTTTTCATAGAGACAGGGTTTCACTGTGTTAGTCAGGATGGTCTCAATCTCCTGACCTCGTGATCCACCCGCCTCGGCCTCCCAAAGTGCTGGGATTACAGGCGTGAGCCACCACGCCTGGCCTGGATGCATCTTAAACATGCATCTGCAAGGGTCTTTTTCATATAATAACTTCTTTCATTTTGGGTAAATACCCAAATTTCCCAATTTCCAGGGAGTTCTGGGTCTAGAAACCCGCACAGGTTCTTACTGCACTTTCCTTTGCGCCCAGTGCGTTTTCAGAGTGAGCATTGTCTGGGAACTTTCCTGAGATCAGATTCCTTTTTTTAAAAAAATGGTAATTTATTTCAATAGTTTTTAGGGTACAGGTGGTTTTTGGTTATATGGATGAGTTCTTTAGCAGTGATTTTTGAGATTTATTGCACCCGTCACGCACTGTACCCAAGATGTTGTCTTTTATCCGTCACTCCACTCCCAACCTCTCCCCACCCTGAGTCCCCACAGTCCATTAGGTCGCTCTGTATGTTTTTCTATCCTCATAGCTTAGCTATGAGTGAAATAACTCAGGAATGGAAAACCAAAAGAATAATTCTTATTCTTCATCCTTAACGTACATCCTCACCTTTTCCGAATTGTTTTTCTCTCTCTTCATCAACCTTTCTGCTTTTAACATCTTATCTTCTTGGCTTTATCTTTTACATGAACTCTCATGGTGTCATTTTGTCTTTATTTTCTCTTATAACATTCATCATATTTCAGATTATAAGATTTCATTTTATCCCACTTTTTTTTTTTTTTTTTGAGACGAAGTCTTGCTCTGTCACCCAGGCTGGTGTGCAGTGGCACAATCTCAGCTCACTGCAACCTCTGCCTCACAGGTTCAAGCAATTCTCCCGCCTCAGCCTCCCAAGTAGCTGGGACTACAGGCACATGCCACCACACCCAGCTAATTTTTTTGTAATTTTTAGTAGAGACAGGGTTTCACCATGTTGGCCAGGCTGGTCTCGATCTCCTGACCTCATGATCTGCCAGCCTCGGTCTCCCAATATCCCACTTATTAATGAGAATATATGGCATTTGGTTTTCCATTCCTGAGTTACTTCACTTAGGATAATGGCCTCCAGTTCCATCCAACTTGCTGTAAAAGACATTATTTCATTCCTTTTCATGACTGAGTAGTATTCCATGGTGTATATACACCACATTTTCTTTATCCACTTGTGGATCGACCAGTACTTAGGCTGTTTCCACATCTTGCAATTGTGAATTGTGCTGCTATAAACATACATCTGCAAGTGTCTTTTTCATATAATGACTTCTTTTCTTTTGGGTAAATACCCAGTAGTGGGATTGCTGGATCGAATGGCAAATCTACTTTTAGTTCTTTAAGGAATCTCCATACTGTTTTCCATAGTGGCTGTACTAGTCTACATTCCCGCCAGCAGTGTAGAAGTGTTTCCTTTTCGCCACATCAACGCCAACATCTATTGTTTTTTGACTTTTTAATTATGACCATTCTTGCAGGAGTAAGGTGTTATCACATTGTGGTTTTGATTTGCATTTCCCCGATGATTAGTGATGTTGAGATTCTTGAGTAACCACAAGCCCCCCTGGCTGTTTATTTTGATGAAATCTTTTCAAGGTAGCAGCAGCAGCTGATAAAGTTGCAGGGTCCCCAGCATCCTTTAATTATTCTTGCTGAGTGACACCATCCTCTGCAGAGGGGAGGCTTAGTTTAGGATACTCTAAGAACCAGTTACAAAGCCACTTCCCTCGTCCTCTGCGAGTGCTTCCAGCTGACTTCTTAAAATATTCCCTCCCAGTGAGATTCCATTTATATAAATTATCATTTACCTGTTTCATTCTTATTCTTCATCCTTCATGTAAATCCTCACCTTTTCCTCATTGTTTCTCTCTTCGTCAACCTTTCTGTTTTAACATCTTCTTGGCTTTATCTCTTACATCAACTCTCATGGTGTCATTTTGTCTTTATCTTATCAGATGATTCATCTTATTTCAGATTAAAAGATTTCATTTTGGCTGAGCGCATTGGCTCATGCCTGTAATCCCAGCACTTTGGGAGGCTGAGGCAGGCGGATCACTTGAGGTCAGCAATTTGAGACCAGCCTGGCCAACATGGAGAAACCTCATCTCTAATAAAAATAACAAAAATTAGCCAGGCGTGGTCCCAGCTACTCAGGGGCTAAGACATGAGAATCGCTTGAACCCGGGAGATGGAGGTTGCAGTGAGCCGAGATCACGCCAGACTCTAGCCTGGGCAACAGAATGAGACTCCATCTCAAAAAAAAAAAAAGAAAAGAAAAAGAAAATATTTCATTTTATCTTTTTGATAAAGATGAAATATTTCATCATTTCATCTTATCAATGTCACCTAATCTTAATTTTTACTGGATGGAATTATTCAGAACTTGTACTATTGTATTTTTCTTTTGTCTTTATTCCTTCTGATTTTTCTTTCAAGTTTTAATTTTCCTACTTTCTACAAGTCCTATATCACCAGACAAATGTGCTTCTTTTATTTCGTTTCTTTCCTCTTTCCTTTTTCATTTTGCTTTTCCGAGTTGCACAGAAAGCCTAGCCCCAGGGCAGGGACCAGCAGAGGGGCAGGGCAGGAGGTTTTCCTCCTTCACAGCTGTCCTTAAAGCTGTCTCTCCTCCAAACAGACCTCCAGACTATCCAAGGCTGGCTTTCCAGATAACCTCACCCCCAGGAGACCCAGAGATACCAGCCCTGGGACACAGCAGTAATAATTACCTTGCTACATGTAACACACCTGCTCTAAGAAAAGGGCCTGGTATCTGATGCCCCACACCACCTGGGCATATTCAAAGATGATAATCCAGACTCTCTGGAAAATACCTGCATCTGGCCAGGCACGGTGGCTCACACTTGTAATCCCAGCCACTTGGGAGGCTGAGGAGGGAGGATGGCTTGAGCCCAGGAGGTGGAGGCTGCAGTGAGCTGCGATCATGCCACTGCACTCCAGCCTGGGTGACAGAGCAAGACCTTGTCTTGAAAAAAAAGAGAGAGAGAAAGAAAGAAAAAAGGAAAGAAAGAAGGAAGGGAGGGAGGAAGGGGGAGAAGGAAGGAAGGGAGGGAGGAAAAGAGAGAGAGAAAGAAAGAGAAAGGAAAGAAAGAAAAAGAAAGAAAGAGAGAAAGAAAGACAGAAAGAAAGAAAGAGAAAGAAAAGAGAGAAAGAAAAAGAAAGAGAAAGAAAGAAAGAGAAAGAAAGAAAGAAAGAAAGAAAGAAAGAAAGAAAGAAAGAAAGAAAAAGAAAGAAAGAAAAAGAAAAGAAAGAGGGAGGGAGGAAGGAAGGAAGGAAGGAAAGAAAGGAAGAAGGAAGGAAGAAAGAAAATATATGCACCTGAATTTGTAACTTACTGCTAGCTTGGGGCAGGGACCCAGGCTTCCTATCCCTTAGCAGGAACCAGAGAGCCCTGAAGAGCCTCCTGGGAAAGGCAACAGAGAGAGACCAGCCCTGCCCTCAGTCTCAGTGTCCAGTTCTCAATGGAGCCCCCTTGTTTTGTTGGGTAGGAAGATTCTTCCCCCAGGCAGCCCTCCAGGCTTCCTTCCTCCGTCAGCAAGTTATGAGGCCTTCCAGTTACTTCCAATACAATCCTAAGGCAGAGGACCAGCTTCAGTTGAGTCATAACATCTGGGGCTTTTACATTTTAAAATTTTAAAGTTTAAACTTTCTAGAACTGGGGACTAAAATGTGTAGCGCCCTAACCTAATGGCACTTTTGGATTGTAAAAATGAATTTGAGGCACACTAAACCCACCCAGCATTTCAGGACCATCTCATCCCCCAAACCATGCACCTTGCAAAAATATGAATCTGGTGTAAAAAAAGATTGTTTATTTCCATCCTTTTAATTTTCTTTCTTAATTTATTTTTATTTTTTTAGAGAACGAGTCTCACTGTATCACCCAAGCTGGAATGCAGTGGCGTGATCATAGCTCGCTGCAGCCTCAAACTTCTGACCCTGGGAGATCCTTCAACCTTAGCCTCCCCAGTAGCTGGGACTACAGATGCATGCCACTACTCCCGTATAATTTTTTTATTTGTTGTAGGGATGGGATTTTGCTGTGTTGACCAGACTGGTCTTAAACCCCTAGCCTCAAGAGATCCTCTTGCCTCAACCTCCTGAGTAGCTTCCTTTTTTATTTTCTACCTTGATAAGTTGGGGCCCATCCTAGATGAATGGCAAGAATCACAGGACTCACTCAGGTGGGTCTAAGGCTGGGCCCATCTCTTAAGGTTTCTCTCCTGAGCCTGAGGATGCTACACAGTGATATAATCAATCCACAAGCTCTAGGACTCGTTGGCACGATTTCCACCATTGGCATCCATGTTGCTAAAGGACCTAAGGACCTCAGAGAGTGGTAGGGTTTGTTTTTGTGGGGCTGGGGGGTTGTTTTTTTGAGACAGAGTCTCACTCTGTTGCCCAGGCTAGAGTGCAATGGCGCAATCTCAGCTCACTGCAACCTCCACCTTCCTGGTTCAAGCGATTCTCCTGCCTCAGCCTCCCAAGTACCTGGAATTCCAGGCATGTGCCACCACACCCAGCTAATTTTTGTACTTTTAGTAGAGACAAGGTTTCACCATGTTGGCCAGGCTGGACTCGAACTCCTGACCTCAAGTGATGCCCCCACCTCAGCTTCCCAAAGTGTGGGGATTACAGGCATAAGCCACCGTGCCTGGCCTCCTGCCCAGTTACTACCAGGGGCCCTCCAGCCCCACGTGTCTATGGCTGAGGCCACGCTCCCAATCAGTGCCATGCCTCATTACTCATGAGTTCCAGCACAGCTCCAGTCCATCCACGACTGTTTGAATTTATTCCCATCCTGATGGGTTGGCCATTCTTAATTATGGAAAGTAGTATACCTCATCATTACTATTGCAGCTAATGTTGATTGACAGCTCCTTAGTGCCGCATTCTGTTGAGCATGCAACAGGCCATTCACTCATTACCATCTCATCTGAGTCTCACAGCCATCCTGTGAAGTAGGAGGTGTTTGTATTCCTGCTAATAGATGACGTCAAGGGGGCTATAAAGCTTGCAGGATTTGACTTTGCAGATTCTTAAGACTGCAGATTTGAATCCAGGCCTCTCTGCACACAGAGTCCCACGTCTAAGCTGCCACTCTGTCCCTTAGGGAGATGGCTACCTGTCAGCTTTGGGAAAGAGATTCCAATAATTACAACCAAACTCCTCCTCATCCCAGGGTGCCCTTGGAGGGAGCTGAAGACATAAGGAACAACAGCTAAGAGGAAGCCAAATGCCTCAGGGTGAAGGTGAGCTGCTGCCTCTGATTGGGGGGCATCTCTGATGGGGTGTGCTGGCACCTAGGCTTAGGCCAGGAAACCAGGAGGGATTTCTGCCATTGTCTTCTGGAAAGTGAAGAATGCATTGTCCAGACTTGAGTTCACTTACCCCAGGGACTGTGTGGATGAGCCTCATCTAGATGAAGGACCAGAAGAAGGTGAGGGGCCCAGGCCCAGCCCAGCCCAAGGCAGCTGGCCCATCTAATGCCTGCAAGTGCTCTACTGATATGGTTTGGCTGTGTGTCTCCATCCAAATCTCATCTTAAATTGTAATCCTTAGGTGTTGAGGGAGAGACCAGGTAAGAGGTGATTGGATCATGGGGGAGTTTCTCCCATGCTGTTCTCATGATCATGAGTGAGTTCTCACAAGATCTGATAGTTTTATAAGTATTTAGAAGTTCCTCCTTTGTTCACTCTTCTCCTTCCTGCTGCCATGTGAAGGACACGTTTGCTTCCCCTTCCGCCATGTTTGTAAGTTCCTGAGGCCTCCTCAGCTATGTGGAACTGTGAGTCAATTCAACCTCTTTCCTTTATAAATTACACAGTCTCAGGCATTATCTTTAAACCAGTGTGAAAATGAACTAATACATCTACTGTAGCTGAAAAACTATGAGCCTGAATATCCCAGGCCAGGCACCACGAAACTGATAGACAGGGCCAGGCAGGGCTGTTCTGCTGTAACCACTAGGCTGTATTTATCCCCCTGAGGAGTGTTCTCTTAGGAAGCACTTCTTTCAACCTCACTTGAGTCTTTGGTTCTGGGGACAGTGGACAGCTATGGCTTGCATTGACCACTCATGTTTGCTATTCATACAGACTCAACAGTGTGTGGCGATGCTCATTGCCCATGGTGGGCCTGTCTGTGTGGTGGCATTCTTACCCAAGCCCCTGTCTTCCCCCTCCCACAGGAGCCCCCCATTGGCCTTCCTGCCTATTCTCTGCAGAATCAGAGCAATCTTTATTTTTAAAGTGATGAGATCTCACTCTGTCACCCAGGCTAGAGTGCAGTGGTGTGATCATGGCTCACTGCAGCCTCAACTTTCTGGGCTCAAGGGATCCTCCCACCTCAGCCTCCCAAGTAGCTGGGATGGTAAGCACATATCGCCACGCCTGGCTAATTTTAAAAAATTATTTGTGGAGGTGGGGCCTTGCCAGGCTGGTCTCAAACTCCTGGCCTCAAGCCATCCTCACACCTTGGCCTCCCAAAGTGCTGGGATTACAGGTGTGAGCCACCTCACCCAGCCACTACCCTGCCCTTTGAGAACCAAAAGAAGAAAACAAATTTTCCTTAGCTCAACTAGGACCGTTTCCCCAACTGTTTCATCAGCAAGGAGCTGGTTATTGGGCTGTCCAGACCTCTCAAGCAGCACAGAAATGAGATGAGGGCATTTTCCTGCTGCTCCACTCTGTGTGGAGTTGGAGGATGACGTTTACTCTTTGCAGAGAAAGATACTCTGTAGGCACCTTAGGATGAAGGGGACCTGATTCCGATGTCCTTTTGTTTTCTTCTTTAGAAACAGGGTCTTGCTCTGTCATCCAGGCTGGAGTACAGTGGCACAAACATCACTCCTGAGTAGCTGGGATTACAGGTGCATGCCGCCACACATGGCAATTTATTTTTATTTTTATTTTTTTGTAGAGACAGGGTCTTGAACTCCTGGCCTCAAACAATCCTCCCACCTTGGCCTCCTGAAGTGCTGGGGTTACAGGTAGGAGCCACAGTGCTGGGCTGCAGAGTGATCTTTTAAATGAGCAAACGGATCACATCACTGTCTTGCTTAAAGTTCTCTCAGTGATAGATCATTCTATGTAGAATAAAGTCTCAATGACTGTTGCGTGGTCCAGCTACTGCCTGCATCTCTGCCTTCCTTCTCTCTTGTCCCCACTGCCTAACCCCTGCCTCTCCAGCAGCCTAGCTCCTTCTTGCCCAAACATTTTTACACCTGATATTCCGTCCAGAGTGCTCCTGCCCCACCACGCAAATGTGGCTTTCCCATGTCATCCCAGCCTCAGCTTAATGTCCCTTCTGCATTCATTTGAAGTGACCCTCCACAGACACACTCCAGACACTCCCTGCCATGCTGTTTTCCATCATAGCATTGATCACTATGGGGAATGATCGTATCTGTTCACTTACTTACTTGCTAAGCTTTAGAGTTCTTCTCATAATCACAGAGTAGCTCATATTTGACCAGCTCTCCTACAAATAGTAATCATAAATTCTGTACAATATACAAAAGACAATGCTCAAAAGGCACTGGGAAGTGGCCCAAAGCAGGAAGAAACTGAAAGGGAGGCGATTTTTGGAAGTGAGAAAGGCACAGATTGATTTTTTTATTTTATTCTATTTTAATTTTTTTGAGACACAGTCTTGCTCTGTAGTCCAGGCTGGAGTGCAGTGGCCTGATCTCAGCTCACTGCAGCCTCAGCCTCCTGGGCTCAAGTGATCCTCCTGCCTCAGCCTCTCAAGCAGCTGGAACTACAGACGCATGCCACCATGTCCAGCTAATTTTTGTATTTTTTGTAGAGACAGGGTATCACCATGTTGCCCAGGCTGGTCTCGAACTCCAGGATTCAAGTAATCCACCCATGCTGGCTTCCCAAAATCCTGGGATTGCAGGTGTGAGCCACCATGCCCGGCCCAAATTTTCGGTTTTTATTGCTTTCACTTGCAGACAGTCCCTAGTCAGCACTGCTGCTGGTGTGAGGCCAGAAACCTGAAGTCTTACTATCAAGAAATTAGAAGAGACTTTTCAGGATGACACCAGCAGCTAGAAAACTAGAAGGATGGTCTGGCACAGTGGCTCATGCCTGTAATACCAGCACTTTGAGAGGCCAAGGTGGGCAGATTGCTTGAGTCCAGGAGTTCAAGACCAGCCTGGCCAACATGGCGAAACCCCATCTGTTTTAAAAAAACAAATGCTAGAGGGACCTATCAGAAAAGAGAGAATCACAGAAGGGGAACCCACATTTTGAGAGTGGCTCTATCAAACCTCTGGTTGACCCCCTAACTACACATACACACAGGGCAGACTCCAAGCGGCCCAGCTCAGCCCAAGAGAACCAAATAGACATTTCAGCTGCTGTTCAGCCTGGCTAACTTCGTACTAAAACAAAAACTGACAAATAATATTCTTCAGATGTGCCCAACAGAACCCTTAGTCTGCCCAACAGATCAGTCACGAAGTCCAGGGCAGAATGCAAAATTACTAGACATACCATGAACAGGAAAATAGAATCCATCTTCAAGAGGAAAGTCAATCAATGGACACCAACCTCAAGTGGATTCGGATATTGACATTAGCTCAAGGTCCTAAAAGAAAATATTAGCTAAGTTTTCATTATTTGTGTTTCACCCCTAGACTATGAGTCCCGTCAGAGCAGGAGCTTATTGGTTTTGTTCCTTGCAATATCTCCAGCACCTAGAATAGCAAATGGCTCGTAGAAAATATCCCCCCAAAATGAATGTGGCGTAATATGGGATTTTCCCCTCATTTTCTGCCTTTAGGACTTGAGGCCCCTCCTAGATGAACAGAATGCTGACAAAGAACAAAATCATCACCGTTCTCTTTTCAACGGAGGGCATGGTTTTATGGTTATGAATTAGTAGCAGCTGTTTTAGACAAGTGGCTTTGATCTGAGATTACTGCCAAAAAGAAAGCATGTAGAATAGCTATTCTGAAACTCAATGTCATCATTTAAAAAAAAAAAAAACTCTCACATTCTTCATGATTTTACTCCCTTAGAATATCTCTATATATATTACATAAATATATATAATTATTATATGTAATTATATGTATGTCTATGTGTATATATATACACATCTGTATATATATATACATCTATATGTATATGTGTGTGTATATGTGTGTGTGTGTGTGTGTGTGTGTGTATATACATATATTTGAGATGGAGTCTCACTCTGTCACCCAGGCTGGAGTGCAATGGCGTGATCTCGGCTCACTGCAACCTCTGCTCCACCAGGTTCAAGTGATTCTCCTGCCGCTGCCTCCTGAGTAGCTGGGATTACAGGCACCTGCCACCACGCCCAGCTAATTCTTTGTCCTTTTAGTAGAGACAGGATTTCACCTTGTTGGCCAGGCTGGTCTCAAACTCCTGATCTCAGGTGATCTGCCCACCTTGGTCTCCCAAAGTGCTGGGACTACAGGTGTGAGCCACCGCCTGGCCTGTAATTACATATTTTAACAAATATATGTAATTATTATAGATTTGTATATAATCATATATTTATACATAATGTATATTTATACATAATAATTATATATTTATAGATTATATATTTACACATAATAATTATAAATTTATAGAAAATATATATTTATCTATAATAATTATATATTTGTATCTATAATAATTATACATATTTTAACAGATATAATAATTATGTATATATATAAATTCTAAGACCTAGGTATTTAATTTGTGGTCAATTTATAACAGGATACACCAGGAAATTATGATGTTTAAGGTTAAACATAAAATTTTACAGGGAGGTTAATTACTGAGGTGGCTGTTTAGGTCACCGGCTTTAAGTGTTTTCTGGATAAACGTTTTTCTACCAGGGTCAACGCTTGGGATGCTGTTACACCCTTTGCCTGGACTTCACATGGGACCCTAAATATTCCCCTCAAGGGGCTTCTCAGCCTGCTCACACACAGGTGAATGTCAATATTTAACCACCTGTAGGGCGCATGCACTGACCAATCAAAATGGAGGTGAGCCGAGCACCAACCAATCAGAAGCGATGCCAGCTCTAATGAACCGGTCTGGCTGTACCTGCGCTCTGCATGGTATCCTGTTCCAGAAGGTGTCCTGGTCACCTGTTCCCTGTTCCTAAGAGGATTTCAGTGCCACCTCCGGCTCTACCAACTGTTAAAGCATATGGGGTTGCGCTCAACCAGCAGGCCAAGGCAACTGCCCTCCAAGTTTTTGTCAAGGAGAATTATCTCAAAATTCCTCGCTCAGTGCTCACAATGTTGGGAAAATAACTAACCATGGAGTGAAGCCAAGCTTTTTTTTTTTTTTTTTTTGAGATGGAGTCTCGGCTCACTGCAACCTCCACCTCCCGGGTTCAAGCGATTCTCCTACCTCAGTCTCTAGAGTAGCTGGGATTACAGGCCTGTGCCACCACACCCGGCTAATTTTTGTATTTTCAGTAAAGACGGGGTTTCACCATATTGGCCAGGCTCGTCTCGAACTCCTGACCTCAAATGACCCACCGGCCTCAGCCTCCCAAAGTGCTAGGATTACAGGCATAAGCCACTGAGCCGGGCACCAATGTATTTTTCTCAACCACTAATAAAGCTATTATTAGTAGTGGGGTGCCCTTTTCTTCGGGTAAAATATTATGAGGAACTCCAACATGAAAATTACAAAAAACTGAGGGTTTGGAGGAAACAGAACCCTCCTGATCTCTGCACCCCCATCCTTTGCCATTCCCCCAGCACACAGGCACACATGTGTACACCCACATGCACACACACACACGCAAAACTTAACACTGCAGCAGCCTCTGTTGCCACTCTGTGGAATCACTTGCCATAGAGAATGACTTGGAGGGAAGGCAGCCCACCATAGGTAATCTAAGCTCTAAGTCAGATTAAGTCAGGTGCAG